>NC_140579.1:152668466-153268466 GCF_964204655.1 Triturus cristatus
TCCGGAAGCTGGGCCCGGGCCCGGTGCTGGAGCTCTGTCCCCGGGTGCGGCTCCGTCCCAGAGTGCGGGAGCCCCCCCGTTCTGCAAGCCAGCCGAGGGTACGGGTGCTGGGGACGGGTGTCCACCGGGGCCCGGGGAGGCTCTCCCCGGCCTGGCTAGGTTTCGGAAGCTGGGCCCGGTGCTGGAGCTCCGTCCCAGGGTGCGGCTCCGTCCCGGGGTGCGGGAGCCCCCTGTCCCGCAAGCCAGCTGAGGGTCCGTGCGCTGGGGACGGGTGTCCACCGGGGCCCGGGGAGGCTCTCCCCGGCCTGGCTAGGGTCCGGAAGCTGGGCCCGGTGCTGGAGCTCCGTCCCAGGGTGCGGCTCCGTCCCAGAGTGCGGGAGCCCCCCGGTCCTGCAAGCCAGCCGAGGGTACGGGCGCTGGGGAAGGGGGACCACCGGGGCCCGGGGAGGCTCTCCCCGGCCTGGCTAGGGTTCGGACGCTGGGCCCGGTGCTGGAGCTCCGTCCCAGGGTGCGGCTCCGTCCCGGGGTGCGGGAGCCCCCTGTCCCACAAGCCAGCTGAGGGTTCAGCCGCTGGGGAAGGGTGTCCACCGGGGCCCGGGGAGGCTCTCCCCAGCCTGGCTAGGGTTTGGAACCTGGGCCCGGACCCGGGGCTTGTGCTCCGTCCCAGTGTCCCAGGGTGCGGGAGCCCCCGTCCTGCAAGCCAGCCGAGGGTCCAGCCGCTGGGGAAGGGTGTCCACCGGAGCCCGGGGAGGCTCTCCCCAGCCTGGCTAGGGTTCGGAAGCTGGGCCCGGACCCGGGGCTTGTGCTCCATCCCAGTGTCCCAGGGTGCGGGAGCCCCCATCCTGTAAGCCAGCCGAGGGTCCGTGCGCTGGGGAAGGGTGTCCACCGTGGCCCGGGGAGGCTCTCCCCGGCCTGGCTAGGGTTCGGAAGCTGGGCCCGGACCCGGGGTTTGTGCTCCTTCCCAGTGTCCCAGGGTGCGGGAGCCCCCCCGTCCTGCAAGCCAGCCGAGGGTCCAGCCGCTGGGGAAGGGTGTCCACCGGGGCCCGGGGAGGCTCTCCCCAGCCTGGCTAGGGTTCGGAGGCTGGGCCCGGACCCGGGGCTTGTGCTCCGTCACAGTGTCCCATGGTGCGGGAGCCCCCCGTCCTGCAAGCCAGCCGAGGGTCCGTGCGCTGGGGAAAGGGTGCCCTCCGGGGCCCAGGGAGGCTCTCCCCGGCCTGGCTAGGGGTCTGAATCTGGGACCGGGCCCGGGGCTCGTGATCCGTCCGGCAGGGCCCGGGGTGCGGGAGCCCCCCGTCCTGCAAGCCAGCCGAGGGTCCGGGCGCTGGAGACAGGGGTCCACCGGGGCCCAGGAAGGCTCTCCCCGGCCTGGCTGCTTTCAGAAGAAAGGACCGGGCCCGTGAGCCGGGGTGGCTGGCTTTATCTGCTACGCTGGCGGAACGGAATTTTCCGCCCACCCCTAATTTGTACATAGGTTGGTTTGTAAAATACTGATGTATTCGGTAGAATTGGTGCATAAGTTGCGACCACTTTTACCCACTCCATTTTTGGACATACCAAATAAGAACTTGCACACTGTGAATCGTTATTAGTCGCAATTTACAATTTATTATTTGGAATCTTTGTGCATGAGGCCCCTAGTTTGCAAGGAAGTAATTTTATCGTCTGCCCAGATTACATGCAAATAGGAGAGCCAAATAGTTATCAAGGATAATATTTGTAGGAACATCCAGATGTAGTCCACTGAAGAGTGTTGAGGACTATTCAGTTTGCAAGTGAATCATATAGAATTAAAATAATTGGTCTGTCTCTAGGAAAAGTATTTATGAAATATATCTGGTATGATTCACTCTTTTGTTGGGAGTATCCACAATAAACAGATATTTGGAGGGGTGTAATGTATAAGGTGATTGCAATACTGTAGCTACAGTCGGCTTGTATGCATTGTTTCACACGAAAAGCAGCAAAGACGCATATATAACTAGACGAAAGGATTACATTGCTAGCAATTTTACACCAGGATGGTGCAGATAAATCAGGTTTCTGGGAAGTTCACTGTTTCTTTTTCAGTCTTGCCTACTAGACAGCGCTTGTGCTATCTGTTGCAAGACTTGTTGTTAGTTTTTAGTGGTCTTCAAGCCCGCCCCCTGCTTACCACTGGTTGGCTTCATTGTCACTCTCATTTGCTTGCATTAGCGCTTGTGGGCTTTCTTTCCTTTTCTAGTGTTTGTCCTTCCCCTGGAGATTGTACACATTACATGTGTCCTTCTACTGTTCCCTTTTATGCACTACTTTTTTTGTTTAAGCACTCTACAACAGTGTGTGTGTTTTCCAGCTGTCTACATTGTCTACTTTTCCCTCTCTGACGCACTCGCTTCTGTTGCTCTTCCGCTGCCTTGTGCTTTTCCCAGCCCTCCTCCCTAGAGCCCTTGTGTGCTCATCCCTCCATGTTGCTTTTTGCACATATGCTTCTTCTTTGATAAGGATAGCCTCAAGAGACTGCCCTTAAACTATAATATACCTAGGAGTATCTTGAAGTAGCCGCATATTACCTGACGCCTCACCCATGAAAGGATCTCACTTGGACTATGCGGCAAGAAGTACACTATAGTCTAGAAGGCTGGTTATCCCTTGGCACACCTGGTAAAACAAGTACCCCGCCCCCTTCAGTAGAAGAGTAGGAAGCTGGGGTGCCCAATGAGCCTATTGTCAGTATGAGTGAATCAGACTTTGAAAGACCTTCAGTCCACGGAATTTGACCACTAGGGGTTGGAGCTCGAGAAAGGAGCGCACTGATGGAAGTGGCATTTCCAATTAACAGCAAGGAGATAATTAAAGAGACATATGCCTTCTCGAAAACTACCAGTGGGACTGAAGGGGCTGCAACTGTGCTCGGGCGAAAGAGGTTTACAAGTGCCCAAAAACAGCTATGAGAAACTACTATGCCCTTTATTAGTAGCAGGAGGCACAACAAGGCTTGAGAGTGGTTGGAAGGCCCACTTAAGGGTGGGTGCAACCATGAAATGTTAGTGTTGCTGCAGGCGCCCCCCAGCCTGCTGTTGGAGTGTGGCGAGAGACTCACCACATTGGGTGCAGTCTGTGACTTCATCCACTAAGGAGGGGTCCCTAGGACTTTCTCTGCTCCATCCTAAGGGGCATCCTCAGGGTGTACACTGACTGTACACCTCCACCAGAGTGCCACACAGCCACCCTATTCAGAGACATCTTAAGGATTTTGGCGGCCCTGGGCCAAACATATTTTGTGGGCTCCTGTTCAAAACAGCTTTGAATTTATAATCTAGTTTCAGTATGTTCACTGACAGTGCACAGGCACACTTGTCCAAATTCTAAATGTGTTTACATCTAAGATTCAGGGATAGTGATGTTTTCAATATTGTAACACAGCAGCTCACTAATATTACTGCAAATAATCTGTGCTACACTTTTCCATTTCACATCCTGTTTTGATCTAAAAGATAAATTGTTAATAGGTGTTGCATGAAACACAAACACAACATTTCTCTGTAAACTGTGGTAGACTCTCACACATAAACAACATTACAAGTAAATGAAAGGAAAAAGGAATTTTAAACAATCTGCTTAAGAATAATCCATGGTCATCAGGGCACGACCCTCTGCAGAACAGAGCAGGCTCTATCAGCCCCCCCTGAAAGGCTGGGGCCTCGGCCAGAGCCCGCTTTCCCCATGCCTTAAATCGTCTCTGAGCCTATCCCCAGAGGCATCTATGCCCAAGCGCCTGCTTGTGAAATACTGTATGGAAAAGTGGAAAAGGCATTCACCCCACTCACTGGCTGCTCAGAACCTGTGCAAAGTGTATTACAACAGGGTCTGTTCAAACGTATGTGGCCAGCTCTGTAATACGAAGGCATTGTTGTCCATTTTTCGTAAATTTTGACCAGTAGTTATTCCAGCGGGGTGAGAAGTGACTGTTTTTCGGCTACGTTTGCGCTCTAGAAATTCCACATGCTGTATACAAAGTGTGAGCGCAGTGGCAGTCGGCATGGCTTGTGGGTGGTGGGGCATGGGTAGGTGGGTGTTGTGGGGGGCAGGGAGAGTCATGCGGGGGACTGGGGTGCACAATACCAAATAAAAAATATGTACCTTGCCGCTGGGTCAACGTCTCTGCTCCTGCTCTTCTCGTCTCGGAACAGGAAGCACAGCCAGGCCCCACTGACTAATCACAATGCAGTGTCGCGATTGGTTAGCACCCAGGCTCCTCTGACCAGTCACAACCCTGCTATGCAGCATTGTGATTGGTCTGAGCGCCAGGACATGGCACTTAGCTAGGGGCTGGTGGGTGGCATGTTCTCCATGCAGGATGTAATGCAGCCTGCATGATAGACAGGGAAAGTGCACATGTGAGAAGTTGGCCTGGTATATGCTGTCCACTAATTAAAGTGGTCACCTTGCACCAGTCCAAACAACCCTTATTGATGATTAGGTCAAAGACAACCTTTAGTGAAAGCTATCCTAGTGGTAGCTATGGAGAGCAGCCTTCAGGCTAAGTCTCGAAGGAATGTAAAGCAGCTTGTTTTACCAGATCAAAACCTCCTGAATGACCAAATGAAAGGAGAACCACACAAGAGATATATAAAATATATGTATTTATTACTAAACCCTCTCTACTAACCTCTTTATGAGATTAGAGCACACATCACACAAAATAAATCACTAGAATGACAGTAAATAGCACAATACACAGCGGGCTCCAGGGGGAGACCGAACCATATACTAAGAAAGTGGTATAACAACCACGACTTAACTAGACACAGTGCCTAGAGCACGTAGAATCACTGGGACACCAAGAAACCACTCAAAGTAGTGACATAGGGAACCCACGGAGGACGGGTGCAGTGTGTGAACACAGGCGCGAGCTCCGTACAATCCTATGGGAAAGTCGCAGTTGGAATTTTAGAGATTGAGGTCACTTCGGAGAGGACTTTAAGCAAACCCTTTCAAACATAGAAGGTTCTAAGGCCAGCACCCTTGAGAGTACCGAGATACCCGTGTTGCCTATCCCAGAGGAGCCGGGTGCATAGGGGTCAAGTGATGTCGGAAACCTTCGTCGTTTTCAATGGCGTGGTGCGGAAAAGTGCTGCTGCCGGGAAGATGAAAAGTGTCCGTGGAATCCAAGCCTGGATCCGAAGAGAGAAGAACCTGAAAGCAGAGGGGACAGAGTCTGGGTCACTTCAGGGTGACCAGGGGCACGATAGACGAATGCCCACCCATGTCGGGTGCTTCAGGTGAGATGACGCAATGCTTGACTCTGCAGCCACAGGGACCAGGAGATGTCTGCGATGACCAAAGTCCGGAGGTAAGCTGTCCCACAAAGGATGTCGAGTGCTGGGGGGTCAGTGTCCGGGTCAAACACCAACAAGCCTTGGCAACTGTAACCCATGCTGGCAGAGGAAATCAGCTTCGGTGAGGACCAGCAAGGTACTGGGGTCTCTCTAAGCTATTGAGAGTCAGGGCAGATCTGGCGCAACCAGGAAAGCCCATGGAAAGTCAAAGTTACCTTCACAGGGACCCACAGGCCAACGGACCAGGGATCGCAAAGGGATCTCGAGCTGAATCACAAACTAACAGCTCACGGAACACTCGTGGAGTGCAGGCCATAAATCTTTGGTGAAAATACGGCTCGGGGTCAGGACTACAAGTAGCCCAAAGCACAGCCTCAGGGATCACCGAAAAGCATATGCTGCTGCAAAAGTACACGGTGCACAGGGGTTCGGGTTGCACAGTCCCCTCGAGGATACTGGTCTCAGAATTGCTGAGAGAGCAGATCAACCTCAGAGACCTCGGGAACCCACCTCATGTGTTGCATAAATCTTCAGAGTCCTCAGGAGCTCGGGAGATGCAAACCAGTCAGATGCGTTTAGGTGCCTGCCTTGCAGGGGAGTAACTCCTTTACTCCAAGGGAGATTCTTTAGTCATCCAGCATAGTGTACTTCATCAAAGTACTTGGTTTCTGTAGCAGCATTTAGTCCAGGTAAAATCTAAAGTCCTGTAGTCAGGGGTTCCTATTTTTTACCCAAGGAAGGGGTGTGACAAACTCTAAGGACCCACCTAGGGAGGATCAGGACAGAGGGGTGGCTACACCCATGTCCTTTATCTAGTTTTGGGCCAGAGCAGAAGCAAATGGCTCTTGCAACCTGTTTGAGCTGGACTATGCACAGGGACACCAAATGTGCCCCCAGTGCAGACTTTCTGGCACTCTCAGAGTGCACCCGCCCTGCCCCAATACACTAAATCCTGTCTGGAAGGTGGTCACACCTTCTGTGACAGGAAACCTATTGTCAGGCCTTCCCCTGCTCGAGCTTGGCTCAGCAGCAGGAGGGCAGACTCATGTCTGTGGCTGGAAGCATCCATTTTGTGATACCCAGGTCGAGAAAGCTGGTACCGGGTAGCCCGGTGACCCACAGTAGTGGTTCTAGAAGGGAGGAATCATACCTCCCACACCAGTTACTGGTGTGGAGGTGTGATTCCAAGGTGTTTGACTCCAAACACAACATGTTTCTAAGCAGCCATTTTGAAGTTAGCATTTATAATGCACTTAAGAGTATATGGTTTGGCTGCATCACAAACAACCCAGGAAAATAGGTTCAGAAAGCTGCAGAGGGACTCTGCTCATGCAGGTGCACCCTCTCACATAAAACCCAGCTCCCTGCCTTCAGGATTGAAAAGGCCTGCCATAGGGGTAACTGATAGGTTTATATGTGCAGTGATTTAGAATAGATATAGTGAACCTATATCTAAGTAAGGGGTGCATGCACCACCTTATACAGGCTGCAGTAGCAGACCTGTGGTGTCAGTTTGCATGGTCTCTCAGGGGTGGCACAATACATGCTGCAGCCCCCGAGAGGCCTCTGGGACCTATGCCCTGGGTACATAGTATACCATATACTAGGGACTTATAAGGGTACCCCAGAATCCAATCTGGAGTGTACCTAAAGTACACACAATCAATTTAGAGGAGAAAGCAGCTAGGCTGGGGTCCTGGATAGCAGGATCCCAGTCAATCTAAGTTGAAAACAGTGAAACATCAGCAAAAAGTGGGGGTAACTATAAGAAGCAGATCCTACTCTCCTACAGCACACGACTGGTTTGAGTGGCCCAAAGGGCCGACCAAAAAGTCATTGCACACTTAGGAGGGGGCAAACCACTCCTCACATGCCCTGCTCTAAGAGCAGAGCAGATCCACCAACCCGTCTGCCCGCAAAGCAGCACGAAGCATAAAATGATAATAAGTGAAAGTTATTATCATTTTATTTTTCCTTTACTTTGCACTGCTTAAAAGCAGTGTGGCGACGCTTCTCCGCCATAGTGGAGGAGGTGCCACTGTTTGAGCCTTACATTCTAAAGTTCCAGGGCTTGAAGAAAAATTCTTTGAACTTCTGAAAATTCAAAGGATTAATTTGAACGTTTGGTGAACTCCACTTATTACTGTAATTTTGCCACGATGTTTAATAGTTAGGGAATTGGTGCGTTCATAGTTTATCACCTCGCACGTACTCAGATTGACAAAACTTGCATTGAAAAGTGTTATTGTCAAAATGAAGAATTAAAAAAGCTCTCGCATTGGTCAGTTAAAGTTATTGTCACCACCCCACTCAGTACATTTGGGTAAAAGTACAACACAACGAAGGTTACATTTCAGGCGCATTACGGTACAGGTGGTGAGGACTTTCCAACAACGTTGAGGAATGTTCTTTTTTTTTTTTTGTTTAAGAAATTTTTTATTTGAATTTTGCAAAGGAAACAAGATATACAAAAAAAACATCAGGAGTACAATCAATTAAGCAATCAGGAACGTACTTACAAATTATATAAAAATTAGTTAATAAAATACATAGGAAAAAGAAAAATCCCATAAAAAAGAGCAAAACCGGAGTGAAGGAGAAGAAAAGAAAGAGAGCCAAAGTAAAAAAGAAAAGAAAAGTAAAAGGAGGGTAAAGGCCAGAGATGAGAAAACCATAAAACAAGAAAGAGAAAGAGGAAAGAAAGAAAAAAAAAAAATAAATAAAAACACAGTCCTAGGATCAGATAGGAAACAAAGAGAAAAATCAAATTAGGGGATAGGAGCATGAGAAGTAAGATAAGATGTAAAAGGTAGCCAAAGGAGATCAGATTTAATTTTTTGAGAAAGGACAGAGGAAGAAACAGTAGCAATCCGATGCTCATCGCAAATGAGATTCCACCACATTAATGGAGATAGTTTCGAGTTATCTTTCCAGCAAGATAAAATGACTTTGAATGCCAATGCAATAAAAAGGTCAAACAACAAGGAAACAGAAATAGAGTCATCCAAATCTAATGATGAGGAACCTAAAAAAACACTCTGAAAAGACAAATTTAGATTACAATGAAAAATATTCATGCAAGTTGACCACACCGAACTCAAAAAAGTCAAGACATGTGAACAATCATAAAGTAGATGTCTCAAAGAGCCTGTATGCTCAGAACAAGGCCAGCAAAGCGGGGACGAGGAAGGGGAGAACTTGGATATGCAAATAGGAGTAATAACAGCTCTATTATAGATAAAATATAAGGATTGAGTGATACGAGCAGCAGCAGAGATTTTAAATAACTTAGCCCATAATTTATCCCATACAACAACAGGAAATGAAAGGGATAAGTCTACTTCCCAAGCAAGTTCAGTAGGGGATTTGGATCTCTCGGTTAAATGCAGCAACAACAGTTTATAGATAAGAGCGGCCTTAGGTTTATGCACCAATAATGGTGTTGGGGGAGTAAGGGATGGTGTAGTTGTAGGAGAATCAAAAGAGGTTAGTTGTAATTGTAAAGCAGCTGAAATTAGAAGATACTCGGCAAGCGAGGTATCGGGTAGTTGAAATCTTATTTGCAAGTCAGGAAAGGAAATAACAGAGTTTTGGAATATTAATTGATAAACAAAAATAATACCCTTCTCCTTCCAGTGTTTGTAGTAAAATGACTTGCCCTTGTATCTAAGATATTTATTATACCAGATAGTAGAGGAGAGAAAGCATTGAAAAGGAGTTAAACCCTTAGCAAAAACATTATACAATACATTTTGAGAAAATTTTGTAATAGGATTAGCAGATAAAAAGGTACAATTAGACATATACAATACATTCTGAAAAGGAAAATCTTTTAAAAAGCAACGGTCAAAAACAATCCATCTTGGAATAGGCATTTCAGCAAAATCAAAGGATAAGGCAAAGGACTGTTTGATTATAAAGGCGGAGTGATAGGCCTTAAAATCGGGAAAACGCACTCCACCTTCAGACTTAGGGCGTTTAAGTCTCATAAGGGAAATGGAGGGGTATTTCTTATTCCACAAAAATTTTACACAAATGGAATTGATTTGTGACAAATATGACATGGGGATACGAAGTGGCAACATAGATAATATATAAAGGATATGAGGTACAATCATCATTTTTAAAGTGTCAAGCCTGCCCCACCAGGAAAGGAAGAGAGGGGTCCATGTGAGAAGCAAAGATTGAATTTTAGTAACTAACGCTGCGAATGTATATTTAATTATGGCAAGAAAGAAGAAGTTAGAGGATCCGCCATATACACTAATATATCGTCAGCATAAGCTGATAATTTAATTTCTAAGGAGTTGTACGCAAAGCCAGTTATACAATCGTTGACACGAATACGTTCAAGAAAGGGTTCAAGGCAAAGAACAAACAACAATGGGGAAAGGGGGCATCCCTGACGCGTACCTCGGGACAATGAAAACGATTTTAAGAAATGATTATTTACAAAAATACTGGCTCTTGGACAAAAGTAAAGTAACTTAACATAGGAAATGAAAGTTGGACCAAAACCAAACCAATGAATGGTTCTAAACATAAATTGCCAGTTGATGCGGTCAAAAGCCTTTTCGGCATCAAGGGACAATGCTGCAAGAGGGGATTTGAGTGTTTTTGCAAGAGAGATAACATTTACAAACATTCGAGTGTTATCCGCTGCTAATCTTCCCTTAATGAATCCGACTTGATTCGTCTTAACCAAAAGTGGGAGAAGACTCTCAAGACGAATGGCAAGCATCTTTGCAAATATTTTACAGTCATAGTTGATTAATGAAATCGGGCGATAATTTTTACACAGGGAATGATCTTTGTCGGGTTTGGGAATAATAATGATTAAGGCATCCATGAAAAAGCCAGAGGCCTTAGCATCTGTAATAAAAGAGTTATATAATGTCAATAGTTTAGGAACAAAAGTCAATGCAAAGGTAGAATAAAATTCAACCGAGAGACCATCCGGTCCAGGAGCCTTTGATGTTTTTAGAGATTTAATAGCGTTAGTTATTTCTTGGGCAGTAACCTCCTTCTCCAGTGATTCAAATTTATTTGGAAGGGAAGGAGGAGAGGGAAGGCCAGAAAAAAAAATATCTAAATTTTCATTAGAGGGATGTGTGTCATCAGAGTAAAGGGCTGCATAGTAATCATGAAAGACATTAGCAATATCTTCATCTGCGGCCACCAAACGATTAGTGGATTCGTTTAAGATGGGACCAATATTTTTACGTTCAGATTTGATCTTTAAATAGTTGGCCAACATCTTACCGGCTTTGTTTGTCTATCGGAAAAGGGATCAATCCATTGGTTAAAATCACCAGTAACAATAATATTAGGACAATCAAGGGATGAAAGTAGGACCTTAATATTTTGCCAAAATTTGGGGTCTGGTTTAACAGGACCATATATATTCAGTTAGATCAAATCCTTGCCCTGCACAACAACCTTGGCCATTACCCATCGTCCGTCAGAATCATTTTGCGTAGATACAATTTGCATAGATAAAGATTTATGAAACAATGTAGCAACACCCCCTTCTTACTAGAGGCAGAGGAGTAAACAACTTGACCTACCCACTGTCTTTTCAACTTAAGTGATTCCTCTTCAGTACAGTGCGTTTCTTGAAGAAAAGATATTTGAGCATTTAATTTGGATAAGTGAGAAAGTACCTTCTGTCTTTTGACGGGGTTGCCAAGACCACGAACATTCCAAGAGACAAACTTACACATAACGGAGGAATGAAGGAGTACAATACGAGAGGAGCTGATACTCTTCAAGGAAACAACTAGAAAAAAAGAGACACCAAAAGTGATCAAAATAGGAAAAATATAAAGTCAAACAATATCCAATTCCAAAGGACATAAGCAACAAACAGCACATTATCAAATGAGTAGAAAAACAAAAAAAAAAGGGAAGAAAAATAGAACGAAGAAAGGAAGAAAGAATAGAAAAATAAAAGAGAAAAGATAGATCAAGAAAAGATATCCAGATCTAAGAGACAATAACAGAGACAGACGCATGGGGCGTAACAGCGCCAACGAGAGATGAAGCAGCAGAGAGAACAATAAACATAGAAGAAAGAAGAACAGCCATACTAAGAAGCAGTAGTAAAAGAATCGAGGACATTAAGGAATAGGAGGTGAGCTAGTTACAGGAAGTGAGGAAATGCTTTGAAGAAACGATTTCAATTTGAGAGGATCATCAAAGGATCGAGTGGAGCCTTCATGTGTAATTTTACACAAACAAGGATGGAGGATGCCATAACGAATATTCAACTGTCGCATTTGTAGGCGAAGTGCCAAAAATTCCTATCCTCCTTGCGTTGGTAGCATTAGATAAGTCTTGTGCCGACCAAAAAGTCATTGCACACTAAAGAGTGGGCAAACCACTCCTCACATGCCCTGCTCTAAGAGCAGAGCAGATCCACCAACCCGTCTGCCCGCAAAGCAGCACGAAGCATAAAATGATAATAAGTGAAAGTTATTATCATTTTATTTTTCCTTTACTTTGCACTGCTTAAAAGCAGTGTGGCGACGCTTCTCCGCCATAGTGGAGGAGGTGACACTGTTTGAGCCTTACATTCTAAAGTTCCAGGGCTTGAAGAAAAATTCTTTGAACTTCTGAAAATTTAAAGGATTAATTTGAACGTTTGGTGAACTCCACTTATTACTGTAATTTTGCCACGATGTTTAATAGTTAGGGAATTGGTGCGTTCATAGTTTATCACCTCGCACGTACTCAGATTGACAAAACTTGCATTGAAAAGTGTTATTGTCAAAATGAAGAATTAAAAAAGCTCTCGCATTGGTCAGTTAAAGTTATTGTCACCACCCCACTCAGTACATATTGGGTAAAAGTACAACACAACGAAGGTTACATTTCAGGCGCATTACGGTACAGGTGGTGAGGACTTTCCAACAACGATGAGGAATGTTCTTTTTTTTTTTTTTTGTTTAAGACATTTTTTATTTGAATTTTGCAAAAGAAACAAGATATACAAAAAAAACCACATCAGGAGTACAATCAATTAAGCAATCAGGAACGTACTTACAAATTATATAAAAATTAGTTAATAAAATACATAGGAAAAAGAAAAATCCCATAAAAAAGAGCAAAACCGGAGTAAAGGCGAAGAAAAGAAAGAGAGCCAAAGTAAAAAAGAAAAGAAAAGTAAAAGGAGGGTAAAGGCTAGAGATGAGAAAACCATAAAACAAGAAAGAGAAAGAGGAAAGAAAGAAAGAAAAAAAAAAAAACACAGTCCTAGGATCAGATAGGAAACAAAGAGAAAAATCAAATTAGGGGATAGGAGCATGAGAAGTAAGATAAGATGTAAAAGGTAGCCAAAGGAGATCAGATTTAATTTTTTGAGAAAGGACAGAGGAAGAAACAGTAGCAATCCGATGCTCATCGCAAATGAGATTCCACCACATTAATGGAGATAGTTTCGAGTTAACTTTCCAGCAAGATAAAATGACTTTGAATGCCAATGCAATAAAAAGGTCAAGCAACAAGGAAACAGAAATAGAGTCATCCAAATCTAATGATGAGGAACCTAAAAAAACACTCTGAAAAGACAAATTTAGATTACAATGAAAAATATTCATGCAAGTTGACCACACCGAACTCAAAAAAGTCAAGACATGTGAACAATCATAAAGTAGATGTCTCAAAGAGCCTGTATGCTCAGAACAAGGCCAGCAAAGCGGGGACGAGGAAGGAGAGAACTTGGATATGCAAATAGGAGTAATAACAGCTCTATTATAGATAAAATATAAGGATTGAGTGATACGAGCAGCAGCAGAGATTTTAAATAACTTAGCCCATAATTTATCCCATACAACAACAGGAAATGAAAGGGATAAGTCTACTTCCCAAGCAAGTTCAGTAGGGGATTTGGATCTCTCGGTTAAATGCAGCAACAACAGTTTATAGATAAGAGCGGCCTTAGGTTTATGCACCGGGAATAGACTATATAATGGTGTTGGGGGAGTAAGGGATGGTGTAGTTGTAGGAGAATCAAAAGAGGTTAGTTGTAATTGTAAAGCAG
The DNA here is from genome assembly GCF_964204655.1 of Triturus cristatus. NCBI lineage: Eukaryota > Metazoa > Chordata > Amphibia > Caudata > Salamandridae > Triturus > Triturus cristatus. The sequence continues at coordinate 152,681,826 of NC_140579.1, forward strand.
CTGAAATTAGAAGATACTCGGCAAGCGAGGTATCGGGTAGTTGAAATCTTATTTGCAAGTCAGGAAAGGAAATAACAGAGTTTTGGAATATTAATTGATAAACAAAAATAATACCCTTCTCCTTCCAGTGTTTGTAGTAAAATGACTTGCCCTTGTATCTAAGATATTTATTATACCAGATAGTAGAGGAGAGAAAGCATTGAAAAGGAGTTAAACCCTTAGCAAAAACATTATACAATACATTTTGAGAAAATTTTGTAATAGGATTAGCAGATAAAAAGGTACAATTAGACATATACAATACATTCTGAAAAGGAAAATCTTTTAAAAAGCAACGGTCAAAAACAATCCATCTTGGAATAGGCATTTCAGCAAAATCAAAGGATAAGGCAAAGGACTGTTTGATTATAAAGGCGGAGTGATAGGCCTTAAAATCGGGAAAACGCACTCCACCTTCAGACTTAGGGCGTTTAAGTCTCATAAGGGAAATGCAGGGGTATTTCTTATTCCACAAAAATTTTACACAAATGGAATTGATTTGTGACAAATATGACATGGGGATACGAAGTGGCAACATAGATAATATATAAAGGATATGAGGTACAATCGTCATTTTTAAAGTGTCAAGCCTGCCCCACCAGGAAAGGAAGAGAGGGGTCCATGTGAGAAGCAAAGATTGAATTTTAGTAACTAACGCTGCGAATGTATATTTAATTGTGGCAAGAAAGAAGAAGTTAGAGGATCCGCCATATACACTAATATATCGTCAGCATAAGCTGATAATTTAATTTCTAAGGAGTTGTACGCAAAGCCAGCTATACAATCGTTGACACGAATACGTTCAAGAAAGGGTTCAAGGCAAAGAACAAACAACAATGGGGAAAGGGGGCATCCCTGACGCGTACCTCGGGACAATGAAAACGATTTTAAGAAATGATTATTTACAAAAATACTGGCTCTTGGACAAAAGTAAAGTAACTTAACATAGGAAATGAAAGTTGGACCAAAACCAAACCAATGAATGGTTCTAAACATAAATTGCCAGTTGATGCGGTCAAAAGCCTTTTCGGCATCAAGGGACAATGCTGCAAGAGGGGATTTGAGTGTTTTTGCAAGAGAGATAACATTTACAAACATTCGAGCGTTATCCGCTGCTAATCTTCCCTTAATGAATCCGACTTGATCCGTCTTAACCAAAAGTGGGAGAAGACTCTCAAGACGAATAGCAAGGATCTTTGCAAATATTTTACAGTCATAGTTGATTAATGAAATCGGGCGATAATTTTTACACAGGGAATGATCTTTGTCGGGTTTGGGAATAATAATGATTAAGGCATCCATGAAGAAGCCAGAGGCCTTAGCATCTGTAATAAAAGAGTTATATAATGTCAATAGTTTAGGAACAAAAGTCGATGCAAAGGTAGAATAAAATTCAACCGAGAGACCATCCGGTCCAGGAGCCTTTGATGTTTTTAGAGATTTAATAGCGTTAGTTATTTCTTGGGCAGTAACCTCCTTCTCCAGTGATTCAAATTTATTTGGAAGGGAAGGAGGAGAGGGAAGGCCAGAAAAAAAAATATCTAAATTTTCATTAGAGGGATGTGTGTCATCAGAGTAAAGGGCTGCATAGTAATCATGAAAGACATTAGCAATATCTTCATCTGCGGCCACCAAACGATTAGTGGATTCGTTTAAGATGGGACCAATATTTTTACGTTCAGATTTGATCTTTAAATAGTTGGCCAACATCTTACCGGCTTTGTTTTGCCCACCATGATATTTGGATTTAATTTTGAGTAGGATATTACAGGCTTCCACAGTCGCCAGTTTGTTCAATTCAGATTTGGCCTTAATGAGCTCATGAAGAGCCGAGGGAGATTTAGAAGAGAAGTAATTATGCTCCAATGTTTTAAGGTGTTGAAGTAAACTTAAATATTTATTCCGAGCAATTTTCTTCTTCCTAGAAACAAAGGAAATAGCAAAAGCCCGGAAGGAGGCCTTAAAGGCATCCCAGTTATTAGAAACAGAGGTTGCCAAGGGCTTATTAAACAAGAAAAACTCTTTGATAAAGGAAGTAGCTTCTGTGATGAAAGTGGAGTCAGATAATACAACATTATTAAGCTTCCAACGACTAAATTTTTGGGAGCTTAATGAGAGATCCAGAACAGTATGAACTGGTGCATGGTCAGAGATAAAAATTGATCCAATCTCCGAGGTTTGAATGGACGGGAGTAAGGATTTACTGACTAGAATATAGTCAATCCAGGAGCGTGTATGATGAACATTGGAGAAAAATGTGAACTCAAGAGAATCCGGATTACATGTTTTCCAAACATCAAATAAAGGACGAGTGGTAATGGCCGATTGAAAAGCCTTATGGGATTTGTCTGGTTGGAACTTGGACCTGGATTGTCTATCGGAAAAGGGATCAATCCATTGGTTAAAATCACCAGCAACAATAATATTAGGACAATCAAGGGATGAAAGTAGGACCTTAATATTTTGCCAAAATTTGGGGATCTGGTTTAACAGGACCATATATGTTCAGTAAGATCAAATCCTTGCCCTGCACAACAACCTTGGCCATTACCCATCGTCCGTCAGAATCATTTTGCGTAGATACAATTTGCACAGATAAAGATTTATGAAACAATGTAGCAACACCCCCCTTCTTACTAGAGGCAGAGGAGTAAACAACTTGACCTACCCACTGTCTTTTCAACTTAAGTGATTCCTCTTCAGTACAGTGCATTTCTTGAAGAAAAGATATTTAAGCATTTAATTTGGATAAGTGAGAAAGTACCTTCTGTCTTTTGACGGGGTTGCCAAGACCACGAACATTCCAAGAGACAAACTTACACATAACGGAGGAATAAAGGAGTACAATACGAGAGGAGCTGATACCCTTCAAGGAAACAACTAGAAAAAAAGAGACACCAAAAGTGATCAAAATAGGAAAAATATAAAGTCAAACAATATCCAATTCCAAAGGACATAAGCAACAAACAGCACATTATCAAATGAGTAGAAAAAAAAAAAAGAGAAGAATAATAGAACAAAGAAAGGAAGAAAGAATAGAAAAATAAAAGAGAAAAGGTAGATCAAGAAAAGATATCCAGATCTAAGAGACAATAACAGAGACAGACGCATGGGGCGTAACAGCGCCAACGAGAGATGAAGCAGCAGAGAGAACAATGAACATAGAAGAAAGAAGAACAGCCATACTAAGAAGTAGTAGTAAAAGAATCGAGGACATTAAGGAATAGGAGGTGAGCTAGTTACAGGAAGTAAGGAAAGGCTTTGAAGAAACGATTTCAATTTGAGAGGATCATCAAAGGATCGAGTGGAGCCTTCATGTGTAATTTTACACAAACAAGGATGGAGGATGCCATAACGAATATTCAACTGTCGCATTTGTAGGCGAAGTGCCAAAAATTCCTTCCTCCTTGCATTGGTAGCATTAGATAAGTCTTGTGCCGACCAAAAAGTCATTGCACACTAAGGAGTGGGCAAACCACTCCTCACATGCCCTGCTCTAAGAGCAGAGCAGATCCACCAACCCGTCTGCCCGCAAAGCAGCACGAAGCATAAAATGTTAATAAGTGAAAGTTATTATCATTTTATTTTTCCTTTACTTTGCACTGCTTAAAAGCAGTGTGGCGACGCTTCTCCGCCATAGTGGAGGAGGTGCCACTGTTTGAGCCTTACATTCTAAAGTTCCAGGGCTTGAAGAAAAATTCTTTGAACTTCTGAAAATTTAAAGGATTAATTTGAACGTTTGGTGAACTCCACTTATTACTGTAATTTTGCCACGATGTTTAATAGTTAGGGAATTGGTGCGTTCATAGTTTATCACCTCGCACGTACTCAGATTGACAAAACTTGCATTGAAAAGTGTTATTGTCAAAATGAAGAATTAAAAAAGCTCTCGAATTGGTCGGTTAAAGTTATTGTCACCACCCCACTCAGTACATATTGGGTAAAAGTACAACACAACGAAGGTTACATTTCAGGCGCATTACGGTACAGGTGGTGAGGACTTTCCAACAACGATGAGGAATGTTTTTTTTTTTCTTTTTGTTTAAGAAATTTTTTATTTGAATTTTGCAAAAGAAACAAGATATACAAAAAAAAAACATCAGGAGTACAATCAATTAAGCAATCAGGAACGTACTTACAAATTATATAAAAATTAGTTTAATAAAATACATAGGAAACAGAAAAATCCCATAAAAAAGAGCAAAACCGGAGTAAAGGAGAAGAAAAGAAAGAGAGCCAAAGTAAAAAAGAAAAGAAAAGTAAAAGGAGGGTAAAGGCTAGAGATGAGAAAACCATAAAACAAGAAAGAGAAAGAGGAAGGAAAGAAAGAAAAAAAAAAACCACAGTCCTAGGATCAGATAGGAAACAAAGAGAAAAATCAAATTAGGGGATAGGAGCATGAGAAGTAAGATAAGATGTAAAAGGTAGCCAAAGGAGATCAGATTAAATTTTTTGAGAAAGGACAGAGGAAGAAACAGTAGCAATCCGATGCTCATCGCAAATGAGATTCCACCACATTAATGGAGATAGTTTCGAGTTATCTTTCCAGCAAGATAAAATGACTTTGAATGCCAATGCAATAAAAAGGTCAAGCAACAAGGAAACAGAAATAGAGTCATCCAAATCTAATGATGAGAAACCTAAAAAAACATTCTGAAAAGACAAATTTAGATTACAATGAAAAATATTCAAGCAAGTTGACCACACCGAACTCCAAAAAGTCAAGACATGTGAACAATCATAAAGTAGATGTCTCAAAGAGCCTGTATGCTCAGAACAAGGCCAGCAAAGCGTGGACGAGGAAGGGGAGAACTTGGATATGCAAATAGGAGTAATAACAGCTCTATTATAGATAAAATATAAGGATTGAGTGATACGAGCCGCAGCAGAGATTTTAAATAACTTAGCCCATAATTTATCCCATACAACAACAGGAAATGAAAGGGATAAGTCTACTTCCCAAGCAAGTTCAGTAGGGGATTTGGATCTCTCGGTTAAATGCAGCAACAACAGTTTATAGATAAGAGCGGCCTTAGGTTTATGCACCGGGAATAGACTATATAATGGTGTTGGGGGAGTAAGGGATGGTGTAGTTGTAGGAGAATCAAAAGAGGTTAGTTGTAATTGTAAAGCAGCTGAAATTAGAAGATACTCGGCAAGCGAGGTATCGGGTAGTTGAAATCTTATTTGCAATCAGGAAAGGAAATAACAGAGTTTTGGAATATTAATTGATAAACAAAAATAATACCCTTTTCCTTCCAGTGTTTGTAGTAAAATGACTTGCCCTTGTATCTAAGATATTTATTATACCAGATAGTAGAGGAGAGAAAGCATTGAAAAGGAGTTAAACCCTTAGCAAAAACATTATACAATACATTTTGAGAACATTTTATAATAGGATTAGCGGATAAAAAGGTACAATTAGACATATACAATACATTCTGAAAAGGAAAATCTTTTAACCCCTTCGATGCTGCGCAGATTCCGCCGCTGTGCTGACGGAATCTTGCGCGGGTGTGGTCATGACGGAATGGTTCCGTCATGAGCACAGCTCAACCGTGGGTCATGACGGAACCATTCCGTCATGAGCACCGAAGGGGTTAAAAAGGAACGTTCAAAAACAATCCATCTTGGAATAGGCATTTCAGCAAAATCAAAGGATAAGGCAAAGGACTGTTTGATTATAAAGGCGGAGTGATAGGCCTTAAAATCGGGAAAACGCACTCCACCTTCAGACTTAGGGCGTTTAAGTCTCATAAGGGAAATGCGGGGGTGTTTCTTATTTCACAAAAATTTTACACAAATGGAATTGATTTGTGACAAATATGACATGGGGATACGAAGTGGCAACATAGATAATATATAAAGGATATGAGGTACAATCATCATTTTTATAGTGTCAAGCCTGCCCCACCAGGAAAGGAAGAGAGGGGTCCATGTGAGAAGCAAAGATTGAATTTTAGTAACTAACGCTGCAAATGTATATTTAAGTGTGGCAAGTAAGGAGGCGGAAAACCAAATACCTAGATATTTAATTTTCGTGGGACACCAAGCAAAACTAGTATCATTAAACATAAATTGATAGCAAGACGCGTTCAGGGGAAGAACTTCTGTCTTAGAGAGATTTAACTTATAACCCGAAACGCTGGAGTATAAGTGAACCTCATCCAAGAAGGGGGGAAGGGAAGTTAGAGGATCCGCCATATACACTAATATATCGTCAGCATAAGCTGATAATTTAATTTCTAAGGAGTTGTACGCAAAGCCAGCTATACAATCGTTGACACGAATACGTTCAAGAAAGGGTTCAAGGCAAAGAACAAACAACAATGGGGAAAGGGGGCATCCCTGACGCGTACCTTGGGACAATGAAAACGATTTTAAGAAATGATTATTTACAAAAATACTGGCTCTTGGACAAGAGTAAAGTAACTTAACATAGGAAATGAAAGTTGGACCAAAACCAAACCAATGAAGGGTTCTAAACATAAATTGCCAGTTGATGCGGTCAAAAGCCTTTTCGGCATCAAGGGACAATGCTGCAAGAGGGGATTTGAGTTTTTTTGCAAGAGAGATAACATTTACAAACATTCGAGCGTTATCCGCTGCTAATCTTCCCTTAATGAATCTGACTTGATCCGTCTTAACCAAAAGTGGGAGAAGACTCTCAAGACGAATGGCAAGGATCTTTGCAAATATTTTACAGTCATAGTCGATTAATGAAATCGGGCGATAATTATTACACAGGGAATGATCTTGGTCGGGTTTGGGAATAATAATGATTAAGGCATCCATGAAGAAGCCAGAGGCCTTAGCATCTGTAATAAAAGAGTTATATAATGTCAATAGTTTAGGAACAAAAGTCGATGCAAAGGTAGAATAAAATTCAACCGAGAGACCATCCGGTCCAGGAGCCTTTGATGTTTTTAGAGATTTAATAGCGTTAGTTATTTCTTGGGCAGTAACCTCCTTCTCCAGTGATTCAAATTTATTTGGAAGGGAAGGAGGAGAGGGAAGGCCAGAAAAAAAAATATCTAAATTTTCATTAGAGGGATGTGTGTCATCAGAGTAAAGGGCTGCATAGTAATCATGAAAGACATTAGCAATATCTTCATCTGCGGCCACCAAACGATTAGTGGATTCGTTTAAGATGGGACCAATATTTTTACGTTCAGATTTGATCTTTAAATAGTTGGCCAACATCTTACCGGCTTTGTTTTGCCCACCATGATATTTGGATTTAATTTTGAGTAGGATATTACAGGCTTCCACAGTCGCCAGTTTGTTCAATTCAGATTTGGCCTTAATGAGCTCATGAAGAGCCGAGGGAGATTTAGAAGAGAAGTAATTATGCTCCAATGTTTTAAGGTGTTGAAGTAAACTTAAATATTTATTCTGAGCAATTTTCTTCTTCCTAGAAACAAAGGAAATAGCAAAAGCCCGGAAGGAGGCCTTAAAGGCATCCCAGTTATTAGAAACAGAGGTTGCCAAGGGCTTATTAAACAAGAAAAACTCTTTGATAAAGGAAGTAGCTTCTGTGATGAAAGTGGAGTCAGATAATAAAACATTATTAAGCTTCCAACGACTAAATTTTTGGGAGCTTAATGAGAGATCCAGAACAGTATGAACTGGTGCATGGTCAGAGATAAAAATTGATCCAATCTCCGAGGTTTGAATGGACGGGAGTAAGGATTTACTGACTAGAATATAGTCAATCCTGGAGCATGTATGATGAACATTGGAGAAAAATGTGAACTCAAGAGAATCCGGATTACATGTTTTCCAAACATCAAATAAAGGACGAGTGGTAATGGCCGATTGAAAAGCCTTATGGGATTTGTCTGGTTGGAACTTGGACCTGGATTGTCTATCGGAAAAGGGATCAATCCATTGGTTAAAATCACCAGCAACAATAATATTAGGACAATCAAGGGATGAAAGTAGGACCTTAATATTTTGCCAAAATTTGGGGATCTGGTTTAACAGGACCATATATGTTCAGTAAGATCAAATCCTTGCCCTGCACAACAAGCTTGGCCATTACCCATCGTCCGTCAGAATCATTTTGCGTAGATACAATTTGCACAGATAAAGATTTATGAAACAATGTAGCAACACCCCCCTTCTTACTAGAGGCAGAGGAGTAAACAACTTGACCTACCCACTGTCTTTTCAACTTAAGTGATTCCTCTTCAGTACAGTGCATTTCTTGAAGAAAAGATATTTAAGCATTTAATTTGGATAAGTGAGAAAGTACCTTCTGTCTTTTGACGGGGTTGCCAAGACCACGAACATTCCAAGAGACAAACTTACACATAACGGAGGAATGAAGGAGTACAATACGAGAGGAGCTGATACCCTTCAAGGAAACAACTAGAAAAAAAGAGACACCAAAAGTGATCAAAATAGGAAAAATATAAAGTCAAACAATATCCAATTCCAAAGGACATAAGCAACAAACAGCACATTATCAAATGAGTAGAAAAACAAAAAAAAAAGAGAAGAATAATAGAACAAAGAAAGGAAGAAAGAATAGAAAAATAAAAGAGAAAAGGTAGATCAAGAAAAGATATCCAGATCTAAGAGACAATAACAGAGACAGACGCATGGGGCGTAACAGCGCCAACGAGAGATGAAGCAGCAGAGAGAACAATGAACATAGAAGAAAGAACAGCCATACTAAGAAGTAGTAGTAAAAGAATCGAGGACATTAAGGAATAGGAGGTGAGCTAGTTACAGGAAGTGAGGAAAGGCTTTAAAGAAACGATTTCAATTTGAGAGGATCATCAAAGGATCGAGTGGAGCCTTCATGTGTAATTTTACACAAACAAGGATGGAGGATGCCATAACGAATATTCAACTGTCGCATTTGTAGGCGAAGTGCCAAAAATTCCTTCCTCCTTGCATTGGTAGCATTAGATAAGTCTTGTGCCGACCAAAAAGTCATTGCACACTAAGGAGTGGGCAAACCACTCCTCACATGCCCTGCTCTAAGAGCAGAGCAGATCCACCAACCCGTCTGCCCGCAAAGCAGCACGAAGCATAAAATGATAATAAGTGAAAGTTATTATCATTTTATTTTTCCTTTACTTTGCACTGCTTAAAAGCAGTGTGGCGACGCTTCTCCGCCATAGTGGAGGAGGTGCCACTGTTTGAGCCTTACATTCTAAAGTTCCAGGGCTTGAAGAAAAATTCTTTGAACTTCTGAAAATTTAAAGGATTAATTTGAACATTTGGTGAACTCCACTTATTACTGTAATTTTGCCACGATGTTTAATAGTTAGGGAATTGGTGCGTTCATAGTTTATCACCTCGCACGTACTCAGATTGACAAAACTTGCATTGAAAAGTGTTATTGTCAAAATGAAGAATTAAAAAAGCTCTCGCATTGGTCGGTTAAAGTTATTGTCACCACCCCACTCAGTACATATTGGGTAAAAGTACAACACAACGAAGGTTACATTTCAGGCGCATTACGGTACAGGTGGTGAGGACTTTCCAACAACGATGAGGAATGTTCTTTTTTTTTTTTTTGTTTAAGAAATTTTTATTTTGAATTTTGCAAAAGAAACAAGATATACAAAAAAAAACATCAGGAGTACAATCAATTAAGCAATCAGGAACGTACTTACAAATTATATAAAAATTAGTTTAATAAAATACATAGGAAACAGAAAAATCCCATAAAAAAGAGCAAAACCGGAGTAAAGGAGAAGAAAAGAAAGAGAGCCAAAGTAAAAAAGAAAAGAAAAGTAAAAGGAGGGTAAAGGCTAGAGATGAGAAAACCATAAAACAAGAAAGAGAAAGAGGAAGGAAAGAAAGAAAAAAAAACCACAGTCCTAGGATCAGATAGGAAACAAAGAGAAAAATCAAATTAGGGGATAGGAGCATGAGAAGTAAGATAAGATGACAAAAGGTAGCCAAAGGAGATCAGATTAAATTTTTTGAGAAAGGACAGAGGAAGAAACAGTAGCAATCCGATGCTCATCGCAAATGAGATTCCACCACATTAATGGAGATAGTTTCGAGTTATCTTTCCAGCAAGATAAAATGACTTTGAATGCCAATGCAATAAAAAGGTCAAGCAACAAGGAAACAGAAATAGAGTCATCCAAATCTAATGATGAGAAACCTAAAAAAACATTCTGAAAAGACAAATTTAGATTACAATGAAAAATATTCATGCAAGTTGACCACACCGAACTCCAAAAAGTCAAGACATGTGAACAATCATAAAGTAGATGTCTCAAAGAGCCTGTATGCTCAGAACAAGGCCAGCAAAGCGTGGACGAGGAAGGGGAGAACTTGGATATGCAAATAGGAGTAATAACAGCTCTATTATAGATAAAATATAAGGATTGAGTGATACGAGCCGCAGCAGAGATTTTAAATAACTTAGCCCATAATTTATCCCATACAACAACAGGAAATGAAAGGGATAAGTCTACTTCCCAAGCAAGTTCAGTAGGGGATTTGGATCTCTCGGTTAAATGCAGCATAAACAGTTTATAGATAAGAGCGGCCTTAGGTTTATGCACCGGGAATAGACTATATAATGGTGTTGGGGGAGTAAGGGATGGTGTAGTTGTAGGAGAATCAAAAGAGGTTAGTTGTAATTGTAAAGCAGCTGAAATTAGAAGATACTCGGCAAGCGAGGTATCGGGTAGTTGAAATCTTATTTGCAAGTCAGGAAAGGAAATAACAGAGTTTTGGAATATTAATTGATAAACAAAAATAATACCCTTTTCCTTCCAGTGTTTGTAGTAAAATGACTTGCCCTTGTATCTAAGATATTTATTATACCAGATAGTAGAGGAGAGAAAGCATTGAAAAGGCGTTAAACCCTTAGCAAAAACATTATACTATACATTTTGAGAACATTTTATAATAGGATTAGCGGATAAAAAGGTACAATTAGACATATACAATACATTCTGAAAAGGAAAATCTTTTAAAAAGGAACGTTCAAAAACAATCCATCTTGGAATAGGCATTTCAGCAAAATCAAAGGATAAGGCAAAGGACTGTTTGATTATAAAGGCGGAGTGATAGGCCTTAAAATCGGGAAAACGCACTCCACCTTCAGACTTAGGGCGTTTAAGTCTCATAAGGGAAATGCGGGGGTGTTTCTTATTCCACAAAAATTTTACACAAATGGAATTGATTTGTGACAAATATGACATGGGGATACGAAGTGGCAACATAGATAATATATAAAGGATATGAGGTACAATCATCATTTTTATAGTGTCAAGCCTGCCCCACCAGGAAAGGAAGAGAGGGGTCCATGTGAGAAGCAAAGATTGAATTTTAGTAACTAACGCTGCAAATGTATATTTAAGTGTGGCAAGTAAGGAGGCGGAAAACCAAATACCTAGATATTTAATTTTCGTGGGACACCAAGCAAAACTAGTATCATTAAACATAAATTGATAGCAAGACGCGTTCAGGGGAAGAACTTCTGTCTTAGAGAGATTTAACTTATAACCCGAAACGCTGGAGTATAAGTGAACCTCATCCAAGAAGGGGGGAAGGGAAGTTAGAGGATCCGCCATATACACTAATATATCGTCAGCATAAGCTGATAATTTAATTTCTAAGGAGTTGTACGCAAAGCCAGCTATACAATCGTTGACACGAATACGTTCAAGAAAGGGTTCAAGGCAAAGAACAAACAACAATGGGGAAAGGGGGCATCCCTGACGCGTACCTCGGGACAATGAAAACGATTTTAAGAAATGATTATTTACAAAAATACTGGCTCTTGGACAAGAGTAAAGTAACTTAACATAGGAAATGAAAGTTGGACCAAAAAAAAAACCAATGAAGGGTTCTAAACATAAATTGCCAGTTGATGCGGTCAAAAGCCTTTTCGGCATCAAGGGACAATGCTGCAAGAGGGGATTTGAGTTTTTTTGCAAGAGAGATAACATTTACAAACATTCGAGCGTTATCCGCTGCTAATCTTCCCTTAATGAATCCGACTTGATCCGTCTTAACCAAAAGTGGGAGAAGACTCTCAAAACGAATAGCAAGGATCTTTGCAAATATTTTACAGTCATAGTCGATTAATGAAATCGGGCGATAATTTTTACACAGGGAATGATCTTTGTCGGGTTTGGGAATAATAATGATTAAGGCATCCATGAAGAAGCCAGAGGCCTTAGCATCTGTAATAAAAGAGTTATATAATGTCAATAGTTTAGGAACAAAAGTCGATGCAAAGGTAGAATAAAATTCAACCGAGAGACCATCCGGTCCAGGAGCCTTTGATGTTTTTAGAGATTTAATAGCGTTAGTTATTTCTTGGGCAGTAACCTCCTTCTCCAGTGATTCAAATTTATTTGGAAGGGAAGGAGGAGAGGGAAGGCCAGAAAAAAAAATATCTAAATTTTCATTAGAGGGATGTGTGTCATCAGAGTAAAGGGCTGCATAGTAATCATGAAAGACATTAGCAATATCTTCATCTGCGGCCACCAAACGATTAGTGGATTCGTTTAAGATGGGACCAATATTTTTACGTTCAGATTTGATCTTTAAATAGTTGGCCAACATCTTACCGGCTTTGTTTTGCCCACCATGATATTTGGATTTAATTTTGAGTAGGATATTACAGGCTTCCACAGTCGCCAGTTTGTTCAATTCAGATTTGGCCTTAATGAGCTCATGAAGAGCCGAGGGAGATTTAGAAGAGAAGTAATTATGCTCCAATGTTTTAAGGTGTTGAAGTAAACTTAAATATTTATTCTGAGCAATTTTCTTCTTCCTAGAAACAAAGGAAATAGCAAAAGCCCGGAAGGAGGCCTTAAAGGCATCCCAGTTATTAGAAACAGAGGTTGCCAAGGGCTTATTAAACAAGAAAAACTCTTTGATAAAGGAAGTAGCTTCTGTGATGAAAGTGGAGTCAGATAATAAAACATTATTAAGCTTCCAACGACTAAATTTTTGGGAGCTTAATGAGAGATCCAGAACAGTATGAACTGGTGCATGGTCAGAGATAAAAATTGATCCAATCTCCGAGGTTTGAATGGACGGGAGTAAGGATTTGCTGACTAGAATATAGTCAATCCTGGAGCGTGTATGATGAACATTGGAGAAAAATGTGAACTCAAGAGAATCCGGATTACATGTTTTCCAAACATCAAATAAAGGACGAGAGGTAATGGCCGATTGAAAAGCCTTATGGGATTTGTCTGGTTGGAACTTGGACCTGGATTGTCTATCGGAAAAGGGATCAATCCATTGGTTAAAATCACCAGCAACAATAATATTAGGACAATCAAGGGATGAAAGTAGGACCTTAATATTTTGCCAAAATTTGGGGTCTGGTTTAACAGGACCATATATATTCAGTAAGATCAAATCCTTGCCCTGCACAACAACCTTGGCCATTACCCATCGTCCGTCAGAATCATTTTGCGTAGATACAATTTGCACAGATAAAGATTTATGAAACAATATAGCAACACCCCCCTTCTTACTAAAGGCAGAGGAGTAAACAACTTGACCTACCCACTGTCTATTCAACTTAAGTGATTCCTCTTCAGTACAGTGCGTTTCTTGAAGAAAAGATATTTGAGCATTTAATTTGGATAAGTGAGAAAGTACCTTCTGTCTTTTGACGGGGTTGCCCAGACCACGAACATTCCAAGAGACAAACTTACACATAACGGAGGAATGAAGGAGTACAATACGAGAGGAGCTGATACCCTTCAAGGAAACAACTAGAAAAAAAGAGACACCAAAAGTGATCAAAATAGGAAAAATATAAAGTCAAACAATATCCAATTCCAAAGGACATAAGCAACAAACAGCACATTATCAAATGAGTAGAAAAACAAAAACAAAAGGGAAGAATAATAGAACGAAGAAAGGAAGAAAGAATAGAAAAATAAAAGAGAAAAGTAGATCAAGAAAAGATATCCAGATCTAAGAGACAATAACAGAGACAGACGCATGGGGCGTAACAGCGCCAACGAGAGATGAAGCAGCAGAGAGAACAATGAACATAGAAGAAAGAAGAACAGCCATACTAAGAAGCAGTAGTAAAAGAATCGAGGACATTAAGGAATAGGAGGTGAGCTAGTTACAGGAAGTGAGGAAATGCTTTGAAGAAACGATTTCAATTTGAGAGGATCATCAAAGGATCGAGTGGAGCCTTCATGTGTAATTTTACACAAACAAGGATGGAGGATGCCATAACGAATATTCAACTGTCGCATTTGTGGGCGAAGTGCCAAAAATTCCTTCCTCCTTGCGTTGGTAGCATTAGATAAGTCTTGTGAGATGAAGATGTTGTGACCAGACCAAGTCAGTTGGCGTTTTGTTTTGGCAGCAGAGAAGACCCGCATCAAGTCAGTAAATTCCAAAAACAGCATGATAATACCCCTAGGCTTAGAAGCATTAGATTGAAAGCGACCAAGTCTGTGGGCACATTGAATATTTAGTGCAGGGTCAGGGGAAATAGCTAGAAGTTCAGGCAAACATTTCTTCAGGAAGAGGAGCAGATCCGGACCCTCAATATTTTCTGGTAAACCATAAAGGCGCAGATTATTGCGTCGATTACGATTTTCAAGGTCCTCGGTGTGAAGCTTAAGACGATGAACTTCCTGCTCTAAATGTGGAATTTTAGTAGAAATGTCCTGAACATCACTTATACGTTGCTCCATGTCAAACACCTTAGCCTCCATATTGATCCATCTATCCTCAATTAGTTGAAGCTTTTCATTGGTAGTGGCCATGAAAGATTTAAGGCCCCGAACTTCATCCAGAATAGTGTCAAGAACAGGATTTTGAGAGGATAGAATCGGTGAGGGAGGATCATTCTTGGCTCTTTTGGGTTTAGTACCAGAAGAAACAGCTCTGGCCACGTGTGAAGCTTCACTAGCCATCTTGGAGTGGTACGAAGGATGAGAGGTGATCTTCAATAAGGACTTCCATCTGGTCATCCGGCAGAAAGAAACACCACACTACACAACAAGTCTTCTTAGACCAGGAAAAATAAGGCAAAGAAGAAAAAAAAAAAAACGACAAAATAGAACGAAGTATGTGCATTGAGAATACGTCACCCTTCGCCGGCACTCTGGTGATAATATAATGTCATAAAGCAATGAATGACACAGCGAAAAATATTACCAAGAGGCAGGAAATTAAAAATGAGCAAAAGGTGGAACTGGTAACACCATTTATATGGGTTAATGAAAATATCCTGGCGTAACTTGACCACGAAGAGATGAAGGATAGGGCATATTCAACCCCCGCAGAAAGGCATAGAAGCAGGCAACAGGTAATCCATACTGGTACAGCTGCAAAAATTATATAGTGCAAGGGAAAAAAGAAAAAAAAAGATGCCGCGTGTTTATGGACTAAAACGCCGGTTTACCTCATTGCAAGCAGCATTCCTCGAGCATGCCACACAAAATGGCGGCCGCCGCTCGTCAGAGCTGAGGGAAATTCACCGCCGCAGCAACCAGGTCCAGAAACGGCAAAAAGCGCGGTCGGAACGAGCACAACCGCCGCTCCGATATATCAGCAAACAGTACCCATCCTCAAGGGGTCCTCACGGGTCAAATTACGGGCTGTAGAAAGAAGAAGAGCTCCGCGCACGAGCGGAGCTAACACTTAAGCCGCCATCATCGTGCGGCGCGAGACCACGCCCCCCCCCCATGAGGAATGTTCTAACATCCTGAAAAAGTCTGCAGTTTGCAATGCTGAACAAACAACAGACTTGACAATACTTCTTCCATCTACTGAAAAAGTTTCTATGAAATGAGGATAGAGAACCAAATATAATTAGATAGTTCTATGTCATACAAAAACCAGCAATTCTTTTGGTAGTCTCTCTAGTGAGATGCAGGCGAGATTAAAAAAGGTTCTTTGTTTGCAATACACTAAACATAGGGACAGCACAATACTGATGTATATCTGAGTGAGAAAGTCTCATTGCAGCTTTTTTCAAAACCTTTGACAACTCCAACTCTACAAAGTTGGCAGATTTAAAAACACTTAATAGCCGCTGATAAAATCCAGGAAGAAGTTTTGAAGAAAAACAAATTGCTGTTAAAAATCTCGCACAAAAATATCTTTTTTGCCTGAAATTTCACTTCTAGACAAAGTTTTACAAAGGTGTTAATTTTTTCAGTTTTGTGAACCTCAGAAGTTTGTCATCCTTGTTACCTCTAAAACAAAAACAGTCGAAAGAACATACAACCATACGAGGTGTAGCAAACATTTCTGTGAACTAATGGTGTTTTGTGATATTAGATTGGATCTACCCAACTGTAACTTTCTGCAGGGATGCACCGATAATCCTGCGGGTGACTGAATGTCAAGGGATCATCAGTGTATTAGGAGATCACACATCTAACTCACTGTGATCTCTCGGTGGCAAAATACACCCCCCTTCAGTGGTAAATTGTTCTTTGTAGCCCATATTTATATATTTATTTGTATAAATTCATTTATTTTGGGAGCTTCCTATGGCGCACACCAGGCAAGAGTGCTTTGTGGAGAAACACCGTAGTCATGCATGTAATCAGTACTCCGAGGACTTTGTTGTAGGTCATGTAACCCAACATCAGTTTAGAATCGCATCAATGTGACTCAGGCGGCTATAAGAGGACAGTGTCCTCCCCAAGCCTCTGTCTCTGACCTTATTCAAGCACTATGGGGCAGATTTATGAAGCCCTTGCGCCTCATTTACGCCGCCGTTGCGTCACTTTTGTGACGCAGCAGCGGCGCAAATCCTGCGCCATGGTGCGGGGTATTTTTAACGTGACGCGTCTGGGAGATGCGTCACGTTGTAAAGCCCTGCGCCACATGTAGGCGTTCCAGGGCAGGTGGGGGCGTTCCGGCGCAGGAACGCCTCCTAAAAGTGGCTGAGTGAAATCTACAAGATTTCACTCAGTCACTTTTGAGCCCATGCTGCGTCAAAACCCTGCGCCTGCTTGAAGCAGGCGTAAGGATTGACGCAGCATTGTGCAGATAGGGCACCCCCGAGCCTTGCTGGAGCTGCGTCGCGCTTGCGACGCAACTCCAGCAATGCGCCACTTTTACGGCACAGATGCGTGATGCATCTGTGCCGTATTTTGCCCCATGGTGCGCCGCATTATAAATGCGGCGCATCCATGATGGCGGAGCTAGGGCGCAAAATAACTGGCGCATCCCTGCTGATATGCAGGGATGCGTCAGTTATTATAAATATGCCCCCATGTTTTTCTTGAAAAGCGGAAGTCACTTAAAACATTCCTCCATGGTTGCTATTTCAACCATAAAAATCACCTTTGAAAAGTCACCCATCATCAATCCGAATCCCAAAGTCTGAGATATTTATCTTCTTGAAGGAAGAAAATCAACTCTCGGGACTATAGGTAGCACTTAAACAAAGCTTGTTGTTGTGTCTTCCTCAGAGAGAAAGACATTGTTTAAGACCCACGCTGCTGCTTTGCCTGGATTGTGCTTCTTGAAGTGTCCACCTCTGCCATATACCCCGAAAGAATGTCAACACAAGAAAGTAACAATAAGGCCACCTCTCCTGGAGGTCTGCGCTGTGAAACGGGATCGCTGTGGGATGGCGCCCGCAAAGACGGCTCATTCCCCGAGGAGGAACGTGCTCGTCTGGATTGACACGGACAATCACTTGATCAGTTAGTGGCGTTTTTCTTTCTTTTTTTGCAGGTCCTGTTTTCATCAGGAAGTTTTTGTTTTTGTTAGGAATCAAACAACAAACAAGCAGCAGGCTGGTGAGGGGCTGGTGTAGTGTTGAATGGACACAGAAGCCCAGCCAGTGACCATTGTAGCGTGTTAAAAGTAAACAGGAGTTGGCCCTGCTGAGGACCTGGGGTGTGTAGCAGGACCTGCGCCGGGTGCCATCCCAGTAGGCAGACCTCCCATTGTCGTTTGGGAGGTGGTGAATGTGGGGACAACAAGTATGAAAAACGGCCCTAAAATGTGCTGTGGAGACTGCTACAGGACAACTGGAAGCTATATTTAGTATGGAGATCTCAGTGCCTCTTCGTACAAGCTGTTGGGATGGGCTGGCCTGCTCTTAAAACCTGGGAATAATAGTGAAGGCTGTACACCGGTTCATAGTCTATCCCTTATTTATTTATTTATTTATTTATTTATTCGGTGTTTTATGTAGCGCGGACATGACCCAAGAGGCTATCAGAGCGCTTCATATTTACATATTTTTAATCTTGGTACAGTAAGTTCGACATGATCCTAATCAAATAACGGGCGTACAACATTTTTAGAGATACAATTGTGCTACATGATCATCTGTATGTATGCATCGATTTTAGAGAGAAAATGTGTGCTTTCATCAACATTTTCATCATCATATATAAAGTCCTGACGATTACAAGCGATCGATTAGTATTACCAGGGTGTGTGATCATGAAAGCAACCAATAGCGTCTAGTCAATTGTTATTATGGGAGGAATTTGCTCATAAAAAAGGTCTTGGCTTCTTTTTTGAAAGCTGAAGTGGACGCGATTTTTCTAATGCTCGGTGGGAGTGAGTTTCAAATTCTTTGGGCCGATCCAGAGAAAGCTCTGTCATACGTTCTCTTCTTACGCAAGAGGGCAGGTTTCAGTAAGAGATCTCCATGGCTCGGCGAGACTCTGCTGCCTCCTGATAATGTGATTTTCTGGGCTGTGTGTGTGATACATGCCATCTTTAGTTGGATTCTTGCTTCGTAAGGTAGCCAATTAAGCGCTTTCAGATGAGGGGTGATGTGGTAACATTTTCTGGAACCTGTAATACATCTTGTGGCTGCATTAAGACATACTTTTAGTGGGGCTGTTGAATTCTTGAGTAGTCCTGCTAGAGTTGGGCATTCGTATTATATCCTCGAGATTACTAATGCCTGGACTGCCATTTTGAGGTCTGAAGTAGCTATGAAAGGTTTCAGTTTTCTAAGATAGCTTAAATGGGAGCGGGCATTTTTTGCCATTGTGTTAATGTGGGGACGCATGTTCAGGTTCTTGTCTAACACAATTTCAAGAGACTTGGTTGAGTCTACTAGATCCGGGGTACAGTTTCGCGCAGTGATCAGCTTGGTCCATTCCATTATACTTGTCGTGCTTTTTTGGGAGGAGATCAGAAGCAATTCTGTTTTATGCAGGTTAAGCTTGAGATGATTATTAGTTAGCCATTGAACGGTCCTTTTATACGCCTGGTTCATGATGTTGATCTCCTCCATCGAAGAGATCTTGATATATAACTGTACGCATACATGTGGAAGGAGATGTTTGCCTGTTGTAAGATTTCTGTTAGGGGTTTGATATATAGATTGAATAGAGCGGGGGATAGTGTTGATCCCTGTGGTACACCAATAGGATTGGGGGCTGATGCTGATAGGGTTTGGTTCACCATGAATCTTTGTGATCTGTTTTGTAAGAAGGATCTAAACCACTCTAGTACTGTGCCCGCTAACCCCATCCTTTCCTTCAGACGTTCTAGAATTTTGGCATGGTTTACTGTGTTGAATGCAGATGAAAGGTCGAGCAGAATTAGAAGGCAGGTTTCGTTGCGGTCTCGGGCAAGCAGAGCGACATCTACTATGTGAAGAATATCTGTTTCAGTACTGTGATTAGGTCTGAACCCTGATTGGTAGTCATTCAGAAGTTTGAATTCTGTGATGTGTTGGCTTAATTGTTGTTGAACACATTTTTCCATAACTTTAGCAAGCATGGGGATTTTTGTGACTTGACGAAAGTTGTTGGGGTCTGAGTTTTTTTTTTTAACTATTTTATTTATTAGCATTTCCATTGAACATTCTGCATCATAAAATGCAGTATCAAATAGCAGCACAATCAGCAGGTGCGCTTTGTGGAAATCAAAGAAAACCAGAGGAAAAACAACAGCATCTCATGGCTGAAACGTACAGCAATATGATGAGCAGGGGAGCAAATTGGCAAATATTGTATCACAACTGAACATTATCGTAACATGTAGATTTGTAATGGACTGTATCTTGTTTATCTGGTTGTGTATCAGGGGTAGATGCATGTGGAGCGGAGCGGAGAAATTGCAGCAGGGGCTCCCATATGTTGGGAAGTAGCAGGTAGCTCCTCTGCATACAGTCTTAAATTTTCTTGACAGTATAGTAGATCCTTGATCCAGATGGTTGCAGTGGGGCATATTTTACTCTCACAGGTCATTGCTACTCGCCGTTTGGCAAGTAAGAGCACGAGACATATCAGCCTACCCATCAAACCCTTCAAAGTAGGTAGTAAGCCCAATAAGCATACATGTGGAGAACATGACACCTCGGTGTGTGTCATTTCCTGCAGCTGGTGTGTGACCTCTGTCCAAAAAGCCGCTACCTTACCGCACTCCCAGGCCGGATGCCAGAAGTCAACTCCCTGACGTCCACAACGTTTGCATGCGTCGTTGTCTCTGAGATCATATTTGGCCAGCTTGTATGGTGTGTGATAAGCCTGGTGCAGGAACTTGAAGTATATTATACGTAAATTACCGTTAGAAGTGAGCGCGCTCATGAGTTTGCAACAATGTTCCCTGTCATCCTGCGAGAGCGGTGGGGTGAGGACCTTATTCCATGTCTCCAGACTCTTGGTACTACGAGCCGGCACTTTTTCCTCCCTGGCAGCCCTATATAGTTTGGTTATTAATTTATGTCTCGTCGGGCTGAGTAGGAGTGTGTGCAGGGACTGCAGCGTCGGAGGCTCCGAGGGAAACGTGGGAAAGTGTGCGCGCATTGTGTACGTAGTCTGTGAAAGGTGAAAGAGAACAGTGGTGTTTTGTTTTGTATTTAATTTAGATCAGTTTCTGTTAGGAAAGTACCATTAGGGACCACATCTGGCATCTTGTCGATCCCAACCAAAGTGAGAGTGTGCATAGCACCAGTCTACTGTGTAACTGAAGCAACCGCGTGGTGAGCGAGAGGCAAAAGAGGTGAGTAGAGTGGAAGTTTCTCCGCTGAGCGGCCAAGTGCTTGCCAGGCTGCTATCGTAACATCTATGTGGTTTATTTAGGCTTTTGGAGAACCCCTACGGGTGTGTGTAAGTATAGATTTCAGGGGGATGGGCTATGCGTCGCCGTCCTCTACAGCTATGTGTGGGATGAAGTTATGGTTAGTGTACCAGTAGTGAGCATATTGAACATTGCGCAAAGGTCGTAAAGGTATAGATCAGGCACACTGAACCCCCCTTTGGTGTAATCTAACATTAATGTTGGTAGACTCACTAGAACCTGTTTTCCACTCCATATCAGACTTATCATAACCGATCGAAGCATTCTGAAGAAAGGCATGGCCAGTAGGATAGGAATAATGCTAAATAATAATAAACATTTGGGCAGTACGACCATTTTTATTAGGGCTATGTGGTCAGCAAGGGAGAGAGGCAGCCTTGTCCACCTGTCCACCTGTTGTTCTAGTTTGGTGACAGCGGTGCCATAATTCTCACGGATGACAGTGTCAGGGTCACGATGTACCCATATTCTAAGATATTTCACAAGGTCTGTGGTCCATATCAGGGGGAATTCCATCTCATGTGAAGAACTGCAGTCCGTCAGTGATACAACCACTGACTTGGACCAATTTATGGTAATGCCAGAGAACAGGCCAAATTGAATGTATTCCCTCAATAAGGGTTCCATAAAGACATGGGGTTCCATAATAAACAGCAGCATATCATCCGCATAGAGGGATATGCTCATGGGTCTGTGAACAAATCGCAATGCGGCTGCCCCATGACGTTGTCGGATAAGACATGCAAGCAGCTCAAGCACTACCACAAATAATAGCAGTGATAGAGGACAGCCTTGACGGGTGTCTCTGTTTATCTGTATTGGGGCCGAAGTGTTGCCATCCACCCTAATGCAAGCAGTGGGAGCTGTGTATAGGAGTCTTATCCAGGAGATGATGTTAAAGGATAAAGTTGAGGATATAAAATAGATAGCTCCACTCTATAGAGTCGAAGGCTTTGGCCGCATGTAGCATCACGGCTGCCGCCTTTAAGGTGGGATCTACTATGTGAAACATGGCGAAGAGCGTGCGTAAGTTGTGTGAGGTGGATCTTTCTAGGATAAATCCGGATTGGTCAGGGAGGACCAGATTCGGCAGCAGGGGCTTAAGACGAAGCGCTAGGATTTTGGCCAATATCTTCACGTCAATATTTATAAGTGAGAGGGGCCTGTATGACTCGCAGCGATCAGGTGGTTTGTCCCTTTTGAGTAAAGTGATTATTATTGCCTCCCAGAGCATTGGAGGAAGTTTTCCCACCTCAAAGGCCTCTGCAGACATCCCGAGAAGGTGGGGCGTCAGCTCTTCCGCAAATTCTTTGTAGTATTCGCAGGTTAGGCCATCAGGGCCCGGAGCCCTTTTGTTTGGGAGGGTTTTAATTGCTTCGCGGATGTCTTCTGCGGTGATAGGTCGATTTAGGTAATCCTGCTGGCCATCAGATAGCCACGCTAGTGCAACATCCATAAGATAGGCGTCGAGGTCCTTATCAGCGGTGTCGCCTTGTGAGGTGTTGAGTTCAGCATATGTCTGTTGAAATTGAGTGGCTATGTCCTGTATTGTGTAGTGGTCCGCACCGGTGTCATCTGTTATCTTAGTAATAGTATGCCTAGCTTCGCAGGCTCGTATTTTCACCGCTAGATTATGGCCCGGCTGGCCTCCCTACCCGTACGCGCGAGCCACATGTCTTTTCGATAAGTAGCGGACCTCGTCCGCTGCCACCTCATTGTATTCCACTAGGGTTTCTTTGAGCTGTGCAAGGGTCTGTGTGTTGGGCGAGGTTTCATATTTCCTCTCAAGTTGTGTTAGGGTAGTTTTGAGTGTTGTGAGTTGCCCTCGGATATCCCTCAGAATCCCCGCTGTGGTACTGATGCACTTGCCTCTTATTGTGACCTTGAAGGCCTCCCATAATATCTCAGCGCTGTCAACTGATCCCGCGTAGAGCTCAAAATATTGTGTGATGGCTTCTCGGATCGTGCATGTGTATAGCGGGTCTAGAAGTGCTTCAGAGTGAATGGCCGATTAAAAATGCGTGGAGTATGCAACTGCAGTTTAATCGGGTTATGATCTGATAGCGTACGGGGTAAGCCCTCAATCTCTGATACCCAGGGTGTCGCGGCCTCGCTCAGGAGCCAATAGTCTAGCCGTGACCAGCTGCCGTGGACCATGGAAATGTGAGTACCCTCCCGTCTGTCAATGTTGTGCAACTGCCACACATCTGTCAGACTAAGTTCGGCCATTCCGTCATTAATTATTCTAGCTGCGTTTGGTGCATGACCCCCTGTGCCACTAGATTTATCTTTACAGGGATCAAGATGAGTATTCAGGTCTCCCCCCAGATGATTGTAGCCTTGGGCCATGTACATAAGATTGAGAGTATGTGCTTGAAGAACTCCGGGTCATCTGTATTAGGACCATACACATTCACAATCGTGACTAATTGCCCCACAAGTGTACCATGTGCAATGGCATAGCGGCCAGCGTCATCAGTGCTACATCGGACCTCAGTAAAAGGAAGGCTTTTCTTGATGAGGGTGAGTTCGCCTCTGGCATAAGCAGAGTAAGAGGAGGATATCCTGTAGCCTGCCCATTGTGCCCCAATATGTGCTTCAGTGTGTCGAGTCAGATGTGTTTCCTGAATCAGTGCAATTTGCACCTCGTGTCTGTCGAGGTACGCGAGTATCTGTCATATTTTTTGGGGAGAGTTGAGCCCCCTTACATTCCATGTTAAGCAGGAGAGTGTCACATGATCTACGTGTGGCATATGTACACAGAATACAGTTTATTTCACTAGTACAGTATATAGTATCGACATAGCATTTGTTCCGACATCTTTGGTACTGTTAGACATATAAACACCTCCCCGCCCCCTTCCCCTCCAAACCGCCCCCACCCACTTCAGCATCCCCAACTCGCCAAAGCCATCCCGGCCCCCCCGAACCAATACCTAATAGGCAAACATGGTGAAACAAAGACAGTAGTGGGGAATACCCATTGGGGAACGCCGATTCGCAGTAACCTCACGATCGTAACAGGAGGCGACCAAAGAACTAAGAGGGATAGTTAGAGGTGTACCATTTCCCGCCCTCTGAAAGTATAACATAGTAAGCAGGAGCAGTGAAATACATGTTTAGGAAAGGGGAGGGGTTAAATACCAATCAAAATCTTATCTGAGCTTGCATCGAGCGGGATCATATTTCGATTAGGGACTGTCATGAAATGTGAAGTGGTGACACCAGTCAGCGGGCTGCATGCCAGAATGTCAGCAGAAATCACAACAGCATAGTTCTGCTACAGACCCCATTAGCTGTTTATTCTGCTGTCCCTTGTGAAGAGTCATCTGGATTGTTATCAGCCTGGTTGGAAGTGTCCCGATGTCGGCGCTTAAGGGTATTGGCGTAGTCCATTGCTGACTTTGGAGTGACAAAGATTTTGGATATCCATTCAACTCGATGCGGTCTCGCTGGGTAGAGCATTGGATATGGGACCTTTTCGCCTATCAATAAACGTTTCACTGCTTGATACCTTTTCCTTGCAGCTTGCACTGAAGCCGTGAAGTCCGGATAGAAAACTAGGGAGTTGCCTTCGTGAGTTATGGGCCCCTTTTCTCTGGCGAGGCGCAAAATGGTATCCCGGTCTCGGTAGTTCAGCAGGCGTGTGATTATGGGGTGCGGAGGAGCCCCGGTGGGGGCCAAGCAGCCTGGGAGCAGTGCACGCGTTCTACAATCATTACTGGCGACAGGTGTTCAGCTCCAAATATTGATCACAGTTTGGATTCTATGTGTGGTTCTAGGTGGCCTGTATTCGTGGATTCCGGCAGGCCTGAAATTCTTAGGTTATTGCACCGTGAGCGGGCTTCCAAGTCCTCATTTTTGGCTTGGATGACGGCAAGTACTTTCTCCATGTCAAGAGTTTTGGCCGATATTTGTTACAGGCCATCTTCCGTGTCAGAGATTCTCGTTTCGGCCTCACCCAGACGTAGGGCTTGTTTGTCCAGCTTAGTAGACATGTGGTCCATTCGCAAGTTTAAGGTATCAATCTTTCCGTCGATGGCCTGCAAACTGTTTTGGACAGCAAGGAGTGTGTTTTCGATAGCGGTGAGACTGTCCGTGGGAGCATCCATCTCAGAGTCGGATGTGGACAGTAGTGCGATTTCCCGTTTTTCCAAGGCTCAAAGGTGAGTCGACCCGTGCGTGGTCTACCGACCCCCGGGACCACGCACACAATTCAGCGAGGACATCGACGACTTCGTCAGCCCGCATGCCCTCCCCTCCGCCGACTACATCCTCCTGGGGGACCTCAACTTCCACCTGGAGAACAACAACGACCGCAACACCAGCACCCTGCTCGACAACCTCACCAATCTTGGACTCAAGCAGCTGGTGTCCACCCCCACCCACCTCGCCGGACACACACTCGACGCAGTCTTCTCGTCCTGCACAGACATCGACTTCAGCCACGCCACAGAGCTACAATGGACGACCACAGCTGCGTCCACTTCACCTTCAAGAGAAAGACGTCCCACCACCACCAGCAACAGGCCGCCCGCAGAAGCTGGAACAAGATCACAGCAGACCAGCTCGCCACCTCCCTGAACCAGCACCCACCTGCCAGCTCAGCGAACCCCAGCCAGGCCGCCGACAACCTCACGAAGTGGATCAGCAACTGCGCGGATGAACTCGCCCCGATGAGGACCCCGCCCAGCAGACCCGGCAGCAAGAAAGCCCCGTGGTTCACCGACGAACTCAAGAGCTCCAAGAAGAACTGCCGAGCCCTCGAGAAAGTCTGGAGAAGGGATCCCACACCGAACAACAGGACCACCTTCAAGCTGGCCACCCGGAAGCACCACCAGCTGATCCGCGCCGCCAAGAAAACTGCTTTCAAGGACCGGCTGGACAACAACGCACACAACTACAAGGAACTCTTCAACATCGTGAAAGAGCTATCCAACCCCAGCGCAGGAAACAACGACATCACCCCATCGCAAGACCTCTGCAACTCCCTCGCTTCACACTTCCACAACAAGATCGCGGACATACACAACAGCTTCAACAACCAACCAACGCACACCAAGACCGAACAACCACCCCTCACCACCACCCTCCACGCCTGGACCCCGATCAGCACCGAAGACACCATCCGCACGATGAACTCCATCCACTCCGGATCACCGACCGACCCCTGTCCTCATCACGTCTTCAACAAGGCTGACGCTGTCATCGCACCCCACCTGCGAGACATCGTCAACACATCCTTCGACACCGCCACCTTCCCTGAGAG
This sequence comes from Triturus cristatus, assembly GCF_964204655.1. Lineage (NCBI taxonomy): Eukaryota > Metazoa > Chordata > Amphibia > Caudata > Salamandridae > Triturus > Triturus cristatus. The sequence continues at coordinate 152,708,131 of NC_140579.1, forward strand.
CTGGAAGCACGCCGAACTCAGCGCTCTACTCAAGAAACCCACAGCGGACCCCACCGAACTCAAGAACTACCGCCCCATCTCGCTCCTCCCGTTTCCAGCCAAAGTCATCGAGAAGACCGTCAACAAGCAGATGGCCGCCTTCCTCGAGACGAATGGATCCCTCGACCCCTCACAGTCCGGCTTCCGAGCCAATCACAGCACCGAGACCGCCCTCATCGCCGCCACCGATGACATTCGAGCCCTGATGGACAACGGAGAAACAGCGGCCCTCATCCTCCTAGACCTCTCCGCAGCATTCGACACTGTCTGCCACCGCACCCTAGTACAGCGCCTCAGCAACGTCGGAATCCAGGACAAGGCGCTGAAATGGATCATCTCCTTCCTCGACGGAAGAACACAGAGAGTCCGTCTACCACCGTACAAGTCAGAGGCCACCGAAGTCATCTGCGGCGTCCCTCAAGGATCCTCACTGAGCCCCACCCTCTTCAACGTCTACATGAGCCCCCTCGCGGCCATCGCACGCCAACACAACCTCAACATAATCTCCTACGCCGACGACACCCAGCTGATCCTCTCCCTGACCAACGACCCCGCTGCCGCCAGAGCCAACCTGCACGAAGGGATGAAAGAGGTAGCCGAGTGGATGTCGACCAGCCGCCTGAAACTGAACTCGGACAAGACGGAGGTCCTCATCCTGGGATCCTCACCCTCCGCCTGGGACAACTCCTGGTGGCCTCCCGCCCTGGGCACCGCACCCAAACCGACAGACCATGCACGAAACCTGGGCTTCATCCTGGACTCCTCCCTCTCCATGACTAGGCAAGTCAACAACGTCTCCTCGGCGTGCTTCAACATCCTTCGCATGCTACGGAAGATCTTCTGGTGGATCCCCACCGAGACCAGGAAGACCGTCACCCAGGCCCTCGTCACCAGCCGACTGGACTACGGCAACGCCCTCTACGCCGGTACCACCGCCAAGCTCCAGAAGAGACTCCAGCGGATCCAGAACGCCTCAGCCAGACTCATCCTCGACATCCCACGAACCAGCCACATCTCCGGACATCTGAGAAACCTGCACTGGCTCCCCGTCAACAAAAGAATCACCTTCCGCCTCCTCACCCACGCACACAAAGCCCTACACGACCAAGGCCCGAGCTACCTCAACAGCCGAATCAACTTCTACGCTCCCAAACGCCACCTCCGATCAGCCAACCACGCCCTCGCCGCCGTCCCCCGCATCCGAAGAGCGACTACAGGAGGAAGGTCCTTCTCCTACCTGGCCGCCAAGACCTGGAACTCCCTCCCGACCGACCTGCGCCTGACCCAAGACCACCTCTCCTTCAGGAAGAAGCTGAAGACCTGGCTGTTCGAGCAGTAGCGGCACCCCCCCACCCCCAGCGCCTTGAGACCCTACGGGTATGTAGTGCGCTCTATAAATGTCACTGATTGATTGATTGATAGTCGAGGCTGGCTGCGTTCAGTTCTTCCCATTTGCAAGGCCTCTTTCACCTGTGGAGAGAGGAAGAAGAGCAAGTCCCTCGCATGCCAGTGGGAAAAAAAGATCGGTGTGTGGGCTATGTGGTGGTGCACCCTTCGATGAGCAAAGAATCTCAGCAGGGGCGGCGTCGCGAAAGGCCGCTCTCAGCGTGAGTCGGCGTGTAGCCTTGTCCACCAGAGTGTCAGGACGCCGAGCAAATAGACAGCACCAGTGCACTTGACATCGATCGTAGTGTGCAGATGCCCCAGGGACGCTAGATCTTTGCGAGAGGCTCCAGCTCTAGGAAGGGGGGCAATGGTGTAGATGACAACGCGAGCAATGCCACCCAAACCGGCACAGTATGAGCAGAAGCAAGGCCCAATACAACCCCCAGAACGGCGCTACTGGCCTTATAGTTATAGCAGGAGCAGTGAGGAAGAACGCGATCTGCCAGCCACACAGGCCGCCAGAATTCAAAGAAATGCAAAGTTCCCCCACTGCAGCATTCAAATTTGCGCGGGCACAAGCGTGTCCTCTCACCGCTATAGTCAGTGGTGCAATAGCCAAGCCCCTCTCAACCCCTGCCCCGTCCTGGGCGCGGAGGCAGCCGCCCAGCCAGCACACAGGCTTCAATGCAGCAGCACAGGCCCAGTCTCCTCGTGGTGCGAATTCAAAATGGTGTCCAGTGATAGGGATCGGCTGCTGCCAAAATTTCTGTTGAGGTTAAGGGACGCTTCACTCCAGCCAGGTGCCGCGCTGAGCAGGGTGACCCCCCCGAGGTCTCCCCTGGTGCGGATGGGGCAAGCAGGAAAGTGTGTAGCTCCCAGCTGCGTGGCGAGGCAGAGGGCCCAATGTCGTCGCCCCCGCGGGCACCGGACAGACGCTTATCCCGAGGGGTCGACCCTGGAGGAGATTGGGGGGCCTCCCGCACAAAGCAGTCCAAAGCAGTGGTGTGGTTTTTTTCTCTTTCCCCCTGGGCAGGGGAGGTGCGCGCCGCACCAAGAAGTATGTCCTTGGAGAGCAGCTCCCTGACGGTCCAGCAAAGCGAGGGTTGGCTCGAGCGCGGTCCCACCCGTTACTGCAGTCGCACCCAGTCGCTCAACTTCAAGGCCTCACCTGGACAATGTATTGTCCCAGGCTGTGCCGGATCCGGCGGAGCAGCACCACGGCATCCGGGGAAGAATCGCACCGCCTCCTCCACTGCAGCCGCCTGCGGCACACCGAGGGCGGGATGCGCGCAGTACTTGTTCGTCCCCAACGCAGCAATTTGCCTCCGCTACGCTCCCACCTCGAGCAGTCCTCTCCCCAGGTGTGGGGAGTGGCAGAACCGGAGCAATCGATCTCCACCCCGGTTAATCCGTGCCGCACACCTCACACCAGCCACCACGCAGCCTCGGCCTTCAGTGGGATCCCGGCTCTGCGGCTATCTTTCAGAGTTATCGTTGAGGCGGCAGCGCCAGCCCCAAATATGCACGTAGGAAGGTGCTCCGTTGTTTTGTGATGCCGGCTATGTATTTTTGAAGCGTGGATGCGGGCAGGAACGGCAGGATTATTGATGGATGGTGTCTTCGGCCGTCGGAGCTGCACTACAGCACAGCCATTTCGCCGTGCGCCATCTAGCGCCCCCGGGGTCTGAGGGGTTCTCTGTAGGTTTTTTAAAAGGTTGGAATGACTTGCCCTGTTTTTAGGAAGTCTGGTAATGAGCCTTGTGCCTTCTTCATGTGCTCTATACATTGAGGGAGGGCTACCGACCAGTGCTACTTTTTTGCCACCCTGCGCTGAAATAGAGTCCAGATATCCATGTTGTAGGAGAGTAGGATCTGCTTCTTATAGTTACCCCCACTTTTTGTTGATGTTTCACTGTTTTTCGACTTTAGTCTGGCTGGGGCCCTGCTAACCAGGACCCCAGCCTAGCTGCTTCCTCTCTAAATTGATTCTCTGTACTTTAGGTACACTCCAGATTGGATTCTGGGGTACCCTTATAAGTCCCCAGTATATGGTATACTATGTACCCAGGGCATAGGTACTCCAGAGGCCTACCAGGGGCTGCACCATGTATTATGCCACCCCTGGGAAGCCTTCCAAAATGACACCACAGGACTGCTACTGCAGCCTGGGTAAAGTGGTGCATGCACCCCTAACTGAGATATAGGTTCACTCCATCTCTCCATATCACTGCACATATAAACCTGTCAGTCACCCCATGGCAGGCCTTACTAATCCTGAAGGCAGGGTGCTGGGTTTTGTGTGAGAGGGTGCCCATGCATGAGCAGAGCCCCTCTGCAGCCTTCGGAACCTTTATTCCGGGGTTGTTTGTGATGCACCCAAACCATATACTCTTAAGTGCATTATAACCAAACGGCAAATGCTAACTTTGGGATGGCTGCACGGAAACATGTCGTGTTTGGTGTCAAACACTTTGGAATCATACCCCCACACCAGTAACTGGTGTGGGAGTATGATCCCACCCTTCTAGAGGGAGAGACATGACAGCACCGGTATACCCGGTACCAGCTAACAGAGCCCTGGCATCACAAAATGGATGATGCCAGCCACAGAAACGAGTCTGCCCTCATGCTGCTGAATGAAACTCCGGCAGGGGAGGCCTGGACAATAGGTTTCCTGTCACAGGGAGGTGTCACCACCTCCCAGACAGACTTTAGTGTATTGGGGCTGGGTGGGTGCACTCCAAGAGTGCTTTGAAGTCAGCACTGGGGGCACATTTGGTGTCCCTGTGCATAGTCCAGCTTAAACCGGTTGCAGGGGCTACTAGCCCCTGCTCTGGTGCGAAACTGGACAAAGGAAATGGGTGTAGCCACCCCTCTCTCCTTTCCCTCTTATAGGTGGGTCCCTAGAGTTAGTCCAACCCCTTCCTTGGGTATAAGAAAGGAACCCCTGCCTACAGGACTTTAGATTACACCTGGATGAAACTCTGATACTGAATCCTGGAACTTCGACGATCTACATTGAACTAGATGACCGAAGAATCTCCCTTGGAGTAAAGGAGTTACTCCCCTGCAAGGCAGGCACCAAAGACGCATCTGTCCGGTTTGCATCTCCAAACCTCCCTCCGGACTCCGAAGAATTTTGCAACACAGGAGGTAGGTTTCCGTCTGTCTCTGAGGTCGATCTGTGCACTCAGCAATTCTGAGGCCTGTATCCCTCGTGGAAGACCGTGCAACCCGATCCCCTGGACACCGTGACCATTTGCAGAAGCATCAGATTTCCAGCGACTCCTGCAGCTGAGCTTTGGTTTACTTGTAGCCCTGACCCGAGCAGCATTTGCACTGAAGATTGCCCGCTTATACTCCACGAGTGTTCCGTGAGCTGGCCCTTTGTCGATCTACATTGAACTAGATGACCGAAGAATCTCCCTTGGAGTAAAGGAGTTACTCCCCTGCAAGACAGACACCAAAGACGCATCTGTCCAGTTTGCATCTCCGAAGCTCCCGCCGGACTCCGAAGAATTTTGCAACACAGGAGGTAGGTTTCCGTGGAATCTGAGGTCGATCTGTGCACTCAGCAATTCTGAGGTCTGTATCCCTCATGGAACACCGTGCAACCTGAACCCCTGGACACCACGATCATTTGCAGAAGCATCAGCTTTGCAGCTGAGCTTTGGGTTACTTGTAGCCCTGACCCCGAGCAGCATCCGCACTGAAGATTGTCTGCTTACACTCCACGAGTGTTCCGTGAGCTGGCACTTTGTGTTTTCTCTCGAGGTCCCTTCGCGATCCCTAGTCCGTCAACTGGTGGGTCCCTGTGAAGGCAACTTTACTTCTAATTGGACTTACCTGGTTGATCCAGACATGCCCTGACACTTGCTGGTCCGCACCAATACATCTTTTCTCTTCCTGCGTGGGTTGCTGTTGCCAAGGTTTGTTGGGTCCAATCCGGGCACTGACACTGCAGCACTCGACATCCTTCATGGGACAGCTCGAATCCAGCTCCTGGTTGTGCTCGACGCCTCCTGGTCCTCGTGGCTGCAGAGTCACGCTTCACCTCTTCGCACCTGAAACACCCGACATCGGTGGGCATTCGTCTGTCGTGCCCCTGGTCACTGGCAAGTAATCCAGACTCTGTCCCCTCTGCTTTCAGGTTCTTCTGATCTTCGATCCAAGCTTGGATCACACCGGACACTTTTCTTCTTCCCGGCAGCCGGACTTTGTAGCAGATCGCCATTGAAATCAACGACGATTCCCGACACCATTTGACACCTTTGTACCCGGCTTTTCTGGGTGAGGTAACTTGAGTACTCCAGTGCTCCTGTGGGTGCTGGCCCTAGAACCTCCTAAGTCTAAGGGGCTTTGCTCAAAGTCCTCTCCTAAGTGTCCTTCACTTCTAAAATTCCAACCGCGACTTTCCCACAGAATAGTATGGGGCTCGCGGCTGTGTTCTCACACTGCACACGTCCCCCTGTGGGTCTTCTATGCCACTACCTTGGGTGGTTCCTTGGGGTCCCAGCGATTCTACATGCTCTAGGCACTGTGTTTAGTCAAGTTGTGGTTCTTATACAACTTTCTTAATATATAGTTTGGTCTGCCCCTAGGGCCCATTGTATATTCTGCTATTTACTGTCGTTTTAGAACTGTATTATTGTGTATCGTTGACTCTAATCTCATAAAGAGATTAGTAGTGAGTGTTTAGAAATAAATACATATATTTTATATATACCTTGTGTGGTTCTCCTTTCATTTAGTAATTCAAGAGGTTATAATCTGGTAAACCAAGCTGCTGTACACTCCTTGAAGACTTAGCCTGAAAGCTTGTAGAAGTGGACCTCAGCTAGGCCTACCAGTGCAAGGTGTTCGCCCTTCTCTGCACAGAGTTCTCAGACCAATAGGAAGAAGTTGGCACAGAAACTGGAATAGAAAATACAAAGTTTAATAAACCTCATGAGGTGGAACTCCATTCACACAGCACCCTTCGGTAATGCATGAAAGTAGCACACCGAACAGAAGGAGCATGGTCCTTTTATACCCACACAGGGGCTCAAAAGAGGGCGGTACAAGTACAGGAGAAGGTTTTATGTACATATAAGGTCATATAGAAATGCACAGTCGACAAGTAGGAGGAGTTAACAGCTCGCCAATGCTAGTAAACACATCCGGACAGTTACATACTACTAACAGCTGCAAGTACAGCTGAAAACTCACTGGGCATGTGCAAAGGTGGAAGATGCTAAATATAGTTTGTTTCTAGGCAGATTACAAGAGCAGTCAACACTGCGGGAGGACAAAGCACATGGTGAGCACATGGCAGCACATAGCAAACAAAATGGCTGCCAGAAATACAAAATGGATTCCACAAAATGGAGAAGATAGTCTCTAAATACAAGATGGATTCCGCTAATGCTAAGCCAATCGCTGCCAATTTACAACAGACGACCCTTTTAGCATTAGCTGAAGACATTTGTTCCTCTGGGGTAATCTAAATATGCATCCCGTACATCTATTCGCATTATTTCGGCCACCTCTTTATTCAACATTTGTTGGGCCTTTGTTTCTGCAACATTCCTTTTGACAGGTATACAGGAAGAGATGCAAATTGAGCAAAGCATTGGACCACATTGGATACATACACAGCATGTAAAAAGTATCTTAATCATTACACACAGGATAGTCAGTAGCTTCCAGCCCCAAGCAGAAACAAGAGTCCAAAACCATCCAGCAAAAGTCCATGTACCAGTCTCTGGATGAATTTCTGCAGCAATCTTATGCAGTTTTGATATTGCGTCATATACTGAAGGTGAGTGATCCGGTATGAATACGCAACAGCTGCTACAGATGATGCGACATGCTTCTCGATCAGCCAGAACCACATCTAGAACCATTCGGTTCTGGATAGATACAATCCTTGCAATTTTCAGCTCCTCCGTAATGTTCCCAAGTGCCATAGCTGTCTGATTGGTAACAGCTTCCACAACTCTAGTCAATCGTCTTATTTTCCTACTGTTTAATGCAGCACCCAGAAAGAAGAACAAACCTAAATTAAAATCGACATATTGTTGCAGAGTGGTATCAGTTTGGTCTACTTCGTCAGCACTTATTGTCCTTTTGTATCTATTTCTAGAGATATCGTCGAATAATTTAAGGTCCCTTGATAGGATGCAGGTGCCAGAAACACAGGGGGCAATAGAAAGGACACATAGCACACACCTGACCACCCAGCAGGTAGTTGATAATATCCGTGGCTACCACAGATAAAGTAGGTATTATGTGAGGCTATAAAACTACTGTTATTTACACCTTCAAAAGTCAGAATTACAGTACTTTCGCTTTTCCCCACTGGAATCCTTCCAATACTGCTTACACATAGATCTGCTTTAGCTCTAGTAACAGAAATCACAAATTGTTCATTACTGGTAAAAGTTCTCAGATTTGTGAAGACATATGGTGTTGAAATATTGTCCAGTTGATACTCTTCCCATTCCCATTTGGTCCCTTTGGTTGAGGATAACCATCTTTATCTTGGTAGCATACTTTATTAAGGCGAAAAAGAAGCCCGCCTACTGTACATCTTCCAGATGCAAACAAAAGCGCATACCAAGCTTGACAAGAACCATTATGAGAAAAGGGAAGAGGAATAAAAGGTGTTCCTCCTTTCTTTTGATGTGCAGGTATCATCCCACATACCCAACAGTTGGTAGTATTTGTGGCATTATGAGTATGATGCAACATCTGGATAAAGGTATTATTTAAGTAGGATTGTCGATGCTTCCGCTCATGGTAGGGAAGCGTAAAGTAGTGGTGTTCAACTGATACTGGAGTAGTGGCGATCAAAAGCTCTCGAGCAGGAGCCACTTTCTCAACGAACCAGGTTATTACTGCTACAGCCACCATAGCAACAACAAACCCTATAGCACAAATGATCTTTCTCTTATCAACAGTTGATCTCATTGTGGACATGATCAGCGTGTTGTTAAAAGCAATCGTTGGAGCTCTTATCCCTGGGCAGCCGTTGGTTTCTTCACCGAGGGTCAAGACGGGTGTCGCCATACTATACAGGACTGATCCCCCCCCTTGCCACATCGGAATTCCGTTTCACTAACCCAGGGCAGTTGCTCAACCAGTCTATTTCGACGATGCAGGCTCTTTCTGAGGTCTCAGTTGGTATCGGGATACTCCAGGAATCGTGTGGTCCGGCAAGACTTCCTCAGGTTCGTCAGGTGATATGGCTTGGCCTCTCTCTGTATCCAGGATGTCCCGATGGTCGATTAAGGCAGCAGGATCCACCAAGGTAGACGTTACTTTTTTGCAGAGGGTGGAGTGCACCCAGTTCCTCCTGTTCGTCACTCGGACCGCAGTTCTCGTTGAAAGGAGCACCTGCTCTGGGCCGCGCCACCTCGGTTCCAAGCTGCTCGACCTCTGGAATGATCGGATCATCACCTGGTCTCCAGGTCGAAGTCCATGGCCTTCACCTGCAGACCTATCAGGAAGAGCTTCTCGAACCTGTTGATGAATAGAAATCAAACTGTCAGTCAATTGTGATAGGTAGTCACTCATCAACACACATGGTACATCATGTATGGGACGTGGTTTAGGAATTCCCCAAATGTTCATAGGCCTTCCAAACACCACCTCATATGGTGTAAGACCAGATCGCGAATGTGGCACTGATCTAATGGACAACTGTGCCAAAGGTAATGCGTCTGGCCAATTCAAGGATGTGGAAGCCAGTATTTTCGCCAGTTTCAATTTAAGTGTGGCGTTATACCTTTCCACTAGCCCTGAGGATTGTGGATGGAAAGCAGCCTGAAATTTTTGCTTCATTCCTAGTCCCTTCAGGGACATATAAATTAAGGTAAGAATAATGTAAGTTCTACTGAACTTAGAGTTGTGTGTCAAGGGCTTAGCACACCCTTTCTACAACTCAAGAGAGTTTAGTAGGCAGCCACTAGAGTAGGTAGGTGCATACACCACACCACACTAGTTATGTCTTCAAGGGCAGAAGCCAGTGGGCCTCTCCCAACTAAGTATGACAATGTTACATACCAAGAATTGAGAACTATGTGTGCCTCAAAGAAATTGAAGACAGGGAAAAGCCCAACCACACAACATCTCATAAAGTTGTTGCTTGCAGATGACCTCAGAAAGACCCCAGGGTCTGATGAGGTAGGCCGAGTGGGTGGGGCAGCATAAGAGGACAGGCCAAGAGGTGACAACACCTATGACCTAGAATCGGAAGCTGACCAGGAGGATCAAGATGATTCTAACCTTGAAAATCCAATCCATCCTGAAGGTGGTGAGGAAGGCCTCAGTGTCCCCCTCTATACCCCACCTGGAAGGATTGGTGGTGTGCCCAGAAGATCAAGATCTCCTTCACAGGAGTCTAATCACTCTGGTGCATCTGGAGGGACCTCTGTCTCTCATAGGACCATTTTTCCTCAGCAGAGGGAGTCCTCTTATGAGAGAAAATGCAGACTGATTCAGTTTGAGGAAGCTAAGCTTAGGATCAAGAGAGAACAGTTAGAATTAGATAGGGAATCCCTGGAGCTCCAGAGAGCTTCACATAGATGGGGGCTAGAGCCCCATGGTGGCAGCAACAGTGTCCCTAGAGGTAGAGATCATACTCATGACCAAAGGAACCTGAACAAGATTGTCCCTACCTACCAAAGTGGGGATGACATCCACAAATGGATAACTGCACTGGTCCCTCAGGAGCAGTGGGCAGCAATCTTGTGGCTCTCCTTTGCAGGCAATGGTAGATACAAGCTCTTCACTGTTAGAGACAATTACACAGTCTTGAAGAGTGCGCTGATAGATGGGTTTGGCCTAACCACTGAACAGTACAGGTTGAAGTTCAGAGATATACAAAACGCACAGACTCAAGACTGGGTTGACTTTGTAGATTGTGCTACTAAGGCTCTGGAGGGCTGGTTACTTGGCAGTAAAGTGTGTGATTTTAAAGGATTATACAATTTGATTATGAGGGAGCAGATCCTTAATAATTGTCAAAATCAGCTGTTGCATCAGTACCTGGTGGACTCTGATCTGACCTCTCCCCAAGAATTGGGTCAGAAGGCAGACAAATGGGCCAGAACCGGGGTGAGGCAGAAGGTTCATAACCAAGGTGGTGACTACATGAAGCAGGATTCCAAAAACTCTGACAAGGGTGGGGACAAGGGTAAAGACCAGAAGTCTTCTCAAGGGCACCAAAAATCTGCATCTGGTCAGGAGTCCCAATCTAATAAAGGAAAAGGCCAAAAGAAATCATGGTGTAAAATCTGTAAACAGAAAACCCATTGGACAAGTGATTGTACCAAGTCCAACGACTCAACTCCAGCTATCATTGCCCCTAAGGCAACTGTTCCCCCTAGTTTAGCTCCAAGCGGTGGTACTCAGAATAAGGGTGTAGTAGGGTTAACCCTGGGCTCTGAGGTGGACTCTGGCCTAGTCAGAGTTCCAACTCAGGCTGGACTGATCTGTGATGGAGGCATGGATATGGCCTCCTTTGTGAGTTCCAGTAATCTGGGCAAATACAGACAGCAGCCTTTGATCAATGGAAAAGAGGCATTGGCATTCAGGGACACAGGAGCAAGTGTCACAATGGTGACAAAAGATCTTGTGGCACCTGAGCAGATCATACTTGGTGAAATGTACCAAGTGACCAATGCTAGCAATGTCAGGACAGACCATTCCTTGGCAGTTGTTAATTTCTCCTGGTGAGGGGTAACTGGCCTTAAGAAAATTGTGGTAAGTGCAGACCTTCCTGTTGAATGCTTGCTTGGCAATGATTTGAAAATTTCAGCTTGGTCTGAAGTGGAGTTCAGGACTCATGCAGAAATTTTGGGAAACCCTGCACATGTGTTTGCTGTGACCAGGTCACAGTCAAAAATGTCAAAAGCTGAACAGGCCCTGGATCCTGGAAGACTGGACCAGGCACCTCCCAAGAAAAGGAGCAGCAGGGGTAAGGCAGTGTCTTCCCCCCTGGCTCAAGAAGCAGATCAGTCTCTTGAGGGAGATGATCTCAGGCCTGAAGAAGGGACTGTCCCAGATGAGCTTGAACCTTACCAGGTTGAGTTCTTGGGGACAGGGGGCCCTTCCAGGGCAGATCTCAGCCAGGAGCAGCTGAGCTGCCCTTCTCTTGAACCCCCCAGAAAGCAAGCTGCTGATGAGGCTGCTGGGAATGCTAGTCGGACCAATAAGATATATTGGGATGATGGACTCCTGTACTCAGAGAGTAGAGTCCCCAAGCCTGGTGCCTCCAGGAGGTTGGTTATACCTCTGAAGTTCAGGGGCTTCCTATTGACACTAGCCCATGATATTCCCTTAGCATGACACCTGGGCCAAAACAAGACTTGGGACAGAATTGTTCTTCACTTTCATTGGCCCCACATGTCTGAAGACATCAAGGAGTTTTGTCGCTCCTGTGTCACCTGTCAAGCCAGTGGGAAGGCAGGTGGTACAACAAAGGCCCCCCTGATATCACTACCTGTGGTGCGGTCCCCTTTGAGAGGGTTGGGATTGACATAGTTGGTCCCATGGATCCTCAGACAGCGTCTGGACACAGATTTAAACTGGTGGTGGTGGATCATGCCACTAGGTACCCAGTAGCCATTCCCTTTAGGACCACTGCAGCTACTGTGGTGACTAGAGCCCTACTTGGAATCTTTTCCAGAGTGGGTTTCCCTAAGGAGGTAGTATCAGACAGGGAAGCAAACTTCATGTCTAGTTACTTGACAGCAATGTGGAAGGAGTGTGCAGTAAATTACAAATTTACCACCCCTTATCACCCACAATGCAATGGGTTAGTTGAAAGGTTCAACAAAACCCTATAGGGCATGATTAAAGGTCTCCCAGAAAAGCTTAGGCTTAGATGGGACATACTTTTGCCCTGCCTTCTATTTGCCTACAGGGAAGTTCCACAGAAGGGGGTTGGTTACCGCCCATTTGAGCTTCTGTTTGGACATCCAGTTAGGGGTCCATTGTGTCTGGTGAAGGAGGGATGGGATTTACCTCTCAAACCCCCTAAACAGGATGTTGTAGACTGTGTACTTGCTCTCCGCACCAGGATGGCTGAGTACATGAAGAAGGCAACTTAAAATCTTGAGGCTAGCCAGGAATTACAAAAGGCCTGGCATGACCAAAAGGTTCTGCTGACTATTTACCAGCCAGGGCAGAAGGTATGGGTGTTGGAGCCTGTGGCTCCAGCAGCCCTCCAAGACAAATGGAGTGGCCCCCATATAAACTTGAGCAGAAGGGAGAGGTCACCTACCTGGTGGGCCTAGAAACTCCCAGGAGCCTCCATAGGGTGCTCCATGTCAACAGGCTCAAGCCATATGTCGACAGGGCTGACATGGGCTTGCTCATGGCAACTGATGAGGGACAGGAGGAAGAGAGTGACCCACTCCCTGACCTGCTCTCTCAGAGCCCTGATGATGGATCAGTAGATGGTGTAGCCTTGGTAGGCAGCCTCACTGTCCAGCAACAAACTGACTGCAGAAAAGTTCTCAGCCAGTTTAGACATATTTTCTCACTGACTCTAAGTCAGACTACATGGTGCACTTATGAAGTGGACACTGGGGACAGTCTGCCTGTTAAAAATAAGATTTACAGGCAACTTGATCATGTCAGGGGCTGTATCAGGGCTGAAGTCCAGAAGATGTTCGAATTGGGAGTCATTGTACCCTCAGATAGCCCTTGGGCTAGTCCAGTGGTCTTAGTGTCCAAACCTCTCACCAAAGAGAGAGATGAGGTTTTGTGTAGACTACAGGGGTCTCAATGCAGTCACTAGGACTGATGCCCATCCAATCCCAAGGGCAGATAAGCTTATAGATACTTTGGCCTCAGCCAAGTTTCTGAGCACATTTGACTTGAAAACTGGCTACTGGCAGATCAGATTAGCTGATGATGCAAAGCCAAAGACAGCATTTTCTACCCCTAGTGGGCACTACCAATTTGTGGTGATGCCCTTTGGTTTACAAATGCACCTGCCACTTTCCAAAGGTTGGTGAAAAGTCCTTACAGGCCTGAAAGCCTATAGTGCAGCATATGCAGATGAGATTGCTGACTTTAGTTCCACCTGAGAGGATTACCTGGTCCACCTGAGGAATGTTTTGGAGGCCCTGCAACAAGCAGGCCTAACTATCAAGGCCACTAAGTGCCAGATAGGGCAGAGTCAGATTGTGTACCTGGGCCACCTTGTGGGTGGAGGCCAGGTTCAACCATCGCAGAGCAAAATCCAGACCATAATCAACTGGGTTGCTCCAACCACCCAGACTCAGGTCAGAGCTTTCTTGGGCCTGACTGGGTACTATAGAAGATTTGTAAAAGGTTATAGATCCATAGTGACTCCCTTAAATGACCTAAATTCTAAGAAAATGCCCAAGAAAGTTCAGTGGACAGTTAGCTGTCAAAAGGCATTTGATGACCTAAAGCAGGCCATGTCTACTGCCCCCATTCTGCAAAGTCCTAACTACTCCAAAGAATTCATTGTTCAAACAGATGCATCTGAGTTGGGGGTTGGGGCTGTGTTATCACAATTGAATGATGAAGGTCAGGATCAGCCAGTAGCTTTTATTAGCAGAAGGCTGACCCCTAGACAGAAATGCTGGTCAGCCATTGAAAGGGAGGCCTTTGCTGTGGTTTGGGCACTGAAGAAGTTGAGGCCATACTTGTTTGGCACTCACTTCATTGTTCAGACACCATAAGCCCCTCTTATGGGTAAAACAGATGAAGGATGAAGATCCCAAACTTTTGAGGTGGTCCATTTCCCTACAGGGGATGGACTTTATAGTGGAACATAGACCTGGGAGTAACCATGCCAATGCAGATGGACTCTCCAGATATTTCCACTTAGAACATGAAGACCCAACTTGTCAAGGTTAGTTTAATGTCCTTACGTTTGGGGGGGCGGGTTGTGTAGGAGAGTTGGATCTGCTTCTTATAGTTACCCCCACTTTTTGCTGATGTTTCACTGTTTTTCGACTTTGGTCTGGCTGGGGTCCTGCTAACCAGGACCCCAGCCTAGCTGCTTACCCTCTAAATTGATTCCCAGTACTTTAGGTACACTCCAGATTGGATTCTGGGGTACCCTTATAAGCCCCTAGTATATGGTATACTATGTACCCAGGGGATAGGTACCCCAGAGGCCTACCAGGGATGCAGCATGTATTATGCCACCCCTGAGAAGCCTTCCAAAATGACACCACAGGACTGCTACTGCAGCCTGGGTAAAGTGGTGCATGCACCCCTTACTGAGATAGAGGTTCACTATATCTCTCCATATCACTGCACATATAAACCTATCAGTCACCCCTATGGCAGGCCTTACTAATCCTAAAGGCAGGGTGCTGGGTTTTGTGTGAGAGGGTGCCCATGCATGAGCAGAGCCCCTCTTCAGCCTTCGGAACCTTTATTCCGGGGTTGTTTGTAATGCAGCCAAACCATATACTCTTACGTGCATTATAACCAAATGGTAAATGCTAACTTTGGGATGGCTGCACGGAAACATGTCGTGTTTGGTGTCAAACACCTTGGAATCATACACCCACACCAGTAACTGGTTTGGGAGTATGATCTCACCCTTCTAGAGGGAGAGACATGACAGCACCGGTATACCCGGTACCAGCTAACAGAGCCCTGGCATCACAAAATGGATGCTGCCAGCCAAAGACACGAGTCTGCCCTCCTGCTGCTGAACGAAACTCAGACAGGGGAGGCCTGGACAATAGGTTTCCTGTCACAGAGTGGTGTCACCACCTCCCAGACAGGCTTTAGTGTATTGGGGCTGGGTGGGTGCACTCCAAGAGTGCTTTGAAGTCAGCACTGGGGGCACATTTGGTGTCCCTGTACATAGTCCAGCTCAAAACGGTTACAGGGGCTACCAGCCCCTGCTCTGGCGTGAAACTGGACAAAGGAAATGGGTGTAGCCACCCCTCGTTCCTGACCCTCCCATAGGTGGGTCCCTAGAGTTAGTCCAACCCCTTCCTTGGGTATGAGAAAGGAACCCCTGCCTACAGGACTTTAGATTACACCTGGACGAAACTCTGATACTGAATCCTGGAACTTCGACGATCTACATTGAACTAGATGACCGAAGAATCTCCCTTGGAGTAAAGGAGTTACTCCCCTGCAAGACAGACACCAAAGACGCATCTGTCCAGTTTGCATCTCCGAAGCTCCCGCCGGACTCCGAAGAATTTTGCAACACAGGAGGTAGGTTTCCGTGGAATCTGAGGTCGATCTGTGCACTCAGCAATTCTGAGGTCTGTATCCCTCATGGAACACCGTGCAACCTGAACCCCTGGACACCACGATCATTTGCAGAAGCATCAGCTTTGCAGCTGAGCTTTGGGTTACTTGTAGCCCTGACCCCGAGCAGCATCCGCACTGAAGATTGTCTGCTTACACTCCACGAGTGTTCCGTGAGCTGGCACTTTGTGTTTTCTCTCGAGGTCCCTTTGCGATCCCTAGTCCGTCAACTGGTGGGTCCCTGTGAAGGCAACTTTACTTCTAATTGGACTTACCTGGTTGCTCCAGACGTGCCCTGACTCTCCATTGCTTGGGGAGTTCCCAGGACCTGCTGGTCCGCACCGAAGCATCTTATCTCTTCCTGCGTGGGTTGCTGTTGCCAAGGTTTGTTGGGTCCAATCCGGGCACTGACACTGCAGCACTCAACATCCTTCGTGGGACAGCTCGAATCCAGCTCCTGGTTGTCCTCGACACCACGTGGCCCTCGTGGCTGCAGAGTCAAGCTTCACCTCTTCGCACCTGAAACACCCTACATCGGTGGGCATTCGTCTATCGTGCCCCTGGTCACTGGCAAGTAACCCAGACTCTGTCGTCTCTGCTTTCAGGTTCTTCTGATCTTCAATCCAAGCTCGGATCACACCGGACACTTTTCTTCTTCCCGGCAGCAGCACTTTGTAGCTTATCGCCATTGAAATCAACGACGATTCCCGACATCGTTTTAGAACTGTATTATTGTGTATCTTGGACTCTAATCTCATAAAGAGATTAGTAGTGAGTGTTTAGAAATAAATAAATATATTATGTATATATACCTTGTGTGGTTCTCCTTTCATTTACTAATTCAAGAGGTTATACTCTTGTAAACCAAGCTGCTTTACACTCCGTGAAGACTTAGCCTGAAGGCTGCTCTCCATAGCTACCACTAGGATAGCTTTCAATAAAGGTTGTCTTTAAACCTATCATCAATAAGGGTTGTTTGGACTGGTGCAAGGTGCCCACTATAACTTGTGGACAGCATATGCCAGGTTAACTTCTCACATTGGTGTGCAGCGGTTGGATTCAAGCTTGCTATTGCTTTACCAGATAATCTCTTTAAGTGACTAACTTAAAACCACTATAGGTACTATTGGTACATGTAAATTAAGGTATGAATAATATAAGTTCTACTGAACTTAGAGTTGTGTGTCAAGGGCTTAGCACACCCTTTCTACAACTCAGGAATGTTTAGTAGGCCCCCACTAGAGTAGGTAGGTACATACACCACACCACGCTAGTTATGTCTTCAAGGGCAAAAGCCAGTGGGCCTCTCCCAACTAAGTATGCCAATGTTACATACCAAGAATTGAGAACTATATGTGCCTCAAGGAAATTGAAGACAGGGAAAAGCCCAACCACACAACATCTCATAAAGTTGTTGCTTGCAGATGACCTCAGAAAGACCCCAGGGTCTGATGAGGTAGGCAGAGTGGGTGGGGCAGCATAAGAGGACAGGGCAAGAGGTGACAACACCTATGACCTAGAATCAGAAGCTGACCAGGAGGATCAAGATGATTCTAACCTGGAAAATCCAATCCATCCTGAAGGTGGTGAGGAAGTCCTCAGTGGCCCCCTCCATACCCCACCTGGAAGGATTGGTGGTGTGCCCAGAAGATCAAGATCTCCTTCACAGGAGTCTAATCACTCTGGTGCATCTGGAGGGACCTCTGTCTCTCATAGGACCATTTTTCCTCAGCAGAGGGAGTCCTCTTATGAGAGAAAATGCAGACTGATTCAGTTTGAGGAAGCTAAGCTTAGGATCAAGAGAGAACAGTTAGCATTGGATAGGGAATCCCTGGAGCTCCAGAGAGCTTCACATAGATGGGGGCTAGAGACCCATGGTGGCAGCAGCAGTGTCCCTAGAGGTAGAGATCATACTCATGACCAAAGGAACCTGAACAAGATTGTCCCTACCTACCAAGGTGGGGATGACATCCACAGATGGATAACTGCACTGGAAAGGGCCTGTAAAGTACAGAGGGTCCCTCAGGAGCAGTGGGCAGCAATCTTGTGGCTTTCCTTTGCAAGCAATGGTAGAGACAAGCTCTTCACTATTAGAGAAGAGGATGCTGACAATTACACAGTCGTGAACAGTGCGCTGATAGATGGGTTTGGCCTAACCAATGAACAGTACAGGTTGAAGTTCAGAGATACCCAAAAAGCACAGACTGAAGACTGGTTTGACTTTGTAGATTGTGCTACTAAGGCTCTGGAGGGCTGGTTACCTGGCAGGTAAAGTGTGTGATTTTAAAGGATTATACAATTTGATTATGAGGGAGCAGTTCCTTAATAATTGTCAAAATCAGCTGTTTCATCAGTACCTGGTGGACTCTGATCTAACCTATCCCCAAGAATTGGGTCAGAAGGCAGACAAATGGGCCAGAACCTGGGTGAGGCGGAAGGTTCAGAACCAAGGTGGTGACTCCATGAAGCAGGATTCCAAAAACTCTGACAAGGGTGGGGATAAGGGTAAAGACCAGAAGTCTTCTCAAGGGCCCCAAACATCTGCATCTGGTTAGGAGTCCCAATCTAATAAAGGAAAAGGCCAAAAGAAATCATGGTGTAAAATCTGTAAACAGAAAACCCATTGGACAAGTGATTGTACCAAGTCCAATGACTCAACTCCAGCCACCATTGCCCCTAAGGCAACTGTTCCCCCTAGTTCAGCTCCAAGTGGTGGTACTCAGAATAAGGGAGTAGTAGGGTTAACCCTGGGTTCTGAGGTGGACTATGGCCTAGTCAGAGTTCCAACTCAGGCTGTACTGATCTGTGATGGAGGCATGGATATGGCCTCCTTTGTGAGTCCCAGTAATCTGGGCAAATACAGACAGCAGCCTTTGATCAATGGAAAAGAGGCTTTGGCATTCAGGGACACAGGAGCAAGTGTCACAATGGTGACAAAAGATCTTGTGGCTCCTGAGCAGATCATACTTGGTGAAATGTACCAAGTGACCAATGCTAGCAATGTCAGGACAGACCATTCCTTGGCAGTTGTTAATTTCTCCTGAGGAGGGGTAACTGGCCTTAAGAAAGTTGTGGTAAGTGCAGACCTCCCTGTTGAATGCTTGCTTGGCAATGATTTGAAAACTTCAGCTTGGGCTGAAGTGGAGCTCAGGGCTCATGCAGAAATGTTGGGAATCCCTGCACATGTGTTTGCTGTGACCAGGTCACAGTCATAAATGTCAAAAGCTGAACAGGGCCTGGATCCTGGAAGACTGGACCAGGCACCTCCCAAGAAAAGGAGCAGCAGGGGTAAGGCAGTGTCTTCCCCCCTAGCTCAAGAAGCAGATCAGTCTCTTGAGGGAGATGATCTCAGGCCTGAAGAAGGAACTGTCTCAGATGAGCTTGAACCTTACCAAGTTGAGTTCTTGGGGACATGGGGGCCTTCCAGGGCAGATCTGAGCCAGGAGCAGCTGAGCTGCCCTTCTCTTGAACCCCCCAGAAAGCAAGCTGCTGATGAAGCTGCTGGGAATGCTTGTGGGACCCATAAGATATATTGGGATGATGGACTCCTGTATTCAGAGAGTAGAGACCCCAAGCCTGGTGTCTCTAGGAGGTTGGTTATACCTCTGAAGTTCAGGGGCTTCCTATTGACACTATCCCATGATATTCCCTTAGCAGGTCACCTGGGCCAAAACACGACTTGGGACAGAATTGTCCCTCCCTTTTTTATTGGCTCCACATGTCTGAAGACACCAAGGAGTTTTCTCGCTCCTGTGTCACCTGTCAAGCCAGTGGGAAGGCAGGTGGTACAACAAAGGCCACCCTGATATCACTACCTGTGGTGGGGTTCCCTTTGAGAGGGTTGGGATTGACATAGTTGGTCCCATGGATCCTCAGACAGCATCTGGACACAGATTTAAACTGGTGGTGGTGGATCATGCCACTAGGTAACCAGAAGCCATTCCCTTTAGGACCTCTGCAGCTCCTGTGGTGACAAGGGCCCTACTTGGAATCTTTTCCAGAGTGGGTTTCCCTAAGGAGGTAGTATCAGACAGGGAAGCAAACTTCATGTCTAGGTACTTGACAGCAATGTGGAAGGAGTGTGAAGTAAATTATACATTTACCACCCCTTATCACCCACAATGCAATGGGTTAGTTGAAAGGTTCAACAAAACCCTAAAGGGCATGATTAAATGTCTCCCAGAAAAGCTTAGGCGTAGATGAGACATACTTTTGCCCTGCCTTCTATTTGCCTACAGGGAAGTTCCACAGAAGGTGATTGGTTACAGCCCATTTGAGCTTCTGTATGGACATCCAGTTAGGTGTCCATTGTGTCTGGTGTAGGGGGGGTGGGAGTTACCTCTCAAACCCTCTAAACAGGAGATTTTGGACTATGTAGTTGGTCTCCGCTCCAGGATGGCTGAGTACATGAAGAAGGCAACTAAAAGCCTTGAGGCTAGCCAGGAATTACAAAAGGCCTGGCATGACCAAAAGGCTGTGCTGACTGTTTACCAGCCATGGCAGAAGGTATGGGTGTTGGAGCCTGTGGCCCCAGCAGCCCTCCAAGACAAATGGAGTGGCCCCCATACAATACTTGAGCAGAAGGGAGAGGTCACCTACCTGGTGGACCTAGGAACTCCCAGGAACCCCAATAGGGTGCTCCATGTCAACAGGCTCAAGCCATATGTCGACAGGGCTGACATGGGCTTGCTCATGGCAACTGATGAGGGACAGGAGGAAGAGAGTGACCCACTCCCTGACCTGCTCTCTCAGAGCCCTGATGATGGATCAGTAGATGGTGTAGCCTTGGCAGGCAACCTCAGTGCCCAGCAACAAACTGACTGCAGAAAAGTTCTCAGCCAGTTTAGACATATGTTCTCACTGACTCCAAGTCAGACTACATGGTGCACTTATAAAGTGGACACTGGGGACAGTCTGCCTGTTAAAAATAAGATTTACAGGCAACTTGATCATGTCAGGGGCTGTATCAGGGCTGAAGTCCAGAAGATGTTGGAATTGGGAGTCATTGAACCCTCAGATAGCCCTTGGGCTAGTCCAGTGGTGTTAGTGTCCAAACCTCTCACCAAAGATGGCAAGAGAGAGATTAGGTTTTGTGTAGACTACAGGGGTCTCAATGCAATCACTAGGACTGATGCCCATCCAATTCCAAGGGCAGATAAGCTTATAGATACTTTGGCCTCAGCCAAGTTTCTGAGCACATTTGACTTGACAACTGGCTACTGGCAGATCAGATTAGCTGATGATGCAAAGCCAAAGACAGCATTTTCTACCCGTAGTGGGCACTACCAATTTGTGGTGATGCCCTTTGTTTTGAAAAATCCACCTGCCACTTTCCAAAGGTTGATGAATAAAGTCCTTACAGGACTGGAAGCCTATAGTGCAGCATATCTAGATGATATTGCTGACTTTAGTTCCACCTGGGAGGATTACCTGGTCCACCTGAGGAATGTTTTGGAGGCCCTGCAACAAGCAGGCCTAACTATCAAGGCCACTAAGTGCCAGATAGGGCAGAGTCAGATTGTGTACCTGGGCCACCTTGTGGGTGGAGGCCAGGTTCAACCATTGCAGAGCAAAATCCAGACCATAATCAACTGGGTTGCTCCAACCACCCAGACTCAGGTCAGAGCTTTCTTGGGCCTGACTGGGTACTATAGAAGATTTGTAAAAGGTTATGGATCCATAGTGACTCCCTTAAATGACTTAACTTCTAAGAAAATTTCCAAGAAAGTTCAGTGGGCAGTCGGCTGTCAAAAAGCATTTGATGACCTAAAGCAGTCCATGTGCACTGCCCCCATTCTGCAAAGTCCTAACTACTCCAAATAATTCATTGTTCAAACAGATGCATCTGAGTTGGGGGTTCAGGCTGTGTTATCAGAATTGAATGATGAAGGTCAGGATCAGCCAGTAGCTTTTATTAGCAGAAGGCTGACCCCCAGAGAGAAACGTTGGTCTGCCATTGAGAAGGAGGCCTTTGCTGTGGTTTGGGCTCTGAAGAAGTTGAGGCCATACTTGTTTGGTACTCACTTAATTGTTCAGACAGACCATAAGCCCTTTTTATGGCTAAAACAGATGAAGGGTGAAAACCCCAAACTTTTCAGGTGGTCCATTTCCCTACAGGGGATGGACTATACAGTGGAACATAGACCTAGAAGTAACCAAGCCAATGCAGATGGACTCTCCAGATATTTCAACTTAGAACATGAAGACGCAACTGGTCAAGGTTAGTTTAATGTCCTTATGTTTGGGGGGGTTGTGTAGGAGAGTAGGATCTGCTTCTTATAGTTACCCCCACTTTTTGCTGATGTTTCACTGTTTTTCGACTTTAGCCTGGCTGGGGCCCCGCTAACCAGGATCCCAGCCTAGCTTCTTCCTCTCTAAATTGAGTCCCAGTACTTTTGGTACACTCCAGATTGGATTCTGGGGAACCCTTATGAGTCCCTAGTATATGGTATACTATGTACCCAGGGCATAGGTATCGCAGAGGCCTACCAGGGGCTGCAGCGTGTATTATGCCACCCCTGGGAAGCCTTCCAAAATGAAACCACAGGACTGCTACTGCAGCCTGGGTAAGGTGGTGCATGCACCCCTTACTGAGATATAGATTCATTATATTTCTCCATATCACTGCACATATAAACCTATCAGTCACCCCTATGGCAGGAATACTAATCCTGAAGGCAGGGTGCTGGGTTTTGTGTGAGAGGGTGCCCATGCATGGGCAGAACCCCTCTGGAGCCTTCAGAACCTTTATTCCGGGGTTGTTTGTGATGCAGCTAAACCATATACTCTTAAGTGCATTATAACCAAACGGTAAATGCTAACTTTGGTATGGCTGCATGGAAACATGTCGTGTTTGGTGTCAAACACCTTGGAATCATACCCCCACACCAGTAACTGGTGTGGGAGTATGATCCGACCCTTCTAGAGGGAGAGACATGACAGCACCGGTATACCCGGTACCAGCTAACAGAGCCGTGGCGTCACAAAATGGATGCTGCCAGCCACAGACACGAGTCTGCCCTCCTGCTGCTGGACGAAACTCCAGCAGGGGAGGCCTGGACGATAGGTTTCCTGTCACAGGGAGATGTCACCACCTCCCAGACAGGCTTTAGTGTATTGGGGCTGGGTGGGTGCACTCCAAGAGTGCTTTGAAGTCAGCACTGGGGGCACATTTGGTGTCCCTGTGCATAGTCCAGCTCAAACCGGTTGCAGGGGCTTCCAGCCCCTGCTCTGGCACAAAACTGGACAAAGGAAATGGGTGTAGCCACCCCTCTTTCCTGACCCTCCCATAACTGGGTCCCTAGAGTTTGTCCAATCCCTTCCTTAGGTATAAGAATGGAACCCCTGGCTACAGGACTTTCGATTACACCTGGACGAAACTCTGATACTGAATCCTGGAACTTCGATGATCTACATTGAACTAGATGTCTGAATAATCTCCCTTGGAGTAAAGGAGTTACTCCCCTGCAAGGCAGGCACCAAAGAACCAACTGTCCGGTTTGCATCTCCGAAGTTCGCGCCGGACTCCAAAGAATTTTGCAACACATGAGGTTGGATTCCGTGGTCTCTGAGGTTGATCTGTGCACTCAGCAATTCTGAGGCCTGTATCCCTCGTGGAAGACTGTGCAACCCAAACCCCTGGACACCGCGACCATTTGCAGAAGCATCAGCTTTCGAGCGACTCCTGCAGCTGATCTTTGGGTTTCTTGTAGCCCTGACCCCGAGCAGCCTTTGCACTGAAGATTGTCCGCTTACACTCCACGAGTGTTCCGTGAGCTGGCCCTTTGTGCTTTCTCTCGAGGTCCCTTCGCGATCCCTAGTCCGTCGACTGGTGGGTCCCTGTGAAGGCAACTTTACTTCTAATTGGGCTTACCTGGTTGCTCCAGACATGCCTTGACTCTCCATCGCTTGGGGAGTCCCCAGGACCTTGCTGGTCTGCACTGAAGCATCTTTTCTCTTCCTGCATGGGTTGCTGTTGGCAAGGTTTATTGGGTCCAATCTGGGCACCGACACCGCAGCAGTCGACATCCTACGTGGGCAGCTCGAATCCAGCTCCTGGTTGTCCTCGACGCCTCCTGGTCCCCGTGGCTGCAGAGTCAAGCTTCACCCCTTCACACCTGAAACACCCGACATCGGTGGGCATTCGTCTATCGTGCCCCTGGTCACTGGCAAGAGACCCAGACTCTGTCCCCTCTGCTTTTAGGTTCTTCTGATCTTCGATCCAGGCTTGGATCACACCGGACAATTTTCTTCTTCCCGGCAGCAGCACTTTGCAGCAGATCGCCATTGAAATCAATGACGATTCCCGACACCATTTGACACCTATGCACCCGGCTTCCCTGGGTGAAGTAACTAGAGTACTCCGGTGCTCCCGTGGGTGCTGGCCCTAGAACCCCCAAGTCTACAGGGGTTTGCTCAAAGTCCTATCCTAAGTGTCCTTAACTTCTAAAATTCCAACCGCGACTTTCCCATAGAATAGTACGGGGCTCGTGGCTGTGTCCTCACACTGCACACGTACCCCGTGGGTCTCCTGTGTCACTACCTTGGATGGTTCCTTGGAGTCCCAGCGATTCTACGTGCTCTAGGCGCTGTGTCTAGTCAAGTCGTGGTTCTTATACCACTTTCTTAATATATGGTTTGGTCTGCCCCTTGGGCCCATTGTATATGGTTAGGCTTTCCTGTTTTCAGTTTCTATTTTTGGTAAATTCTGGTGGGGTTTCTTCAGTGTTTTCAAGTGATTTCAATACCTTAAAAAAACAGTGGTTATCAGTTGTTACACATTTTATCGCCATTAAAACGACAGAAACAGTGTTTTTCCGGTTTTTATAGAACGTTTTAATTTTATTATTGCTTGCTTTCTGTACTGATAGTGCATGGTATATAGACAGTGTATATGAGATCCAAATACATTTTTGCAAATCAAACTTGTTGTAGTACATCACACAATACATCTTCAGTGATTCTTTGGTCATGTGAGCTCACTTTTTCCTTCCTATGTAAACTTTTTTCTGTGGAAAGGCCCTCTCAACATTGAGACGGGCAATGCCAAAACAGCCAGTACAAAATTTGCTAACTCTGGCCACTGACATAGCTTTCCATGCCAATACTGGTGCACTTGAAGTTTGCGAATCTTTGGGCAGGTTCTGCAACATTTGCATTGAACTGGGCGCTTCTGCCCTCAGAGTTATCACAGTGGTCAAAAATGAAGCAGCACTTCTGAAACTACAGAGAAAATTCACCTTTACGGAAGAGGTCTAGAACTGGAATAGGGTACCACAGTGAGGTTTCATTGACTTCAAATGCCCTGGTTGGTGAAGGGACGTTTCTGTGCATCATTGCAAGCCATTTCTCATACATTGTACAATAAAAGGTCCTGAATTACTCTTCAACATTGCTTTGCTTACCAAGTGGCAAGCACTCTAACATGGAACATGTTGCAGTGCCAACGTCACTGAAGGTGTCACCCAGCCCCTTTACATCTACACCAATTATGCTGAACACTTGCCAGACAAGGGTGTTTCCAGACTCTAGTTTTTTTATTATGTTCACTACAGAAGTTATGTTTTCCGGTAAAAATCTAAGAATGCAGTACAGTATACTTTTTTCACATCACTATCAATATGCAACCAAAGATCCTCACATTTCTTGCCTTTGGCATCATCACTCAACAAAAATTCTGTAAACAGTTGCCACATGGATAATATAGCGTTCACCGCCCCTTGGACTGAGAACCATCAGCTAAGTGACACAGTTGGGATGAATCTTTCTTAGATGCCACACAAAGCACAAAATGAGAAATATTTGCGTTTTAGTTTCAGCGCAAAACAAAACAGTGCACCAAAATGGGCTAAAAAGTCAATAGCATTCTTCATTAACTCTGAAGATTGTAAAGATGCTTTCAGCCTACCATCTAACAAGTGACAAGGATCTCTTACAGGGAAGCACTTCAGCTCAGGTATCGATTTTCAGAGGTAATCACACAACTTTTACATATACATAGCTGAATTACTGCAAATACAAACAATATCACTCCAATCTTTGTTGAACTTCAAAAGAACCTTTTTGCAGCAGCATTCCAAGTGACACTGCGTTCCATGTTTTCCAAAAGTCTGGTGTCATGTTTTCACCACTATCCTTGATGCTTGGTGATAGCACTCTTTTCACATATACTTGTCACTATACCTTGCATTGAATATTTAAAACCTACTATCAATTCTGACTCACTCGAAACTGGGGGATGATGTAACAAGGGTTTTTACCCATTTTCTGTGGGTAAATGTGATGGCACATATCGGGAAAGATTCTTCTGAAACCAGCCATTTTACCTATCAGTGAACGAATCAAACAGCCAAAATATCAAATATATGATTTTGATATTTCCTGATTGTCTACAGTTTCTAAAATAATTAAACACGACCTAAAACATGCTTCTAGACACAACATCTTTAGACCAAAGACTACACAACTGAAAAAAGCAAAAGGAAGACGAAACAATATTTTTGTGGCATCTCTAAACAACAAAACTCAAGCAGAATAATGTTAGCCCAGTCTTTCTTGCTGCTTTTTTGTAAAACAAAGTTACATTGTATTGGGGCCGCTTCAGGAAGAAAAGAAATGACTCTTTCACTCTTCTTTTCCTTTCTTTGAATGGCATTTAGTTTGTCGTGGTGCAGGTGTTTTTTCAGTGTTTATATGTTTCCACTGGTGAGGGTTATTTTCCTTCCGGTGGGGTTTTATCAGTTATTATAGGTTTAAACCTAAAACCAGACAGCCTATATATGGTGCTATTTACTTTTGTTTCAGAACTGTATTATTGTGTATCTTGGACTCTAATCTCATAAAGAGATTAGTAGTGAGTGTTTAGAAATAAATACATATATTTTATATATACCTTGTGTGGTTCACCTTTCATTTAGTAATTCAAGAGGTTATAATCTGGTAAACCAAGCTGCTTTACACCCCTTCAAGACTTAGCCTGAAGGCTGCTCTCCATAGCTACCACTAGGATAGCTTTCAATAAAGGTAGTCTCTAAACCTATCATCAATAAGGGTTGTTTGGACTGGTGCAAGGTGCCCACTATAACTTGTGGACAGCATATGCCAGGCCAACCTCTCACACATGTGGAGAGTTCTGTGACCGAGTCACACAAAGTGTGCTATATCAGGGATGCTATGCTATGTACAAGTGGCAGAGTGTGGCTGCGTTCATTTCCATTGTTGTGTAAACTACAACTTTGGTGTAGTTCTACAAGGTGTGCATTCCCAACCAAGGTTGACAGAGGTGAACTTGGTTCAGCGCACCAACGATGAATTAGAAATCCAGGTTATTGTAGCCCTGCAACACACTATTCAATGTGTTATTGAAATAGAGGTGTTGCTTTTAGGTTAATAACGATCCCTATCCCTATCCCGATTGTAAGCAGGGAAGGGATCAGTGGCACTGTGGCAACAGTAACAAACATATTTTGTCATTCACAACATCTCATAAACACACACACACTGTAATAAGAAGGAAGAATACTTTCAAGTAAGAGTATTTATTACTACAGAAACAACCTGCTCCTCAGTACATCTTAAAACAACTACACAGATTTGTTATAAGAACAGCAAGAAGGCAAGTTATAAACAACTTGAATAAAATTAACAATTCTAACAGGGTTAAATTGTCATCTAGAACCTAACACCCTAACTTCTACTCCTATGCACTACACTAAGAGAGCATGGAAGGCAGAGCGACTTGCAGTCTAGAGTTTCTTAGGAAGAAGAGAAGCACTGCATAACTTGCTGACAGCAAAAGCTGTCTTTATCAGCGGAGATGTGCAGAAAGTGTTACCCAGAAAGGCCAAACACACAGTGCGGTCTTACTCCAGGACTCAGCTGTAATGGCTTCAGACGAGATATAACATATGTGAAGTGTT
Source organism: Triturus cristatus (assembly GCF_964204655.1). NCBI lineage: Eukaryota > Metazoa > Chordata > Amphibia > Caudata > Salamandridae > Triturus > Triturus cristatus. The sequence continues at coordinate 152,735,721 of NC_140579.1, forward strand.
AAGTGTGCTGGCAGTAGGTGAGGCCATATCTGGCAGAGTCTTGTGCAATAATCTGGGCGAAGGACTCTTCTGACAAATGGTCAAGTGGCAGTCCTTATATACTAAATCTTACCAGAAATTGGAATTTCTGACATAAGTTCAGGAATATCTGACATAGAGTATGTGCATCAAGGTTTGTGTCCCAGATGTTTCCTTATGAACATATAAGGTAAAAGGACATCAATTCAGCCTACACTATTTAGGCTACATGTCGGCATTTGTTCCTATTTAAGTTTGACATGGTGAAAAGTAGACATTTAACCCAGATGAATGTCACATCAGATGTTATAGATATTTCATTAGTCGAATGACTTGGCACTTTCATAGTTCTTAGAAAGATAAGGTCAGACAACATCTGCGTCAAATAGCAGACATGACAATGATTCTGCATAAAACAGAAAAGATGGCAACTTCCATTGTCTAAGATTGAGAAGATGGCTACCTCCTTTACCTAAGATGGAATCAGAGCCTGCATAAAATGGAGCCGGAACATAGGGACTTTACGCCACCGTGGATAAGTGGAGGATCATTTTACCTGGCTACATTGGGATGCCACTCTTTAAGGCCCCTCAAAATATTTCTAACTAACATCCCCATTAGCACACTTTTCCTGACTGGTACACAAAACTGTCTTCCTGGTTTGGACCTTATAAAGGTCAGAGCACGAAAATGTTACTGATATTTTAATTAACAGGCTTGGATTAATTTCCATTCTTGGTATATATCCCATATCTACTTTAGCCCTGATGAAGTCAAGGGGTTATATACCTAACTGATGGAACATGTGTTGGTTGGAATCTAGCGAGAACAAATCAAACAAGATTGGCTTTGACCTAGTTTCTGTAATTACCTTTGTGAATTGGGCACATAGTTTCCAAAAGACAACTGTCATGTTAGGTAGAAAGAATATAAAATACGTAGTGTGCAATAACTATTCTCTATGACTTAAAAACTTAGTGACCGTAGAGACTTCATGAAGCACATTCACAAAGGTAATAAGAATGCATTTTGTGGGCATCACACGTCCTTTCCTCTGTTTTCATGAATTTGTTGGTGCTCATCTAGACTATGGTTGCAAAATTCTGGGGTAATATTGCTTTTCAGTACTCAAGTTATTGCATTTAGATGACACAATAATTCCCTGGATTTAGTGGTAGCAGACGAAATAAGAAATTGCTAAACCAAGCAGTAGAGTGGATGCGTATATGGTACTTGAAGTTCTGCACTTTTGCCACATTTTCAATTTAGTACTTAGTATTTCTAAACACTTCTGTCGTATTGGTGCATTGAGAGGGGTATTATGTACAAAGTCCTTTAGTGGGCTCAAACCTGCAGTTCACAAATTCACAAAGTTTGCCATTCCAAAATAGCATTTAATAAGATATTAAATCCTTTTTGTGATTCAGTACTGCCTTACTGTATTACAAAAGAGGTTGTGTGACTCATTCTGATTTGCAAATCGGAGGAGGCATGAAAGTGTCATCCCCATCTATTTACGTTTCACAATGTTGAAGAGTTCTCTCAGTCTGTTTTTCGCCAGATCTAGTTGGCTTCGAAAGAAAGACGCCTTTTCACTGAAAATGTCTTTTTTGTATGCCTGCTGAGCAGATCTAAGTTGCGCTGTAAAGTATTTTTGCACACATACACACAATAACAGTGAAAACATCACAAAGGTACTCCACACCAGTTTAGAAAAATAGCCAATATTTATCTGAGTAAAACAAGACCAAAATGACAGACATCCAACACAAACAAGTCAAGATATGAATTTTGCAAGAATAAAATCAAATACAGTGCTTAGAAATCAATAGCTTCAACTTGAGCCATCTGGTCGCACTTGACCGGGGCAAATCCAAATGTTCAGTCTGACCTTGATGGAGTGTGGGCTAGATACAGGAGTCACGCAGACGCACTGAAAGTACCTTGGATGCGTCAATGCTTGAGGACGATGTGTTAAAATAAGACGGTGATGGCTTGCTGTCACAGGCAATGCATCAGTTCGGAAATCAGGCAAAGTCCTTGATGTGTCGATGTCAAGAACGCTGTATGTTAATTCTGTGGCATCAATGTCTAACCGCTGGGCAAAAGGTGGTGTGTTGGTGAGAAGCCACGCAGGGCTGGGAATCCATCGTAGTCGGGGACGGAGCATCACAGACGTCGGCAATGTGTTGTCCGAGTCTCACATAGCAGCGGTGATTCGGAAGCGTGGCATCAGCAAACTCGGGCTGTGTTGTAAGTTGAGATTGTTGAGTCACACACTCGGCGAGCGGTGTCCACTGCTTCGGTGCAGGCTGCAATAAGGAGTCAATTTATCAGGGAATGAGCCAGTTCCGAACAACGCTTCAATGTCAATGTATTGGTTTCTTGGGTTGCAGCACTAAACACTCACTTTCAAGGGTCCAGGACTGGATTTGGCGCCACTTGGTGTAACAGAAAGAGAAGGCAAGCCCAAACAAGCCCTTGGAGAACCTTTACAGATGTAGGGTGAAGAAAGTAAGGTCCTGCCCTCTTACTCCCAGGCAAGAAGCAGCAGGCCAACACAGCAAATCAAGCAAATGCCATTACATTTTAGACACAGAGTACACACGCTTTTGCACTGGTCAGCAGTGAAAAAGTGCACAGAGTCCTAAAGCCAGCAAAAACGAAGTTCAGCGCACAGTCAAAACAGGAGGTCAGAAGGCAAAAAGTCAGGAGAAACCACGCCAAAAGATGCCAGGTCTAACAGTTTGCCTCACAAAATGAAAGGCAGGTCGCATAACATCATTGTGCAATTTACACTCATTATTTTTGACTTGTCTTTTCGTACATCAAGTCCAAAGCTGCAATTGAAAAATGTGGATTTTTTGGATGATCATTTTCAGTTTTTCAAATGTTTCGCTAGGGGTGAGATCACTATTCCCAAAAAGCTATGCCAGTGCTCACATAGCCATGGAAATGTGCATACAGGCCATTCCCCCCACCAGCTTTGTAGTTGTCTATCAAATGTCCCAGTAATGCTCAAGCATCAAGGCTAATCATCGAACATCTCTGTAAATGCCCACACCATGTATGTGTATACACAGAGTTCTGCTAATGTCCACACTGCTCTGCTAGTGCCATCATAGCTCTATGAGACTCTACCGGTGCTCAATCAGCTCTATAAATGCCTGTGTAATGCAGTGCAACCCCTACATCTCTGCTCTGTAACTCTCCATATAGATCTCCTAAGATGTTTGGGCTCTGCTAGACCCATATAGATCTGAAAGTGCCCTTAGAACTTTGTAAGTGTTCCTATATCTCTTCTAAGACATTGCAGGCTCGGTTGTATGACATTACAAGAGATGCCTTTACCATGCATGCCTTTAACCACACATCCGTCACCAAGCTGTATCGTTACTATGCATTGCCTTTACCACGCAAGTGTTTACCACACATATGCCTTTACCATGCATGCCTTTACAACAAAATGGTTAGTTTATATCAGGGAAATGAAACCCCTATGATATATATGTATAAACACATACGTATATATATATATATATATATATATATATATATATATATATATATATATATATATATATATATATATATATATATATATATATATATGTAAAGTTTGTACCATAGCTAAAAATACAAAAGAAATAGAAATGGCCAACAAAAGAATGTGGAAAATCAAACAACGCATAACCTGTAAAAGTCAATTCGTAATCTACATGGTGGAGTGCCCCTGCCTGCTCAGATACGTGGGCAGTACAATATGTGACCTGAAGAAAAGAATGCTGGAACATGTTAGGGCAACAGTTAACACAGACAGAAGTAACGCCATAGCAAAACATATGGAAAAAGAACATGGTGGGAATTGGAAACTGCTAACTTTCTTTGCTGTGGAACAGGTGGAACAACAGGCCCGTGGTGGAGGCAGAGAAAAAATATTGCGGCAAAAGGAGTCAAGATACATACTACATTTTCAAACTCTGACCCCGAGAAGGCTGAACCAAGATGATGAGTTACACTCACACTTATGATGCACTTTAAAGTATGCTGAATAAATAAAATGAATATTTCACGACCAGGTCCTCGATGAATTAGACCCCGTATGAGTTTCATGAACTAGTAACATTGTTATGAACACTAACCTCCCTGATATGGTTTTTAACTGTATATATGGGACAATGAAGGTCCTAAGGTGCTTAGAGCATTGACCTAAGGAAGTGATGCATTAGATTTGACTTAATTGACTGTATAAATAACTGATGTAGTGTAAATTGGTTGAAATCACTGGCAATGTTGGATTTGATCCAGAACTGTTCGAGTGGGTTTGATAATGTTAGTCTATTAGAAAAATAGGGAAAATGTATGGACACAACCCTGTGATAAACAGATTGCACAAGATGTGCCATGGCCCACTAGAGGGCCTGATTATTAAGGGGTGACTGACAATAATATGATATGCCTGCGCGTTTTCGAATAATGTACCTAAGTGAAATATCACAATGGTAGATGCGATCTTTTGTTAAAAGGTATGTTCGGGTTAGTCACTCGGATAGAAATCACCTGCTGTTTTAAAGGATATTGTCCTAATGGCCAGGTGCTTGGGAATAACGATAAGAGAATAGAACGGAGCGATAGATGCAAGGAATCCATCCAGTCAAAAGATCACGGTGAGAAAGGGCTATGATGAAAGAATAGCGCAGAGCGTTCAGGCATTTGAAATGGGAAAAAAATGGAGGAATGTAACAAGGGTTCGAGCCCTGGTGATGGTGAGAGAAAACTGTAGAAACTCGCATGTGCGGGGCGATATCAGTAAACTAACAAATATCACCCCTATATTGTTTTATAATTACAGACCACAATGCAATGACGCAAAAGAATATAAGAAATTACGAATGTTACAAGCATATGCAAAAAGTAAATGATTTTTTGTTATTGTAATGTTACACAGTATCTTCATTGCCATAATATAGGTTTTATAAAATAATGTAGTGACAATGTTTAGCGACAACTTTTGAAATATGAAACCACAATTACCATAATGCAGTTGGTGGTAACAATAGGATGTGATGTCATTAGTGTTTAAATACGGCAGAACTGTAATGCCGCTTTGTGTTTGTCGTTATTTCCCCGTGAACAAGGGCTCGGCTGAGACTGAAACGCGCTGGGGTGTGTTGGCAGCTTTAAAATTAAACATCCTTGAACTACAAACGGATGGATTGTGATTAATTGATTCTTCAAAAACATACGGAGCAGTGAGTGCTGTGAGAAATCCTTTGCAGGGAAAGTGTGGCAATACTTGAAACGGCTTGGTCCTGCCGTACTCAGAGTGCACCAACTTAGAAGCGCCCACATAGCCAGGAAAATGGGACTATGCGGATAGGAATATATATACATATATATATATTCACTGAAAAAAACATAGGTTTCAGGCACGTTATAGTTAGGAATTAGCATTTAAAAAACCTTAGAAATTCACTGAAAAAAACATAGGTTTCAGGGGCGTTATAGTTAGCTGGACATTTCCCTCGTACAAAACCCTAGAAATTCTCCTGTTATAGTTAGTTCAGCTAACTATAACTTGCGCCCCCGCAATGCACTGCTGATGACGTCACATATTACATCACTCATGACATGGTCAGTGACATCACTGATGGCATCACTGATGACATCTCAAATGACATCACTGATGACATCACTGATGACGTCATCCATGTAATAAATTAGTGCATCTTCTCACCCCCTAATATAACCATTGATACACCGACTCAAAATTTCAAACGGCCATTTTGACAACCATAGAAATGTCCAGCTAACTATAACGCCCCTGAAACATAGGGTTTTTTCAGTGAATTTCTAAGGTTTTTTAAATGCCAATTCCTAACTATAACGTGCATGAAACCTATGGTTTTTTCACTGAATTTCAAAGGTTTTTTAAATGCTAATTCCTATCTATAACTTATCTCTGATGATATCATGTTTAATGATTTTGATTGGATTTCTATATTTTTCAAATTCAGGTGCCAATTCGGATCCTGGAAAAATGTTCCCCGTACGACTCGTATCCGGTCTTTTTACCGTACGAATCGTACAAGTAGCGTACAAACTGCCAAGTACGATTCGAATGGGAAAAAGTCCATATGAATCGCATTGGGAAAATTTCCCCACACGTCCTCGGGTCGGAAAAAGTGACTGACACATCCCCGGACGATTTTACGTACAAATGTGAAAAGTGAAGTCCGAGCGCGCAAGTACGATCCGTCCCATGCGTCCGATGTTACAATCGTATGGAAAATGCACCGTACGGACCGAACTCCCATAGCAACCATGGAGACATGTGCACGCATACGCGCCGAACCCCCCCCAGCCCCCGTGAGTACGCGCCGAACCCCCCCAGCCCCCATGAGTACACGCCGAACCCCCCCAGCCCCCGTGAGTACGCGCCGAACCCCCCCAGCCCCCGTGAGTACGCGCTGAACCCCCCCAGCCCCCGTGAGTACGCGCCGAACCCCCCCAGCCCCCGTGAGTACGCGCCGAACCCCCCCAGCCCCCGTGAGTACGTGCCGAACCCCCCCAGCCCCCGCGAGTATGCGCCGAACCCCCCGTGTATGTACACCAGTGTACGTACGCGCCGAACCCCCACCCGTGTATGTACACCAGTGTACGTACGCACCGTACCCCCACCCGTGTATGTACGCTGGGGGTTCGCGCCGTACATACACGGGTGGGGGTATGGTGCGTACGTACACTGGTGTACATACACGGGTGGGGGTTCGGCACGTACGTACACTGGTGTACATACACGGGGGGGTTCGGCGCATACGTACACTGGTGTACATGCACGGGGGGGTTCGGCGCGTACGTACACTGGTGTACATACACGGGTGGGGTTCGGCGCATACGTACACTGGTGTACATGCACGGGGGGGTACGGTGCGTACATACACTGGTGTACATACACGGGTGGGGGTTCGGCGCGTACGTACACTGGTGTACATACACGGGGGGGTTTGGCACGTACTCACGGGGGCTGGGGGGGGTTCGGCGCGTACTCACGGGGGCTGGGGGGGGTTCGGCGTGTACTCACGGGGGCTGGGGGGGGGGTACGGCGCGTACCGGGCCCCCTAATCTGGTCGTTTCACGGCGTACTTCGCTTTCCCGGCACTTTTTGGGTGCCGTAAAAATATTGCCGTCCGGACTGCTGTGGGTGCGAATCATACTTTCTGGTTCGTGAAACGCAGGCTGCATGCGTCCCGACGTCACGTCGGCGCTTTCCCGGATCACATTTGTATGGATATTTTCGTCGGTCGGTGTTTTTTACGGTTCGTACGGAAATGGTGTTTCCGTGCGAATCGTACTTGCATGTTTGTAATGTTTTTTTCCCGGGTACGAGTCGGACTGAAAAACACTCCGACCGACGGTTCGTACCCGGTTTTTCCAGGATCGGAATCGGCACCTCAGTGTGTCAATTTCATTAATTACATTTTTTTTAAAATACGTTTTTAGCACCATTTTATAAATGTATTTTCTCAATTAATTTTTTTAAAAATTAAAAAATATTATTTGAACTTAATGGGTTTTTCAAACATATTTTTTTATTTTTTTCAAAATATTATTTTAACTATATGTGCAAAACTTTATTTTATATATGTTTTTCAATGTTTTGGGATCCGCGCACCCTATGCGCACCGTTCCCGATCCCTACGCGATAGCGTCCGCGCATGGTACGAGTTGGGTACGTGTTTAGTGCGCGATCGCAATGCGACTGGTACGTACTCCCAGCCTATACGTGATACGTTCGATGTACGTAACGTGACGATTACGCGCTTCCGCGATGCGTCATCTGCGTCTATGACGCGGTAGGCGCGCGGATCCCGCGAAATATTTAACATTTAAAAAAACATGTATATATGTATTTCATGTGAATATTAATTGAAGACAAACTCTAAACTAGTCTTAAAACTAATATATTTTTGCATCTAATCCTATAATTTTTTTTAATTCAATTTCGCGGATGCGTGCTGGGTGCGTGCTGCGTAAGCGCACGGTGCGCGGATCCCATGTGACCTGCAAAAAAAGAGATTTGATTGGTTCATTACACTTCCTGTTCTAACTACTGAAAGACCCCACCCATTTCAATCATTCTTCTTTGAGCTTCTTTGGAGAACCATCTCTTTGGAGAGAAGAAGATTTTTTAGACTAAGTTTACACTTAGCTCTAACTTTTTTCAACCAAAAATGGCTTCAGGGCAGCAGGCATCACCTGCATCACCTCATAGTTCTGAGGATGAATTTTTGCCAGAGGCACCACTCCAAAAACGTTTTTCTTCAGTGGTGTGGACATTTTTTACTTTTCCCGAGGGGCAGAATAAGACCAATGCCACCTTGGTCACGTGCAAGATTTGCAAAAGAGTCCTATCGAGAGGGGATCCTAACAAGAAATACTCTTGCGGCACGGCAAGTATGATGAAGCACATGAGGACCCTTCATCCAAACATTCTTGCACAAGAAGAGTGACGACGGATGAGAAACACTCCTGCTCCTGCGCCATCCACCTCATCGCGCCTGAGCACATCAAGAGTGCATCCATCAGCCCAAACCTTGGACATCCGTCCTCAATTTCAATTTTTAAAAGTGCTCTGCACTAAGTGCAATGCGAGTTTGTGCTATGGTGAGCAGTCGATCGATCTGATCTGCCGCCGCCAAGAAAATCACATTTGCTAGTTTTTTTATTTTTTTATTGTTCCCTGAAGTTCATTGTTTGGTTTCTCCTGTTTCGTTTTTTGTTTTGTTTTTTTCAGAAAAACCCCCAAAATTTAAAAATTGTTTAGAAAACCCAAAAAAAATTATAAAAGAAGAAAGAAGAAAAAAAAAAGTTCTTGTGAGAACTAACTTTCCTGGTTTAAAAAAAGAGCTACATTTCTTTGTTAGTGTGTGAAAGTTTTGATGAATGTATGTGTAGTACGTAATTGTCTGAATGAATGCATTAGTAGCGTATGGTGAATGTATAAGTGCAGAACTATAAGGAAGTGCTGCAGCATCATACAGTAACCTCTTTAACTGCAGTGTGCTGTAGTACTTCCGAACACAGGGATGCAACATATGTACATAAATATGTTGCAAATCTATGCTTCTCTCTGCACGGCTGCTTAAACTGCAGCCATGTGGTGACACAGGCACCCTTTGACCATAGTGCAAGGATATCTGTGTCATGTGCTGTTTGTTTTTCTGCAGGAAGACACACCTTCCTGCACATAAACAATGAGAAAATGCATTTTTCTCCTTCAATGTATGCTGAACATTTTAGCATGCATTGAAGATATAAAAATGTGGAGAAATGAAAACAATTCTCCTTGTTGTGCTTTCCTACACCAATTCTAGAATGGTACAGCATTCACACACATATCGAGATTTATGATTTATGATAAATCTAGACATGTGTCTTGTTCTATGAGTATTCAGTGCAATCATGCACAACAACACTTATAGAACACCCTATCAACGCAAAGTGGTCTGCATGATGAGGTTGTATTTACATGGAGTATAAAAAGTGCACAGAGTGCCTTTTCCTCTCTTTCTAAATATGAAACAGTATCTTACACAATAACTATGTTACAAAAAGTGACATATTTCCGTTTTTAAAATTCCTTGCGAATGATAAAAGTAAGCACAGAGTTTTGTCTGCAAACATGTTCAAAGAAGAATGATTGAAATGATTGCAGTCCTTCAACGGCTAAAAAGGTGAAATATTATGAACCCCTCAAATCTCTTTTTTTGCAGGTCACATGATATCTGATTATGGTCAGATTTCAAAACTACATAAACAGAGTGTTTTTAGAAACGTGTTTCAACTTTGTAGCTTCTTGCAGGCCTCTTCATTCTGCATATTGAGACTTAGTTAAACCTACCTTCACAGTAATAGGAATAAAAAATGGTATACATTTTTTCTGTTTTAAAATTTGGATCTGTGAAAGAAAAGAAAAAAAAAATTATAACATATAATTATACATTTTTTACAACACAACATAATTTCCACAAAGTAATTTGTTTGCCTTTTTTGCTGTTCTCAGTATATATTGAATTTCACTAGAAATAGTGATTTCAATGGTACTCATCACTTAACAGCGGGCAAAAAAAAAACAATCAGAAGGATTGTTAAAAAAAAACCAACATACTATTCTCAGTAAAATACCAGAAAATACAAATCATACAAATCATACATATATGAAATGCTTACAGATTACAAAATGTTATAACTTTAACTTATAACTGTAAATGTTGCTGCATTAAAATAATCACCGAATAAATGACCACCAAAAAGGCCATAATTCAAAAATATACCTTTCCTTGAGGCCAAATGTTATTTTTGCACTTCCTCTTGTTAAATTAAATTGTCCAATGGTAGTCCTATTAAATTATGATAATAAATTCCTCAGAGAGTGAATTATGAACTTTGGCATTAAAAATATTAGGTAAGAATTTGGTAATTCACTAGGCAAACGTTGTTTGAAAATCAACTGGGCATCATTACAAAGTGTCCAGCCTTTGTCACATTTTAGATAGGCAGTGTAATGTCCAGATGTGGTGGAAGGACCATCATGGAAAATTATTGCAATTGCTACAAAAGTCCTTCCTGATATTGATAGTTGTGCTGCTGCAAATTGTTTTATTAAAGTATCCAATTTTCTTCCGTCAGCTGTACAACGTTGCATCATTAAAATTATGTATTTTCCATATTTTGTTAAGAATAATGTGGATAACATTTCTGATTTACATTGGCTACACTCCATGTTTTGAATTGCACCTTTCACTAATTTATTGAAAGACACTGATTTACAGTCTGGTAATGTTAAATACATAAATCTCTCAGTGTCTACATTGGTGCTACATGTATACATGCAATTTTCACAATAATGTTCCCATTTGTAAGAAAGGCCAAAAATATTTTCTATTTCTACTCCTTCATTTTCAAAAATGGTAAGCATATACATTAAAAATTCCTGAGCATCTTGTTGGATATTTTGTGTAAATTGTGTAGAAACAGAACACACATCCAAAAGACTACGAACATCTGAAACAGATTGTACATTACTTCTATCTGTTGTCAATTTTTCATATACAGAATGGAACAGAGAACAAAATCTTTTTTCCCGATTCTGCATAATTTGTGCTTGCAAACCTTCCAGATAAAAAACAACATTGACCACTACATTAGCATAGCAGTTGACACCAGAACTATTTTCAAACTGATAACCAACAATCTCTTCAACAGTGTCCAATTTCTTTTTACCTGCAATCACAACATTATCTTGTTCTTTTCTTTTCTTGATACCTTCAGAACAGACAGTCTCTAACCTTCTTTTTCGACCAACCATATGCTTTTCAAATACAGGATATTGACCTAAATTTGGAGCATACACCCTTCTTAACCTATTATACTCTTTTACACAGTTTGCATCTGCAGTAACCTTTGTCTCATCAAAATCAATCAAAAACAAACCAGATAATGTTCTGACTCGCGGCAAAGCAACATATGCCATACCCTCTTTAAATACAGTAGATCCAATGTTCACCAATGCACTGTCTACACTTAATCCTTGAGATTTATGAATAGTCACTGCATATGCCAGAGAAAATGGAAATTGTTTCCCACGGACATATAAATCTTTAACAAGCAAAAAACGAACTGAACAACGACCAATTTCTTTAACTTCATCAATCTGATCAAATTTAATTTTTTTAAATTCAATTCCTTCTTTTTTCTGATAATTCACAAAATCCACCACTTTGCCCATTGCACCATTAACTAAACCTTTCTCTACATCCAAATTACGCCTTAAAATTACCCGACAGTTTACACACGCATACAGTGTCTTTTCCAAACCAGCAGTTTTAGATATTTTTTTTTCTAAACAATCTAGTTTTGATCTCAACTTACCCGTCAAAATAATAGTGATTCCTTCATGTAGTATTTTATCGATGGCTTCCATTTTTACAATTTCTTCATTTTCCAATTTTAATAATTCTTCGTTGAATATTGAACACTCACGCAGTGTCGGCATTAAGCAAATCACTGACTTATTTTTAGCAATTTCCATGTACAATTTTGCAGGAACTGCATTTTCATTTGGAAAGACATTGCAAAGTAATTGACTCTCCAAAGCTTCTTTCCCTTTTTTTGAAAGAATTCCAATTCTTATATCTTGAAGAATACTTCAATATTCAGCATCATTTGCCTGTCGCATATTTGTTTTCAGTTCTTTGTATTCAAAATTACTCCAAATGTTCACATTACCAACACTGCCAAGAGACTTTCTGGTATCTTCATGGGCAAGTGTTTTAAATACCGGTTGTCCTTTTACCGGTGTCAGTTGCAGTAGATCTCCAAAAACTATGACGTGTTTTCCTCCAAAATAACACGTCATACTCTGTTTTAAGAATTTGCTGCATTCTTAAATGCACAAAGGCAAGCATCAAGTTTGAAACCATGCTCACCTCATCAATAATGAGAAGTTTCATTTTCTTCAGCACTCTTGAAACTTCACAACAAGCTTCTCCAGATAGCTTGTGGTATTCCAATTTGTTCTCATGCTCTACTAGCAGCATTAGTAAACGATGTAAAGTAATTCCTTTAATGTTATGTGCTGCCAACCCAGTTGGAGCAGTGACAACACAAGACAAATGCGACTCAGTTGTTTTTTGCAGATAACTTGTAATTACTTTAATTAAGAAACTCTTTCCTGTTCCAGCTTGACCACTCACATACATTCGGATACGTTGAAATGATGTACATGAGCACACTCTCTTTTCATGAAGTAAGCCATGGTCAACCTGCTCTTTCACTTGCTGATATATTTGTTTCTGTTCAACATTTAGTTGCTCTTCCAAGTTTCCTAACTGTATTGCATCTTCTTGTGCTTGATACATTGCTGTTTCCACCTCATTCATTGCAATCGCTGCTTCATTTTCAACAATTGGTTGTCCTAGTGGATCTTGACTCAGTGCAGCAGAACTTTGACTGTCTTGAGAACTGTCTCTAGCAATCTCAGCTGCAATTGTAGCTTCTTGATCAATTTCATCATTCAACATTTTGACATAATTTGCGAAAGCACTGCATTGTATGCTATCTTTACAAGCATTAAATGAATCTCCATCCCTGGAAAAATCTCCAAGTAATTCCAGTTCAGAACGCCATGGTTTGAACATTTGCAAAAGGGCTAAATAGTAAAATTCGATTTTGTCACCAGTGTCGCAACTCGGTTTTCTGTGATTAATTAAATTTCCTTTCCTTTGTTTCACCAGACATCCTTCAGAATCAATCACTCCATATTTTCCATCGTTGATGTTCTCTTTAATATTCCGTTTAAAAGTGTAGTTTTGCAGCACTTCATAGAGACACATGTTCTCAAGATGATGACTTCTCTTTGGATAGTATGTGTCCAACATATTGGTTTTCAAAATATCTGTACTTTCAGGGTCATTTTCTGCTAACTATTCAATTTCTTGAACAGATTTCAGTACCCGATTTCGCATTCCTGCAAGACCTAGACTCACCCAAATGATTCTTCTACTTTTGGAATATAGACTTGCCGATGATAACCGATCTGAACATTCATATGCTCCAATTTCACGATGCGATAACATCTTCAAACTGAAACTGTATAATTTCTTACTTAGAGTCTTCTCGTGAGAAATCTCTTCCCACATTTCTTTCAATTCAGTCTTTTCTGATTTAGTAATGTAAGATGTTACATATCGAGCAACAGCAATGGAATTGTCCGCAACATACTGAATATCCATGTTAGCGTTCCACATGGATAAAATAACTGGATTGTAGTCATTTATGTATTTTGATTCTTCGCTTCTTCTTACGTTGTAGGTGTTTTTCGGAGACTTTCTTGTGATGGTATGTCGTACAGCTGACATAAAACTGTTCACTCTTCCTTTGGCTAATACAGGACGTGGAAATCCAAAACAACATTTGGTATAGAACTTATCCTTTGACTTGTACTTTCGTCGACAGTATTTTCCACACCTTTGGCTTTGAAATCGTAAGACTTGTTGTTTTAAGTTTTTCTCTTCTCTGCTATTTGGAAGAACACATGTAGCATAATTTTCTATGAAAGACAAAACAGTTTCATCTGAATCTGTTCCAAATTTGGGGGCGTCCTTGACCCATAACATCATATGTATTTGAGGAGCACCTCTTGCTTGATACTCATTTATCCAAAAGAAATCCACAACTTCTCCAAGAGGAGGATTCTTTTTACTGCAGATGAAAGACATCATAGCTTCAAATCAATGATTGAAATATCTGCATACATTGACAGGATCCAAAGAGCACAATTCTCCAGATGTCTTGTATTCAATATTTTTTATATTGGAATTTGCCTCTCGAAGAAATTCAAGTAAATCATCCCAAGCATACTCAGCACAGCTTAGTGTAACAAACCATGTAGGAGTTCCCAAGTTCCGTAGCATAGATTTCAGTTCTCCATGCTCCATGTCGACGGTACCAATATTCATTAGTCCCACGCTGACATGCCATCAGCTTAATCAACTGAGATTCTAAATGATCATCTCTCTGATGCACTTTATCCATAAAATCCTTTGCAGTTACATTTTGCGGATGCATTCCAGTTTTTTAAATTTGATTTACTGCATATGAAAGTCCAGACAAGTCACTTTCAAACAGAAGATGAAACGTATAAGGGATACATTGTCGAAATCTTGGATCTTCTGCATATAATCTTGGTGTCCGATATTCAGATGCAGGAATCTGCACAGGACGTTCATCATATCGTCCACCTTTTCCTGTTGGGAACAACTGTGGGAAACAACGAGCTTCCAAGCTCTCTTCCCATACACTCATGGGACTTCCTGTTGCTTTTTTCATTTGAAACAACTCAATTGTATTCCCCATCACCTCTTTGGAATGAAGTGGATGTACACTGTAATGTTCATAGATCTCTTCACATCTGGACATGTCCACTTTTTCAATTTGTCCACTTAATGTTTTACTATCTTCTGCTAAATCTATTTCTTCTTCTCCAACAAACACATTTCTATAGTACTCATTATTTTTTAACAGATACAATCATGCCTTTTGCACTTTTCTAACATCCACTAACTCTTGCCATATTTTCTTATTCTTAGTAGGAACACCATTAACTAGAATGACTAGTGGCTCATTTTCTGCATGATCTACACCAATAGTTTCAACATTTTTCCTTAAATCTAATGGTAAATACACAACTCTTCCTTTCAATCCTCTTTGCAACTCTGATTGAGGTAATTTACTTGTTTTGGGCTCCATACGAACAATAGCCTGAAACGTGTGAACACATTGTATCAGAATAGACTCATACGTATTTAAATCTATCAGCTCTGGAGGAATAGCAACCAACTCTAGATTATTATGAACAGCTCTAGCAGGCATTTTATTCTCATCTAATTTATTATAACAATATTTGCAAATACGCTGCTCACATCCCAAATCAAAACAATCCTCTACCAACAAATAAGTTGCAAATTCCATCCACTTATCATTAGCTTCTATTTCACTTTTTGAATACAGATTGACACCCCTAGTCTGATTTTTATAGTGACTTCGCCGACAACAAATACAAGAAACATTTGGGTGCCGATCACGATCCGGTAAAAACCGGGTACGAACCGTCGGACGGAGCATATTCTCCGTCTGACGCGTACCCGGTCTTAAAAATATACAAACATGGAATTACGATTCGCACGGAAACACCATTTCCGTACGAATCGTACAAAACCCCGACCGACGAAAATAAACATACAAATGTGATCCGGGAAAGCGCCAACGTGACGTCGGGATGCACGCAGCCTGCCAATCACGAACCAGGAATCACGATTCGCACCGACGTCATCCCGCACGGTGAATATTTTCCGGCAGCCAAAAACTGCTGGGAAATCAGGACGACGCGAACAAGGAGTACCTGTACGCGACGGACAGACATGGACCCGAACCTACGTGTCATCCCGGCCCTCATAGCAGTCGACCTCCTCCACAGGTTACGACGCAGACGCCACCGAAGGTCAGAACAACAAAGGGAGGGGGGAAAGGGGGGGGGCAGGACCAGGGGCAGGCCACAAAACCCCCACCAAAGTCACACAGCACACATGCCCTGGACATACCTGACCCCCAGGCCCTGGTCACTACGAGGGGGTGGGGGCGTGTCCAGCAAAGCCAGCGTCCACCACAACAGAAGTGCCTGACGACGCGAACCGGCAACACAACAATACAGGTACCGCCCGACTCACTGCCAAGCTAGCGTTTACAAAGAAGCAATCGGTTTTTCACCACGCTGCAGATCAGGACACCTGTTCTCAAAACGAAACGCCCGTCATCCACACGGCATCAATTAAAACATCAATCAGCATACTGTTCATTCGTTTAATACAGCAAAAGAATCTTGCTGCATAAAGAAAATATCCTGAACTTATGAATCAATACCCAGTCCGTTCAAATCAATTGATCTCTACACCTGAAAAGCCATCCAAAAAATAGAACAGGTTCCACGATTATCACTAGCAATACCCTGCAACGTTTTTCGTCCACTGTGACATTACATTGCCAATAGCATTGCACCAACTATCAGGCTGTTCATGCTACCTCCTGACAAATCCTTTATTTGCTATCCATACGCTAGACTGCCTTTTGAAGAATTGTGGTTTTTCCTGAAGAAGGCGTACTTTTCGCCGAAACGCGCGTAGAAGATAACCATATGGCCACTGATTTGTTCCAATTTTAACTGTTGTTTGATGAATATTATTACATTGAATGTCTACATTATGTATAAATGCACTGTTGAATCGCTTTTTCTACTGATCTGGTCTTTGATTCTGTGAGAATCATATTAACAATAAATATTAATGTAAATGTTTTTAAAAAACTGTTTTGGCTATACTATTTGGACACATTTTAAATATCAATTTACTAATCACGCCAATTGCCTAGGAAGTTATTATTGCATGGCGTGTCCAGCAAAGCCAGCGTCCACCACAACAGAAGTGCCTGACGACGCGAACCGGCAACACAACAATACAGGTACGTCCCGTACCCACGCCTTAAGAGCGTGGGTACGAGTTGTACCACGCCCACACCTACGTCATCCCAACAATGGCGGGACGGCTGTACCCACGTGGCAAAGGCCTGGGTACGGCCCGCACAAGCATCACATAGTGTGGGGACGCATATGTACGGACCGTACCCCCACCCCCGTATGCATGGAGCGTACCCCCAACTGCAACAGTGTAAGTACGACCCGTACCCCCACCCCAACAGTGTATGTACGACCCGTACCCTCACCCGCGTATGTATGGAGCGTACCCCCACCCCAACAGTGTATGTACGATCCGTACCCTCACCTGTGGACTTATGGAGCGTACCCCCACCCCAACAGTGTAAGTACGACCCGTACCCTCACCCGCGGACGTATGGAGCGTACCCCCACCCCAACAGTGTATGTACGGCCCGTACCCCCACCCCAACCGTGTATGTACGGCCCGTACCCTCACCCGCGGACGTGTGGAGCGTAACCCCACCCCAACAGTGTAAGTACGGACCCTACCCCCACCCCAACCGTGTATGTACGGCCCGTACCCACACCCGTGTATGTATGGAGCATACCCCCACCCCAACAGTGTAAGTACGACCCGTACCCTCACCCGCGTACGTATGGAGCGTACCCCCACCCCAAAAGTGTATGTACGGACCCTACCCCCACCTCGTATGCATGGAGCAAACCCACACCCGTGTATGTTCTAAGCGTACATATCCTGAAATAGGAGGGGTGGGTGCAGAGTCCTCCCAGCAGTGCCCAGAGACAGGAGGGGTGGGTGCAGAGTCCTCCCAGCAGTGCCCAGACACAGGAGGGGTGTGTGCCTATCACTCCCAGCAGTGCCCAGAGACAGGAGGGGTGGGTGCAGAGTCCTCCCAGCAGTGCCCAGACACAGGAGGGGTGGGTGCAGAGTCCTCCCAGCAGTGCCCAGACACAGGAGGGGTGGGTGCAGAGTCCTCCCAGCAGTGCCCAGACACAGGAGGAGTGGGTGCCTATCACTCCCAGCAGTGCCCAGACACAGGAGGGGTGTGTGCCTATCACTCCCAGCAGTGCCCAGAGACAGGAGGGGTGGGTGCAGAGTCCTCCCAGCAGTGCCCAGACACAGGAGGGGTGGGTGCAGAGTCCTCCCAGCAGTGCCCAGACACAGGAGGGGTGGGTACAGAGTCCTCCCAGCAGTGCCCAGACACAGGAGGGGTGGGTGCCTATCACTCCCAGCAGTGCCCAGACACAGGAGGGGTGTGTGCCTATCACTCCCAGCAGTGCCCAGAGACAGGAGGGGTGGGTGCAGAGTCCTCCCAGCAGTGCCCAGAGACAGGAGGGGTGGGTGCAGAGTCCTCCCAGCAGTGCCCAGAGACAGGAGGGGTGGGTGCAGAGTCCTCCCAGCAGTGCCCAGACACAGGAGGGGTGGGTGCCTATCACTCCCAGCAGTGCCCAGACACAGGAGGGGTGTGTGCCTATCACTCCCAGCAGTGCCCAGAGACAGGAGGGGTGGGTGCAGAGTCCTCCCAGCAGTGCCCAGACACAGGAGGGGTGTGTGCAGAGTCCTCCCAGCAGTGCCCAGAGACAGGAGGGGTGTGTGCAGAGTCCTCCCAGCAGTGCCCAGACACAGGAGGGGTGGGTGCCTAACACTCCCAGCAGTGCCCAGTCACAAGAGGGGTGTGTGCAGAGTCCTCCTAGCAGTGCCCAGAGACAGGAGGGGTGTGTGCAGAGTCCTCCCAGCAGTGCCCAGACACAGGAGGGGTGGGTGCCTAACACTCCCAGCAGTGCCCAGTCACAAGAGGGGTGTGTGCAGAGTCCTCCCAGCAGTGCCTAGACACAGGAGGGGTGTGTGCAGAGTCCTCCCAGCAGTGCCCAGACACAGGAGGGGTGTGTGCAGAGTCCTCCCAGCAGTGCCCAGAGACAGGAGGGGTGGGTGCAGAGTCCTCCCAGCAGTGCCCAGACACAGGAGGGGTGTGCACAGAGTCCTCCCAGCAGTGCCCAGACACAGGAGGGGTGGGTGCAGAGTCCTCCCAGCAGTGCCCAGAGACAGGAGGGGTGGGTGCAGAGTCCTCCCAGCAGTGCCCAGACACAGGAGGGGTGGGTGCCTATCACTCCCAGCAGTGCCCAGACACAGGAGGGGTGTGTGCCTATCACTCCCAGCAGTGCCCAGACACAGGAGGGGTGGGTGCAGAGGCCCCCAGCAGTGCCCAGACACAGGAGGGGTGGGTGCAGAGGCCCCCAGCAGTGCCCATGGAAAAAAAAGGGTGGAGTACCCACAGATCCAATTGCCACAATTGTCAGTCAGGTGCACAAAGACCCTGCAGTACATGTAACACATGTGTGCGAGGCTGGGAGTACACACATGCCTACAGCCTAAAAAGGAACATGTCCACATGAAGTCATGTCAACAGACTACATACACAAGTACAGTGATCACCAAGGATGCCACGAATGATGCAGGTGGAGACATCGCTCTGCATGCATGGCCAAAGTTGAAGGGGTCCGTCACACACCCAGCTAATGTAGACACAGCTCAGCGCAACATATTGGGAACACCCTGCAGGGAAGATGTCAGGGTACACAGAGGAAGGAACACACCTTGGGACAATTTCACCATGCAGGAACTGCTTACATGAACAGAGAAACCTAGCTAACACCTTGTGATGGCACACAGATACCAGGGTACCCCCTATGACAAGCACACTACTACATTTCCCACACACCCAACACATGATCACCACCCAAAATCATGTAGCAGCCCCACCAACAGCAATACCACAAAAGCAGTAGTGTTCTAAGGAAAAAAAAAAGGCTTTATTCAGCATTTCCATATAAAGTGTGTGTGGATAAAGTTCAATATCTACAAAGCCCATAGGGCAGTCCATGAGTCACAGCTGGATGGGGGACACAGTGGGACGCGTGTCCCCTAGCTTGCCTGCACAGTCAGACCCCTTCGTCTTCTACAGCGGGGAGGGCATCATCTGGGGGGGAAGGACCAGGCACCACAGGGACATGAGGGCGAAGGGTAGGCGTCGTGGGTGCAGGGATGGAGGACTCCGCCACAGGGGGTGGGTCAGGGCCAAAGGCGGAGGCCAGGATGTCGCTGCACACCTTAGCAAGGTCCTCCAGCGTCTCCCCTGCACCCGAAGGAACCACAGGCCCCAAGGAGGGGGGGGGGGGTCAGAGGGATAGGTCGCAGCACCACTGGGGGAGGGTGTGGACAGGGGGGGACTCAACCACCCTGACCGGGGACTCCCTTGACCGCTTGCGGGGTGGTGTCACAGTGGGGATCAGGGACAGAGCGGCCATGAAGGAGTCCTTGCCGGATATGTGGCCAGGAGAGCTGAGGGAAGGGGATTTGGAGGGAGTGGATTTGGTGGAATGCGGACTCCCACTCTGGCTGCGTGACTTACGTTTGCCCCCTGACCCAGTGGGTGTGCCTACTTCACCCTGTGTGTGCGTGCCAGGAGGTGTGCGTATGACCTTCCCTGCTGGTGTGGTGCCTGTGTCTGTTGTGGTGGGTGCATGCTGACGTCTGGGTGTATGTGGGACAGGCATGGGAGTGGGAAGTGTGGATGGGTCAGGGGTAGGGGGTTGGACGTAGCGCTGCAGGAGACCCACTGCTGCAGTCAGTGTCGAGTCAATGGACCTCAGCAAGTTCCGTTGGTCAGCCTGCGATGAAAAAATGCCCTCCAAGTATGCCTCCATGTTGTTCAGCATTTGGCTGTGGCCATGGAGGACATTCAGCATCGCAGCCTGACCAACCTGCAACTGCTACTGGATGTCCACAGAATCGGCATTGGCGGCAGCAGTGGAGACAGGGGCAGGGGGTGCGGTGCCTGGCAGGAAGGAGACATGTGGTGACCGGGCACGCTGGGAAGGGACACGAGCAAGTGGGAGTCGGCTGGTGGCAATGGAGGGGGCGGGGTGAGATGTTGTGCCGCTGTCAGCTGCTGGTGCAGCCTCCGCCCACTCGGAGAGATCATCCTCGGACCCGTCAGCTTCATATTCTGTCGTGCCAGTGGACAGGTCCTCGGCCTCACTCTCTTCCGCCTCAGTTCCACTCAATGTGCCAGCCACGATGTCAACGCTGGCACTGGTGCTCGGTCCCTCCGCTCCGTTTATGCTCATGTCTCCCTCCGTGTCCCCCGACGATGCTGTGGGCAAGGTGAAGAGACATCAATTAATCACACACCTGTATACATATGTCACATGAGTCCAATCTACATAGGTTACAGTGCATAGCCTGAAAAGAAAGATCAGTAACATCTACAAAACAAGGTACAGATGTAGGGCATGCAACACACAGTTGGTTGACCCACCATGCCACTGAAAATCCATGGAGAGCATGACACAATAGCAAATGACATGAAATGGAGTTTGACATAGGAGCCAGGCCCTGGGGACAATCCAGCACTGCATCTGCACCACACAGCGTTCCCGAAAATAGGGATGAGCAGGGACCATATCCATGAACTTGAGGCACATGCGGCATAGGTAATACTGAAAACATGCCCACCATGACTGGCTCACTGCACCTTGAGTGTATGTCCAGACAAACATCACACACTGGCCAGACCTAGAAAGGAGAATTCTGGTTTTGACATGTAGGCTTTGCCCGCACCAACCACCCCCTACATGAGACAATTTGTTGAGACACAGGTGGCACTTACATCTCTTAGTCTGGGTGAAATACACAGGGGCTGCATAAATGCAAGATTGGACGCCAAATACCCAAGGTGCGCCTGTCCAAATAATCATGTACAAATGGGCATCATCAGATGATTGTAACAAGACACACAGGCACTGGCCACCGTGAGTATGAACAAGGAAAATCAGGTCAGGCTGTACAGTGGACACTTGTACTACATTTTACGTCAATATACATGGTGCCAGGGGACAATGGCACAGAGCACAACCTATGCTGTAGACACTGAGAGTGTCCACGTTTTGTGATGACACATATGACACCTATGAAAATATGCCCCAGGGGACAGTAGTGGCCACACAACTCCATGGTCCTGAATGGGAATGACTGCAACACACGCCACCATCCCTGCACTATGCGTATCGCACACTCATGCACATCATGTCACAGGCCACAACATAGGATATGCGTGCTGTGAGGCATGACACTTGAGAGACTAACTCCCATGTCTGGACTCAGCATCAGTGCCAACTGACATGGAACCCACATGTACTGAACTGGACAGGGCACAGGCAAGGTCCCAAAACCTGTTACACACCACCCCCACACATGATGCTACAGGCATAGTTCACGTGGAGAAAGCGCCAGCCTACATTACCTTGTGAAGGAGTGACTACACACAGACCAGGGAACACATTGCAAGGAGGGGAAGGTAGGCAGGAGAGCACCGCTATACTGTGGGTAACTGGATCTGCACAGCACCTTTAAACCCTGGCAGTGTATCCATGCAACTGTGCACTTACAAATGCTGGTGACACACAACAAACACACATGTACCTACCCCCTTCCTGCTGCTGCTTCTCCTGTAAGCGCCTCTCCAAGTCTGGAAATACCACCGCCAGCACACGCTTGTGGATGTGGGTCAGACGGCGGCGCCCGCGGTTCTTATGGGTCTCAGGTGAGTCCCCCAGCAGGACCTCCGCGTCCAGCACCGGATATCCTGCAAGCGTTTCCTCACCTGGGCCAGGCGCCGCTTGCGACCATCCGCACTCCTCACGGCACTGACGGCGGTCAACCATATCTGCTTCTTGGCAGAGGCGCCTACCTGTGAGGATGAACAAGTGACACTACATCAATACACCAGGCACATGTCACAGAGAGACATATTAGAACAAATTTGCTGTTTACAACAAGGCATAGTATGCATCCAACGCATTGCACCTTTGTCATAGGGACATGATCCTCTGGGGAAGGGCAAAAGCAGTACGTGCCATTGAAAGTACACAGGTGGAATGAGGGCAACGACACAATCAATGATCCAGGCTCACACTGTGCATCACAAGCTACACCAGGATAATGTGCAGCACCTCTAAGCAGTCACATGCCACAGGCCACTGACGCTACCGCAGCAGAGTACACAGACACACACAGGCACAGGACATTCACCTGCCATTGCCAAATGCAGCGACAAACCTCACTCTGCACATGTGCCACTAGACGGGGGGGGGCTCACAGGTGTGGGGCTGGCCCTGCACATTAGACACACAGCACTGCTCCCTGCTCACATCACATGGGCAGGGTATATCCATCCCTCATGCAGCCCGGGTGCCACACATGCACCCACCCACATGACAGGGGACTTACACACACACCCATTTCCAGGGTACGAACACATCATGTGGACACTCTCAGCACAGGTACACAGAACTAACACACATCTGTGGGTACAGTCACCTGTCACACTGGGCTGACCACATAATAAAATGAGGACTGTAGAGCCTACATTCCCAGGAGGACAAGACAGGCAGAATGTGGCATGCACCATGCAGTGATTGTCACAGTAAACACAATGCAAGTGAGGACGGCAGACATGCACCACAGCATGCACTGGCTGGGAGACATCAGGCATTCCCCCCCGGGACCCCCCCTACAGTACATAGCATGTGTGCCACACCTGGACACAATGCCAGAAGTCACAGTCACAAACAAGGGACACAGTCTGTGCTAGTAGACTCTGCACTCACCTGATACCCTGGTCGGCCATACAGCAGGGGGTACTGTGGGAGGATCACATCCAGCAAAGCCAGGTTCTCCTCCAGGGTGAAAGGCTGTGACCTCTCCACAGACCTTGACATGGTTCCAGGGAATCAGCAGCAGCAGCTGGGTCGTCGAATACAAAGATGTGCAGGCAAGTGCTCCCTCATGGGACCTGGCTGCCTTATATCTGCCTTGCTGGCCTGTTTCATGCACAGGATTACAGAGTGATTGGTCACTCACATTTGCATCCTATGTTTCCTCCAATCCCTTCAAACCTAGCACAGTCAGTGGGTTCTTATTGTGTTTTTCTCTTGAGCATGATGTCAACTCCAGAACCACATTGCAACAAAGTAGATTCATTCAAACTGACTACTGCTGTGCACCTGCAGAAAAAAATTCAAACTTTAAACTTGGTCTCCATGACAACCAGCATGCATGTAGGCCTTTATACTTGTCCCTCATGTGTCCCCTATGTAATTTGGAGTTTCACACACCCTAGGGCACCACAAATGCATAGCAACGGCCCGTACAGACGTGTGTACGGTCCGTACCACTATGAGTACGCATACGCGAGAACACCCATAGTGATAGTGAGCGTACAGGCGTGTGTACGGTCCGTATCACTATAGGTGTTCTCGCGTATGCGTACTCATAGTGATAGTGAGCGTACGCACGCGTGTACGGTCCGTATCACTATGGGTGTTCTCGCGTATGCGTACTCATAGTGGTACGGACCGTACACACGCCTGTACGCTCACTATCACTATGAGTACGCATACGCGAGAACACCCATAGTGATAGTGAGCGTACAGGCGTGTGTACGGTCCGTACCACTATGAGTACACATACGCGAGAACACCCATAGTGATAGTGAGCGTACAGGCGTGTGTACGGTCCGTACCACTATGAGTACGTATACGCGAGATCACACATAGTGATAGTGAGCGTACAGGCGTGTGTACGGTCCGTACCACTATGAGTACGCATACGCGAGAACACCCATAGTGATAGTGAGCGTACAGGCGTGTGTACGGTCCGTATCACTATAGGTGTTCTCGCGTATGCGTACTCATAGTGATAGTGAGCGTACGCACGCGTGTACGGTCCGTATCACTATGGGTGTTCTCGCGTATGCGTACTCATAGTGGTACGGACCGTACACACGCCTGTACGCTCACTATCACTATGAGTACGCATACGCGAGAACACCCATAGTGATAGTGAGCGTACAGGCGTGTGTACGGTCCGTACCACTATGAGTACGCATACGCGAGAACACCCATAGTGATAGTGAGCGTACAGGCGTGTGTACGGTCCGTACCACTATGAGTACGTATACGCGAGATCACACATAGTGATAGTGAGCGTACAGGCGTGTGTACGGTCCGTACCACTATGAGTACGCATACGCGAGAACACCCATAGTGATAGTGAGCGTACAGGCGTGTGTACGGTCCGTACCACTATGAGTACGCATACGCGAGAACACCCATAGTGAAAGTGAGCGTACGCACGTGTGTACGGTCCGTATCACTATGGGTGTTCTCGCGTATGCGTACTCATAGTGGTACGGACCGTACACACGGCTGTACGCTCACTATCACTATGGGTGTTCTCGCGTATGCGTACTCATAGTGGTACGGACCGTACACACGCCTGTACGTTCACCATCACTATGGGTACACATACGGCAGCACTCCCATAGTGATAGGGAATGTACACAGGCCCTCTGAGCGAAAGTACGGTGCCTTTCACACATCACAGTGGTGACAGGCAGCACACAGGAAGGAATAGGGCTGACATACTTGTCCATGGATGGACAGCGAGGCATTGTCTGGGCAGTACTACATGTGTGGGGCACAGGTGTGAAAGGCTGTGATGTGGCACATTATTCCTGAGTCGAGAAGGCACCAGATGTATGATGAGATGTGTACAGATGTTATGTGTGACGGTGCAATGTGTGCCAGGCATGCCCTTAACTCCTTTGACATGTGTGCATGTCGTACTGCACACTTGGGATGAGCGTCACTGGCATGGCACAGTCAACAACACACGCAAGTGTCCCCTGATGGCCGCTACTGGGGTTACCACACCAGAAATGTGACTACCCACGGTGCACGATGTGACTATGTCATGTATGTGTGGGGGGTGGCCATTTGCTTGATGTTGGAGCTCCCTCAAAAGCATCAGCTGTTGCAGCAACCAACATGTGTCTGTGTGTAGATGGACATGGCACACTGTTACGCACACCAGGCCACATGTGGTATCAGATGTGAGGTGCGTATGTATGCATGGGACACGGAGTAGCGTAACAAGGACATGTCTGCATCCTCTCTATGAATGTGTGGTGAGTCATTACATGTACACCTTATTGGCAAGGTGTGTGGGCTGTCCTAGTGTAATGTCATGTGACCTGTGGCTCCAGTGTTCCGCTACCAGTCTCTGCAATCGACATCCTACTTCTGCTGATGTGTCGATGTATGTCACTCCTGTGTTGCGTCTGGCTGTTCACTTACACTGGGACACAGCTAATCCCATGCCATGGCATGTGAAGGTTCACAATCTCCGTGTGTTGCTGGGTCTTGGTAGGAGTGTCACCTGGCAGCCATACGTGTCCAGGGCATGTGGCACATACCTCACTCCGTATGTCGCATATGTGTATTGACAGATTAACATGTGCTCAGCACCCAAAAATTGTTGTAGTAGTGCACTCACTCTTCCTTGTCACTTCCAAATTACTGCAGAGCGCCGCCTCTTCCCCGAGTAATTCCGGACTTGGCTGACATGCGGGAGAATGACTGTATCCGGTGCTACCGCTTCCCCCAACCGTTGATTCTGGAGTTGACGGCGAGGCTGGCACCACACCTGCAACCGCTGCACAGGTATCCTACGGCACTGACACCCAAGCTGAAGGTAATGGCAGCCCTACATTTTCTTGCCACCGGTACCTTTCAAAATACCATTGCTCATGTTGGTGGCATGTCCCAGAGCATGTTCTGCCGTGTGCTGCATGATTTCTTAGAGGCCATGTTGCTTCACCTGGATGAGTTCATCCATTTCCCAACCCCTGAAATGTTGACTGGTGTCAAGCGTGGATTCTATGCCCTGGGAGGGATGCCCCATGTCATCGGGTCCATAGATGGGACACATGTGGCTTTGGTACCACCACAGGCACAGGAGGTAGCGTACAGGAATCGCAAACACTACCACTCCATCAATGCCCTTGTGGTGTGTCTGTCCAACATGGTGATTTCACATGTCTGTGCTCGTTTTCCAGGATCAGCACACGATGCCTACATCATGAGGCGCAGCAGGGTGCCTGAAATGATGACGCAGCTGTGCAACGAACGAGCATGTGTTGTTGGTGGGTACACTCTGTCTGTCCTGTATTTTGCGTAGACTTCCAGCACGACCGTTTCTCCTGTCCTACTTATGTCCATGTGCTTTCCATGTAGGGGACGCTGGCTATCCCAACATGCCATGGCTGATCACACCTCTCCGCAACCCCATCACGCCGGCCCAGCTCCGCTACAACACCGCCCATGGCCGGACAAGGCGAGTGATAGAGAGGACATTTGGCCTCCTGAAGAGCTGATTCCGATGCCTCCACAAGACCGGCGGCGCCCTCCCATATGCCCCGGCGAAGGTCTGCAAAATCTTCATGGTCTGCTGCATGCTGCACAACATGGCAGTTGAGAAAGCTGTGCCACCCATCCTGGATCAAGATGATCAGGACCATCCACCCGTGGAGGACGAAGGTCTTGGCAATGGGGCTAGTGATGTGGAGGATGTGGTTCCGCAAGAGGACATCCGGACTCGGCTCATACGCGACTTCTTTGCTTAGTGGTGAGTACCAGTGTCTGTGTGTGCACGCATTGGTCCCCGTGTGGCATGTGTTGTGATGTGTGTGTCCATCTGCATGTATGGCACGTGAGTCAGAGGTGTGTGTGGATGTGTCACTGGAGTGATGGTGCCAGTGATGTGTATTTCCCCAGTCATAATTGTGACCTAGCATGTTGTCATCCTTACATGTGTCGAGTAAATGCACATGCAAGTGGCTGTGCTTTTTGTGGCTGACTTCTTGTGTGTAGTGAGGAGAGTCACCTTCTCACAAAACGAGGGCACGCAATAAACAATGAAACTGTTAAGTTTCTTCATCAATTTATTAACTTCATAGATTGAGTTTCAAGAAAGTTCATCCAATATACTGTGATTGAAATGTCATTTCCAAATTTCTTTATACATAACGAAAATTATTCTTCATGAGCACATTAGACATCCACCCAATGCATTTCGGGTCAATCACATCTGACCCTTCTTCAGGGGTCTAAAAATGAATGAAACAGGACCATTAAGTTCACTGTCCAGTTAAATGGTCAACAATACAGACAATACAAAATATAAAACAAACACAACGGGTGTAATGCACGATGAGCGAGCTATTTTTGAGATGAGCAAGGTAAGCAGGAGGATAACAAAAGCATGAGACAGTTGAAATGAGGGTGAAAAAGCATGAGAGAAAGTTGGTGTGTAGTCGGAAATCTAAAGGTAGCACGAATCAAAACCCAAGTTAAAATAAGAGTGAAAAAGCTGGTGTGTAGTCGGAAATCTAAAGGTAGCACAAATCAAAACCCAAGTGATGCGAGAATGGAAAGAGAACGAACTGAATGGTGTAAAAAACCGCAAACTTACTGGAAACCAAACGGTTTGCATGTGTCTAAGGCTCTACAGTCGGCGTAAATAATGAAGGTCTTGAAGCATTGGAATGGAGCTTGTTAAGAAGTGAACTAGATGAGTCTCAAAGGCTGTTAATTATGGAACTCATGCAATGCGCTTTGTACTGCAGCTATTTTGAATGGCAAAGTAACTTTTACAATCAAACGAGCGGTACATCTATGGGATTCGGGGGGGCCCCTTCGTATGCCAACATCTTTATGAGTAAATTTGAAACTGACTATATTCTTGGGAACACCATGTGGAGTGAAGGAATCATCATGTATAAACGGTACATTGACGATTTATTTTTTATTTGGAAAGGATCACGTTCACAACTTGAAGAGAATATTTCGATATTGAACACACACAATGACCGTATAAAATTCACCCACCACATCGATGAAAAAACTATCACATTTCTAGATGTTATAGTCAAGTTGGATCAAAATCAGATTTCGACTCAACTTCACACCAAAAAGACTGACAGAAACTCCAGTTTACTATTCCAGAGCTTCCATCCTGAGACGCTAAAGAAACACTTACCAACTTCTCAAATTATCAGAATAAAGCGTATTGTATCGAACAATGATGATTTAACCAAGTCTATTGAAAAACAAACGATTAAGTATCGACAAAGAGGGTATCCTGAGAGTGTGCTCAAATCATCTGTAGAAAAAGTATCACTGTTATCAAGAGACAACCTTCTTCAAGAAAAGACCACGGATCAAAAAGATAAAAACAAAACAGTATGCGTATTGAAATACTCCACTGAATCGTTGCAGATCAAGAAAATTATCAATAAACATTGGAGAATCATCTCCATGGAGCCTGATCTCAACAATCTATTTGAAGAAAAAATTACATTTGCTTTTCAACGCTCCAAAAATATCAAGGAAATCCTAAATACACCCAGAAAACCGACAAAAAAATGGCGTGGTATGCTCCAATGTCAAAACTGTACCCACTGTGGGAACGTAATGATTGGCAACAAATTCACTCACCCTACTAAAGGTTACTCCATTGCTTTACATCACACAAGCACCTGCGACACAACCAATTGTGTATATGCCATCAAATGCCCTTGCGGAAAAGTATATGTAGGTCAAACTGAGAGGAAAGTGAAAATCCGCATCACAGAACATAAGAGTAACATCAGAATGAAGAATTTAAAATCATCTGTGGCATCACATTGGATTGAAGCGTGTCATCAGATTTCCCAATTGCGTTTCAAAATACTTGAAACGATCATACAACGCCGAGACATGGATCCTGCAAAACAAAGATTAAGGACTGAATATTTCTGGATTAAAAAGCTTAATTGTTCCCACCCCATTGGGTTGAACGATCGTACAGAATATGCTTGTTTTCTCTAATTTCGAAGACTGTATTTACATTGGCATGAAGTGGTATCCGGTCCCCTAATTAACTATCATCATGAATTTTTATTTATCATATCACTAATGTCCATACCTAATGTTTGTATTTCATTTCAGCTTTTTCATTTCTTTTCACTTTTTTTCATTCCAACTTTATTGAGCCACTTGTCTATTTTCTTGCGTTTTCCCATTACTTCGTTTTTCCACCTCCTGAACTTTACCGGCCGCCTCATTGGTATACTATTACTCTTGTTATGTTCTTGGCCTTTGCGCCAGCTTTCACCCTTGTATTTCAGTTAGCCAGATTCTCATTGGCTCGTACACAGTCTCCATCATGAGATCCCGTAACCGATTGGCCCACACTGTCTGCTCCCCCATCACGTGACTTGGTTCACATATACAGACCAATCTCAGTTTCACTCCGATTCGTCATCCAGTTCGACGTTGAATCCTCACGCCGACTGTAGAGCCTTAGACACATGCAAACCGTTTGGTTTCCAGTAAGTTTGCGGTTTTTTACACCATTCAGTTCGTTCTCTTTCCATTCTCGCATCACTTGGGTTTTGATTTGTGCTACCTTTAGATTTCCGACTACACACCAGCTTTTTCACTCTTATTTTAACTTGGGTTTTGATTCGTGCTACCTTTAGATTTCCGACTACACACCAACTTTCTCTCATGCTTTTTCACCCTCATTTCAACTGTCTCATGCTTTTGTTATCCTCCTGCTTACCTTGCTCGTCTCAAAAATAGCTCGCTCATCGTGCATTACACCCGTTGTGTTTGTTTTATATTTTGTATTGTCTGTATTGTTGACCATTTAACTGGACAGTGAACTTAATGGTCCTGTTTCATTCATTTTTAGACCCCTGAAGAAGGGTCAGATGTGATTGACCCGAAATGCATTGGGTGGATGTCTAATGTGCTCATGAAGAATAATTTTCGTTATGTATAAAGAAATTTGGAAATGACATTTCAATCACAGTATATTGGATGAACTTTCTTGAAACTCAATCTATGAAGTTAATAAATTGATGAAGAAACTTAACAGTTTCATTGTTTATTGCGTGCCCTCGTTTTGTGAGAAGGTGACTCTCCTCACTACATACTAATTTCTATAAAGACGCGGTGGGACTCCGCGTGACACAAGGAGCACCAACATAAATGTTCTTGAACTTTGCTCAATACGCCAAGAGTGCACAGGGATAACACAGTGTTGTTCATTGACTTCTTGTGTGTCTCTCTTCCCCAGGTACTTGCGCATGCCATCTGCTGCTTGCATTGTTGTGGCACTGCTATTCCTCATGGACACGTCATCGTGTGCTGACTCAGCGTTACACGCACGGACAAGTTTGGAAGTCTCCTTAGGGTAAGGGATGCATCAGGGGTGTATTGGGTGTGGTAGTTGTTTACGATGTATGCACACTGCCCCTGTCGATGTTTGGTTCCTCTGCAGACATTGTCGCATCACCATGGTACACATGACATGCAGCTGGGTACACCTGAATAGATGGTCAGACTTGTTGACAGTCATCAGTGATGGGATTGTGGAATGTGATGATGGCATCAATGTGTGTTACACTACCCTCAGACACATACGGTTTGCATTGGCTTGACATGGTGTGGGACTTCCACATCAGCGGATCAATGGTGTATGGCAGTCTCTCCGTGAGCAGCAGGGGGGGTTTAGCTGTTAGCCAACACTTGTGTGCCAGTTCCATGTCTATCACGCATTTGTGCTGCAGAAGGGGGGTTCCAGTGTTGGACCCACATGTTACTCCACATGACCCGTTCATGTGTACTCCGAGTTGCCTCTGCAATCCCGAATACATGACTAATAAAGGTGTCCCTATGCCTCTAAGGAGCCTCTTCTCAGTCAATGCCGGTGTGTTGCCACGGTGCATCCGGCATGTCTGGCATGGTTTTCCGTGATAGTTGCTATGTGTCTATGTGTAGAGTAGCAAGATGCAAGCTGTTTGTGTGGGATTAGACTGTGTATTGTGCATGATGTCCATGACTGTGTGGGTATTGTGACATGTGCAATCCCCATGCATCCAACGTTGGCCAGGCCACCATTCTCTGCATCCACC
Source organism: Triturus cristatus (assembly GCF_964204655.1). Lineage (NCBI taxonomy): Eukaryota > Metazoa > Chordata > Amphibia > Caudata > Salamandridae > Triturus > Triturus cristatus. Next base: position 152,767,674 of record NC_140579.1, read on the forward strand.
TGACTCAAGCTTGCAGGACATGGTTCTGCCACCTGTCCACACATACCTGGGTGCCCCACAGGACACTCCACATGATCCCTGACCTCTGCGCATGGCTGTCGCTGTACTCAAAATGTCTGTCGGCACGGTTGTGCGGCCACCCCCTCAGCTGGTTGGGCCCATCACAGGTGTGTATGGTGCTCCATGTCTGTCTTGCCTGATACAATGTGACCCATGTGTGTCCTGTGCCAGACTCTGGCCCCAGGGTGTGGATGGTTGAAGTCAAATGAGAACTCAGGCATGGTTAGACTTTACAAGACACATGTAAGGTAATAATGCAATAAGTAGGCATCTTCTCTTTATGGTGTGACTTTTTATTTTGGTTGGGGTAGGGGGGGGGGTTGACATGAGGGGCTTTCCGGGTGTGTGGAATCCAAAGTTCACTAGGGGAGTTGGTGTCCTTGCCATTTGAAATCCTCAGAGTCCATGCCACAGTCTTTGTCAACATTGGTCAGACACTGACCAGCAAGTCCATGTGGCAGAGAATGTCTTTTGCTGCTGTGCTGCTGTTGCTCCAGTGGGCCAGGTGCCAGGCCAGGTGTCCTGGGAGATGGTGCTGTTGCGCCGACCCTCACGGTCTTTTCCGTGGACGACCCGCCCTCCTGCGGGGACCCTCAGAAGCAGGCCGTGACGATGTTTGGGATGCTCCGTCGGATGTCTCCTCCTCCTCCTCCTGATCCCTCCCTCTGGGTGGTCATGTTCTACGCCTGATGGCACAGGGAGGGTTGCCCATGTTGTCGGCTATCCGACGGAGTGTACTGTGAATTCCCCTGAACACCGTCACAAGCTCAGCCTGTCTGTCCTCCATCCGCCCTTGGTGTAGCAGTAGACAGGCATGTTGCTCCGCATGTTGCTGGGCCTGCTGGGTCTTGATCTCATCGAGGGTCCCCTTCATCTCGTTGAGGGTGGACACAACCTGGGCCATGCCCGTGGTGTCCTGCCGGTATGTGTCCAGGATGTTTCGGACATGGAAATATACCGGTTCCGCAGCCAACTGGTCAGGCTCACGCCTCCGCCGTCCTCCACTCCCACCACCCCTGCCCACTTGCACCTGGCCTGCCCTTGTGGGCACATCGGGTCTCCGGGACCCCTGAGGGGTGGCATTGGCGTTGTCGCCTGCCTCCTCCTGGGTGCCCGGGACACCGTGTCCCTCCTGGCCAGCCTGGCTGCATTGTGGTGGTGGGGCAGGGATCCTGGGTGTCTCCTGGGATGTGGCAGGAGTGGGGGTGGTGATTGGCCCAGTTGTACCTGACGCAGGTGCTGCAGGTCGTTGGACACCAGAGGGGCCAGGTTGGTCGGGGTCGGGTTCGTCCACAGAGTGGTGAGCGTCGTCGCTGCTGGTAGCTCCGTCATCCCGCCGAGCCGGGTCCTGTGAGTCTTCCCCCCCAGTGTTGGGGGGTGATCCACGACGTTGACCTGTGTGTGAGAGAGACAATGTTAATTTTGTTCCATGCAACATCAATGTTTGGCACATTTCCTCTGGGAATTTGGATATGTCTTGCATTCCACTCACAGTGCACTTGTGCATGGGTATGTCCCTTGGCCACAGCTTTTGCGACTTTACCTATGTGTGGCACAGTCTTACTTGCTGCGTCAATTGTGACTGCAGTCAGCAGTGGAGTGGGCAGGTGTGGCGAGCCATGCATTGGCGCCTTCCGTGTTGCACTGTACGTGGGCACATGGAGTGGTTCCACACACTTAGATAATGCAGGTAGCTGTTGTTGTGCTGGTGCACAGGTTGTGACATGGCCCTGTGTTTTGCCATGGAGAAGAGGGGGGGTTCTGGCACTGGCCACCCTTGTCTACATGCACGCAGTCCACCTGCTGACAAGCAGACATTCCCACACCCCACAAGGCTGATTTGCTCTCCCTGTGTGTCCCTTTCTTGCTCCCTCTCTGTCCCCCTCTCCCTCCCTCTGTGTGTCAGCCTCCTCCCTCTGTCCGTCTCCCTGTGTCTCCCTCCCTCTCTGTCCCCCTCTCCCTCCCTCTGTGTGTCACCCTCTGTCACCTCAGCCCAGCTTCCTGGGCACACACTGTTAGCAGATCTTTGAATGGCCCTTGGATTGTTGATGTGAGTTTGTTTCTGATCTGCAGGCACCCATTGGGTGTAGTGTCTGTGTGTGCGCTGCTGCTGTGGTGGTGTGTGCTGCCACTCTTTCACAGTGTTGGCTGTTCATTAGCTGCTGTCATGTGCAAAAAGTGCCGTCACCCCCATGTGTTAATGCAAGGCGTCCGCCATTTGCTGGCAAGTCTTTCCTGTGTGGGGACACACTGTTTGTCTGGCTGTGACCTTGGCCATATGGGCAGGGGGCATTGTTGTCTGCTTCTGAGTTGCACTATGTGATTTTTGTGGCCCACACTCCCGCCATCCGGCTTACCGTGTCTTGTGTTGGTGTTTTCTGTGGCCTGTGACTTTGCATTGTCCAGCTGGGTGCATGGGGCATGGTGGCGCCAGTGGCATGTGCGTGTTCATGGAGTGTGGTTGAGTCATGCGATAGCTTGGGGTGGTTGCGTGCCTGTTTGTGAGTTTGGTTATGGATGACGTTCCCCCCATGTGAGGTGAGTTGTTTGTGTACTCACCCGGGTCTCGGAGTCCTTCTAATCAGTCCACTGCCACCACCGGCAGTATGGCCATCACCCTCTCCTCCCAGGGATGGTATTCTACGCGTCTGCGGGGCGGCCCTCCTCCAGTGACGTTGGCCTGGTTGTGGTCGTCGGTCATTTTGGCTCGGACCCTCCTCCGCAGATCGTACCACCTGGCTTGGCATTCATGCCTGGTCCTTCTGGTGTCCGCAACAGCATTCACAGCATCGACAATCGTCTGCCACATGGCTGTTTTTTCTGAAATGCTGGTCTGTCTGACCAATGTTACAAAGAGGTGTGGCTCGACTCTGAGGATTTCATCGACAAGGACCTCCAACTCTCGGCTAGTGAACTTTGGATTCTTGTTAGTGGGCATGGTGAGGGGTGTGGGTGTGGATGGTGGGGGGGGTGTGTGTGGATGGTTGTGGGTGTGTGGGTGTGGTTGTGCAGGTGTGTGTGTGAATGTGATGAGGGGGTGTTTGTGAAGGTGTGTGTGTGAAGGTGTGCAAGTGTAAGGTGTAGTAAAGGTTCTAGTATGGTGCTGTAGGTTGTCTGTGGGGTCTGGCAGCAGTGAGTCTGTTGCAAAGGCTCATGGTTTGTGTGTGTGGGCCCTTTTTATTGGTCCATTGGTGGGTGTGGCTGTGTTTGAAGTTTGGGTGGGTGTGTTATAAGGAGTGGTTGTGTTTTGGGCCTCTGTTTGGGATTTTGGCAGTTGCAGGTCAGTGAATGTGTTGTTTTTGTGCTTGTTGGACATGTTTAGTGGCTTTGTGCCATTCGAATGGTGTATTCTTGTGTTGTTTTGCTTTGTCCTGGTTGTGTACGTGCGTTTTTAACATGTGTAGGGTGTGTACTTCGGGCTTGTGAAGGTGCTGGTGTTGGGGCCTGGGGTGCGCTCTGTACTTAGAATGTTGGGGTGGGGGTACGCTCCATGCATACGCGGGTGGGGGTACGCGTCGTACATACACGGTTGGGGTGGGGGTACGCTCCATGCATACGCGGGTGGGGGTACGCGTCGTACATACACGGTTGGGGTAAGGGTACGGGTCGTACATACACGGTTGGCGTGGGGGTACGCTCCATACGTAAGCGGGTGAGGGTACGGGTCTTACATACACGGTTGGGGTGGGGGTACGGTCCATGCGTACGCGGGTGCGGGTACGGGTCATACATACAAGGTTGGGGTGGGGGTACGCTCCATACGTACGCGGGTGAGGGTACGGGTCGTACATACACGGTTGGGGTGGGGGTACGGGTCGTACATACAAGGTTGGGGTGGGGGTACGCTCCATACGTACGCGGGTGAGGGTACGGGTCGTACATACACGGTTGGGGTGGGGGTACGGGTTGTACATACACGGTTGGGGTGGGGGTACGCTCCATACGTACGCGGGTGAGGGTACGGATCGTACATACACGGTTGGGGTGGGGGTACGGGTCGTACATACACGGTTGGGGTGGGGGTACGCTCCATACGTACGTGGGTGAGGGTATGGATCGTACATACACGGTTGGGGTGGGGGGACCGGTCGTACATACACGGTTGGGGTGGGGGTACGCTCCATGCATACGCGGGTGAGGGTACGGGTCGTACATACACGGTTGGGGTGGGGGTACGCTCCATACGTACGTGGGTGAGGGTATGGATCGTACATACACGGTTGGGGTGGGGGGACCGGTCGTACATACACGGTTGGGGTGGGGGTACGCTCCATGCATACGCGGGTGAGGGTACGGGTCGTACATACACGGTTGGGGTGGGGGTACGCTCCATACGTACGCGGGTGAGGGCACGGGTCGTACATACACGGTTGGGGTGGGGGTACGGTCCATACGTACGCGGGTGCGGGTACGGGTTGTACATACACGGTTGGGGTGGGGGGACCGGTCGTACATACATGGTTGGGGTGGGGGTACGCTCCATGAATACGCGGGTGAGGGTACGGGTCGTACATACACAGTTGGGGTGGGGGGACCAGTCGTACATACACGGTTGGGGTGGGGGTACGCTCCATACGTACGCGGGTGAGGGTACGGATCGTACATACACAGTTGGGGTGGGGGTACGGGTCGTACATACAAGGTTGGGGTGGGGGTACGCTCCATACGTACGCGGGTGAGGGTACGGATCGTACATACACGGTTGGGGTGGGGGGACCGGTCGTACATACACGGTTGGGGTGGGGGTACACTCCATGCATACGCTGGTGAGGGTACGGGTCGTACATTCACGGTTGGGGTGGGGGTACGCTCCATGCATACGCGGGTGAGGGTACGGGTGGTACATACACGGTTGGGGTGGGGATACGCTCCATACGTACGCGGGTGAGGGTACGGGTCGTACATACACGGTTGGGGTGGGGGTACGGGTTGTACATACACGGGTGGGGATTCGACTCGTACATAGGAGGGCTGGGGGGGTGTTGGGCGCGTATGCGGGCACATGTCTCCATGGTTGCTATGGGAGTTCGGTGCGGACGGTGTTTTTTCCATACGGTTGTAACATCGGACGCACGGGATGGATCGTGATTCCGCGGTCGGACTTCACTTTTCACATTTGTACGGTAAATCGTCCGAGGACGTGTCGGACACATTTTCCGACCCGAGGACGTGTGGGGAATAATTCCCAATGCGGTTCGTATGGACTTTTTACCATGCGAATCGTGATTGGCAGTTTGTACGGCACTTGTACGATTCGTACGGTAAAAAGACTGGATACGAGTCGTACGGGGAATTTTTTTACCGGATCGTGATCGCCACCTTGGTCTTTCACCTGAAATTACCTTAAACTTTGTGATTTCATCCTCAAATTTTTCTGTAATTACAGGTTCTACATTGTCTTCAACATTTTGTTCCACTAATGTGTCAGATACTTCACTCTCTTGCTGAGGTCCGAAGTAACAAAACTCAATATCCTCACAGACCTGCTTCACATCTGAAACTGACCCACGTAAAAGAGCACTGTTCAACTCACTTAACTTTAGTGCTGGACTTTTTGCATAATGCAACCTTCTCACTAACTTCCGCATTTGAGTATGATGTACTGCCAGCATTCTGAAATGGTGAAAAACACTTTCACAAACTTTCCTAGAAAGACAAGCCAGAGAATGACCTTGCAAACCAGTATGTTTTCTCACTCTGCAAGGGTCTAGTCCTTGCAACAGCTTAATCTTTTGTTTTACTCTTTTTTTAGTATAGACTCGTAAAAAACGACTTAATTTTTCAATAGATTCCTGTCGTACACTACAAACACTACTGCAATCCCAAGTGTGCACAGGGTTTTTAGCACGTCTCCCTAAAACTTCATCAGCTATCACTTCTTCTGCATTTCTTTCAACCATTTTCTCTTTCTCCATTGGACAACCATCACTAACCTCATAACCTCTACCACTGGTGTTAACTGCATACAATAATTTTTCACTTAGTGAATAACTCTCTTCATTAAAAAAAGGCTCTGAACTAGAACTGTGTTTCCATTCTCCCCAAAAAAATCACACATTTTTTTTTATTAATAACTCTTTTCCTCCTACTTTTGGCCTTCATTACATATATTGGTTTATCTAGTGATCGAATTCTGTTTAACACTAAAATAAACAGTTTCCTTTTTACTTCAAAAGCCTTTTCCACAATGCTTCAATATGCTTCTTCTTTTTATAAAATGAAGCTCTCTTTTTATATTTCTTCACATCTTTCAGCAAATTATGCACTACTCTCTTGTAAAATATTTTTTTGCGTAATTCCTTATACTGATTTTGTCTTCTTTTACCATACTTTATCTCCTTTGACTGAACATTTGCTTTTTTACTTTTCCTCTTACTTTGATTTTTTTCTTACTTAAAAAATTCTCTGAAGTTGCAGCATTCTCTACATTCTGTTTGCTCCTACAACATTTTTTAATAAATTGCTTCGTGATCTTACCAGAAGATCTTTTCCTTTTAGCCACATTATCTTGTACATTCAATACTTGTGGTTGACGTTTCTTCAAATAATCCTCCTGTCTCTGTTCTTTTCTTTTTCTTTTTTTTTCTGGCATAATTTCTCTATTTTAACGTTGAAAAACAGTATCTGCAAAAAAGAATCAGAAATAAATGTATATTAATAACTTTCAAATGTACAGTATTCCATTACTGTACAAACACATTTTATACAAAAACTGACTAAGAAACTATAGCCCTGAACCACAAGTGTGACGATGATTAAAACACTACATACATAGTGCATACTACTTTGAAGCAGTTCATGCCCTAAAGCCTACCTCACTAAAAGACTACATGCTAACTGACTGAATGATTACAGTACTAAAAGGAGACACACTGGGTGAGTATCAGAGTGTTTGCTAGAAGTGTATGAATACTAACTGGGGAATTGAAGACAACTGTGTAGCTGATTAGAGGACTGAATGCATACTGGATAGGCATTTAAAGCAGTCCATGTGCTAAGGCCTGGCTCACTGCATGAGTACTTGGGTACTGACTGAATAATTAGACTACAGCAAGGAGACTGCCTGGATGAATTTATAAGTGGTAGGCTTTTTGCACAGGGAATGGATTAGTACTTGGTACTGAATGGGTCACTAGAAGAGTGCAAAGGGAGTAACAAGATGTTTGCTGGGCTATATGGATACTGACTAGGAAATTGAAAGTGTAAAAGACAAGTGTCTAGGTGGTTAGAAGACTACATGCATAGTGCATAGGGGTTTGAAGCAGTCCATGTGCTAAGGCCTGGCTCAGTGCATGAATACTTAGGCAGTGACTGAATCATTAGAGTACTGGAAAGACAATGTCTTGGTGAATTTAAAAGTGTTTGTGTTTTGGCACAGTGAATGGATTACTACATGCTGGTGAATGGGTCACTAGAAGACTGCAAAGGGAGTGACAGAGTGTTTCCTGGAAGTGTATAGATACTGACTAGGGAATTGAAGGTGTGAAAAACAACTGTGTAGGTGGTTAGAGAACTACATGCATACTGCATAGACATTTGAAGCAGTCTATTTGGTAATGAATGGTTCACAACATAAGTACTTAGAAACATCATCAGACTACTTCTAGGACAGTGCCTGGGTAAAACTTTTAAATTTACAGTTCTGTTGCAGTGAAGACAATACTACATGGTACTGCACTTTAGTGTCAAAGCATGGCTCATTTTATCAATGCATAGGCAAACACTGGCTTCTAATGCTACTAAAACTTGACAACATGACAGGTTTTAAAACAGTTATCTGTCAGCAAATACACGATGTTACCAAACTCTTCTCTCACAGTGGTTCCCAAATGCACACAAACTCACAGTGTGATTCTAGACAAGCACCATTATCCCTAGGAGTTTACCAAAACTCATTCACTACAGTGCAAGTGGTAAGGGAACAGTACACAATCTACATATTTCACAACTGCACTTTACTGTCAATACCTGACTCATTTAATGAAAGCATAAGCCATAACTGTCTTCTAATGCTACTAAAACTTGACAACATGACATGTTTTAAAACAGTTATCTGTCAGTAAATACACAATGTTACCAAACGCTTCTCTCACAGTGGTTCCCAAATGTACACAGACTCACAGTATGATTCTAGACAAACACCACTATCCCTAGGAGTTTACCAAAATTCATTCACTACAGTGCAAGTGGTAAGGGAACTGCACACAATCTACATATTTCACGGCTACACGTTAGTGTCAATACCTGACTCATTTAATGAAAGCATAAGCCAGAACTATCTTCTAATGCTACTAAAACTTGACAACATGACATGTTTTAAAACAGTTATCTGTCAGCAAATACACGATGTTACCAAACGCTTCTCTCACAGTGGTTCCCAAATGCACACAGACTCACAGTGTGATTCTAGACAAGCACCACTATCCCTAGGAGTTTACCAAAACTCAGTCGCTACAGTGGAAGAGGTAAGGGAACTGCTCACAATCTACATATTTCACGACTGCACTTTAGTGTCAATGCCTGACTCATTTAATCAACGCATAAGCAAAGACTGGCTTCTAATGCTACTAAAACTTGACAACATGACAGGATTTAAAATAGTTATCTGTCAGCAAATACACAATGTTACCAAATGCTTCTCTCACATTGGTTCCCAAATGCACACAGACTCACAGTGTGATTCTAGACAACAACCACTATCCCTACGAGTTTACCACACCTTATTTACTACTATGGAAGTGGTAAGAGAACTGCACAATGTGCATATTTCAAAAGTGCACTTTTGTGTCAAAGCCTGACTCATTTAATCAACGCATAAGCAAAGACTGGCTTCTAATGCTACTAAAACTTGACAACATGACAGTTTTTAAAAGAGTTATCAGTCAGCAAATACAAGATGTTACTAAATGCTTCTCTCACAGTGGTTCCCAAATGCACACAGGCTCTCTGTGTGATTCTAGACAAACAACACTATCCCTTGCACTATACCAAAACACATTTCTTCATCTACAAGGAGTACTACATTTTACTGCAGAAACATAACTCATTTCACAAATTCATAAACAATGACTGGTTTCTAATTCTACCAAAATATATAAACTGCATAGTTATCTGTCTACAAACACATGAAAAAAACAAATCCTTATCACAAAATGGTTTCTACATGCACACACACTGTCAATAAGATTGTAGAGAAAAAAAAGTACTCCCTACACTTTAGCAGAAGAAATACATTAGTCTGATTAAAATAAAAATAGTCTACATACATCCCCTCACAATTAAATATCTCACCTTTCAAGATTTTTTGTAGATTAAGAAGTATATCAGTCACACACCAGATATCAGTCACACACCAGATTTTCTTATACCGAATCTCTGCACTGTGCACCTGTCAGCAGAACCAAAGAATGGCAAAGTTTCCCTCTCATTTTCCACACATATACATGTAAACATCAAATCACATTCCATCCCACATAAATTCAAAAGCAAACACACATTTCTATTGGTTAAACATTTCAACCCTTTCCAAATGACATAAACTTCAACCCTTCCCCCAATCTGCCTTCTGCCCGATTCCATAGAAACAGGTCATGGAACACTGTACTGAGCACACAGGTCACAAGTTCAGCACACACAATGTTGCTAATCAAAACAGCAAGTGTGCTTGACTTCTCAACATATCAGCTTATCATATATAATGTTCCTTACAATCATTTTTTGTTAACCAATAAGAATCATGCGTTTAGAAAACAGAAATATGCACCCTACCTTTCAGTGTAGAAGGTTGTCAAACAACCAATGATTTCTTGTCTTTTTTCAAAATTGCATCTTAGCCACCATTTTAGAAACCTCTTACTTTCCAAACTGCCATTTCATTTACAGAGACCATCTGAGTGCATCCAGACCTCCTTACAAGATGCTTACATTGTGGATTGTGGGACACAGCTACATTTTCTGGAGCCAAAGGTATGCAGAAAACAAAGGCATTCACAAAGACCTAGGTTTGCCAAATGTAGACATTAAATGGATTGGACAGAGAGGGTTAAAGTGGCACCAATTGATGCCATTGGTGAAATCCTTCATGCAAATCCAACACCCTGACCTCATAATAGTGCACTGTGGTGGCAATGACCTAGGCACTTTGACTGGGGTAGGTCTGGAAATGCTTATGAAGGACACCTTTGCAGAACTGATTTCACTTTTCATTAAAACTGCCTTTGTGTATTCTAACATATGCCAAAGGCAGAAATGGAACTGGTCCGATCATTTTTGTCCACAGATTGAGAAAGCTAGGAAACATGTGAATAAATCTGTTTCTGCTTTTCTCCGAGACTACAGAATGGGGTCCAGCTACAATAACAATCTGCGCTTTCATATGCAAGAGATGTATAGGAGAGATGGAGTACACTTTAATGATGAAGGAAACAGAGTCTTCCTCAACAACTTTAGACTCTGTATAGGTACTTACTTATAAGTACCAAAAAATCTCAATGAACACAACGGCTCTTTTTAGAGCCACTCAAGAACAAAACACTTAAGCTTAATCTTTATCTCCCAACAATTTCATTTTTTGCCCCTTGGATCCGTGAACCCACCGCGAGAGAATCTGTGCATCCAACGCGATAGGATGCGAGCACCGTGCGCGCATTTCACCGTTTTTTTTTTTTTTAAAAGGGGGGCCCCAGGGGGTCCTTCTAGGACCCCCTAAGCACCTCTAGAGGGTCAGAGTATTTCCACTCTGCCCCCTTTATATGTTTTACACACTTTTTCCCCTTCCTTCTTTAGCCTCGCTTCTACCGAGGCAGAAAATGGCAGCCAACAGTTCCTGGTTTCGAATGTAGAGAGACACTCCAATTAGCATTCAGCATGCGATCGGGAGGGTGCGCGTTCGGTTCGGGGAGGGTGCGCTTACGTGCGGGTACGGTCCGCGGATCCTCCGCGGCCATAGATATTTATGTACTTTTAACTCTAATTTTCTCAGGAACTACTGAACGGATTCACACCATATATGCAAAAGGCACGAGTCCGAACTGAGGACTGCCTCTTTGCCAACTTTGGTGTCATTCCGTTCAGCGGTTCGGGCCGTAGCTGCGACAACAGATCCTATGGGAAATTGCATGGGGAAAATGTGTTTTGGGACCCCCCTTTTTTCTCGGCCCCCACTTGATGAATCTCCGCAAAACTTTCAGGGTAGGAGCGGAGTGGAGCTGGCCAAACGTTTCGTAAATTTTGCGAAGATTTGTCAATCAGCGCAAAAGATATTCCCAATAGAATGTTGCGGATTTCCTATGGAAAATAGGTCCTAACTATAACTATCTACTGGCGATCGCCAGTAGATAATATATAAACACACACACACATATATATATATATGTACGTATATATATATGTATATATACGTATGTGTTTATGTGTTTATAAATATATATATCATAGGGGTTTCACTTCCCTGTGTATGTATGTATATGTGTGTATATCTATAAATATATATTCACTGAAAAAACCATAGGTTTCACACATGTTATAGTTAGCTGGACATTTCACTCGTACAAAACCATTGAAATTCCCCCGTTATAGTTAGTTCAGCTAACTATAACTCGCGCGCCCGCAATCCACTGCTGATGACGTCACATATTACATCACTCATGACATGGTCAGTGACATCACTCATGACATCACTGATGACATCTCAAATGACATCACTGATGACATCACTGATGACATCATCCATTGAGTATGTGTTTCTGAACAGTTTTAATATGTTTAATAAATATAGGGAAAGGCCTGTTGAAGAATGAGTGGGTGTACAAGTGTGTAAATGGATGATTTTCTGTGGTGCGTAACTGACTCTATAAGTGTGTCATTATATGTATCTTACTGCAGACTAGTGACTTAACTGTGTAAATGTCTGTATGTGTCTGTGTGTTGGTGTATAAGTGGCTCCATGGTTTTGTGAATAGCTATATGAGTGTCTTTATGGGTTATTGATTGGTTGTCTGAGTGTCTGTATGGGTGCCTGTGTGTTTGTGTGGATAGGTTGTGTGTTACTCTGTGCATAGATGTGTGAGTGGGTGATTCTATGGATGCATGGTTTTAAGAGTTCATCTGTGAGGGACTGTATGGTTGGATGAGTGTATGTATGGGTGTGTTAGGGATTGAATGTATATCTCAGTGGTACATGTGTGACTAACTTCATATGTGAAAGGCAGTATATATGTGCGTAAGAGTATGTAAGTGGGTATATGTGAGAGTGTGTGATTGTGAGAGTGGCTGTATGGATGCGTGTGTGCTTGTATCAATGATTGTATAAGAGCGTAAGAATGTGGTACTATTTTTATGAGTAAGTGAACTTGAGTGTGTTTAACTGTATAGGTGAGTAAATAGGACTGTGTTTAATTACTTGCACGACTGACTAGGTGTGTCAGTACCTCAATGGATGATTGGCGGTGTGTGAGTGTCTATATAGGTGTGTAAATGCATATGATAGTCTTGTATGGAGTGACTGTAAGTATGAGTGACTGAAAAGGTGAATGAGTGGAGTTGTATGTAGACCTAAGAGTTAATAAGTGAGTATGTAGTTATTGGTATTGGAGTACGTATGGTTTTGAGAATGTAACTCTGAAATTTTCAGTCGGTGTTCGAAAGGTTATGTTAGGGTGTGAGAAGATGTGGTAATTTTTCACATGGATGACGTCATCAGTGATGTCATCAGTGATGTCATTTGAGATGTCATCAGTGATGTCATCAGTGATGTCATGAGTGATGTCACTGACCATGTCATGAGTGATGTAATATGTGACGTCATCAGCAGTGGATTGCGGGCGCGCGCGTTATATTTAGCTGAACTAACTATAACGGGGGAATTTCAATGGTTTTGTACGAGTGAAATGTCCAGCTAACTATAACATTTGTGAAACCTATGTTTTTTTCAGTGAATTTGCAAGGTTTTTTAAATGCTAATTCCTAACTATAACGTGTGTGAAACCTATGGTTTTTTCAGTGAATTTGTACGTTTTTTTAAATGCTAATTCCTAACTATAACGTGTGTGAAACCTATGGTTTTTTCAGTGAATTTGTACGTTTTTTTAAATGCTAATTCCTAACTATAACGTGTGTGAAACCTATGGTTTTTTCTGTGAATTTCAAAGGTTTTTTAAATGCTAATTTATGAATGTTTTATTATATTATTATTTTTTTTTTTAACAATATGCTACCTATGTATATAATTATAGATTTACTGTATCCTGCAATATGTAATGGCTCACCTTTTTTGAAAAATGTTTAGATATAGTTGAACAGCATAGTTAATATCTTTTAAAGGTTTTTTTTACCGTGCGCGCACCGTAAGCTTACGGTGCGCGCACGGTACGGTACAAGTACGGTGCGCGCACGTAGTTTGCATGCGTACGTGCTCCGTCTGCGCATGCGTACGTGATTTACGTACGCATGCGTACTTCGTCTGCGATGCGTACACGCATGCTCTGTACGCGCATGCGCACGTGTTCTTTTTGCGCATGCGCGGGTGCTCCATACGCGGGTCCGCCGTACGTGCATGCGCGCGTGCTCCGAATGTGCATGCGCGCGTGCGTCATACGCGTGTGCTCCGTACGCGCATGCGTGCGTCTTACATACGCGCATGCGTGCTTGTACAGTGCACGCACCGTAAGTGTACGGTGTGCGCACGGTAAGTCATGTGATCAAGAAACAACACTTTTCATTGGTTTAAAGTACTTTCATTTCCAGAAACTTCCAACACCAAACCCATTCCCCTCATTATTACTTCTGATTCCCTGGGAGAAGGAGCTGAACTGTTTTTGTGATACAATGGCAGAGCAGCAGTCATCTTCTGGGAGTGAGCAGGAGAGCCTTGTCAGACAGAGACAGAGGAAACAGAAAGATTCTTTTGTCTGGCAATTTTTTACATTTCCACAGGGGCAGAAGAAAGTGAATGCTCCCAAAGTCGCCTGCATTCTTTGCAAACGTGTCTTATCTAGAGGAGATCCTAAGAAGAAGTACTCTTTTAGTATCTACACTATGATCAGGCACATTAGGGATGTACATCCTGTGACTTATGCTCGAGCTACTAGAGAAAACCCTCCTGCAGCTCAGCCAAGTACATCCGCAGCAGCTCAGCCGAGTACATAATCGGCAGCTCAGCCGAGCACTTCCTCTGCAGTGGCAGCTTCACCTTCTTCTGCTCTTCTGGACATTCACCCTCTGTTTGAGAGGGTGCATATATGTTGCAATACGTGTTATGCTCTTCTTGCTTTGGGGGAGACCAGCATTCCCCTAATAGAGAACAAGATACGGCAGCACACGTGCGGCACCGTATAATTTTTGTCATTCTTTCCTTCCTCTGTCCCTCTATTAACACAACGGCTCTTTTTAGAGCCACCTAACATCTAAAAAAAATTTGTTTTGTAATCATTTTTTTAAAACATTTTTTCCCGCGGTGCACGCACGGTGCGCGCACCCCTTGTGTTTTTTAATAAAATAAAATGTTTTTTTCACCCTTCATGGTCCTTCAGGGACCTCCTGTCAAAAGGTAGGGGGTCAGGAACTCTGTACCCTGCCCCCTTTTCACGTTCTCCACCTTTTTTTAAAAGTGAAACACACTTTTTTTTTTTTTTTGCATATTTTAACCCTTTCTAAATGATTTCTACCCCCAACATGACTTCTGCCTGCTAGCATAGCATTAGATCATGTAACAGTTGTGTGTGCAGAGACGTCAGAAGTTCAGCACATAATGTTTCTAATCCAAAGAGCAAGAGTACATTTCACAGATGAAGGGAACAGAGTCTTCCTCTTGAACTTTAGACACTGGATCGATACTTACTTATAGGTCAAACCCCAGGAAATGATGGACGGAGTGTTGAACATTGCAAGCACTCACCCCCAGTCAACTGATCTGGGTTTAATCCATCACCATTCTTTAGCCCACTCTGCCACCCCAGTTCAGACATGGCCATATGCAAATCAGTCTGACCCTGTGCCTCATGGGAACAGTCCAGCCCGAACTGCCAAGCCATGTCTTCCCTGGACCGGAAACAAGCTTCCTAGGACCGGTTTCTGGCATTTCAGCCGTCTTCAGCCAGGCTTGCTTGAATCCAGTGGCAAAGTGAGCAAGGGACTCACGTCTGAGCATACCCTGCCAACTTATGGCGAACAAAGCAAAAACCAAAGGAAATGATGGACGGAGTGTTGAACATTGCAAGCACTCAGCCCCAGTCAACTGATCTGGGTTTAATCCATTACCATTCTTTAGCCCACTCTGTCACCCCAGTTCAGACATGGCCATATGCAAATCAGTCTGACCCTGTGCCTCATGGGAACAGTCCAGCCCGAACTGCCAAGCCATGTCTTCCCTGGACCGGAAACAAGCTTCCTAGGACCGGTTTCTGGCATTTCAGCCGTCTTCAGCCAGGCTTGCTTGAATCCAGTGGCAAAGTGAGCAAGGGACTCACGTCTGAGCATACCCTGCCAACTTATGGCGAACAAAGCAAAAACCAAAGGAAATGATGGACGGAGTGTTGAACATTGCAAGCACTCACCCCCAGTCAACTGATCTGGGTTTAATCCATCACCATTCTTTAGCCCACTCTGCCACCCCAGTTCAGACATGGCCATATGCAAATCAGTCTGACCCTGTGCCTCATGGGAACAGTCCAGCCCGAACTGCCAAGCCATGTCTTCCCTGGACCGGAAACAAGCTTCCTAGGACCGGTTTCTGGCATTTCAGCCGTCTTCAGCCAGGCTTGCTTGAATCCAGTGGCAAAGTGAGCAAGGGACTCACGTATGAGCATACCCTGCCAACTTATGGCGAACAAAGCAAAAACCAAAGGAAATGATGGACGGAGTGTTGAACATTGCAAGCACTCACCCCCAGTCAACTGATCTGGGTTTAATCCATCACCATTCTTTAGCCCACTCTGCCACCCCAGTTCAGACATGGCCATATGCAAATCAGTCTGACCCTGTGCCTCATGGGAACAGTCCAGCCCGAACTGCCAAGCCATGTCTTCCCTGGACCGGAAACAAGCTTCCTAGGACCGGTTTCTGGCATTTCAGCCGTCTTCAGCCAGGCTTGCTTGAATCCAGTGGCAAAGTGAGCAAGGGACTCATGTCTGAGCATACCCTGCCAACTTATGGCAAACAAAGCAAAAACCAAAGGAAATGATGGACAGAGTGTTGAACATTGCAAGCACTCACCCCCAGTCAACTGATCTGGGTTTAATCCATCACCATTCTTTAGCCCACTCTGCCACCCCAGTTCAGACATGGCCATATGCAAATCAGTCTGACCCTGTGCCTCATGGGAACAGTCCAGCCCGAACTGCCAAGCCATGTCTTCCCTGGACCGGAAACAAGCTTCCTAGGACCGGTTTCTGGCATTTCAGCCGTCTTCAGCCAGGCTTGCTTGAATCCAGTGGCAAAGTGAGCAAGGGACTCACGTCTGAGCATACCCTGCCAACTTATGGCGAACAAAGCAAAAACCAAAGGAAATGATGGACGGAGTGTTGAACATTGCAAGCACTCACCCCCAGTCAACTGATCTGGGTTTAATCCATCACCATTCTTTAGCCCACTCTGCCACCCCAGTTCAGACATGGCCATATGCAAATCAGTCTGACCCTTTGCCTCATGGGAACAGTCCAGCCTGAACTGCCAAGCCATGTCTTCCCTGGACCGGAAACAAGCTTCCTAGGACCGGTTTCTGGCATTTCAGCCGTCTTCAGCCAGGCTTGCTTGAATCCAGTGGCAAAGTGAGCAAGGGACTCATGTCTGAGCATACCCTGCCAACTTATGGCAAACAAAGCAAAAACCAAAGGAAATGATGGACGGAGTGTTGAACATTGCAAGCACTCACCCCCAGTCAACTGATCTGGGTTTAATCCATCACCATTCTTTAGCCCACTCTGCCACCCCAGTTCAGACATGGCCATCTGCAAATCAGTCTGACCCTGTGCCTCATGGGAACAGTCCAGCCCGAACTGCCAAGCCATGTCTTCCCTGGACCGGAAACAAGCTTCCTAGGACCGGTTTCTGGCATTTCAGCCGTCTTCAGCCAGGCTTGCTTGAATCCAGTGGCAAAGTGAGCAAGGGACTCATGTCTGAGCATACCCTGCCAACTTATGGCAAACAAAGCAAAAACCAAAGGAAATGATGGACGGAGTGTTGAACATTGCAAGCACTCACCCCCAGTCAACTGATCTGGGTTTAATCCATCACCATTCTTTAGCCCACTCTGCCACCCCAGTTCAGACATGGCTATATGCAAATCAGTCTGACCCTGTGCCTCATGGGAACAGTCCAGCCCGAACTGCCAAGCCATGTCTTCCCTGGACCGGAAACAAGCTTCCTAGGACCGGTTTCTGGCATTTCAGCCGTCTTCAGCCAGGCTTGCTTGAATCCAGTGGCAAAGTGAGCAAGGGACTCATGTCTGAGCATACCCTGCCAACTTATGGCGAACAAAGCAAAAACCAAAGGAAATGATGGACGGAGTGTTGAACATTGCAAGCACTCACCCCCAGTCAACTGATCTGGGTTTAATCCATCACCATTCTTTAGCCCACTCTGCCACCCCAGTTCAGACATGGCCATATGCAAATCAGTCTAACCCTGTGCCTCATGGGAACAGTCCAGCCCGAACTGCCAAGCCATGTCTTCCCTGGACCGGAAACAAGCTTCCTAGGACCGGTTTCTGGCATTTCAGCCGTCTTCAGCCAGGCTTGCTTGAATCCAGTGGCAAAGTGAGCAAGGGACTCACGTCTGAGCATACCCTGCCAACTTATGGCGAACAAAGCAAAAACCAAAGGAAATGATGGACGGAGTGTTGAACATTGCAAGCACTCACCCCCAGTCAACTGATCTGGGTTTAATCCATCACCATTCTTTAGCCCACTCTGCCACCCCAGTTCAGACATGGCCATATGCAAATCAGTCTGACCCTGTGCCTCATGGGAACAGTCCAGCCCGAACTGCCAAGCCATGTCTTGCCTGGACCGGAAACAAGCTTCCTAGGACCGGTTTCTGGCATTTCAGCCGTCTTCAGTCAGGCTTGCTTGAATCCAGTGGCAAAGTGAGCAAGGGACTCACGTCTGAGCATACCCTGCCAACTTATGGCGAACAAAGCAAAAACCAAAGGAAATGATGGACGGAGTGTTGAACATTGCAAGCACTCACCCCCAGTCAACTGATCTGGGTTTAATCCATCACCATTCTTTAGCCCACTCTGCCACCCCAGTTCAGACATGGCCATATGCAAATCAGTCTGACCCTGTGCCTCATGGGAACAGTCCAGCCCGAACTGCCAAGCCATGTCTTCCCTGGACCGGAAACAAGCTTCCTAGGACCGGTTTCTGGCATTTCAGCCGTCTTCAGCCAGGCTTGCTTGAATCCAGTGGCAAAGTGAGCAAGGGACTCACGTCTGAGCATACCCTGCCAACTTATGGCGAACAAAGCAAAAACCAAAGGAAATGATGGACGGAGTGTTGAACATTGCAAGCACTCACCCCCAGTCAACTGATCGGGGTTTAATCCATCACCATTCTTTAGCCCACTCTGCCACCCCAGTTCAGACATGGCCATATGCAAATCAGTCTGACCCTGTGCCTCATGGGAACAGTCCAGCCCGAACTGCCAAGCCATGTCTTCCCTGGACCGGAAACAAGCTTCCTAGGACCGGTTTCTGGCATTTCAGCCGTCTTCAGCCAGGCTTGCTTGAATCCAGTGGCAAAGTGAGCAAGGGACTCACGTCTGAGCATACCCTGCCAACTTATGGCGAACAAAGCAAAAACCAAAGGAAATGATGGACGGAGTGTTGAACATTGCAAGCACTCACCCCCAGTCAACTGATCTGGGTTTAATCCATCACCATTCTTTAGCCCACTCTGCCACCCCAGTTCAGACATGGCCATATGCAAATCAGTCTGACCCTGTGCCTCATGGGAACAGTCCAGCCCGAACTGCCAAGCCATGTCTTCCCTGGACCGGAAACAAGCTTCCTAGGACCGGTTTCTGGCATTTCAGCCGTCTTCAGCCAGGCTTGCTTGAATCCAGTGGCAAAGTGAGCAAGGGACTCACGTCTGAGCATACCCTGCCAACTTATGGCGAACAAAGCAAAAACCAAAGGAAATGATGGACGGAGTGTTGAACATTGCAAGCACTCACCCCCAGTCAACTGATCTGGGTTTAATCCATCACCATTCTTTAGCCCACTCTGCCACCCCAGTTCAGACATGGCCATATGCAAATCAGTCTGACCCTGTGCCTCATGGGAACAGTCCAGCCCGAACTGCCAAGCCATGTCTTCCCTGGACCGGAAACAAGCTTCCTAGGACCGGTTTCTGGCATTTCAGCCATCTTCAGCCAGGCTTGCTTGAATCCAGTGGCAAAGTGAGCAAGGGACTCACGTCTGAGCATACCCTGCCAACTTATGGCGAACAAAGCAAAAACCAAAGGAAATGATGGACGGAGTGTTGAACATTGCAAGCACTCACCCCCAGTCAACTGATCTGGGTTTAATCCATCACCATTCTTTAGCCCACTCTGCCACCCCAGTTCAGACATGGCCATATGCAAATCAGTCTGACCCTGTGCCTCATGGGAACAGTCCAGCCCGAACTGCCAAGCCATGTCTTCCCTGGACCGGAAACAAGCTTCCTAGGACCGGTTTCTGGCATTTCAGCCGTCTTCAGCCAGGCTTGCTTGAATCCAGTGGCAAAGTGAGCAAGGGACTCACGTCTGAGCATACCCTGCCAACTTATGGCGAACAAAGCAAAAACCAAAGGAAATGATGGACGGAGTATTGAACATTGCAAGCACTCACCCCCAGTCAACTGATCTGGGTTTAATCCATCACCATTCTTTAGCCCACTCTGCCACCCCAGTTCAGACATGGCCATATGCAAATCAGTCTGACCCTGTGCCTCATGGGAACAGTCCAGCCCGAACTGCCAAGCCATGTCTTCCCTGGACCGGAAACAAGCTTCCTAGGACCGGTTTCTGGCATTTCAGCCATCTTCAGCCAGGCTTGCTTGAATCCAGAGGCAAAGTGAGCAAGGGACTCATGTCTGAGCATACCCTGCCAACTTATGGCAAACAAAGCAAAAACCAAAGGAAATGATGGACGGAGTGTTGAACATTGCAAGCACTCACCCCCAGTCAACTGATCTGGGTTTAATCCATCACCATTCTTTAGCCCACTCTGCCACCCCAGTTCAGACATGGCCATATGCAAATCAGTCTGACCCTGTGCCTCATGGGAACAGTCCAGCCCGAACTGCCAAGCCATGTCTTCCCTGGACCGGAAACAAGCTTCCTAGGACCGGTTTCTGGCATTTCAGCCGTCTTCAGCCAGGCTTGCTTGAATCCAGTGGCAAAGTGAGCAAGGGACTCACGTCTGAGCATACCCTGCCAACTTATGGCGAACAAAGCAAAAACCAAAGGAAATGATGGACGGAGTGTTGAACATTGCAAGCACTCACCCCCAGTCAACTGATCTGGGTTTAATCCATCACCATTCTTTAGCCCACTCTGCCACCCCAGTTCAGACATGGCCATATGCAAATCAGTCTGACCCTTTGCCTCATGGGAACAGTCCAGCCCTAACTGCCAAGCCATGTCTTCCCTGGACCGGAAACAAGCTTCCTAGGACCGGTTTCTGGCATTTCAGCCGTCTTCAGCCAGGCTTGCTTGAATCCAGTGGCAAAGTGAGCAAGGGACTAACGTCTGAGCATACCCTGCCAACTTATGGCGAACAAAGCAAAAACCAAAGGAAATGATGGACGGAGTGTTGAACATTGCAAGCACTCACCCCCAGTCAACTGATCTGGGTTTAATCCATCACCATTCTTTAGCCCACTCTGCCACCCCAGTTCAGACATGGCCATATGCAAATCAGTCTGACCCTGTGCCTCATGGGAACAGTCCAGCCCGAACTGCCAAGCCATGTCTTCCCTGGACCGGAAACAAGCTTCCTAGGACCGGTTTCTGGCATTTCAGCCGTCTTCAGCCAGGCTTGCTTGAATCCAGTGGCAAAGTGAGCAAGGGACTCACGTCTGAGCATACCCTGCCAACTTATGGCGAACAAAGCAAAAACCAAAGGAAATGATGGACGGAGTGTTGAACATTGCAAGCACTCACCCCCAGTCAACTGATCTGGGTTTAATCCATCACCATTCTTTAGCCCACTCTGCCACCCCAGTTCAGACATGGCCATATGCAAATCAGTCTGACCCTGTGCCTCATGGGAACAGTCCAGCCCGAACTGCCAAGCCATGTCTTCCCTGGACCGGAAACAAGCTTCCTAGGACCGGTTTCTGGCATTTCAGCCGTCTTCAGCCAGGCTTGCTTGAATCCAGTGGCAAAGTGAGCAAGGGACTCACGTCTGAGCATACCCTGCCAACTTATGGCGAACAAAGCAAAAACCAAAGGAAATGATGGACGGAGTGTTGAACATTGCAAGCACTCACCCCCAGTCAACTGATCTGGGTTTAATCCATCACCATTCTTTAGCCCACTCTGCCACCCCAGTTCAGACATGGCCATATGCAAATCAGTCTGACCCTGTGCCTCATGGGAACAGTCCAGCCCGAACTGCCAAGCCATGTCTTCCCTGGACCGGAAACAAGCTTCCTAGGACCGGTTTCTGGCATTTCAGCCGTCTTCAGCCAGGCTTGCTTGAATCCAGTGGCAAAGTGAGCAAGGGACTCACGTCTGAGCATACCCTGCCAACTTATGGCAAACAAAGCAAAAACCAAAGGAAATGATGGACGGAGTGTTGAACATTGCAAGCACTCACCCCCAGTCAACTGATCTGGGTTTAATCCATCACCATTCTTTAGCCCACTCTGCCACCCCAGTTCAGACATGGCCATATGCAAATCAGTCTGACCCTGTGCCTCATGGGAACAGTCCAGCCCGAACTGCCAAGCCATGTCTTCCCTGGACCGGAAACAAGCTTCCTAGGACCGGTTTCTGGCATTTCAGCCGTCTTCAGCCAGGCTTGCTTGAATCCAGTGGCAAAGTGAGCAAGGGACTCACGTCTGAGCATACCCTGCCAACTTATGGCGAACAAACCAAAAACCAAAGGAAATGATGGACGGAGTGTTGAACATTGCAAGCACTCACCCCCAGTCAACTGATCTGGGTTTAATCCATCACCATTCTTTAGCCCACTCTGCCACCCCAGTTCAGACATGGCCATATGCAAATCAGTCTGACCCTGTGCCTCATGGGAACAGTCCAGCCCGAACTGCCAAGCCATGTCTTCCCTGGACCGGAAACAAGCTTCCTAGGACCGGTTTCTGGCATTTCAGCCGTCTTCAGCCAGGCTTGCTTGAATCCAGTGGCAAAGTGAGCAAGGGACTCATGTCTGAGCATACCCTGCCAACTTATGGCAAACAAAGCAAAAACCAAAGGAAATGATGGACGGAGTGTTGAACATTGCAAGCACTCACCCCCAGTCAACTGATCGGGGTTTAATCCATCACCATTCTTTAGCCCACTCTGCCACCCCAGTTCAGACATGGCCATATGCAAATCAGTCTGACCCTGTGCCTCATGGGAACAGTCCAGCCCGAACTGCCAAGCCATGTCTTCCCTGGACCGGAAACAAGCTTCCTAGGACCGGTTTCTGGCATTTCAGCCGTCTTCAGCCAGGCTTTCTTGAATCCAGTGGCAAAGTGAGCAAGGGACTCACGTCTGAGCATACCCTGCCAACTTATGGCGACCAAAGCAAAAACCAAAGGAAATGATGGACGGAGTGTTGAACATTGCAAGCACTCACCCCTAGTCAACTGATCTGGGTTTAATCCATCACCATTCTTTAGCCCACTCTGCCACCCCAGTTCAGACATGGCCATATGCAAATCAGTCTGACCCTGTGCCTCATGGGAACAGTCCAGCCCGAACTGCCAAGCCATGTCTTCCCTGGACCGGAAACAAGCTTCCTAGGACCGGTTTCTGGCATTTCAGCCGTCTTCAGCCAGGCTTGCTTGTATCCAGTGGCAAAGTGAGCAAGGGACTCATGTCTGAGCATATCCTGCCAACTTATGGCGAACAAAGCAAAAACCAAAGGACATGATGGACGGAGTGTTGAACATTGCAAGCACTCACCCCCAGTCAACTGATCTGGGTTTAATCCATCACCATTCTTTAGCCCACTCTGCCACCCCAGTTCAGACATGGCCATATGTAAATCAGTCTGACCCTGTGACTCATGGGAACAGTCCAGCCCGAACTGCCAAGCCATGTCTTCCCTGGACCGGAAACAAGCTTCCTAGGACCGGTTTCTGGCATTTTCCGGTCCAGGCAAGACATGGCTAGGCAGTTCGGGCTGGACTGTTCCCATGAGGCACAGGGTCAGACTGATTTGCATATGGCCATGTCTGAACTGGGGTGGCAGAGTGGGCTAAAGAACGATGATGGATTAAACCCAGATCAGTTGACTGGGGGTGAGTGCTTGCAATGTTCAACACTCCGTCCATCATTTCCTTTGGTTTTTACTTACTTATAGGTACCAAAAAACAATCAATTAACACAATGGCTCTTTTTAGAACCAACCAACACCCAAACACTTAATCTTTTTTTTTTATTCTATTTTTTATATGATTTTTTTGTCGCATCTCTATGCTTCCCCTGCGCAGGCCCACAAATTGCAGCCATGCGCCAGCGCAGGTTCCCTTGCACCATGGTACAAGGATGCCTGCATGGTGGGGAGATTGATCTTGTGCAGGATGGGACACCTTCCTGCAAAAAAACAATCACAAGAGGCTTTTTCCTCTTTCAATGCGTGCTGTAGAATGGAGGACGCACTAAAAGAGGAAAAAACGAGGAGAAATAAAAACATTTCTCCTCGTTGTGCCTCGCAACACCACCTCTAGGGTTACTTAGCATTCACACACATCTCTAGAGTTACGATTTCTCATAAACCTGGAGATGTGTCTAGTTCTTTGTGTGTTGCGTGGGAACACCCAAAACAACACCCATGGAACGCCCCTTCAATGCACACTGCTGCGTGTGAAGTGGCTGTATTTACGAGGAGAGGAAAAGTCAAGTAGGGTGGCTTTTCCTCTCCTTGTAAATATGAAGGAGCTCCCTGCACCACCGGTACGTTATGAAAAGTGACGTAGTGGTGGCACAGAGGCCTTGTTAATCTGCCCCAGAGATGTAATGGAAATTAAGGGTAAGACAGACAAAGGGAGAGAGACAGAATCAGACACAGAGAGCAAGGAACTGAGAAGGAGTAAGGCAGTTAGAATGACTGAGACACATGGAGACAGGGAGAGATACAGGTTTGAAAAAGTAGTGATGGAGGCAGTAAACCTAGGAGAGTAGTAGAGAAAGAGTGAGGGAGTTACGAAACAGCAGTAAAGGAAGAAGACAGAGAGAAGGGGAATGAGAAAAGCAGAGTGAGGCGAAGTGGAAAAAAGGGAGCATGAAAGTGAAGGGGTGAGAAATACAGATATTTCAAACTTACCTGACCAACAAAATAACTTAATTATAAATACATGTTTTTTTTTAATTGCTAGAAAAAAGGATTAATTTTCCTAAATTTTCTTTCTCGATCTGAAAAAAAGAAAAAAGTATTAATATTTAACAATACATGTAAGAATACAGTACACATATTTTCATATTTAACAAAGTAATTTTTTGCCCTTTTTTTGCTGTTTTCAGAATATATTGAATTTCACTGCAAATTGTGAAACCAATTGCATTCGTCACTTAACAGCGGGCCAAAAAATTAACAATATGAAAGATTGTTTAAAAAAAGCCCTGAATCTCTTCTCAGTAAAACATACCTTGATAGAAATGTAACATATGTAATAAAAATATCTTCTAAGAACAATAACTATTTGCAATAAATAACGTCTGTAAATCTTGTTGCTTTTGCACATACACCAAAATAATATCTGTCAAAGAAGTCCACAAGAGATATTTTTACCTTTCCATGAGGCCAAATGGTAATTTTTACATTCTTTTTTGGAGAAATAACCAATGGTAATCCAATAAAATCGAAATAATGGTTTGTTCAGATGCTGCAATTTGTATCTAAAATTTTGGTTTTAGAAAAATTAAGTAGGAATTTGGTAATTCTGCAGGCAAACGTTGCTTGAAAATCAATTGAGAATCATTACACAGTGTCCAGACTTTTTCACATTTTAGATAAACTGTGTAATGACCAGAAGTTATAGAAGGTCCATCATGGAAAATTATTGCAACTGCAACAAAAGTTTTTCCAGATATTGATAATTGATGTCCTGTAAACTTCTTTATTAAAGTGTCCAATTTTGTACCATCAGCTCTACAACGTTGCATCATTAAAGTTACATACTGTCCATATTTTTTTAAAAATAACGTTGATAACATGTCTGATTTACATTGAGAACATTCCATGTTGTGATTGGCATCTTTAACTAATTTACTAAAAGTCACTGATTTACCCTCTGGTAATGATAAATATATGAACCTTTCAGAATCAACATTAGAGCTGCATGTGTTCAAACAGTTTTCACAACTATGTTCCCATTTATAAGAGAGACCAAACATATTTTCTATTTCTACCCCTTCATCTTCCAGTACCATAAGCATATACTTCAAGAATTCCTGTGCATCTTGCTGGACATTTTGAGTAAACTGTGTACATCCTGAACATACATCTAAAAGTTTTCTAACATCAGAAGCACTTTCTATTTTAGTTTTATCATTACTCAGCTTCTCAAAAAGAAAACTCAGCAGAGAACAGAATCTTTTTTCATGATTTAGAATTATCTGCTTTTGCAAACTTTCAAGATAAAATACAACATTCAGCACTACATTAGCGTAGCAGTTGACACCAGAGCTATTTTCAAAATGACAACCAACAACCTCTTCAACATTGTCCTTTTTCTTTATGCTTGGAATCACATCACTCTCCTTTTGTTTTCTCTTCTGTACATCCTCATTACAGATATTCTCAATTCTCCTTTTCACAGGATACTGACCTAAATGAGGAGCATAGCTTCTTCTTAATCTATTATATTCCTTTACACAGTTTGCATCAGCACTAACTTTTGACTCATCAAAGTCTATCATGAATAAACCAGATATTTTTTTCACGCGTGACAAAGCAACATATGCCATACCTTCTTTAAACACAGTAGATCCAATGTTTACAAAAGCACTATCTACAGTTAATCCTTGAGATTTGTGAATAGTTACAGCATATGCTAGAGAAAATGGAAACTGCTTCCTACGTACATATAAGTCTTTCACAAGCAAGAAACGAACTGAACAACGACAAATGTCTTTAACCTCTTCAATATGATCAAATTTTATTTTTAAAAATTCAATTCCATCTTTTTTCTGGTCATTAACAAAACCCACAACTTTACCCATAGCTCCATTAACTAAACCTTTTTCTAAATCCAAATTACGTCTTAAAATTACTCGACAGTTCATACATACATAAAGATCTTTTTCTAAACCAGCTGTTTTCGAAATGTTTTTCTCTAGAGAATCCAATTTAGTTGTCAATTTGCTTGTCAATATAATAGTTATTCCTTCATGTTGTATTTTATCCACAGCTTCCAGTTTGACAATCTCTTCATTTTCCGGTTTCAAAAGTTCTTGATTGAATATAGAGCATTCATGTAGTGTTGGCATTAAGCAGATTACAGTATTTTTTCCAGCAATTTTCTTGTATATTTTCTCTGGAACAATTTGTTCTGTTGGGAACAAATTACATAGCAATCGACTCTGTAAAGCTTTTCTGCCATGTTCTGTGAGTAGTCCAATTCTGATATCTTTGAGAATACTTGCATAATCATCATCATTTGCCTGCCACATATTGGTAATGAGTTCTTTATACTGAAAGTATATCCAAATATTCACATTACCTATACTTCCTAACGACTTTTTCGTGTCTTCATGTGTAAGAGTTTGAAATACTGGTTGTCCTTTAACTGGAGTGAGCTGCAGAAGATCCCCAAAAACTGTAACATGTTTTCCTCCAAATAGCACGTCATAGTTTGTCTTTAGAATTTGCTGCATTCTTAAATGCACAAAGGCAAGCATTAAGTTTGATACCATGCTTACCTCATCAATGATGAGAACTTTCATTTTTTTCAATACTCTTGCAACTTCAAAACATGCTTCTCCTGTTAGCTTGTGGTATTGTATTTTGTTCTCATGCTCTACTGGTAACATTAGCAAACGATGGAGGGTAATTCCTTTTATGTTATATGCTGCTTACCCAGTTGGAGCAGTAACAACACAAGACAAAGTTGAATCAGTTTTTTTCTGTAGGTAGCTTCTAATTACTTTAATCAAGAAACTTTTTCCAGTTCCGGCTTGTCCACTCACATACATTCTGATTGGTTCAAATGATGTGCATGAGCACTCTTTATTTTCATGTAGAAATCCATGATCAATTTGTTTTGTGACTTCCTCATAGATTTGTTGTTGTTCATCATTCAGCTGCTGTTCCAAACTTGGTAAGTTTATTAAATCTTCCTGAGCTTGATTCATAGCTGTTTCCACTTCAGTCATGGCTATTGCCGCTTCATTTTCTATGATTGGTTGTCCTAGGGGATCTTAACTGAGCGTCCCAGAACTTTGACTGTCTTGAGAACTGTCTCTAGCTACTTCAGCTGCAATTGTTGCTTCTTGTTCAATTTTTTCATTTAACATTTCTACATAAGTTGTGAAAGTACTGCATTCGATGGTATCTTTGCCAAGGGTGGGCGTAGTTTGCGAAGTAGCACTTCGCGAAGCTACGCAAAGTGAAGTTCGCACTACGCGAGCTATGCGTAGCACTTCGCGAACTGCGTAGTAACATGTTCGCACTGTGCAAGATGTTGTTTTCAATGATTGCATAGTGCGGACAAGCAACCGGCACTGTGCAATCATTGAAAATGGCATCTTGCACAGTGCGAGCTGTAGTTTTCTGCTGCTCGAGTAGATTTTTACTCGAGCTTCAGCTTTCTCAACGCGAACTGGTAGTTTCTCATCGCGAGCGGTCACGAGCATACGCGACCACTCGCAATGAGAAACCTGACCTCCTCGCGTTGGGAATCTCGCCGGGAGGTTTATTTTCCATGCTCGCGATCGCCAACTTGCAGTTGCTGATCGTGAACAAGGAAAAAGTCTCGCCAGGATGTCATTTTGCTTGCTCGCGGTCGCCAACTTGACGTTGAGGACCGCGAGCAAGCAAAAAATGACCGCAGCACTACGCAACACTACGCTACGCGTGTTCGCACTGTGCTACGTGCAGTTTGCGTAGTGCGAAGTAGCGCGAACTTCGCAAACTACGCGAGCGTAGCGTAGTGCTTCGCCCAGGCTTAATCTTTGCATGCATTAAAGGAATCTTCATAGGTTTGAAAATGTCCAAGTAATTCATCCTCAGAGCGCCATGGTTTAAACAACTGTAAAAGTGCTACGTGGTAAAATTCCTTCTTGTCAGTAGTGTCGCAACTCAGCTTTCTGTGATTAATCAAACTTCCTTCTGTTTGTTTTACCAAACATCCTTCCTCACCAATGACTTTATATTTTCCATTGTTGATGTCTTCTGTTGCATTCCGTTTATAAATGTAGTTCTGCAGCACTTCATAGAGACACATGTTCTCAAGATGATGACTTCTCTTTGGGTAATATGTGTCCAACATGTTTGTTCTTAAAATGTCTGTACTTTCAGGTTCGAACTCTGCTAAATATTCAATAGATTTCAGTTTCGAACTCTTCTCAAGATTCAATAGATTTCAGTACCCGATTTCTCATTCCTGCAAGGCCTAAACTTACCCAAATTATTCTTCTGGATTTGGAGTACAGACTTGCAGATGATAATCTATCTGAGCATTCGTAGGATCCAATTTCTCGATGCGATAACATCTTTAAACTGAAACTGTATAGCTTTTTACTGACAGTCTTCTCGCGAGAAATCTCTTCCCACATTTCTTTCAATTCCGTTTTCTCAGATTTAGTGATGTAAGATGTGACATACCGAGCAACAGCAATAGAATTGTCAGCTACATACTGTATATCCATGTTAGCATTCCACATGGATAAAATGACTGGGTTGTAGTCATTTATATATTTTGACTCTTCTTTTCTTCTTAGGTTTTAGGTATTTTTAGGCGATTTTCTTGTAATAGTATGTCGCACAGCTGACATAAAACTGTTTACTCTTCCTTTTGAAAGAACAGGTCGTGGAAATCCAAATCAACATTTTGTGTAGAATTTATCTTTACTCTTGTACTTTCGTCGACAGTATTTCCCACACCGATGACTTTGGAAACGTAAAACTTGCTCTTTTAAGTTTTTTTCTTCTGTGTTTTTAGGTATAGCACAT
Organism: Triturus cristatus; assembly: GCF_964204655.1. Classification (NCBI taxonomy): domain Eukaryota; kingdom Metazoa; phylum Chordata; class Amphibia; order Caudata; family Salamandridae; genus Triturus; species Triturus cristatus. The sequence goes on from NC_140579.1 coordinate 152,797,063, forward strand.
GTTGCATATCCTTCAATGAAAGATAAAACTGCATCATCAGAATCTGTTCCAAATTTTGGGGCATCCTTGATCCACAACATCATATGAATATGAGGAGCACCTCTTGCTTGGTACTCTTTTCTCCAAAAGAAATCCACAACTTCTCCAAGAGGTGGATTTTTTTTATTACAGATGAAGGACATCATAGCCTCAAATCTATGATTGAAATATCTGCAAACATTAACCGGATCCAATGAGCACAATTCTCCTGCTGTCTTGTATTGGATGTTTTCAATATTTGAATTTGCCTCTCGAAGAAAATCCAGTAAATCATCCCAAGCGTACTCTGCACAGCTTAGGGTAAGGAACCATGTAGGAGTTCCTAAATTCCGTAACATACATTTCAATTCTCCATGGCGTCGGTACCAATATTCATTAGTCCCACGCTGACAAGCCATCAGATTAATTAATTGTGATTCCAAATGATCATCTCGCTGTTCACTTTGTTCAGAAAATCCTTTGCAGACACATTATGTAGATGTTCTCCAGTTTTCAAAATGTGATTTACTGCATAGGATAGTGCTGATAAGTCACTTTCAAATAAAAGATGGAACAAATAAGGAATACTTTGACGAAATCTTGGATCTTCTGCATATAACCTTGTAGTCCGATACTCAGAAGCAGGAATCTGTACTGGACGTTCATCATATCGTCCACCTTTTCCTGTAGGAAACAGCTGGGGAAAACAACGAGCTTCTAAGCTCTCCTCCCATACACTCACGGGAGTTCCTTTTGCTTTTTTCATCTGAAAGAGATCAATAGTGTTTCCCATAACTTCTTTAGAATGAAGAGGATGTATGCTGAAATGTTCATAAATTTCTTCTTCTTTTGACTTATCCACTTTTTCAATTTGCCCAGTTGGTATTCCTGTGTCTGCTAGTAAATCTTCTTCATCTTCATCCATATAAATTGATTCATACCATTTATTATTTCTTTCAATTATAAATTTGCTCTTTGTACTTTTCGTACATCCACCAGCTCCTGCCAAATTTTCTTATTCTTTGTAGGTACACCATTAACCAGAATAACTAATGGTTCAGTTTCCAAACTATCTGCATCAATTGTTTCAATATTTTTTTTCAAATCCAATAGCAAATAGACAACTCTTCCTTTTAAACCTCTTTGTAAATCTGAAGGAGGTAATTTGCCTGTTTTGGGGTCCATGCAAATGGATGGACACATTGAATGAGTATAGACTCATACGTATTTAAATCACTAAGTTCTGCAGGAATATCAACCAATTCTAAATTATTATGTACAGCTCTAGCAGGCATTTTATTTTCTTCTAACTTGTTATAACAATATTTACAAATACGCTGATCTTCACCCAAATCAAAGCAATTTTCCAGAAATAAATGTGTAGCAAAATCCTTCCACTCATAATTATTTTCTTTTTCACTTTTTTTTATAGAGATCAACCTTCCTTGTTTGATTTTTGTAATGGCTTCTCCAGCAACAAATACAAGTAATATTTGGTCTTTCATTAGAGATGATAGTACATTTTGTCATTTGATCTTCAAATGTTTTACCAAAAGTGGGTTCTACAATCTCTTCCACATTTTCTTCAATAACTCTGTCATTTCCTGCACTTTCTTGCTCTGGACCAAAGTAACAAAACTCAATATCCTCACAAACCTTCTTCACATCTGTTACAGATCCACGGAACAGAGCACTATTCAACTCATGTAACTTTAGTGCTGGACTTTTAGCAAAATACAGTCTTCTCACAAATTTTCTCATTTCAGTATGATGAACTGCCAGCATCCTAAAATGGTGAAAAACACTTTGACAAACTTTCCTAGAAAGACAAGCCAGAGAATGTCCTTGCAAACCAGTTTTCTCTCTCACTCTGCATGGATCTAGTCTTTGAAGCACCTTAATCTTCTGTTTAACACTTTTTTTTACTATATTCTATTCACGAAATTTATCAATAGATTCCTGTTGTACAGTACAAATACTACTACAATTCCAAGTGTACACTGGGGCTTTAGGACGTCTCCCCATAACCTCATCTGCTAACACTTCTTCCTCATTTCTTGGGACCATTTTCTCCTTTTCCATTACATAACCATCCTTAACCTCATATGCTCGACCACTGGTGTCAACTGCATACAGCAAACTATTACTTTGAAGATAACTCTCTTCATTAAAAAATGGTTCAGTACTTGAACTATGCTTCCATTCTCCTAAGAACACTTTACAAAAGTTTTTTTTTCACTTCTCTTTTTCTTTTGCTTTTTGACTTCATTACATTCACTAATTTATCTAATGTACGGGTCCTGTTCAAAATTAAAATGAATTGTTTCCTTTTTAACTCCAAAGCCTTGGCAGCAATTGTTTCAATATGGTTATTTTTCTTATAAAATTTGGCTTTCTTCCTATATTTTTTCACATCCTTCAGCAAATTGAACATCACTCTTCTCTCAAACATTTTTCTACGAATGTTTTTAAAATCTATTTTGCTTTTTAAGTCATTCTTTCTTACTTCTGTTTGTACATTAGCATTTAGTATATTCTGTCGATTGTCTGGTTGTTTTCTACTTGAAACACTATTTCTAGTGGATATATTTCTTACATTTTTTCTTTGCTTGAAGATATTTTTTTTTAAATCCTTAGTCTGCTTACCAGAAGGCTTTTTCTTTTTTCCAACATGAGGTTCTTCAACTATTTTTTTTGTCCAGTTGTCTTCAAATATAGATGTTGTTGCTGTTCTCTTCTCTTTCTTGATTTTATAGGCATCTTTAATTTATTTCAGTGTTGTTCAGCAATACCTGAAAGAAACTAAAAAAAAAATACCTTTATGTAATTTATATATATTACTATATTTTTTAAGAGCTTTTCAAAACATATCATATGAGCTATCCCTTTCCTACGACTGCAAGTCTTACACAATAAAAGCGACACAAATTAAATCTCTGACAACAATTCCTGTATGCACACAGACTCATGGTGTAATTCTAGGCAGAAACCAATATTTGATTTGCAATTTCAAAACACATTTACTACAGTGGTTGAGCAAGTGATAATTACTGTAAGAGTCTGACACATTTTCATTATAGTTTAGAGAGGCAGAAAAGAGCACATGTCCTAACAGCTACTTGAGAGCATGAGCATGTGGAACCTGGATGAGTGATTAGACTAGAGCAAAGGAAATGAGCCTTGGTGATGTTGAATGTGGTAGTGTAACACACTACTATCTGAAATACCACACAATGCTGAATACTTAGCATGGGAGTGCAGGAGAAGCAACTGCCTGTGTGCTAAGAGCGTGCTTTTGGAGACTGTGTATTGTCAGGTGCAAGAGAGATCTGCATGGACGCTTGCAGAACTGCATGAAGACTGCACAGATGTATGAAAGAGTACATGTGGGGTAAAGGTTAATTGCAGTTTTGAACATGTAGGATCTACCTCACCCATGGCAGGTGTGGAAGGAAAATCTACCCTGTTGTTTTCAAATGTGTTAGCATTTGCCTCTCATTTGTGAGATAGGGATTTCTGCTGAATGCAAACCATCACAGTTCAAGAAAACAAGCTGCCCCTTTCCTACGAATGCAAGTCTTATAGAACCAGACCAACACGAATTAAATCTCTGACAACAAATTCCTGTGTGCACACAGACTCATGGTGTGATTCTAGGCAGAAAACGATTTTTGATTGGCAATTTCAAAGCACATTTACTGCTGTGGTTTTGCAAGTGATAATTACTGTAAGAGTCTGACATATTTTCCTTATAGTTTAGAGAGGCAGAAAAGAGCACATGTCCTAACAGCTACTTGAGAGCATGAGCAAGTGGAACCTGGGTGAGTGATTAGACTAGAGCAAAGGAAATGAGCCTTGGTGACATTGAATGTGTTAGCGTTACACACTGCTATCTGAAATACCACACAGTGCTGAATACTTAGCATGGGAGTGCAGGAGAAGCAACTGCCTGTGTGCTAAGAGCGTGCTTTTGGAGACTGTGTATTGTCAGGTGCAAGAGAGATCTGCATGGACGCCTGCAGAACTGCATGAAGACTGCACAGATGTATGAAAGAGTACATGTGGGGTAAGGGTTAATTACAGTTTTGAACATGTAGGATCTACCTCACCCATGGCAGGTGTGGAAGGAAAATCTACCCTGTTGTTTTGAAATGTGTTAGCATTTGCCTCTCATTTGTGAGATAGTGATTTCTGCTGAATGCAAACCATCACAGTTCAAGAAAACAAGCTGCCCCTTTCCTACGAATGCAAGTCTTACAGTACAAGAGCAACACGAATTAAATCTCTGACAACAAATTCCTGTGTGCACACAGACTCATGGTGTGATTCTAGGCAGTAAACAATTTTTCATTTGCAATTTCAAAGCACATTTACTGCTGTGGTTTTGCAAGTGATAATTACTGTAAGAGTCTGACACATTTTCCTTATAGTTTAGAGAGGCAGAAAAGAGCACATGTCGTAACAGCTACTTTACAGCATGAGCATGTGGAACCTGGGTGAGTGATTAGACTAGAGCAAAGGAAATGAACAATGGTGATGTTGAATGTGGTAGCGTAACACACTACTATCTAAAATACCACACAGTGTTGAATACTTAGCATGGGAGTGCAGGAGAAGCAACTGCCTGTGTGCTAAGAGCATGCTTCTGGAGACTGTGTATTGTCAGGTGCAAGAGAGATCTGCATGGACGCTTGCAGAACTGTATGAAGACTGCACAGATGTATGTAAGAGTACATGTGGGGTAAGGATTAATTGCAGTTTTGAATATGTAGGATCTACCTCACCCATGGCAGGTGTGGAAGGAAAATCTACCCTGTTGTTTTCAAATGTGTTAGCATTTGCCTCTCATTTGTGAGATAGTGATTTCTGCTGGATGCAAACCATCACAGTTCAAGAAAACAAGCTGCCCCTTTCCTACGAATGCATGTCTTACAGTACAAGAGCAACACAAATTAAATCTCTGACAACAAATTCCTGTGTGCACACAGACTCATGGTGTGATTCTAGGCAGAAAACGATTTTTCATTGGCAATTTCAAAGCACATTTTCTGCTGTGGTTTTGCAAGTGATAATTACTGTTAGAGTCTGACATATTTTCCTTATAGTTTAGAGAGGCAGAAAAGAGCACATGTCCTAACAGCTACTTGAGAGCATGAGCATGTGGAACCTGGGTGAGTGATTAGACTAGAGCAAAGGAAATGAGCCTTGGTGACATTGAATGTGTTAGCGTTACACACTGCTATCTGAAATACCACACAGTGCTGAATACTTAGCATGGGAGTGCAGGAGAAGCAACTGCCTGTGTGCTAAGAGCGTGCTTTTGGAGACTGTGTATTGTCAAGTGCAAGAGAGATCTGCATTGACGCTTGCAGAACTGCATGAAGACTGCACAGATGTATGTAAGAGTACATGTCGGGTAAAGGTTAATTGCAGTTTTGAACATGTAGGATCTACCTCACCCATGGCAGGTGTGGAAGGAAAATCTACCCTGTTGTTTTCAAATGTGTTAGCATTTGCCTCTCATTTGTGAGATAGTGATTTCTGCTGAATGCAAACCATCACAGTTCAAGAAAACAAGCTGCCCCCTTCCTACGAATGCAAGTCTTATAGAACCAGACCAACACGAATTAAATCTCTGACAACAAATTCCTGTGTGCACACAGACTCATGGTGTGATTCTAGGCAGAAAACGATTTTTGATTGGCAATTTCAAAGCACATTTACTGCTGTGGTTTTGCAAGTGATAATTACTGTAAGAGTCTGACACATTTTCCTTATAGTTTAGAGAGGCAGAAAAGAGCACATGTCCTAACAGCTACTTGAGAGCATGAGCATGTGGAACCTGGGTGAGTGATTAGACTAGAGCAAAGGAAATTAGCCTTGGTGATGTTGAATGTGGTAGCATAACACACTACTATCTAAAATACCACACAGTGCTGAATACTTAGCATGGGAGTGCAGGAGAAGCAACTGCCTGTGTACTAAGAGCGTGCTTCTGGAGACTGTGTATTGTCAGGTGCAAGAGAGATCTGCATGGACGCTTGCAGAACTGCATGAAGACTGCACAGATGTATGAAAGAGTACATGTGGGGTAAGGGTTAATTACAGTTTTGAACATGTAGGATCTACCTCACCCATGGCAGGTGTGGAAGGAAAATCTACCCTGTTGTTTTCAAATGTATTAGCATTTGCCTCTTATTTGTGAGATAGTGATTTCTGCTGAATGCAAACCATCACTGTTCAAGAAAACAAGCTGCCCCTTTCCTACGAATGCAAGTCTTACAGAACCAGACCAACACAAATTAAATCTCTGACAACAAATTCCTGTGTGCACACAGACTCATGGTGTGATTCTAGGCAGTAAACAATTTTTCATTTGCAATTTCAAAGCACATTTCTGCTGTGGTTTTGCAAGTGATAATTACTGTAAGAGTCTGACACATTTTCCTTATAGTTTAGAGAGGCAGAAAAGAGCACATGTCCTAACAGCTACTTGAAAGCATGAGCATGTGGAACCTGGGTGAGTGATTAGACTAGAGCAAAGGAAATGAACATTGGTGATGTTGAATGTGGTAGCGTAACACACTACTATCTAAAATACCACACAGTGTTGAATACTTAGCATGGGAGTGCAGGAGAAGCAACTGCCTGTGTGCTAAGAGCATGCTTCTGGAGACTGTGTATTGTCAGGTGCAAGAGAGATCTGCATGGACGCTTGCAGAACTGTATGAAGACTGCACAGATGTATGTAAGAGTACATGTGGGGTAAGGATTAATTGCCGTTTTGAATATGTAGGATCTACCTCACCCATGGCAGGTGTGGAAGGAAAATCTACCCTGTTGTTTTCAAATGTGTTAGCATTTGCCTCTCATTTGTGAGATAGTGATTTCTGCTGGATGCAAACCATCACAGTTCAAGAAAAAAAGCTGCCCCTTTCCTACGAATGCATGTCTTACAGTACAAGAGCAACACAAATTAAATCTCTGACAACAAATTCCTGTGTGCACACAGACTCATGGTGTGATTCTAGGCAGAAAACGATTTTTCATTGGCAATTTCAAAGCACATTTTCTGCTGTGGTTTTGCAAGTGATAATTACTGTAAGAGTCTGACATATTTTCCTTATAGTTTAGAGAGGCAGAAAAGAGCACATGTCCTAACAGCTACTTGAGAGCATGAGCATGTGGAACCTGGGTGAGTGATTAGACTAGAGCAAAGGAAATGAGCCTTGGTGACATTGAATGTGTTAGCGTTACACACTGCTATCTGAAATACCACACAGTTCTGAATATTTAGCATGGGAGTGCAGGAGAAGCAACTGCCTGTGTGCTAAGAGCGTGCTTTTGGAGACTGTGTATTGTCAAGTGCAAGAGAGATCTGCATTGACGCTTGCAGAACTGCATGAAAACTGCACAGATGTATGTAAGAGTACATGTGGGGTAAGGGTTAATTGCAGTTTTGAACACAAAGGATCTACCTCACCCATGGCAGGTGTGGAAGGAAAATCTACCCTGCTGTTTTCAAATGTGTAAGCATTTGTCTCTCATTTGTGAGATAGTGATTTGTGCTGAATGCTAACCATCACAGTTCAAGAAAACAAGCTGCCCCTTTCCTGCAAGTGCAAGTCGTACAGAACAAGTGCAACACAAATTAAATCTCTAACAACAAATTCCTGTGTGCACACAGACTCATGGTGTGATTCTAGGCAGAAAATGATTTTTCATTGGCAATTTAAAAGCACATTTACCGCTATGTTTTTGCAAGTGATAATTACTGTAAGAGCCTGACACATTTTCCTTATAGTTTAGAGAGGCAGAAAAGAGCACATGTCCTAACAGCTACTTGAGAGAATGAGTATGTGGAACCTGGGTGAGTGATTACACTAGAGCAAAGGAAATGAGCCTTGGTGACATTGAATGTGTTAGCGTTACACACTGCTATGTGAAATACCACACAGTGCAAACCATCACAGTTCAAGAAAACAAGCCGCCCCTTTCCTACGAATGCAAGTTTTACAGAACCAGACCAACACAAATTAAATCTCTGACTACAAATTCCTGTGTGCACACAGACTCATGGGGTGATTCTACGCAGAAAACGATTTTTCATAGGCAATTTCAAAACATATTTACTGCTGTGGTTTTGCAAGTGATAATTACTGTACGAGTCTGACACATATTCCTTATAGTTTAGAGAGGCAGAAAAGAGCACATGTCCTAACAGCTACTTGAGAGCATGAGCATGTGGAACCTGGGTGAGTGATTAGACAAGAGCAAAGGAAATGAGCATTGGTGATGTTGAATGTGGTAGCGTAACACACTACTATCTAAAATACCACACAGTGCTGAATACTTAGCATGGGAGTGCAGGAGAAGCAACTGCCTGTGTACTAAGAGCATGCTTCTGGAGACTGTGTATTGTCAGGTGCAAGAGAGATCTGCATGGACGCTTGCAGAACTGCATGAAGACTGCACAGATGTATGTAAGAGTACATGTGGGGTAAGGGTTAATTGCAGTTTTGAACATGTAGGATCTACCTCACCCATTGCAGGTGTGGAAGGAAAATCTACCCTGTTGTTTTCAAATGTGTTAGCATTTGCCTCTCATTTGTGAGATAGTGATTTCTGCTGAATGCAAACCATCACAGTTCAAGAAAACAAGCTGCCCCTTTCCTACGAATGCAAGTCTTACAGAACCAGACCAACACAAATTAAATCTCTGACAACAAATTCCTGTGTGCACACAGACTCATGGTGTGATTCTAGGCAGAAAACGATTTTTCATTGGCAATTTTAAAGCACATTTAACGCTGTGGTTTTACAAGTGATAATTACTGTAAGAGCCTGACACATTTTCCTTATAGTTTAGAGAGGCAGAAAAGAGCACATGTCCTAACAGCTACTTGAGAGCATGAGCATGTGGAACCTGGGTGAGTTATTAGACTACAGTAAAGGAAATGAGCCTTAGTGATGTTAAATGTGTTAGCGTTACACACTGCTATCTGAAATACCACACAGTGCAAACCATCACAGTTCAAGAAAACAAGCTGCCCCTTTCCTATGAATGCAAGTCTTACAGAACCAGACCACCACAAATTAAATCTCTGACAACAAATTCCTGTGTGCACACAGACTCATGGTGTGATTCTAGGCAGAAAACAATATTCCTGGTTGATACCAGTACACCATTACTTATTTTGAAGACATACTCCATAATATCTGACAAGTTCAAGGCAGTTAAATATCTTCCAAAACATAAAATGTAAAACACAACTTTAAAACAAGAATCTCATTTACATTTTTTTAATCAAAATGCACCACATACATCCCCTCTCAAATTCATAACTCACCTTTAAAAGTAGTTAGTTGAGAAAGAAATGTGGCACTCACACAGCAGATTATCAGAGCCAGAATCTCTGAACTGTACACCTCTCAGCAGAACCAGTAAATGGCAATGTTTCCCTCTCTTTTTTCACACATATACATGTTAACTTCAAATCACAGTGCTTCCCACAGTTTTTTTCAAATGGAAACACACATTTCTATTGGTTGCAAATTCCAACCCTTTCCAAATGATCCCTACCCCCCACATGACTTCTGCCTCCTACCATAGCAACAGGTCATGGAACACTGGTGTGAGCAGAGAGGTCAGAAGTTCAGCACACAATGTTTCTAATCCAAAGAGCAAGAGTTTTTGACTTTTCAAACCTAACAGCAAATCCAAAGTAATGTTCTGTGGGTACACATTTTTCTGAACCAATACAAAACATGCTTTTAAAAATTTAAATTTACAGCCTAGTTTTTTGTGTAGAATGATCTGAAACAGCCAATGAGCTCTTTTTATTAAAAAAATGTTTGTAAGCCTCCATTTTACAACTATATTTCTTTTCATATTGCCATTCTACTGAAAGACACCTTCTGAGTGCATCCAGATCTCCTTGAAAGATGTTCACAGTGTGGATTGTAGGTCATAGCTATGTCTTCTGGAGTGAAAAGTATGCAGAAAAAAGAGGTATTTTCAAAGACCTTGCTTTGCCAAATGTAGACATTAAATGGATTGGTCAGAGAGGGTTAAAGTGGCACCAATTAATGCCTTTGGTGAAAACCTTTCTACATCTCCCACAGCCTGACCTTATAATTGTGCACTGTGGTGGAAATGACCTAGTCACTTTAACTGAGGTAGGTCTGGAAATGCTTGTTAAGGACACCTTTGTGCAATTGATGTCACTTTTTCCACAAACTACCTTTGTATATTCTAATATATGCCAAAGGCAAAAGTGGAACTGGTCCAACCAATATTGTCCACAGATTGACAAAGCAAGAAAGCACGTCAATAAGTCTGTTTCTGCTTTCCTCAGAGAAGAATGGTATGGGTTCTATATACCACAACAACTTGCGTTACAACATGCAAGGCATTTATAGAGGATACGGTGTTCATTTCACAGATGAAGGCAACAGAGTCTTCCTCTTGAACTTTAGACTCTGCATCGGTACTTACTTGTAGGTACAAAAAACACTCAATTAACACAACGGCTCTTTTTAGAGCCAACCAACATCTAAACACTTATACTTGTTTTTTAAATGTATTTTTTTAATGTTTTTTTTGCCACCGTGCGCGCACCCCGCGATAATTTTTTTTTTTTTTGAGACCTAAGACGTCTTTCATGGTCCCCCTGACAAAGCCTAGGGGGTCAGGGACTCTCTACCCTGCCCCCTTTTCACGTTCTCCACTTGTATTTTTAACTCTCTTCTACCTCTAAAACTCAAAAATGGTGGCTGGGGGTGCGCGCACCGTGCGCGCACCCCGCGATTTTTTGAAAAAAAATAAAATGTTTTTTCACCCTTAAGGGTCCTTCAGGGACCCCCTGACAAAGGCTAGGGGGTCAGGAACTCTCTACCCTGCCCCCTTTTCACGTTCTCCACCTTTTTTTTTCACTGTCACACATCCAACACACAAAATGGCGGCCGACACTTCCTGATTTCGACCGATTCGAATGTTGACTGTCATGAATCCACCAATCAGAATTATGCTCGCGCACGTTAGGGTGCGCGCACCGTGCGCGTACGGTGCGCGTACGGTGCACGGCTATAGATATGTATGTGCTTTTAACTGCAATTTTCTCAGGACCTACTGAACAGATTGACTCCATGTATGCAAAAGGCACTTCCCTGACCTGAGGACTACCTCTTTGCCAAATTTCAAGTAATTCTATTCAGCCGTTCGGGCTGTACCTTCGACTAAAGGTCCTATGGGAAAATGCATGGGGAAAACACGTTTTGGGACCCCCCTTTTTTCTCAGCCCCCGCTTGACGAATCACCCCGAGACTTTCAGGGTAGGAGCTGAACGGAGCGCCCCATTAGTTTTGAAAATTTCACGAAGATAAGTCAACCGGCGCCAAAGTTATTCAAAATAGAATTTTCAGATTTCCTATGGGAACTCGGTCCTAAATATAACTATCTACTGGCGACCGCCAGTAGATAATATATGTATATATATATATATATATATATGTCACCTTTTACAAATCAACAAGTGTCCCTGCACTCTCAGACCTATAGGCAATAAATATTATACTTATTCAACAAGCAGACATAATCGCAACTCAGAAAGGGAAAAAATAATCTGAGAGCTTATACACACACAAGGGGAGTTGTAGCCTAGGGGGCGGAGAGTGAAGGGTTTTGTGTGTGATGCAGGCCAGTTTGTAAATACACCTCCCTTCCATGGGAAGCCAGTTGAGGGAGTTGAGAGCTGGAGTGATGTGATCAGATCTTTTTACTCCAGATACGAGTCGAGCAGCCATGTTCAACACTGCCCTTAGAGGGGCTAGGTGAGCTTTTGGAGTCCCTGTTAGGATGGTGTTCCCGTAGTCGATTTTAGAGAGAACTAGGGATTGGACTACTGTCTTGAGGTCTTCATGGGGAAGAAAAAGTTTCAATTTCTTTAGGTTTTTTAGAAAGAAAAGAGCACTTTTTGCAGAGTTTTTGATGTGGGCCTCCATGGATAAGTTCTTGTCAAGGGTGATGCTTAGAGACTTAACTGAGTCGGATAGGACGATGGGGAAGGTTAATGCGACCAGATTCTTGAGCCACTCTTTGATTGGACGGTGGTTGTTTTTTGGAGAGAATAGGATTAGTTCCGTTTTATCTGGGTTGAGCTTTAGGTGGTTAGCGTTGAACCAAGTTTGGAGCTCGGTTAGCGTGGCATTGAGGTGTCGGATGTCGCTGGGAGACTTGATTTTGAAATAGATTTGGGTGTCATCAGTGTAAAGGTGGTAATTCATTCCAGCTTTTTCAAGATGATTGTGAGGGGCCCCATGAAGAGATTGAAGAGGGCAGGGGAGAGGATCGAGCCTTGCGGGACCCCAAGTGTGACTTTTGTTGGCTTCGAGAGACAGGAGCTGGTTTTAATTTATTGCGAGCGGTGTTGAAGGAAGGAGGTGAACCATTTTAGAACTGTGCCATTGATGCCAGAGCGCTTCGACAACGTCTCCAGAAGTGCTGGATGATTTACTGTGCCGAATGCCGCCGATAGGTCAATAAGGATGAGTAGGCAGGCATCACCTTCATCTAAAGCCTTGTGAATATCGTCAGAGACGTTGAGCATAGCTGTTTCCGTGCTACAGCCTTTCCTGAATCCTGATTGAAAGGTGTCGAGGAGGTTGAACTCATCAATATGTTTGTTGAGTTGGTGGAGAACGCATTTCTCCAATGTTTTTGCAAGGAGTGGGAGGTTGGAGATAGGTCTGAGGTTGTTAAGATCATTAGGGTCGGCCCCTGGTTTCTTGAGAATGGGTGTGATTTGTCCTAATTGAAGGGAGCCTGGGACACAGCCTGGGTGAGAGAGGCGTTGATGATTTTTGTCCAGAAAGGGGATATGGTGTGGTTGAGTTCTTTTATAATTGTGGATGGGATGGGGTCCATAGTGTGGGAGGAAGGTTTTAGGTTAGAAATTATACTGAAGACCTCATTTTCCGACATTAGCTCAAAGTCGGACCAATGTGTATTGTTTTTTAGCTGGAGGCAGACCTGATTGTCCTTTTTAAGAACTCTTTCTGAATGGTCAAGGGTGGTTAAAGGTGGGCAGGTTAAGAGGGAAGGAGGGTTAGCGGTTTGGATGAAGGACTGATCAATTTTCGAGACTTTATTAGTGAAGAAGGTGGCAATTTCTTCACAACGCTCATTGGTGGCTTTGATTTCTTGAGAGGGAGTGCAGTTAGTTTGGCTTTTGACAATGTTGAAGAGTTCTCTCGGTCTGTTTTTTGCCAGATCTAGTTGGCTGCGAAAGAAAGACGCCTTTTCACTGAAAATGTGGTTTTTGTATGCCTGCCGAGCAGATCTAAGTTGCGCTGTAAAGTATTTTTGCACACATACACACAATAACATAGTGAAAACATCACAAAGGTACTCCAAACCAGTTTAGAAAAATAGCCAATATTTATCTGAGTAAAACAAGACCAAAATGACAAACATCCAACACAAACAAGTCAAGATATGAATTTTGCAAGAATAAAATCAAATACAGTGCTTAGAAATCAATAGCTTCAACTTGAGCCATCTGGTCGCACTTGACCGGGGCAAATCCAAATGTTCAGTCTGACCTTGATGGAGTGTGGGCTAGATACAGGAGTCACGCAGACACTGAAAGTACCTTGGATGCGTCACTGCTTGAGGACGATGTGTTAAAATAAGACGGTGATGGTTCGCTGTCACAGGCAATGCATCAGTTCGGAAATCAGGCAAAGTCGTTGATGTGTTGATGTCAAGAATGATGTATGTTGATTCTGTGGCATCAATGTCTAACCGCTGGGCAAAAGGTGGTGTGTCGGTGAGAAGCCACGCAGGGCTGGGAATCCATCGTAGTCGGGGACGGAGCATCACAGACGTCGGCAATGTGTTGTCCGAGTCTCACATAGCAGCGGTGATTCGGAAGCGTGACATCAGCAAACTCGGGCTGTGTTGTAAGTTGAGATTGTTGTGTCACACACCCGGCGAGCGGTGTCCACTGCTTCGGTGCAGGATGCAATAAGGAGTCAATTTATCAGGGAATGAGCCAGTTCCGAACAACGCTTCAATGTCAATGTATTGGTTTCTCGGGTTGCAGCACTAAACACTCACTTTCAAGGGTCCAGGACTGGATTTGGCGCCACTTGGTGTAACAGAAAGAGAAGGCAAGCCCAAACAAGCCCTTGGAGAACCTTTACAGATGTAGGGTGAAGAGAGTAAGGTCCTGCCCTCTTACTCCCAGGCAAGAAGCAGCAGGCCAACACAGCAAATCAAGCAAATGCCATTACATTTTAGACACAGAGTACACACGCTTTTGCACTGGTCAGCAGTGAAAAAGTGCACAGAGTCCTAAAGCCAGCAAAAACGAAGTTCAGCGCACAGTCAAAGCAGGAGGTCAGAAGGCAAAAAGTCAGGAGAAACCATGCCAAAAGATGCCAGGTCTAACAGTTTGCCTCACAAAATTAAAGGCAGGTCGCATAACATCATTGTGCAATTTACACTCATTATTTTTGACTTGTCTTTTCGTACATCAAGTCCAAAGCTGCAATTGAAAAATGTGGATTTTTTGGATGATTATTTTCAGTTTTTCAAATGTTTCGCTAGGGGTGAGATCACTATTCCCAAACAGCTATGCCAGTGCTCACATAGCCATGGAAATGTGCATACAGGCCATTCCCCCCACCAGCTTTGTAGGTGTCTATCAAAAGTCCCAGTAATGCTCAAGCATCAAGGCTAATCATCGAACATCTATGTAAATGCCCACACCATGTATGTGTATACACAGAGTTCTGCTAATGTCCACACTGCTCTGCTAGTGCCATCATAGCTCTATGAGACTCTACCGGTGCTCAATCAGCTCTATAAATGCCTATGTGATGCAGTGCAACCCCTACATCTCTGCTCTGTAAGTCTCCATATAGATCTCCTAAGATGTTTGGGCTCTGCTAGACCCATATAGATCTGAAAGTGCCCTTAGAACTTTGTAAGTGTTCCTATATCTCTTCTAAGACATTGCAGGCTCGGTTGTATGACATTACAAGAGATGACTTTACCATGCATGCCTTTAACCACACATCCTTCACCAAGCTGTATCGTTACTATGCATTGCCTTTACCACGCAAGTGTTTACCACACATATGCCTTTACCATGCATGCCTTTACAACAAAATGGTTAGTTTATATCAGGGAAATGAAACCCCTATGATATATATGTATAAACACATACGTATATATATATTACCTACTGGCGGTCGCCAGTAGGTAGTTATAGTTAGGACCACGTTTCCATAGGAAAACCTCAACATTCTATTTTGAATAACTTTGGCGCCGGTCGATGAATCCTCGCGAATTTCTCAAAATAGGTGGGGCGCTACGCTCCGCTCCTACCCTGAAAGTCTCGGGGGGATTCGTCAAGCGGGGGCTGAGATAAAAGGGGGTCCCAAAACGCGTTTTTCCCATGCATTTTTCCATAGGACCTTTAGAACGAGCTACAGCCCGAACGGCTGAACAGAATTACTAGAAATTTGGCAGAGAGGTAGTCCCTAGGTCAAGGAAGTGCCTTTTGTAGGTTTGGTGTAAATCTGTTCAGTAGATTCTGAGAAAATAGCCTTTAAATCAATATATATATCTGAGCCCGCTTACGGTACGCTTACCGTACGCTTACCGTACGCTTACCGTAAGCTTACGGTGGCGTGCGCGAGCGCGATTCTGATTGGCTCTTAGATCTTAGTAAACATTCGAATCGGCCGAAACCAGGAAGCGGCGTCCGCCATTTTGTCTCTCGCACTGAGTGTTGTTTATCAAACATGATGGCCAAAAACATGTTACGGGGCTGTTTTGACAACTCCCTCCCACATAGTCATGTTGAGGGAGTCCCCAAACATCCCCCAAGAGCAAAAACGGTTTTATTTTTTTTTCGGCAATTTCGCGGGGTACGCTTACCGTACGCTTACCGTACGCTTACCGTAAGCTTACCGTACGCTTACGGTAAAAAAATAAAAATAAAAAAAACACTATCCACACTTACCCCACCCCCTGTGCTTTTGGTGGCCGCAGGCCACCAAATGTGCAGGGCTTATTAATAGAGAAAAAAAACGTAATTTTGGCAACATGAAATTATAAAATCAAAATAAAAAAAACACTATCCACATTGACCTCACCCCCTGTGCTTTTGGTGGCCGAAGGCCACCAAATGTACAGGGCTTATTAAAGTTGATAAAAACCGTGCACGGAACGAACTGCGTTAAGTGGGCGCGCACGCCACAAATGGCGTAAAGTAACTTAGCATTTAAAAAACCGTACAAATTCACTGAAAAAACCATAGGTTTCACACACGTTATAGTTAGGAAATAGCATTTAAAAAACCTTGCTAATTCACTGAAAAAACCATAGGTTTCACACATGTTATAGTTAGCTGGACATTTTACTGATAAAAAACCAATGAAATTCCCCCGTTATAGTTACTGTAGGCAACTATAACTCACGCGACCGTAATCCTCTGCTGATGACATATGTGTCTTTATGAAAAAAAAATATTTGTAATATATGTATAGCTAAAATTTAATGGAAGAAGATATGGGCAAATAAGTGTCTAAATACAGTATTAGCATCAGCAGAGGATTACGGTCGCGTGAGTTATAGTTGCCTACAGTAACTATAACGGGGGAATTTCATTGGTTTTTTATCAGTAAAATGTCCAGCTAACTATAACATGTGTGAAACCTATGGTTTTTTCAGTGAATATATATATATGTAAAGTTTGTACCATAGCTAAAAATATAAAAGAAATAGAAATGGCCAACAAAAGAATGTGGAAAATCAAACAACGCATAACTTGTAAAAGTCAATTCCTAATCTACATGGTGGAGTGCCCCTGCCTGCTCAGATACGTGGGCAGTACAATATGTGACCTGAAGAAAAGAATGCTGGAACATGTTAGGGCAACAGTTAACACAGACAGAAGTAACGCCATAGCAAAACATATGGAAAAAGAACATGGTGGGAATTGGAAACTGCTAACTTTCTTTGCTGTGGAACAGGTGGAACAACAGGCCCGTGGTGGAGGCAGAGAAAAAATATTGCGGCAAAAGGAGTCAAGATACATACTACATTTTCAAACTCTGACCCCGAGAAGGCTGAACCAAGATGATGAGTTACACTCACACTTATGATGCACTTTAAAGTATGCTGAATAAATAAAATGAATATTTCACGACCAGGTCCTCGATGAATTAGACCCCGTATGAGTTTCATGAACTAGTAACATTGTTATGAACACTAACCTCCCTGATATGGTTTTTAACTGTATATATGGGACAATGAAGGTCCTAAGGTGCTTAGAGCATTGACCTAAGGAAGTGATGCATTAGATTTGACTTAATTGACTGTATAAATAACTGATGTAGTGTAAATTGGTTGAAATCACTGGCAATGTTGGATTTGATCCAGAACTGTTCGAGTGGGTTTGATAACGTTAGTCTATAAGAAAAATAGGGAAAATGTATGGATGTCAGGGGGTGACTCCTTTCCCCCACAGCCTGACCCAGGACTCACCTGTTTCACCACCCTTCTGTCTTCAACAGTCACCGGGGAACTGGAGAGGAGAGACGCTGGCGCCATCTTCGGCATTAAACGAGCGCTGGCCCTTTCAGGACGGGGCTTCCTTGGCAGAGGAGGACCACGCCCCCTGTGACGTCGCTGGTCCGGATTGGCGGGCGCCGCAGAGAAAGGACGCAGATGCGGAAGTGAGAGGAACGCCGCCGGAGGAGCAAGGAGGTGAAGGCGAGACCCAGGAGAGCGGAGGAGAAGACGCGGAACCGGAGAGAGGAGACTGGAAGAACGGAAGCAAGATCCAAAGACGAGTCCCGAGACCGGAAGGGGAAGCGGAGGCCGGGCCAGGAGGCGAGGAACACGCTGCGCCCTGCCAGGGACCCGGAGGTTCCTGGCTCCAACAGGTACGACATCGTATCCTGGGACCAGGGAACCGGGGCGGTGGAAAAGGAAGGGGCACTTTGTGATAACCCGTAGACGGTTCATCTGCGGATATCACCGTTGCGCACAACTGTTGGTGGTCGGGTCCTTGACCTGGTGACACACTCTTTGATTCGTTTGGTGTCCCTCACGAACCCTGCCCCTAGAGTGACAGCACTGCTAGAAACCTAAGAGGATTCTCTCTATTTTTGTTTTCATGTGCTGAGTCCTCCTCCCTCACCGGTGAAGTAACCAGGAGAAGCAGGAGATTCCGAAAAGGGAACGGCCACGGAGAGAACAATCCCGGAGCTAAAAGACCCAGCAACACATGACGAATCCATCCCATTGTACCTATATCCTTGGAGATTAAAAACCCTTGACAACCTATTCCAGTTCAACGTCATTCTTTACGCTGTCCAGGGAGGGACTTCCCGACAATTTGGTGGAGAATGCGGGCAGAGTAGCGCAGGATAACGACACCTGATGGAGGCGCTCATCCAGCATTTAGTGGAAGGACAGCGTAAACTAGAATGGGCGATAGAGAGACAACTGACAAACGCCCAGGCCGACAGAGACACCTTCAAGGATCAGATGAAGGCCCAACTAGATGCGCTAACCCGCGTCGTTGACGAAATGCCCTCTGGGCCAGGGGGACAAGTGACTGTCCGGCCATCCAGCGCCTTCCCCACAGTATCCTTACAGAAGTACATCCCCGGGGACGATCCCGACGCCTTTCTAGTCAACTTCGAACGGGCTGCCAAAGCGGCAGGATGGCCCAGGGACAAATGGCCGTTTTTTCTGGCGCCCCTGCTCTCCGGGGAAGCCCAGGCCGCCTACCAGCTGGCCAACGAAGGTGGGGACGTTCCCTACGATGACATTAAGCTAGTAATACTGGAGCATTTGGGAATGGATGCCGAAGCATATAGACTAAGGTTCCGTCGCGAGAAGGGCGCTTCCGGGGATACTCCCAAAACCCTGTACCTAAAACTGAAGATGGCCGCGGAAAAGTGGCTACGTCCTAATGACTATTCCAAAACGGAGATAATGAACGCCGTCATATTGGAACAATTCGTCGAAGCCTTACCATTCGCCACACAGCGTTGGCTTCGTCAACATGCAGGACTCACTATCGACAGGGCCGTGGAAATGGCCACTTCATATGTTAGGGCACAGCCTCGTCCTCTAGCCTGGGAACCTGAGAAAGGGATGCGGTCCACGACGATACCACGCAAACCACTGCGTCCCATCAAGGAACCGGAAAAAGTTAGACCCATGCGGCCAGAACCCCTGGTTCCTCGTCAACCCCAGTGTTTTGAATGTGGCGAGTGGGGGCATATCGCCCGGGTTTGTCCACGAAGGAAAACTGAGGAACCCATGGATTGCAGCTACGGACCCCGCAACTTGTTGTATTCAACTGAATTGGGCGCGGCCTACTACGTAAGTCTCAGAGTCAACACCTTTACCGTGGCCGCTCTGTTAGATTCGGGATGTAAACAGTCCATGATGAAAAGCGGATTCGTATCCCCCAACCAAAGGGTCCCGGGAGGTAAGGTGGCTATTAGATGTATTCATGGGGACGTGCGGTGTTATCCCACAGCCAGGGTACCCCTCTCATGTCCGGGGACAACCGGTTCTAGTTATGTCACCGTAGGGCTATCGGACTTTCTTCCGGAGGACCTCATTCTGGGTACAGATAACCCGGACTTCTTATCTCTCTTCCGGAAGACCACCGAACCCCCGGTAAAAACATCTTCCGGTCTTTTAGCCCAGGAGCCTTGGGCTATTGACCGGAATTTCCACTTCGCACAACTGAACGATCCCACACTGGTTCACGCCTGGCAGGAGGCGAAAAAGGAACCTCCCCAGAGGGCAGGACTTTACCCCTGCTTTTCTATAAAACAGGGACTATTATACCGTCTTCCTAACGCCCAGAGCCCGTCACAGCTCCTCGTCCCTACCCCTTTCAGAGAACAGGTCCTGTTTTTCGCGCATAGCCATCTGTTGGCAGGGCACATGGGGGCTCAGAAAACCACAGACAATATTCTGAAAAACTTCTACTGGCCAGGTATATACGCCGAAATCAAGTCCTATTGCAAAACATGTCCAGTCTGTCAAATGAGGAATCCATATCAACCCCCAAAAGCTCCCCTCCAGCCTCTACCCATTGTGGGGCAACCATTTGAAAGGGTAGGGCTAGATCTCATAGGTCCGTTACCCCGGACCTCCCAGGGATTCCGATATGCCTTGGTCTTGGTCGACTATTGCACACGCTTCCCAGAAGCTTTTCCCCTTCGGAGTACCACCTCCTCAGCCATAGCCGACAAACTTGTGGAATATTTTTCCAGGGTGGGCTTTCCCTCACAAATCCTTACTGATCAAGGGACACCCTTTGTTTCTTCCCTAATGGCACAAGTATGCAAACTTCTGAACGTAAAACATATAAAAACCTCCGTTTACCATCCGCAAACGGACGGATTAGTGGAGAGGTATAATGGCAATCTGAAATTGACTCTCAAAAAGATGATGGAAAGCGAAGGGAAGTCATGGGCACGTCTTCTACCTCTGGCTCTCTTTGTCATTAGAGGGCAGGTGCAAAGTAGCCTAGGGTGTTCCTCGTTTGAACTCCTCTATGGCCGACAACCACGTACGCTGCTGGAAATGACAAGGGAGACCTGGGAAACAGAGGAAGACAACACCCAGACTCTCCTCGAATACGCTCGACAACTACGTTCCACCTTGGGTAAATTAAGAGAGTTGGCCCATAGGAACCTCGAGAAAGCTCAGGGCCAACAAAAGAAGTTATACGATAAGGGTACCAAATTACGGGTCCTTCAAGTAGGCGACTGGGTATTGGTTACACAACCATCCAGCCTGAACAAAGGAAAAAGAGGGTGGAAGGGCCCGTATAGGGTCCTAGCGACTATCGGGAACACCACCTATAGATTACAAATGAACGACCACACCACCCAAACGTATCATATCAACCTACTAAAAAAATGGTTAGGTCCTCCTCCTCAAGACGTACAGTTGACCCAACCTGAAGCCTGTTCCCCCTGTACCTTAGAGGCCCTGACCGTGAATCCCGACCTATCAGAACAGGACACGCAGGACTTGTTGAACCTCCTTTTGTCCTTTCAGGATCTCTTTTCTGACTATCCTGGAAAAACCACCCTGGTCGAGCATCGGATAGAGACTCGGCCTGGGGTACCCATCAAACAAAGACCCTACCGAATCCCGGCAGCCCGGCGGTCCGCCGTGTCTACGGAGATTCAGAAGATGCTACAGATGGGGGTGATCCGACCCTCCCAGAGCGAGTGGTCATCCCCCATAGTCCTAGTCCCTAAACCCGATGGATCCATTAGATTCTGCATTGACTTCAGAAAAATCAACGCCATCTCCTCTCTAGAAGCGTATCCGTTACCCAGGGTAGACGAGTTAATAGAAAGGTTAGGGAAGGCTGAATACATAACCACCCTGGACTTAACAAAAGGGTATTGGCAGGTGCCCCTCAGGGAGTGTGATCAGAAAAAAACAGCCTTCTCCACCCCTGATGGTCTTTTTGAGTTTACTGTCCTACCCTTTGGTTTGCATGGAGCACCAGCCACCTTCCAAAGATTGATGAATGTTGTCCTCCGCCCCCACTCGGACTACTCGTCGGCATATCTAGACGATATTGTGATTTTCAGTTCATCCTGGTCATCCCATCTAGAACATTGCCGACAGGTCCTTCAGGAACTCCGGACTGCTGGATTACATATTAACGCTGGGAAGTCCTTTGCAGCGTTTCATCAGGTACGATACCTAGGGTTCCTACTCGGTAAAGGCTGCATTGCGCCCCAAACCGAAAAAGTGAGAGCCATCCGGGAGACCCCTGTCCCCACCACCAAGCGCGGAGTCCGGGCCTTCCTGGGCCTGTTGGGATATTACCGACGCTTTATACCCCAATACTCAGAGATCTCGGCTCCTCTTACAGAACTATTAAAGAAATCCGTCTCTGACCGGACTTTGCGGCAACCCACACCCCAGGTCCTGGAAGCGATCTCCCGATTGAAACAGGCCATTACGAACCACCCGGTACTGGTCTCCCCGGACTTTAGCCGTCCCTTTATCCTCCAAACGGACGCCTCGGACTCAGGTATAGGGGCCGTTCTTTCCCAACTAACGGAGGGGGACGTCGAGAAGCCCGTTCTGTTTATTAGTCGGACCCTATTTCCCCGGGAAAGACATTATCCCACCATCGAGAAGGAATGCCTCGCGGTGAAATGGGCGGTGGAAAAGTTGCGCTACTACCTGGAGGGAAGGAGGTTTACTCTCTACACCGACCACGCGCCCCTCGTCTGGATGAGCCGTAACAAGTCCAACAACCCGCGGGTCATGAGGTGGTTCCTCTCCCTTCAACCCTTTGTGTTTGATGTCCTTCATCGGGCTGGTTCCTCCAACGCCAATGCGGACTTCCTCTCCCGAGTTTCCTACGTCCCCGACCGGGACTTTGCTTGGGGGAGGGTGTGTCAGGGGGTGACTCCTTTCCCCCACAGCCTGACCCAGGACTCACCTGTTTCACCACCCTTCTGTCTTCAACAGTCACCGGGGAACTGGAGAGGAGAGACGCTGGCGCCATCTTCGGCATTAAACGAGCGCTGGCCCTTTCAGGACGGGGCTTCCTTGGCAGAGGAGGACCACGCCCCCTGTGACGTCGCTGGTCCGGATTGGCGGGCGCCGCAGAGAAAGGACGCAGATGCGGAAGTGAGAGGAACGCCGCCGGAGGAGCAAGGAGGTGAAGGCGAGACCCAGGAGAGCGGAGGAGAAGACGCGGAACCGGAGAGAGGAGACTGGAAGAACGGAAGCAAGATCCAAAGACGAGTCCCGAGACCGGAAGGGGAAGCGGAGGCCGGGCCAGGAGGCGAGGAACACGCTGCGCCCTGCCAGGGACCCGGAGGTTCCTGGCTCCAACAGGTACGACATCGTATCCTGGGACCAGGGAACCGGGGCGGTGGAAAAGGAAGGGGCACTTTGTGATAACCCGTAGACGGTTCATCTGCGGATATCACCGTTGCGCACAACTGTTGGTGGTCGGGTCCTTGACCTGGTGACACACTCTTTGATTCGTTTGGTGTCCCTCACGAACCCTGCCCCTAGAGTGACAGCACTGCTAGAAACCTAAGAGGATTCTCTCTATTTTTGTTTTCATGTGCTGAGTCCTCCTCCCTCACCGGTGAAGTAACCAGGAGAAGCAGGAGATTCCGAAAAGGGAACGGCCACGGAGAGAACAATCCCGGAGCTAAAAGACCCAGCAACACATGACGAATCCATCCCATTGTACCTATATCCTTGGAGATTAAAAACCCTTGACAACCTATTCCAGTTCAACGTCATTCTTTACGCTGTCCAGGGAGGGACTTCCCGACAATGGACACAACCCTGTGATAAACAGATTGCACAAGATGTGCCATGGCCCACTAGAGGGCCTGATTATTAAGGGGTGACTGACAATAATATGATATGCCTGCGCGTTTTCGAATAATGTACCTAAGTGAAATATCACAATGGTAGATGCGATCTTTTGTTAAAAGGTATGTTCGGGTTAGTCACTCGGATAGAAATCACCTGCTGTTTTAAAGGATATTGTCCTAATGGCCAGGTGCTTGGGAATAACGATAAGAGAATAGAACGGAGCGATAGATGCAAGGAATCCATCCAGTCAAAAGATCACGGTGAGAAAGGGCTATGATGAAAGAATAGCGCAGAGCGTTCAGGCATTTGAAATGGGAAAAAAATGGAGGAATGTAACAAGGGTTCGAGCCCTGGTGATGGTGAGAGAAAACTGTAGAAACTCGCATGTGCGGGGCGATATCAGTAGACTAACAAATATCACCCCTATATTGTTTTATAATTACAGACCACAATGCGATGACGAAAAAGAATATAAGAAATTACGAATGTTACAAGCATATGCAAAAAGTAAATGAATTTTTGTTATTGTAATGTTACACAGTATCTTCATTGCCATAATATAGGTTTTATAAAATAATGTAGTGACAAGGTTTAGCAACAACTTTTGAAATATGAAACCACAATTACCATAATGCAGTAGGTGGTAACAATAGGATGTGATGTCATTATTGTTTAAATACGGCAGAAATGTAATGCCGCTTTGTGTTTGTCGTTATTTCCCCGTGAACAAGGTCTCGGCTGAGACTGAAACGCGCTGGGGTGTGTTGGCAGCTTTAAAATTAAACACCCTTGAACTACAAACGGATGGATTGTGATTAATTGATTCTTGAAAAATATACAGAGCAGTGAGTGCTGTGAGAAATCCTTTGCAGGGAAAGTGTGGCAATACTTGAAATGCCTTGGTCCTGCCGTACTCAGAGTGCACCAACTTAGAAGCGCCCACATAGCCAGGAAAATGGGACTATGCGGATAGGAATATATATATACATATATATATATTCACTGAAAAAACCATAGGTTTCAGGCACGTTATAGTTAGGAATTAGCATTTAAAAAACCTTAGAAATTCACTGAACTAACTATAACAGGGGAATTTCAAGGGTTTTGTACGAGGGAAATGTCCAGCTAACTATAACGCCCCTGAAACCTAGGGTTTTTTCAGTGAATTTCTAAGGTTTTTTAAATGCCAATTCCTAACTATAACGTGCATGAAACCTATGGTTTTTTCAGTGAATTTCAAAGGTTTTTTAAATGCTAATTCCTATCTATAACTTATCTCTGAAGATATCATGTTTAATGATTTTGATTGGATTTCTATATTTTTCAAATTCAGTGTGTCAATTTCATTAATTAAATTTTTTTTAAAATACTTTTTTATCACCATTTTTTAAATGTATTTTTTCAATTAATTCTTTTAAAAATTAAAAAATATTATTTGAACTTAATGGGTTTTTCAAACATATTTTTCAAAATATTTTTTTAACTATATGTGCAAAACTTTATTTTATATATGTTTTTCAATGTTTTTGGATCCGCGCACCCTAAGCGCACCGTTCCCGATCCCTACGCGACAGCGTCCGCGCATGGTACGAGTTCGGTACGTGTTTAGTGCGCGATCGCAATGCGACTGGTACGTACTCCCAGCCTATACGCGATACGTTCGATGTACTTAATGCGACGTTTACGCGCTTCCGCGACGCGTCATCTGCGTCTATGACGCGGTAGGTGCACGGATCCCGCGAAATATTTAACATTTCAAAAAACATGTATATATGTATTTCATGTGAATATTAATTGAAGACAAACTCTAAACTAGTCTTAAAACTAATATATTTTTACATCAAATCCTATAATTTTTTTTAATTCAATTTCGCGTAAGCGCACGGTGCGTGGATCCCATGCGACCTGCAAAAAAAGAGATTTGATTGGTTCATTACACTTCCTGTTCTAACTACTGAAAGACCCCACCCATTTCAATCATTCTTCTTTGAGCTTCTTTGGAGAACCATCTCTTTGGAGAGAAGAAGATTTTTTAGACTAAGTTTACACTTAGCTGTAACTTTTTTCAACCAAAAATGGCTTCAGGGCAGCAGGCATCACCTGCATCACCTCATAGTTCTGAGGATTAATTTTTGCCGGAGGCACCACTCCAAAAACGTTTTTCTTCAGTGGTGTGGACATTTTTTACTTTTCCCGAGGGGCAGAATAAGACCAATGCCACCTTGGTCACGTGCAAGATTTGCAAAAGAGTCCTATCGAGAGGGGATCCTAACAAGAAATACTCTTGCGGCACGGCAAGTATGATGAAGCACATGAGGACGATTCATCCAAACATTCTTTGACAAGAAGAGTGACGACAGATGAGAAACACTCCTGCTCCTGCGCCATCCACTTCATCGCACCCGAGCACATCAAGAGTGCATCCATCAGCCCAAACCTTGGACATCCGTCCTCAATTTCAATTTTTAAAAGTGCTCTGCACTAAGTGCAATGCGACTTTGTGTTATGGTGAGCAGTCGATCGATCTGATCTGCCGCCGCCAAGAAAGTCACATTTGCTAGTTTTTTTTTTTTATTGTTCCCTGAAGTTCATTGTTTGGTTTCTCCTGTTTTGTTTTTTGTTTTGTTTTTTGCAGAAAAAACAAAAAAAATTAAAAATTGTTTAGAAAACCCCCAAAAAATTATAAAAGAAGAAAGAAGAAAAAAAAAAGTTCTTGTAAGAACTAACTTTCCTGGTTTCAAAAAAGAGCTACATTTCTTTGTTAGTGTGTGAAAGTTTAGATGAATGTATGTGTAGTACGTAATTGACTGAATGAACGCATTAGTAGCGTATGGTGAATGTATAAGTGCAGAACTATAAGGAAGTGCTGCAGCATCACACAGTAACCTCTTTAACTGCAGTGTGCTGTAGTACTTCCGAAGCACAGGGATGCAACATATGTACATAAATATGTTGCAAATCTATGCTTCTCTCTGCACGGCTGCTTAAACTGCAGCCATGTGGTGACACCGGCACCCTTGCACCATAGCGCAAGGATATCTGTGTCATGTGCTGTTTTTCTTCAGGAAGACACACCTTTCTGCACATAAACAATGAGAAAATGCATTTTTCTCCTTCAATGTATGCTGAACATTTTAGCATGCATTGAAGATATAAAAATGTGGAGAAATGAAAACAATTCTCCTTGTTGTGCTTTCCTACACCAATTTTAGAATGGTACAGCATTCACACACGTATCGAGATTTATGATACATCTAAACATGTGTCTTGTTCTATGAGTATTCAGTGCAATCATGCACAACAACACTTATAGAACACCCTATCAACGCAAAGTGGTCTGCATGATGAGGTTGTATTTACATGGAGTATAAAAAGTGCACAGAGTGCCTTTTCCTCTCTTTCTAAATATGAAACAGTATCTTACACAATAACTATGTTACAAAAAGTGACATATTTTAAAATTCCTTGCGAATGATAAAAGTAAGCACAGAGTTGTGTCTGCAAACATGTTCAAAGAAGAATGATTGAAATGATTGCAGTCCTTCAACAGCTAAAAAGGTGAAATATTATGAACCCCTCAAATCTCCATTTTTGCAGGTCACATGATATCTGATTATGGTCAGATTTCAAAACTACATAAACAGAGTGTTTTTAGAAACGTGTTTCAACTTTGTAGCTTCTTGCAGGCCTCTTCATTCTGCATATTGAGACTTAGTTAAACTTACCTTCACAGTAATAGGAATAAAAAATGGTATACATTTTTTCTGTTTTTCATTCAAATATAAATTCTTAAAAATTGCTTATTTTAAAATTTGGATCTGTGAAAGAAAAGAAAAAAAAATTATAACATATAATAATACATTTTTTGCTGTTCTCAGAATATATTGAATTTCACTAGAAATAGTGATTTCAATGGTACTCCTCACTTAACAGCGGGCAAAAAAAAAACAACCAGAAGGATTGTTAAAAAAACAACAACATACTATTCTCAGTAAAATACCAGAAAATACAAATCATACATATATGAAATGCTTAGAGATTACAAAATTTATAACTTTAACTCATAAAAACTGTAAATGTTTCCGCATTAAAATAATCACCGAATAAATGACCACCAAAAAGTCCATAATTCAAAAATATACCTTTCCTTGAGGCCAAATGGTATTTTTGCACTTCTTCTTTTTGTAAATTGTCCAATGGTAGTCCTATTAAATTATAATAATACATTCCTCAGAGAGTGAATTATCTTCCTAAAACTTTGGCTTAAAAAATATTTAAAAATATTAGGTAGGAATTTGGTAATTCACTAGGCAAACGTTGTTTGAAAATCAACTGGGCATCATTACAAAGTGTCCAGTCTTTGTCACATTTTAGATAGGCAGTGTAATGTCCAGATGTGGTGGAAGGACCATCATGGAAAATTATTGCAATTGCTACAAAAGTCCTTCCTGATATTGATAGTTGTGCTGCTACAAATTGTTTTATTAAAGTATCCAATTTTCTTCCGTCAGCTGTACAACGTTGCATCATTAAAATTATGTATTTTCCATATTTTGTTAAGAATAATGTGGATAACATTTCTGATTTACATTGGCTACACTCCATGTTTTGAATTGCACCTTTCACTAATTTATTGAAAGACACTGATTTACAGTCTGGTAATGTTAAATACATAAATCTCTCAGTGTCTACATTGGTGCTACATGTATACATGCAATTTTCACAATAATGTTCCCATTTGTAAGAAAGGCCAAAAATATTTTCTATTTCTACTCCTTCATTTTCAAAAATGGTAAGCATATACATTAAAAATTCCTGAGCATCTTGTTGGATATTTTGTGTAAATTGTGTAGAACCAGAACACACATCCAAAAGACTACGAACATCTGAAACAGATTGTACATTACTTCTATCTGTTGTCAATTTTTCCATAAACAGAATGGAACAGAGAACAAAATCTTTTTTTCCCGAAACTGCATAATTTGTGCTTGCAAACCTTCCAGATAAAAAACAACATTGACCACTACATTAGCATAGCAGTTGACACCAGAACTATTTTCAAACTGATAACCAACAATCTCTTCAACAGTGTCCAATTTCTTTTTACCTGCAATCACAACATTATCTTGTTCTTTTCTTTTCTTGATACCTTCAGAACAGATATTCTCTAACCTTCTTTTTCGACCAACCATATGCTTTTCAAATACAGGATATTGACCTAAATTTGGAGCATACACCCTTCTTAACCTATTATACTCTTTTACACAGTTTGCATCTGCAGTAACCTATGTCTCATCAAAATCAATCAAAAACAAACCAGATAATGTTCTGACTCGCGGCAAAGCAACATATGCCATACCCTCTTTAAATACAGTAGATCCAATGTTCACCAATGCACTGTCTACACTTAATCCTTGAGATTTATGAATAGTCACTGCATATGCCAGAGAAAATGGAAATTGTTTCCCACGGACATATAAATCTTTAACAAGCAAAAAACGAACTGAACAACGACCAATTTCTTTAACTTCATCAATCTGATCAAATTTAATTTTTTTAAATTCAATTCCTTCTTTTTTCTGATAATTCACAAAATCCACCACTTTGCCCATTGCACCATTAACTAAACCTTTCTCTACATCCAAATTACGCCTTAAAATTGCCTGACAGTTTACACACGCATACAGTGTCTTTTCCAAACCAGCAGTTTTAGATATTTTTTTTTCTAAACAATCTAGTTTTGATCTCAACTTACCCGTCAAAATAATAGTGATTCCTTCATGTAGTATTTTATCGATGGCTTCCATTTTTACAATTTCTTCATTTTCCAATTTGAATAATTCTTCGTTGAATATTGAACACTCACGCAGTGTCGGCATTAAGCAAATCACTGACTTATTTTTAGCAATTTCCATGTACAATTTTGCAGGAACTGCATTTTCATTTGGAAAGACATTGCAAAGTAATTGACTCTCCAAAGCTTCTTTCCCTTTTTTTGAAAGAATTCCAATTCTTATATCTTGAAGAATACTTCAATATTCAGCATCATTTGCCTGTCGCATATTTGTTTTCAGTTCTTTGTATTCAAAATTACTCCAAATGTTCACATTACCAACACTGCCAAGAGACTTTCTGGTATCTTCATGGGCAAGTGTTTTAAATACCGGTTGTCCTTTTACCGGTGTCAGTTGCAGTAGATCTCCAAAAACTATGACGTGTTTTCCTCCAAAATAACACGTCATACTCTGTTTTAAGAATTTGCTGCATTCTTAAATGCACAAAGGCAAGCATCAAGTTTGAAACCATGCTCACCTCATCAATAATGAGAAGTTTCATTTTCTTCAGCACTCTTGAAACTTCACAACAAGCTTCTCCAGATAGCTTGTGGTATTCCAATTTGTTCTCATGTTCTACTGGCTGCATTAGTAAACGATGTAAAGTAATTCCTTTAATGTTATGTGCTGCCAACCCAGTTGGAGCAGTGACAACACAAGACAAATGCGACTCAGTTGTTTTTTGCAGATAACTTGTAATTACTTTAATTAAGAAACTCTTTCCTGTTCCAGCTTGACCACTCACATACATTCGGATACGTTGAAATGATGTACATGAGCACACTCTCTTTTCATGAAGTAAGCCATGGTCAACCTGCTCTTTCACTTGCTGATATATTTGTTTCTGTTCAACATTTAGTTGCTCTTCCAAGTTTCCTAACTGTATTGCATCTTCTTGTGCTTGATACATTGCTGTTTCCACCTCATTCATTGCAATCGCTGCTTCATTTTCAACAATTGGTTGTCCTAGTGGATCTTGACTCAGTGCAGCAGAACTTTGACTGTCTTGAGAACTGTCTCTAGCAATCTCAGCTGCAATTGTAGCTTCTTGATCAATTTCATCATTCAACATTTTGACATAATTTGCGAAAGCACTGCACTGTATGCTATCTTTACAAGCATTAAATGAATCTCCATCACTGGAAAAATCTCCAAGTAATTCCAGTTCAGAACGCCATGGTTTGAACATTTGCAAAAGGGCTAAATAGTAAAATTCGATTTTGTCACCAGTGTCGCAACTCGGTTTTCTGTGATTAATTAAATTTCCTTTCCTTTGTTTCACCAGACATCCTTCAGAATCAATCACTCCATATTTTCCATCGTTGATGTTCTCTGTAATATTCCGTTTAAAAGTGTAGTTTTGCAGCACTTCATAGAGACACATGTTCTCAAGATGATGACTTCTCTTTGGATAGTATGTGTCCAACATATTGGTTTTCAAAATATCTGTACTTTCAGGGTCATTTTCTGCTAAATATTCAATTTCTTGAACAGATTTCAGTACCCGATTTCGCATTCCTGCAAGACCTAGACTCACCCAAATGATTCTTCTACTTTTGGAATATAGACTTGCCGATGATAACCGATCTGAACATTCATATGCTCCAATTTCACGATGCGATAACATCTTCAAACTGAAACTGTATAATTTCTTACTTAGAGTCTTCTCGTGAGAAATCTCTTCCCACATTTCTTTCAATTCAGTCTTTTCTGATTTAGTAATGTAAGATGTTACATATCGAGCAACAGCAATGGAATTGTCCGCAACATACTGAATATCCATGTTAGCATTCCACATGGATAAAATAACTGGATTGTAGTCATTTATGTATTTTGATTCTTTGCTTCTTCTTAAGTTGTAGGGGTTTTTCGGAGACTTTCTTGTGATGGTATGTCGTACAGCTGACATAAAACTGTTCACTCTTCCTTTGGCTAATACAGGACGTGGAAATCCAAAACGACATTTGGTATAGAACTTATCCTTTGACTTGTACTTTCGTCGACAGTATTTTCCACACCTTTGGCTTTGAAATCGTAAGACTTGTTGTTTTAAGTTTTTCTCTTCTCTGCTATTTGGAAGAACACATGTAGCATGATTTTCAATGAAAGACAAAACAGTTTCATCTGAATCTGTTCCAAATTTGGGGGCGTCCTTGACCCATAACATCATATGTATTTGAGGAGCACCTCTTGCTTGATACTCCTTTATCCAAAAGAAATCCACAACTTCTCCAAGAGGAGGATTCTTTTTACTGCAGATGAAAGACATCATAGCTTCAAATCAATGATTGAAATATCTGCATACATTGACAGGATCCAAAGAGCACAATTCTCCAGATGTCTTGTAGTCAATATTTTTTATATTGGAATTTGCCTCTCGAAGAAATTCAAGTAAATCATCCCAAGCATACTCAGCACAGCTTAGTGTAACAAACCATGTAGGAGTTCCCAAGTTCCGTAGCATAGATTTCAGTTCTCCATGTCGACGGTACCAATATTCATTAGTCCCACGCTGACATGCCATCAGCTTAATCAACTGAGATTCTAAATGATCATCTCTCTGATGCACTTTATCCATAAAATCCTTTGCAGTTACATTTTGCAGATGCATTCCAGTTTTTAAAATTTGATTTACTGCATATGAAAGTCCAGACAAGTCACTTTCAAACAGAAGATGAAACATATAATGGATACATTGTCGAAATCTTGGATCTTCTGCATATAATCTTGTTGTCCGATATTCAGATGCAGGAATCTGCACAGGACGTTCATCATATCGTCCACCTTTTCCTGTTGGAAACAACTGCGGGAAACAACGAGCTTCCAAGCTCTCTTCCCATACACTCATGGGACTTCCTGTTGCTTTTTTCATTTGAAACAACTCAATTGTATTCCCCATCACCTCTTTGGAATGAAGTGGATGTACACTGTAATGTTCATAGATCTCTTCACATCTGGACATGTCCACTTTTTCAATTTGTCCACTTAATGTTTTACTATCTTCTGCTAAATCTATTTCTTCTTCTCCAACAAACACATTTCTATAGTACTCATTATTTTTTAACAGATACAATCATGCCTTTTGCACTTTTCTAACATCCACTAACTCTTGCCATATTTTCTTATTCTTAGTAGGAACACCATTAACTAGAATGACTAGTGGCTCATTTTCTGCATGATCTACACCAATAGTTTCAACATTTTTCCTTAAATCTAATGGTAAATACACAACTCTTCCTTTCAATCCTCTTTGCAACTCTGATGGAGGTAATTTACTTGTTTTGGGCTCCATACGAACAATAGCCTGAAACGTGTGAACACATTGTATCAGAATGGACTCATAAGTATTTAAATCTATCAGCTCTGGAGGAATAGCAACCAACTCTAGATCATTATGAACAGCTCTAGCAGGCATTTTATTCTCATGTAATTTATTATAACAATATTTGCAAATACGCTGCTCACATCCCAAATCAAAACAATCCTCTACCAACAAATAAGTTGCAAATTCCATCCACTTATCATTAGCTTCTATTTCACTTTTTGAATACAGATTGACACCCCTAGTCTGATTTTTATAGTGACTTCGCCGACAACAAATACAAGAAACATTTGGGTGCCGATCACGATCCGGTAAAAACCGGGTACGAACCGTCGGACGGAGCATATTCTCCGTCCGACGCGTACCCGGTCTTAAAAATATACAAACCTGGAATTACGATTCGCACGGAAACACCATTTCCGTATGAATCGTACAAAACCCCGACCGACAAAAATAAACATACAAATGTGATCCGGGAAAGCGCCGACGTGACGTCGGGACGCACGCAGCCTGCCATTCACGAACCAGGAATCACGATTCGCACCGACGTCATCCCGCACGGTGAATATTTTCCGGCAGCCAAAAACTGCCGGGAAATCAGGACGACGCGAACAAGGAGTACCTGTACGCGACGGACAGACATGGACCCGAACCTACGTGTCATCCCGGCCCTCATAGCAGTCGACCTCCTCCACAGGTTACGACGCAGACGTCGCAGAAGGTCAGAACAATAAAGGGAGGGGGGAAAGGGGGGGGGCAGGGGCAGGCCACAGAACCCCCACCAAAGTCACACAGCACACATGCCCTGGACATACCTGACCCCCAGGCCCTGGTCACTACGAGGGGGTGGGGGCGTGTCCAGCAAAGCCAGCGTCCACCACAACGGAAGTGCCTGACGATGTGAACCGGCAACACAACAATACAGGTACGTCCCGTACCCACGCCTTAAGAGCGTGGGTACGAGTCATACCACGCCCACACCTACGTCATCCCAACAATGGCGGGACGGCTGTACCCACGTGGCAAAGGCCTGGGTACAGCCCGCACAAGCATCACATAGCGTGGGGACGCATATGTACGGACCGTACCCCCACCCCCGTATGCATGGAGCGTACCCCCAACTGCAACAGTGTAAGTACGACCCGTACCCCCACCCCAACAGTGTATGTACGACCCGTACCCTCACCCGCGTACGTATGGAGCGTACCCCCACCCCAACAGTGTATGTACGATCCGTACCCTCACCCGCGGACTTATGGAGCGTACCCCCACCCCAACAGTGTAAGTACGACCTGTACCCTCACCCGCGGACGTATGGAGCGTACCCCCACCCCAACAGTGTAAGTACGACCCGTACCCTCACCCGCAGACGTATGGAGCGTACCCCCACCCCAACAGTGTAAGTACGGACCCTACCCCCACCCCAACCGTGTATGTACGGCCCGTACCCACACCCGCGTATGTATGGAGCGTACCCCCACCCCAACAGTGTAAGTATGACCCGTACCCTCACCCGCGTACGTATGGAGCGTACCCCCACCCCAACAGTGTAAGTACGACCCGTACCCTCACCCGCGTACGTATGGAGCGTACCCCCACCCCAAGAGTGTAAGTACGACCCGTACCCTCACCCGCGTATGTATGGAGCATACCCCCACCCCAACAGTGTAAGTACGACCCGTACCCTCACCCGCGGACGTATGGAGCGTACCCCCACCCCAACAGTGTAAGCACGGACCCTACCCCCACCCCAACCGTGTATGTACGGCCCGTACCCACACCCATGTATGTATGGAGCGTACCCCCACCCCAACAGTGTAAGTACGACCCGTACCCTCACCCGCGTCCGTATGGAGCGTACCCCCACCCCAACAGTGTATGTACGGACCCTACCCCCACCTCGTATGCATGGAGCGTACCCCCAACCCCAGCAGTGTAAGTACGACCCGTACCCTCACACGCGTACGTATTGAGCGTACCCCCACCCCAACAGTGTATGTACGGACCGTACCCCCACCCCAACCGTGTAAGTACGACCCGTACCCTCACCCGCGTACGTATGGAGCACACCCCCACCCCAACAGTGTAAGTACGACCCGTACCCTCACCCACGTACGTATGGAGCGCACCCCCACCCCAACAGTGTAAGTACAACCCGTACCCTCACCCGCGTACGTATGGAGCGTACCCCCACCCCAACAGTGTATGTACGGACCGTACCCACACCCCAACCGTGTAAGTACGACCCGTACCCTCACCCGCGTACGTATGGAGCGTACCCCCACCCCAACAGTGTATGTACGGACCGTACCCCCACCTCGTATGCATGGAGCGAACCCACACCCGTGTATGTTCTAAGCGTACATATCCTGAAATAGGAGGGGTGTGTGCAGAGTCCTCCCAGCAGTGCCCAGAGACAGGAGGGGTGGGTGCAGAGTCCTCCCAGCAGTGCCCAGAGACAGGAGGGGTGGGTGCAGAGTCCTCCCAGCAGTGCCCAGACACAGGAGGGATGTGTGCCTATCACTCCCAGCAGTGCCCAGACACAGGAGGGGTCGGTGTAGAGTCCTCCCAGCAGTGCCCAGTCACAAGAGTGGTGTGTGCAGAGTCCTCCCAGTAGTGTCCAGACGCAGGAGGGGTGTGTGGAGAGTCCTCCCAGCAGTGCCCAGAGACTGGAGGGGTGGGTGCAGAGTCCTCCCAGCAGTGCCCAGACACAGGAGAGGTGTGTGCCTATCACTCCCAGCAGTGCCCAGACACAGGAGGGCTGGGTGTAGAGTCCTCCCAGCAGTGCCCAGTCACAAGAGTGGTGTGTGCAGAGTCCTCCCAGCAGTGCCCAAACACAGGAGGGGTGGGTGCCTAACACTCACAGCAGTGCCCCTGCAAAGAAAAGGGTGTAGTACCCACAGATCCAACGCCCACAAATGTCAGTCAGGTGCACAAAGATCCTGCAGTACATGTACCACATGTGTGCGAGGCTGGAAGAATACATATGCATAGCGCCTAAAAGAATACATGTACACATGAAGTCATGGCAACAGTCTACATACACAAGTACAGTGACCACCAAGGACGCCACGAATGATGCAGGTGGAGACATCGCTCAGCATGCATGGGCCAAGTCTAACGAGTCCGTCACACACCCAGCCAATGTAGACACAGCTCAGCACCACATATTGGAAAGACCCTGCAGGGAAGAAGTCAGGTTACACAGAGGAAGGAACACACCTTGGGACGATGTCACCATGCAGTAACTGCTTACATGAACAAAGTTATGTAGCCAACAGCTTGTGATGGCACACAGATACCAGGATCCACCCTATGACCAGCACAAGACGACAATTCCCACACACCCAACACATAATCACAACCCAAAATAATGGGGCAGGTCGACCAACAGCAATACCAGACAGACAGTAGTGTACTAAGGAAAAATAAATTGCTTTAATCAGCATCCAAAAATATGTTTGTCCCTTGACTGTTCAAAAAGTACAATGCCCATAGGGCAATCCAAAGTTCCAATCCAGGTGGGGGACACAGTGGGACGCGTGTCCCCTAGCTTGCCTGCACAGTCAGACTCCTTCGTCTTCCAGAGCGGGGAGGGCATCATGTGGCATCATAAGGACCAGGCACCGCAGGGAAGTGAGGGCGAAGGGTAGGCGTCGTGGGTGCAGGGATGGAGGACTCCACCACAGGGGGTGGGGCAGGGCCAAAGGCGGAGGCCAGGATGTCGCTGCACACCTTAGCAAGGTCCTCCAGAGACTCTCCTGCACCCGAAGGAACCACAGGCCCCAAGGAGGGGGGGGCGGAGGGATGGGTTGCAGCGCCACTGGGGGAGGGTGTGGACAGGGGGGGACTCAACCACCCTGACCGGGGACTCCCTTGACCGCTTGCGGGGTGGTGTCACAGTGGGGCTCAGGGACAGAGCGGCCATGAAGGAGTCTTTGCCGGATATGTGGCCAGGAGAGCTGAGGGGAGGGGATTTGGAGGGAGTGAATTTGGTGGAATGCGGACTCCCACTCTGGCTGCGTGACTTACGTTTGCCCCCCGACCCAGTGGGTGTGCCTTCTTCACCCTGTGTGTGCGTGCCAGGAGGTGTGCGTATGACCTTCCCTGCTGGTGTGGTGCCTGTGTCTGTTGTGGTGGGTGCATGCTGACGTCTGGGTGTACGTGGGACAGGCATGGGAGTGGGAAGTGTGGATGGGTCAGGGGTAGGGGGTTGGACGTAGCGCTGCAGGAGACTCACTGCTGCAGTCAGTGTCGAGTCAATGGACCTCAGCAAGTTGCGTTGGTCAGCCTGCGATGAAAAAATGCCCTCCAAGTATGCCTCCATGTTGTTCAGCACTTGGCTGTGGCCATGGAGGACATTAAGCATCGCAGCCTGACCAACCTGCAACTGCCGCTGGATGTCCACAGACTTGGCATTGGCGGCAGCAGTTGAAGTACCGGGGATTTTAGGACCCCAGCGGTGCCAGGGATAGCACCCTATGACTTTGGGTTATCCTGTTGCTGTAGTATTATAAAAGACACTCTCATGGTAATGTAACAAAGAACTTGGCAGAAGAAGCTACATGCCGCGACTCAACCGAGGAGACCGCTGTACTTCTGCCAGTAATCTTCGAGGGAAGTTAGTAACACGCTCATTGTGACTTGCTTTGATTCACCTGAGGAAACCGATGTATCATTGCCAGTAATCTCCAGTGGCAGTTCGGAACGCCCGGAGGCCGTTGGTCGGCTGTGTATTTACACAGTACCGTAAATACGGCTGTGATTGACTCATTACGATTTTTGAATAGAAAGTGTCCATTTTCAACCAATACGCTGCGATTCAACTTAAGCATACAAGAACAGCTTAAATTTAGAAGCAAGATATTTGTGGTTCTCCTTGTAAGCACGGAAGTCACGACTCCAATTGATTTGTATATTGCAGCCACTAATTACGAGGGGTCAACTTTTAATAACCAGTCCTGAAGATGGTCTTATAAAATCGTACATAAAGACCGAAACGTCGAC
The DNA here is from genome assembly GCF_964204655.1 of Triturus cristatus. Classification (NCBI taxonomy): domain Eukaryota; kingdom Metazoa; phylum Chordata; class Amphibia; order Caudata; family Salamandridae; genus Triturus; species Triturus cristatus. The sequence continues at coordinate 152,834,672 of NC_140579.1, forward strand.
TGTCACACTGTTTTCTAGATAAATGTACAAATATCTCTGAAAAAGTGTTTGATATATCTTGAAGTGGAGGAATCATTGAATGTAGTACTTCCTCCCTAATGTTGTATAACTGTCTTAATTTTAGGTACCCTAATCACCATTTGTTGATATAAATGAATTTTGTTCCTCACACACCTTTTGTCTGTTTTCCTTTTTGATTATTTAACTGCTTTAAAATCAACATAAAAAAGATCTGTATATATATATGACTAATGCATAATATATAACTGTATGAAATTTATATTTCAAGATAAATCTCATCTATAGGTATATCTTTATCCTATAGGCAAGTTGCACAACTTAGTTCTCTCTAAACAAATCCCTTGAAGGCACTATTTACCCATACACGAAATATGAAAAAGACATCTTTATTAAACTCAAATGAGTGAGACTATGTCGCACAGAAGCCTTAGCAACTGAATGAGGCAGTCTGCAGAACAAAAACCAGTCTTCTATTTTATACAGAATATTACGCTTTGGGCAACACCGCCCCTGTTTTACAAGTGGTCATTCACATATTTTGGCTTCAAAGAAAAGGCAGAGTCATGGTGACAATCCCACATTCCTGTTCAACCAGCCCACAATTATTTACCCAGCGAGGCTCAGATCCCACATCAGATATCGATAGGCCCCAATAAACATGAGCATCTCCTGTTTGGGAAACAAGCCATAAAGCAGGAACAGTCAGGTGTGAAAGAGATTAGCTGGAGGCTCGGGTTTAATGTAAAGGCTTTATGGTGTGTCAAGCCCTGATGCTAATCACAGGTGGCCAGAGGGCGGGGAGCTCGTGAGACCGGACTGACCTGGGGCAGCAGAGCCAAGCTGCCCAGGTCATAGAGAAGTCAAAGGAAGGCACATGTGCTCTAAAGGCTCCTATTTGCTTCATAATATGTAGCCTATGTGAGGGCAACCATAAGATGGCCACCGCTCTAAGATGGAACCCATGTAGTGATGTATAATATCGTATACATAGTGCATTTATCAATGAAACGTTATATAAAGCACTTGTATATACCGCATTGGCCATTCGCGGTTTGCTAATACCGGAAGAGACAGGGGTAGGGCCCTGCCTCCTACGCGGTCCCAAATTTTAAAGTACCACAGACCCTCCTTTTGCCCTTACATAGGCAATAACTATACTCTCATCAATCCGAGTCTAGGTCAATATTCATGAAGTCATGGAGATGTTGCTGTAGCATCATCCTATTACTTAGCTTGTTTTCTGATACATGTTTCCTTACACATGTAGTAGCACAAAGGCCACATATGGCGGGACAAAATAAGGAATACCTCTGTCTGTAGTAGGCGGCATAAGATCACACACCCAATAATTAGTGATGTTCACTACTAACTAATGTTGATGCAGAAGCTGTACAAAAGAATTGCTTACAAATTCTAATCTTTTAACCTGCCCATGTTCAGGATAGGGTGAAAAGAGTACAAAGAAGCAGTGGTAGGAAAAGACATAGGTTGGGAAGCGGGTGCAGAAGTCAATTGAGTAGAGAAAAACGATCCCACCCATAAATGACAATGTCATGCTTGAAAAGACACTAGAAAACACGTTATTAAGAACATATAAACAACGGGAGAAAGTAGTAACCACTATTGCAAATGAAATAATAGTTTTTCACAACCCTAAGCAAAAAGCAAACCCAAAATTATCTAGTAACATTTTTAGGGCTCAGTAATTTCAGTAATTCTTGTATGTTCAGGTGAAACAGTGGTGACCCTCATCAATGCTCTAAGGTGAAAAGGGGGTACTCTTTCCACAGAAAATGGACTTTATTCTGCTTATACTAAACAGAATAGTACTTTAAAACAATGCCAGCAAAACAATCTGTCTCCTTAACACCTACTCTATACAATCACACGGAAACCTCTTGTGGAACCACCTATGCCCAGAGTCCGTTCAAAAAGCCTCTCTGGCAGGCTTCTATTGTCCATCAAATCTTCTTCTGTTGTTTTCTTTTGCATGGGCCTCTTCATTCAAGCCTTTGTGGTAAATAAAATTCCTTTACCGGGACTTAATTTGATACGGAAACATAATAAAATAGCTCAGTAAAATGAGAGGCAGAATCCGTGGTTATAGAGGTTCGGAATGGGCTTTATTCCAATGATCGATTATAATCGGTTGCTCCAAGTTCCATCACCACGGAGGTTCAGGAAGTGAAGTACATACTTTATTGACAAGAAATGACTTTTATAGTACATACATTACAATGAAGCGAATGCAGTAGGCGTAACAATTGATAAGGAAAATGACGATTCATATGCGTAACCGAAAATGGGTGTAATAAGGAGTAAAAAGGAACATAATTGGTTATGATGTCATATATAGGTGGATCTATAAGATAATACTTGGCATAGATGCGCGCGCAGCAGCATGACGTGTGATTGACGTGCAACTAGGGGGTGAAGGGGACTTGACATTTAGCTCTACATGTGGAGACGAAAAGTCTGGGGGGTCAAGTCAACCTAATCCCAAATCATATCTAACATCCTATGTTTAAAGAACTATGTTATCCACAAAAGAAGGACTCTCGGACAGAATCTATTCTATACTGACTGTGTGTGCGTGTACAAGCGTCTAAGTGTCTACACTAAATGCGGGGGCAGGAATCTTCCATAGTAACAGGGCTATGAATTACTTGCATGAGGACAGAGAAGCCGGGCCCTTTGCTCGGTAGCTGGAAGAATGTTTACTTAAACTACTAGACAGGAATGCATCGGCTGAGGGGTGAAGCAGATAACTCGAAGGTGAAATACAGTTCTTGGCAGAGAATAGGCTGATGTCAGGCTTCGTGAGCCGCGCAGAGAATGAGACAAAGTTCATGGTCACAGATGCAGGCTCAGACTGGAGTTTTCAGAGGCAGAAGGCAAGAAGAGTTTGATGACAGAATCAGGGCCTACTTGCCTGGACTGTAAAATGGCATAGGTGAACCATATAAAGCCGGTGGCTTTTCATACTTAGGAATGGAATATCCGGCCTATTCATGGCGGATCTGACAGAGGACATGTTGACGGTGGACGCACATGTGTTTGCGTCTTCATGACTGGAACTGGAGGGAATATACATGTACTTGTAACATGCACATAGAACCGTTGGGGTCCAAGATAGGGGACATAACTGACCAGAAAAATCCATATTTCCACATTCCCTCCTTGTCCCCTACTTGCCCGTCAAGAGATATCAATCTTCATTAATCCATTGATCTGTTCGTATAACATCATTTGTTCTTCTTTCTTCTTCCGTGACGAATGAGATCTTGGTGGTGGAATACACGATGTGGCACACAGGCCACAGATCGCTGGTCCACATTGTAGACATAGACAGCAACTGAATAGTATGAGAAGGCCAATACCTAGGAATGATAGAACTCTCCATCCCCAGGCTGATATCACACTCCAAAACCAACCGGACCAAGTCCAAGTGCCTGGGTTCTGGTGTATCTGGCTTACAATCTTATGAAGGCGAGTTATAGCTTTATATACAGATGGCGAATTTTCTGGTATGAATACGCAGCAGCTTGATCCGATGACCCTACAAGCTCCGCCCCTATCAGCCAGGATGACGTCAAGGACAAGACGATTTTGAAGCACAACAATCCGCATAGCAGACTGCTCTTCTGTTAAATTGCCTAAGGCGGAAATAGTTTCATTCACTACTGCTTCAAGGGTTCTAGTTAATCTACGTATCAGCTTACTATTAGTAACAGTACCTATATAGGGAAAGATGCCTTTATTGAAATCTGTGTATTTTTCCCATGCTGTTTCAGTGTAATCGACAATTGGGAGATCTCTCCGCTCTCTGCTGTGTACTAAATGAATATTTCTATAATAATCAGGAGGAGCTAGGAAAACAGGTGGCAAAAGAAATGCAATGTAGCAGGTACCATCCCAATCTAGAGGTAGACGCATATATGCAGTCTGACCACATATAAAGTAGGAGTGGCGATAAGCTCTAAATGAAGATTTGCCTTGATCACTGAATTCTACTGTAGTAGTGCATTTACTATGGCCCATATGTATGGAACCAACTTTTCTTACACATAATTCACCTTTCGCTGGGAATACTGACATGGTTGGTAAAACTAGTTCAACTTCGGATTCGACATTTAGAACCATGAGATTAGGAGTAAAGTTACCTAATCCATATACTTCATTTTCTAGATCAGTTCCTGTTCCTTTGGGGCGACCCTCCTTGTCAGGGTAACAGACTTTGAATAAAACTAGGTTCAGATTTCCCCATACCCACTGGTCTTGGTAAACGGCTGTATCTGAGTCTATGGAATTGATTAAACTAAACCATGCTCCACAGGAGCCATTATGTGTAAACGGATGTGGAAAGAAAGGCAGGACTCCTTCATAATTCTGATAGGGAGGGAGCCGGCCACACACCCAACAATTAGTTGCATTACTAGTCTGATGGGAATGATGTAACATACTAATGAAAGTGTTATTGCGCAGCGCAAGTCTATAAGACAATTCATGCGGGGGTAAGTCACTAAAAGAATGTTCAGCAGTAACATTGTAAACGTTTCTGGCAATAGGGTAATATATGTGCAACAATATACTTGCAGTAATTATTAAAAGACTTAAGAAAAACAAGATTAATAATGTCACTATGCAATGGCTACGCAGTGATTTACAATACGCCTGTCGTTTCATTATTTTTCGCGACTGTCCATGATTCAGGTCTAGGCGATACATGTCGGAGACAGATTCAACCGCTTCACCTAGGAGAGGACTTAAACAATCAAATCGTCCGACGGCCTAGGCCTTAATTTTAGTCTATAAAGTTCTTTACTGTCGGCCTCAGCCAGAGGTAGTTTTGAGTCAATTGGTGAGGACACACAAGGTGGGCTGTTTACATCTGAAGGAAGTCCATGAAATTTCTTGATATGACTTGAATGAATCCATCCTTTCCTGCCCTCGATCTTCACGGCTGTCCTTGTGGTCAGCAGGACCAACTTGGGTGTCTTCCACCTGGGCTCCAGCTGAGTCTTTCGGTCGAAATTCCTCACAAGGACGAGGTCCCCCGGAATTACGTCATGGGGTTTCACCTCAGTATTGTCGGGAAAGGCTGCAGCTACCTGTGAACGACAAGATTGTAGTGCAGACATCAAGGAAGCCAAGTAATCTGTCAGCATATTACAGTCAATATCAGTTATTTTGCGTGGTATAGGCGTCCCCCACATATTTGGTGGTCTGCCGAAGATCACCTCATACGGGGATAGCCCTGTTCGAGAGTGTGCTACCATTCTCATGTAGAAGAGTGCAACTGGTAACGCTACTACCCAGTCGACACCTTTCTCTCTGCATATTTTGGACAATCTGATTTTCAGTATCTGATTATGTCTTTCTACGAGACCTGCTGCTTCGGGGTGTCGGACACAGTGAAATTTCCACTGATAACCTAACAGAAGTGAAACATGTTTCATTAATTCGGATGAGAACGGCTGGCCGTTATCTGAGTGAACAACACGTGGTAAACCGTATCGTGGGAAGAATTCTCGAACTAACTGTTTGGCAGTAGTCGGGGCAGTGTAATCTGAAACCGGGTATGCCTCCGTCCAGCGGGACAGAGCGCAGACAACTACGAGAACATATTTGAATCCTCGACATCGTTCCATCTGGATATAATCCATCTGGAGTACTTCAAAAGGGTGATTAGGAGGATGAAATCCACCTTGTTCTACGGGAACACTTTTTCCTGGGTTGAACTGGCAACAGATCATACAGGTACGGACCTTTTGTTTGGCTGCTGCTCGTAAATGTTTATTGAACCAAATGTGTTGAATGCTGTCTAGCATAGCTTTTTCTCCTAGATGCGCTGGACTATGTATAGTGTTAATTATAACTTGGACCATTGAATCAGGAAGGAACCACACAGACTTTTCCTTCATCATCCATCCTTGGTCCGTTTGGATCCCTCCTAATTCAGTCCATTTCTTTATTTCGTCTGGTGTAGCATGTGTCTGTATGTCAATTACGTCAAGGGTAGGATCTTTAACTGTCATACAATGTGTCGGCATCGGGACTATTGTCTTAGTCATGTCGGATGCTTGGGTTTGAGCAGTCTGTTTAGCTGTTCTGTCGGCTAGATCATTGCCTTGAGAAATGATATCAGTAACCTTCGTATGAGCCTTACATTTCATAATTGATATTGCAGTAGGTAGATGTATTGCATCTAATAAGGCATGAATGAGGGGTCCGTGCTGAATGTGGGCACCGTGGGAAGTTAAATAACCTCTCTCTCGCCATAGCACGCCGAAGTCATGTACAACTCCGAATGCATAACGTGAATCAGTGTATATGTTGACTTTTTTATTTGTGGCTTGAATACAGGCTTGTGTCAGAGCAATAAGCTCTGCGGCTTGAGCTGACAAAGTATTTATACGATTAGTTTCAATGACTTCAGTATCTGTTGTGACTGCGTAAGCAGCCACCAACTCTCCTGTATTCGTTCTCATACATGAACCATCTACATACAATGTCAGGTCTGGGTCTGACAATGGGACATCGGTTAAGTCTTGTCTAGGTTTCGTCGTTATTGTAATAACTTCAATACAGTCATGGGCTAGTGGGTCTGTTCCGGTTACTGGCAAAAGTGTGGCAGGATTCAATGTGTTACAGCGTCTGATTTCTATGTGTGGCTGAAACAATGTAAGTTCGTACCCTGTAAGTCGCGCTATAGTCAAGTGTTGTGTTTGTGTTCTATTTACAAGAACCTCTACTGCATGTGGTACTTGAACTGTCAATGGATGTCCTAACACTATGGCATCGCTTTGTCTGATTGCTAAAGCTGTCGCTGCCACTGATTTTAGGCATGCAGGCAAAGCCTGAGCTACGGGATCTAATGTACTAGAAAAATAAGCACATGGTTTGTGTGCTCCTGCTTGTTCCTGTGTGAGTACTGACAAGGCAGTACCTTCGCGTTCTGTAACAAAGAGTGTAAACTGTTTTCTGTAACATGGTGTTGCTAAAACAGGTGCTTGACATAAAGCTTTCTTTAGGCTTTCAAAAGCTTGTGTATGTTCCTGAGTCCAAGGGAGAACAGTCGATGTGGCTGCCTCCTGTGTTGTCAACTGAATGAGTGGTTTTGCTAGAAATGCGTACTGAGGGATCCACTGCCTGCAATATGACGTGAGGCCTATGAAAGCCCGCACCTCCTTTTGTGTCTTGGGTATTGGCATGTTAGCTATTAACTGAATGCGGTCGGGTGTAAGCTGCCTTCCCTCCTTGGACAGCGAGTGTCCAAGATAAATAACTCGCTGGACACAGAATTGCAGCTTAGAAGGGGACACCTTGTGCCCCTTTTCGGCTAGAAATTGTAAAACTGTCAGTGATGCTTTTTCACATTCCGGTTCACTTCTCGCGGTGATCAACAGATCATCGACGTATTGAAGCAGAGCAGTGTTAACTGGCATGTGGATACTGTCGAGTTCTCGTTTCAGTGCTTGGCTATAGATGCTGGGGCTTTCTGTAAATCCTTGAGGTGCGCGTGAGAATTTAAAGCTACGTCCATTTAAACTAAATCCGAACAAATATTGGCTTTCCGGATCTATTGGGACGCTGAAAAAGGCATTCTTGAGATCGATTACAGTAAAGAATGTCGCTTCGGAATCAATAGCTGTCAGTAATGACGAGATATCTGGGACCACAGGAAATTGCGGCACAATGCATTTGTTTAATTCGCGCAGATCAATAACCAATCGATATACTGGCGGGGCCTTTGGATCTGTTCGTTTAAGAATCGGAATTATCGGTGAATTACATACATTGGAGTCTGTTTCTACAACTACTCCTTGGGTAATGAGCTCGTCAATGATTTGTAGTAAAGCCACTACAGCATCTGGTGGTAACTTGTATTGTCGCATTCGTGGTAGTACCACTCCTGCCTTTAACGTGACTCGATATGGTGTAATATTCATGCATCCAACATCAGTAGGGCCTTGTGCCCATAGATGTGTAGGTAAAGTCTGCAGTCGGGGATCCATGTCTCTAGACACATAATGACCTTTAAAATCACGTAAAAACAACCTTACTCCTTCCGGAGAACAACATATTATAGCTCCTAGAGCTTTCAGTGTTTTTATTCCTAATAAATTTTCTGGACATGATTTAGTAAGTAATAAATCTGTAGTTCGGGTCAAAGGTCCTATCGTAAGTGGAAGAGGTTGTGACACTTCATTAACAATAGGTTTTCCTGAAAAACCAAGGGAAATATTCTGTGAGCCTGAGAGGGGTGCCCCTGGAACTTCACTACGTTTTATGGTTGTTCGACTTGCCCCTGTATCGAGTAAAAATTTTCTGTCTTGGCCTAATAATTCACTATGTACATAAGGTCCTTCTTGATCTACAGGGATCTCGATAAGGGGTAAGTCAACTTCCCTCTCTAGGCTTGTTCATGCGTATCGTTGATAATCAGGATAGTCGTACTGTGCGGTCTGGTACAGTTGTCGTGTCGTGGTTTGTGTGGCAGCAACAGGCAGCGCTGGTGCGGCTGGCACAAACTGTATAGACTGTTGTGAAGCTGGCATGGACTGTGCATGCTGCGGAGCTCCTTGTTCATTCTGGTCCTGTCTAGGTGGCCGTGGTCTTTCTTGTGTTTTACCTATGGCGATATTATGTTTCAAAACTGGACAGTCGTGTACGTAATGACCTGGCTTTTTACAATAATTGCATGTCCCTTTTACAGGTCCGGCTGAATCACCGGAATGTGTCATACCCTTTTTATGTCCTTCAGCTGGGACTGTCTGAGAAACTAACATTTTCATTTTCGTGTCTTTCATGCGTCTGTGTTCATGTTCTTGTTCCTCTCTAATTCTATTGTGATGGTACTGTAACATTTGTAACATTTGTGATGGAGTGTTACCTTGCCAGGTACTCTCGAATTTTAATACTCTATTCTTTACTTGGGGCAGGGCATTTTCTACTAATTTTGTTACGAACAGATGCGGATATGATTCGCTACTTGCTTTTAGGCCACTATTTATACCAAAACATTTTTCAAATCGGGCATAGTAATCACTAGTGTCTTCATCTTGCTTCTGCTTACAGGCTGAAATTGTACCCCAATCTTCCTTTTTCGTAGTTAATAAACGTGGCAGTACCTGTACTAATAAACCTGGTAGTGCTTTAGTTTTATCCCCGAGTCCTGCTCCTGCAGTTCGGGCCTTTTCTTCTGCTTCTAATACTGACCATTCTATCTTTTGGTCTCCTACCTCCCACTCTTTTTCCCTGAGTTTCTCATAAATGCCAGCAGGCATCAATACCTTTAATATTGTCATAATGTCGGGATAGGTATACTCTCCCATGAGTAACATGTCTTTAATTTCTCGGTGAAAACCCGCTGGATCTTTGTCATGACTGGGTACCACTTTCTTCATTTCTAACAATTCTATTTTTGATATGGGCGTATATACAAATACGCGCTTAAACTCGTTGTCCTCGCCCTTTATTGGGTGCACTTCTCGTAAGGGATTCTGTCTATCCATGTAATACGTGGTTCTTTCCTTGATGGGCAATGATACACGGTCTGAACATACAAAAAGAATATACTGCTTTCTTGATTCTAGAATTTCTTTAATTAATTTAGTACCTGAACCTCTCCATCTATTCATAAGCAATTCAGTCAATATGTCAGGTAAGGGACCAGGGTCCGAATGCTGACTCTGATATAGTATAATGAGTTGTTGAATCATATAAATCCCAGCTAACCGCTGTTCATCTGGGGTGAGATTCAAAAATGTGCGTGCTACTGTATCATCACTATATTTTCCGGGACTGTCCACCCAATGGACAGCTGCCCTCGCTAAATCTTGTTCATCCATAGAATCGAGGAAATGATAACCCCTTCGTTCTCGGAGTATTTTGTCGGCGGCTTGGAACGAATGCTCGTTAGACCTGATGTTAATTATAGGTATTTGGAAATTCCTGTTATTATCCGGACATATCGGACGTATCGGGTCAATAGGACATCTATTACTATTACAAGATCTTCCTTTACCTACATAGGCTATGGTGTCTGACTGTCCTGCGGGCAGTCCTGACCCTTCCTCCTCGTTTTGTTCGAACTCGTCTACCGCTAATCTTTCTTCGTGTAGGCGTTCTATTTCTTTACGGATCTTTCGGCACATGGCTATTATACAATTTTGTTTATCATGTCTACCTTCTGATATATTCTGGCTCCATCTGGTAAGAATTTGCATTGCTTCCGGGTCTACCCCCGGTCGGTCTTCATTTCTGATCACACAATTTATGAGGAAACGTAACAGTTCCCCCTGTATCTCTACTTTCTGGTATTCCATAGCTCTGTTAATACATTCTGGATCTCGCCCTGTTTGGACAAAATGGTATATTTTATCTAGATGCGCAGTCATTCCTGGTAACTTCCCTAAGTACACTGCGGCTCGTCTGATACGCAATGATGCCAGGATCATTTCGTCCTCTTTGCCGGGCACAGGGTCATATCTGCAATCTATAAGAAGTTCCTTAAGCGTACGGGCATTTATGAGTTTGGGGGTACGTGAATGTGCTGACTCTTGAAAAGTAAGTTTATTTATTCTGGGTGGCGTAGAAAAAATGTTACTAGCACCTCCCGCAGCCCCATCTGGGGTGTCGGGTGTGAAAGGATTCGTTGAACGTGACACAGCAACTATAGGTGTGGACACAGCTATAGAAGCAGCTGTAGGAACAGATGTAGAAACAGATGTGCTTGCCGGAACTTGTGACACGATCTGTTGCTGTAGGGATACGGGTACTGGGTCTTGGCGTTGAACCTCCCTGATAGGCGGTCTATGTGGGGCGGAATTAGCATACTCGGGAGCTGCGTCATCTAAATATGAAGAAAGAAAAACATCTTCTGCGGTTCTAGGATGCCCCTTAGGATGTACCTTTATTGGGAATAATGGGGGTGGCAAGTCTTTCGGTATTTCTGGAGTAGCTTTAGGTAATCCTTTGGCCAGAAGGGGATACATACCATTCATAAGGGCATTTCTTTGTCTGTCTACTTGTTCTGATTTCACTCGGATCCCTTCCTCAATTAATAGATTTTCTCGAACTTTATTGGAATTCTCTTTACTCTTCTCTTCCTGTCTACGTGCTTTTTCTGTACGTCTATGAGATTCTTTACGCCATAACTCAACGGCATCTTTCTGTGACTGTCTGACTTTCCTTTTCCATAACTCTTCTTCTACTTTCATGATGCACTCTGCATCCCAGGTTCCCGCTGTGGGCCACCTCTGACTTTCTGGTAATTCCTTGGTGTAGTCTACCCATAAATCAAGAAATAATATAGCGTCTAAGCCATGTTTATGATACATGAAGTACCCTGGAGTGTCCCTAGGAGGAATAGGAACGGCTTCTTCGAGTACCCCTTTTCTTGTAGTGATCTGTCTTAGTTTCGAAAAGAGCGGCATATTGAGAACTGATCTGATACTTAATCTTGAACACACTTAGTACAAAAGCACAATAATGAACAACCATTCATACCACAATATGCCGGACGTTTAACACATTAAACATTAAACATTAAACATTTTTTAACCTTTAAAATAACCAACAATGATGATCGTCTGCATAACTAATCACCAAGCATAATTCTTTGACAATAACTAGATACTTCGGAATACTTGATATACTGCTAAACAGTACATATACACTGCTAAAACAGTGCAGACCGGATTTGTGTACCCAAACCCGTCTTGACCGGCACAACCTATGTGCACGTCAGAAATGCCTCCCCAGTAATGGTACTCACCGGGTAGCTTCGGAGACGGAAGGCCTCGGAGACTGAACTTGGACCGGACTGGACTCGACTCGTTGGAAACTGGACTTGACTTCGAACTGGTGGGCCTCTGTATACCTCGGATCTTGCTCTCTCAGCTAGGCTCTGGTCGGGATACTTCGCACTTCTCACCGCCTCGTCTGGGTGTTGATCGCAGCCTCAGTCGCCCCCGCTTGACCGGAGGGAGATACAGGAAATCCTGCTGGTACGCGTTATTGTCCGTCCAGCTGTGGCAGGAGACCGGGCCTGCAACTCACCGCCGGCGCGTGAGATGAGAAAGTGTCCCTGTTCGGGCGCCATTCATGTGGTAAATAAAATTCCTTTACCGGGACTTAATTTGATACGGAAACATAATAAAATAGCTCAGTAAAATGAGAGGCAGAATCCGTGGTTATAGAGGTTCGGAATGGGCTTTATTCCAATGATCGATTATAATCGGTTGCTCCAAGTTCCATCACCACGGAGGTTCAGGAAGTGAAGTACATACTTTATTGACAAGAAATGACTTTTATAGTACATACATTACAATGAAGCGAATGCAGTAGGCGTAACAATTGATAAGGAAAATGACGATTCATATGCGTAACCGAAAATGGGTGTAATAAGGAGTAAAAAGGAACATAATTGGTTATGATGTCATATATAGGTGGATCTATAAGATAATACTTGGCATAGATGCGCGCGCAGCAGCATGACGTGTGATTGACGTGCAACTAGGGGGTGAAGGGGACTTGACATTTAGCTCTACATGTGGAGACGAAAAGTCTGGGGGGTCAAGTCAACCTAATCCCAAATCATATCTAACATCCTATGTTTAAAGAACTATGTTATCCACAAAAGAAGGACTCTCGGACAGAATCTATTCTATACTGACTGTGTGTGCGTGTACAAGCGTCTAAGTGTCTACACTAAATGCGGGGGCAGGAATCTTCCATAGTAACAGGGCTATGAATTACTTGCATGAGGACAGAGAAGCCGGGCCCTTTGCTCGGTAGCTGGAAGAATGTTTACTTAAACTACTAGACAGGAATGCATCGGCTGAGGGGTGAAGCAGATAACTCGAAGGTGAAATACAGTTCTTGGCAGAGAATAGGCTGATGTCAGGCTTCGTGAGCCGCGCAGAGAATGAGACAAAGTTCATGGTCACAGATGCAGGCTCAGACTGGAGTTTTCAGAGGCAGAAGGCAAGAAGAGTTTGATGACAGAATCAGGGCCTACTTGCCTGGACTGTAAAATGGCATAGGTGAACCATATAAAGCCGGTGGCTTTTCATACTTAGGAATGGAATATCCGGCCTATTCATGGCGGATCTGACAGAGGACATGTTGACGGTGGACGCACATGTGTTTGCGTCTTCATGACTGGAACTGGAGGGAATATACATGTACTTGTAACATGCACATAGAACCGTTGGGGTCCAAGATAGGGGACATAACTGACCAGAAAAATCCATATTTCCACACCTTACATGAGAAAAGTAGTGCTTAGTTGGAGTGCCCTCCTGGCAAACACCCACAGCTCACTCGAGAGTCTCAATGTCTCAAGGCAGTGCACCTGGGTCTTTCCTCTGCTGCAGACACTACAAATAATATGCTCTTCATTGGTCATGGGCACAGATCATCTTGTGCAGACCCGGGACCATTCTCAGGATTCAACACTCATCATTCGGTGTCAGAGGACGCTCAGGCTGCTCTTTCATGGGCCCTAGAATTAGTGCCTTTTGTCATTCTTGGATCCGCCGGTGCACTGCACTTCCATTGGAGCAAAGGAAAAGAGGGTGTGTGTGTGGCCAAAAACTCAGGCTAAGGGGCTCAAGGGACTGCACACTGTCAGAGGTTACCAGCACATGACAGGCACTCTTGTGCACTGAAATTCTGATTCTGTGGCAAAACCAGCTCCTCCTTCTTTTCTGATGTTGAACGCCTTCTGATGAAGCAAGTGCGATGCTTTAAACAGTTCATTGTATAACAAGGGGACTGCAAACAGGTGGTCTGCGAGTTTCAAAGGAGTGGCCACACGCCAGGGGACAATTTTGGTCTAGAATATACTGTCATTCTCAAAAAGCAATACAAATATAAAGACAGTAGGCAAAACAGTGTCTCTAATCTTTTCAATTTGGTTTCCGTGTGAGAGCCTCCATCATCTAAAGGTAGATAACTACACGAGAACTCTATCTAAATGGATGTCTTCACATATGGTGGCATTGTCTAACGGGGCAAACACATTTTTTTTCTGAATGATTACATCTAGGTGTTCCTAAATTCCTTATCTAGAACATCTCAATAGAGAAATCACATGGTACAGATTATCATGGGCATGTAGAAAACTTTCACATCAGGTGCAATATGCAATACACAGGCTAATAGTCAAATATGCAAACAAAAGACAAGAACTAGAGGGTCCTGATATTTGCATGATTAGAACACATCTGATCCCACCAAAAATTAAAGCAGCATGGAGCAAAAGGGCAAAAAACCACATTTAAAAATAGACATTGAAAATTCGTCATGTTAAAAAAAAAAAGTAAACGTAAGTTATCTCCTATTGGGATGGAAAAACTTGTCTTACTATAATATAATATACTTGAGTCAGTTAACCAGTCTATCGCTACTCTGACAGTCAGGCTGGAAAACATTTAAGCAGGCCTAAGGAAAATTCTTGGAAATCAGTCTGGCCATACAAAAGGGAATTATACATAAACATGCAGTCTGGAAGTGTGTACCTGAACAATACACCTACAATAATAAATGGGCTGACTGGTGAAAGGAATACGGAAAAGGGAATTGGAACTAGGACACAACTAAAATCCCCAATAACTAAGCATGATGCGACATTGGTCAGGGGAGAAGCAACAAAAGAAAAAAAAAAAAATCTATAGGAAGACCAAAAATTATTTGGGTGATAGTCAGGCATGTGACACAACACCAAGAGTACGGGTGATACACAAAGGCCAAAGTTACATACATTTTAACTCTACCGCTGGCGGCTACACCATATACGGTAATCTTAGGTAATGTTCCAGTTCCTTCTTCAGGGAAAAATGAAAACCTAGTTTTCTTTTAAGGAACAAAAGCCATAGGCTACTTAGGAAGCAAAACATCATTAACTAATGTAATATAGAAATTAGGCCACCTTGAGTCACAGATCTATAATTTCATCCTTGGGTCCAATCAAGGATACATAAATGTAAGGCTGCCTGTTCCTTTAAGGGAAGGGGCAGTATCGTGACTAACTACAGGTGACACACTTCGATCCTGTATATCTCTTTCATTTTCCTTACCATTATAGCCAAATGGACATGCACTGGTAAAGTGTTGTCTCTCATGTTCACAGCATGAAATATCATTAGCTGTGGAATTTAGTAACCAGAACAAGTTCAACCAACTGTTGCGTAGCGATGGGCATCGTCATGACCATCCCCTCACAACACAGGTAAACTTGTAATAGTATCAAAAGCAGCAACAAAAACAACAAAAACATGCAAAAAATAATAAAAACGCACAAAACGTCAAGCCATCAGATATACTTGCTGTATATCAAGCACAAAAAGCATAGACAAAACAATAGCATATGTAAATAAGCGGTGACACACAACACCATGTCATGTACTTTTATGCATTGTAAACCTGCAGCCCAAAACCCAATATACGGGCCTGTTTAATTTGTCAGGTTTAAAATCCTTACCCTCCTTTTTGACAGTAGATCACCAGGCAATGGAACTCTGCTGTCAAATATAACTTTACTGTCTCTCTTCTAACATACAGGACCAGCAAGAACAATTCATGATAGAACCAAATACACAAAAAATTAATTTCCATTACTTAACTGTTACCCTCTTGTCAGTCCTTACAACATCCAGCCACTTTAGTTTTACCTTTCTAAAAATAAAAATCGTTACACTGACACTCCATATTAATTTGGCACCTACAATTTCCACTGTGAAAAAGAAGTCTTAATTGGCGATACGTTCTCACTTAGGCATGTAGCCTTAAAAATTTTAGAAGTGGGCTGTATCTTATTTTCTGTCTAAGACTTAATGCAACACTTCGTTTTCTGTTAAATAACACAAATGTATCTGTTCTGCAAAGCATTTAACATGATGTTTGGGCTTTCAAAGAAACCCCTTTGCTATATTTTCCCTTTGGAATTAAGTTCTTTTTTTAGTGATGTTGCTATGGAGAAACCAGAAACCCCAGCTTTAGAGGCCCGTGTAGCAAGGTCATTCTGCATTCCACAGAGGCAAGGCCCTAATTTAAAAGGTCATAAATGTCAACTCCATTGTTTACAGGAAAGATAGCATCTCAGCAGCGTGACCGAGCCAGCCTCTGCAGCTCTCCCAGCCCCCAGCTTCTGCCACTCTGAATTTGTCAAAGCCAGAAGGCCTTCCTAATTCCTCCTAACTTGCAATAATTCACTCTATTTTGAAAAATAATTTCTCCTTTTTAGGCGCTAAAAAAATTATCCCTATTCCCAGATTGTTAAACTACATGTACTGTGAATAATTCACAAAACTTAATAACACACATACCAGTTTTTAGAATAAATGCTTGTTGCAATCCTATGCAATGGTACACATTTCATCAACTTTAAATTAATGAACTTCTCAGTAGGCCCAGCTGAAGTTAGAACCTTCAACCCTGATATTAAAACAAGCTGTTGTACTGGCATATTAACTCATTGAATCATAAGAAGGCACAACCTGTAAATATATATCAAACCTAAATGTATGTATTTACTGAAGCCTGAGACACTTTAAAAAGTACTCTGAATGAAAGGAAATGCAGTTAAAACAGCGCTTTTACCCAAATTCGACTTTGATATTTTAGGTATTAAAAAATGAGTATCCTACAATTTTCTTGCATAATATGCATTACCAGAATGTCCATTAAATAACCCATGAGTCAGGCATTGGAAATAATAACTTATACTTTATAAAAATGAGCTTGTTTGCGCCTGCGCCAAGGGAAAATTGTACACACGAATGCTTGCCATTTTAGTGATGCAACACAACTCAAATCAAATTTTAATGCTAGGAGGCCATAGTATGAGTATTAAGCTTTATAAATATCAAAAAACGATTTTGAAAAGCACTTATTTTTTTAAAATAACTTTTCCATGATTAATAATTTTCTTTAAAAAAAATCCCAATTATTCGTTTTTGTGATAATTCCATGTATAAAAAACAAGCTGCATCCCTTGCCTACCATTTTGGACACATTTAACTCACAAGCCTAAGCGCATAAGCCCATTTTGAAACGCGTCACATTTTTGCGCCACTTTCATTTAAAAGGACGGTTATGCAAAATTCCACCCGTGTTTAACTGGGAAAGTGCTAGCTGAATGAACATTCCTATCAAATATACTGCAGCTGAAAAGTTTGCCTGTGAACATCTAATACAATGCATCTAAGGAAAATGCTGTAAATTTATTTACTTTTGCAAAAATAGATAATTTCGTTTTTGGGGCCTTATTTATATCTATTGAATGTGGTTCTAATTTTATCCTTGAAGTATTTAACGGCAGTTTTGTATATGTGCACAACTGCTCATTCTATAAATTAAATAGCAACACATAGCTATTTTAGCACATCACATTGTTCATTTCTGGATTTTTCCTAAGTTTCTACTTAACATTAATTAACCAACATTTTGCTTAACAGACTGAAAACATCAGAAGACCCACAAACACATATTGAGCTCATTTCAGACATAAACGGAAAGGGGGGTCAAACAGACAATACAGCGTGCTTTAGCCATTTTTCATAAATAGCGCCGTCGCAATTTACTTACGGAAGTTGCACTAATGAGAAAACCACATAGACATTTAAACACACAGTTGACTTGCAAATCAATACGCATGACAGAAAGAAAGAACAGCTCACAGACTATACTTGAACCAAACCATTTGCAAATACTAGTTGTAAGTCATATTTACAAGAAACGCTTCTCAATAGTATTCCAAAAGGCTGCATAAACAGCCCAACAGACAGATGTATGTTCAAGAAGTAGTGAGTGCGCTCAATTCACTAGCTTTGCCTAGCAGAACACCACAAAAAATCGTTCTGCATATCTTTATTCATGAAACTGCGCAGAACGAAGGATCCTTGTTTTGTATTATGTCATATTTTAATTCCCTGGGGATACAAAATCACCAAGGAAGAAATATGTTTTCAAATCTAACCGATTTTAACTATGGTACCGTCCAAAAAAGCAACACATTTTTCCATGTAAGCTTACAAACAGGCATGCAACTAAACCAAATGGAGAAATATCTCCTCATTACCTGCCTACACAAATTGCAATTCGCATATCCAAACCTATACAAACCAAAAGTTGGCCAACACAAATTTCTACATTTCAAACTTGCTCAGGCATCTTATAGCTCACTAATCTAACTTCAAACTTCAAGGGGTTATCTCTATCAATACACTCGCAAATATACGAGACCCTTGGCTATGGTAATTGCAATGACCAAATTAAAAACCAATAAACCAACCCCTCGGCTTTGGTAATTGCGATAACCAAATCAAAGACCCAAAGAACCAAAGGAGTGGGAGCGACCCACTTATACTTAACTCTTACTTTTATTAGTCAAAAGGTTATCCAAATTCTAACTGTCAAGTTCTACATAACAAAACGTCTTTTATAATACTCACGCCAAAAAGGGTTCTAATCGGGAGTGACATCTTTTGGAGAGTCAAAGTCAGAAAGATCAGAGATATACTGGGCTGCAGAGACAAAGAATCCCCCAGAACCTCGGTACCTGCTTAGTGGATTTCTGTCCTGTTCTCCCCAGTAGATTTCTGTCCTCTGACAAGATCGCTCCTCCAGATAGTCACTTGTATTGATGCCGCGCTGTCGGGCGCCAACTGAAGTACCGGGGATTTTAGGACCCCAGCGGTGCCAGGGATAGCACCCTATGACTTCGGGTTATCCTGTTGCTGTAGTATTATAAAAGACGCTCTCATGGTAATGTAACAAAGAACTTGGCAGAAGAAGCTGAAATATGAAAAAGACATCTTTATTAAACTCAAATGAGTGAGACTACGTCGCACAGAAGCCTTAGCAACTGAATGAGGCAGTCTGCAGAACAAAAACCAGTCTTCTATTTTATACAGAATATTACGCTTTGGGCAACACCGCCCCTGTTTTACAAGTGGTCATTCACATATTTTGGCTTCAAAGAAAAAGGCAGAGTCATGGTGACAATCCAATATTCCTGTTCAACCAGCCCACAATTATTTACCCAGCGAGGCTCAGATCCCACATCAGATATCGATAGGCCCCAATAAACATGAGCATCTCCTGTTTGGGAAACAAGCCATAAAGCAGGAACAGTCAGGTGTGAAAGAGATTAGCTGGAGGCTCGTGTTTAATGTAAAGGCTTTATGGTGTGTCAAGCCCTGATGCTAATCACAGGTGGCCAGAGGACGGGGAGCTCGTGAGACCGGACTGACCTGGGGCAGCAGAGCCAAGCTGCCCAGGTCATAGAGAAGTCAAAGGAAGGCACATGTGCTCTAAAGGCTCGTATTTGCTTCATAATATGTAGCCTATGTGAGGGCAACCATAAGATGGCCACAGTGGAGACAGGGGCAGGGGGTGCGGTGCCTGGCAGGAAGGAGACATGTGGTGACCGGGCACGCTGGGAAGGGACACGAGCAAGTGGGAGGCGGCTGATGGCAATGGAGGGGGCGGGGTGAGATGTTGTGCCGCTGTCAGCTGTTGGTGCAGCCGCCGCCCACTCGGAGAGATCATCCTCGGACCCGTCAGCTTCATATTCTGTCGTGCCAGTGGACAGGTCCTCGGCCTCACTCTCCTCCGCCTCAGTTCCACTCAATGTGCCAGCCACGATGTCAACGCTGGCACTGGTGCTCGGTCCCTCTGCTCCGTCTGTGCTCATGTCTCCCTCCGTGTCCCCCGACGATGCTGTGGGCAAGGTGAAGAGACAGCAATTAATCACACACCTGTATACATATGTCACATGAGTCCAATCTACATAGGTTACAGTGCATAGCCTGAAAAGAAAGATCAGTAACATCTACAAAACAAGGTACAGATGTAGGGCATGCAACACACAGTTGGTTGACCCACCATGCCACTGAAAATCCATGGAGAGCATGACACAATAGCAAATGACATGAAATGGAGTTTGACAGAGGAGCCAGGCCCTGGGGACAATCCAGCACTGCATCTGCACCACACAGCGTTGCCGAAAATAGGGATGAGCAGGGACCATATCCATGAACTTGAGGCACATGCTGCATAGGTAATACTGAAAACATGCCCAACATGACTGGCTCACTGCACCTTGAGTGTATGGCCAGACAAACATCACACACTGGCCAGACCTAGCAAGGAGATTTCAGGTTTTGACATGTAGGCTTTGCCCGCACCAACCACCCCCTACATGAGACAATTTGTTGAGACACAGGAAGCACTTACATCTCTTAGTCTGGGTGAAATACACAGGGGCTGCATAAATGCAAGATTGGACGCCAAATACCCAAGGTGCGCCTGTCCAAATAATCATGTACAAATGGTCATCATCAGATGATTGTAACAAGACACACAGGCACTGGCCACCGTGAGTATGAACAAGGAAAATCAGGTCAGGCTGTACAGTGGACACTTGTACTACATTTTACGTCAATATACATGGTGCCAGGGGACAATGGCACAGAGCACAACCTATGCTGTAGACACTGAGAGTGTCCACGTTTTGTGATGACACACATGACACCTAGGAAAATATGCCCCAGGGGACAGTAGTGGCCACACAACTCCATGGTCCTGAATGGGAATGACTGCAACACACGCCACCATCCCTGCACTATGCGTATCGCACACTCATGCACATCATGTCACAGGCCACAACATAGGACATGCGTGCTGTAAGGCATGACACTTGAGAGACTAACTCCCATGTCTGGACTCAGCATCAGTGCCAACTGACATAGAACCCACATGTACTGAACTGGACAGGGCACAGGCAAGGTCCCAAAACCTGTTACACACCACCCCCACACATGATGCTACAGGCATAGTTCACGTGGAGAAACGCCAGCCTACATTACCTTGTGAAGGAGTGACTACACACAGACCAGGGAACACATTGCAAGGAGGGGAAGGGAGGCAGGAGAGCACCGCTATACTGTGGGTAACTGGATCTGCACAGCACCTTTAAACCCTGGCAGTGTATCCATGCAACTGTGCCCTTACAAATGCTGGTGACACACAACAAACACACATGTACCTACCCCCTTCCTGCTGCTGCTTCTCCTGTAAGCGCCTGTCTAAGTCTGGAAATACCACCGCCAGCACACGCTTGTGGATGTGGGTCAGACGGCGGCACCCGCGGTTCTTATGGGTCTCAGGTGAGTCCCCCAGCAGGACCCGTGCGATCCTCCGCGTCCAGCACCGGATATCCTGCCAGCGTTTCCTCACCTGGGCCAGGCGCTGCTTGCGACCCTCCAACCTCCTCACGGCACTGACGGCGGTCATCCATATCTGCTTCTTGGCAGAGGCACCTACCTGTGAGGATGAACAAGTGACACTACATCAATACACCAGGCACATGTCACAGAGAGACATATTAGAACAAATTTGCTGTTTACAACAAGGCATAGTATGCATCCAACGCATTGCACCGTTGTCATAGGGACATGATCCTCTGGGGAAGGGCAAAAGCAGTCCGTGCCATTGAAAGTACACAGGTGGAATGAGGGCAACGACACAATCAATGATCCAGGCTCACACTGTGCATCAGAAGGTACACCAGGATAATCTGCAGCACCTCTAAGCAGTCACATGCCACAGGCCACTGACGCTACCTCAGCAGAGTACACAGACACACACAGGCACAGGACATTCACCTGCCATTGCCAAATGCAGCGACAAACCTCACTCTGCACATGTGCCACTAGACGGGGGGGCTCACAGGTGTGGGGCTGGCTCTGCACGTCAGACACACAGCACTGCTCCCTGCTCACATCACATGGGCAGGGTATATCCATCCCTCATGCAGCCCGGGTGCCACACTCCACATATGCACCCACCCACATGACAGGGGACTTACACACACACCGATGTCCAGGGTACGAACACATCATGTGGACACTCTCAGCACAGGTATACAGAACTAACACACATCTGTGGGTACAGTCACCTGTCACACTGGGCTGACCACATAATAAAATGAGGACTGTAGAGGCTACATTCCCAGGAGGACAAGACAGGCAGAATGTGGCATGCACCATGCAGTGATTGTCACAGTAAACACAATGCAAGTGAGGACGACAGAGATGCACCACAGCATGCACTGGCTGGGAGACATCAGGCATTCCCCCCCTGGGACCCCCCCTACAGTACATAGCATGTGTGTCACACCTGGACACAATGCCAGAAGTCACAAACAAGGGACACAGTGTGTGCTAGTAGACTCTGCACTCACCTGATACCCTGGTCGCCCATACAGCAGGGGGTACTGTGAGAGGATCACATCCAGCAAAGCCAGGTTCTCCTCCAGGGTGAAAGGCTGTGACCTCTCCACAGACCTTGACATGGTTCCAGGGAATCAGTAGCAGCAGCTGGGTCGTCGAATCCAAAGATGTGTAGGCAAGTGCTCCCTCATGGGACCTGGCTGCCTTATCTCTGCCTTGCCTGTTTCATGCACAGGAGTACTGAGTGATTGGTCACTCACATTTGCATCCTATGTTTCCTCCAATCCCTTCAAACCTAGCACAGTCAGTGGGTTCTTATTGTGTTTTTTTCTTGAGCATGATGTCAACTCCAGAACCACATTGCAACAAAGTAGATTCATTCAAACTGACTACTGCTGTGCACCTGCTGAAAAAAATTCAAACTTTAAACTTGGTCTCCATGACAACCAGCATGCATGTAGGCTTTTATACTTGTCCCTCATGTGTCCCCTATGTAATTTGGAGTTTCACACACAGGTACGGTGCGTACCGGGGCCCTAGGGCACCACAAATGCATAGCAACGGCTCGTACAGGCGTGTGTACGGTCCGTATCACTATGGGTGTGCTCGCGTATGCGTACCCATAGTGATAGTGAGCGTACGCACGCGTGTACGGTCCGTACCACTATGAGTAGCATACGCGAGAACGCCCATAGTGATAGTGAGCTTACAGGCGTGTGTACGGTCCGTATCACTATGGGTGTGCTCGCGTATGGGTACCCATAGTAATAGTGAGCGTACGCACGCGTGTACGGTCCGTACCACTATGAGTACGCATACGCGAGAACACCCATAGTGATAGTGAGCGTACGCACGCGTGTACGGTCCGAACCACTATGAGTACGCATACGCGAGAACACCCATAGTGATAGTGAGCGTACAGGCGTGTGTACGGGTCCGTACCACTAGGAGTATGCATACGCGAGAACACCCATAGTGAAAGTGAGCGTACAGGCTTGTGTACGGTCTGTATCACTATGGGTGTTCTCGCGTATGCGTACTCATAGTGGTACGGACCGTACACACGCCTGTACGTTCACTATCACTATGGGTGTTCTCGCGTATGCGTACTCATAGTGGTACGGACCGTACACACGTGCGTACGCTCACTATCACTATGGGTGTTATCGCGTATGCGTACTCATAGTGGTACGGACCGTACACGCGTGCGTACCCTCACTATCACTATGGGTACACATACGGCAGCACTCCCATAGTGATAGGGAACGTACACAGGCCCTCTGAGCGAATGTACAGTGCCTTTCACACATCACAGTGGTGACAGGCAGCACACCGGAAGGAATAGGGCTGACATACTTGTCCATGGATGGACATCAAGGCATTGTCTGGGCAGTACTACATGTATGGGGCACAGGTGTGAAAGGCTGTGATGTGGCACATTACTCCTGAGTCGAGAAGGCAACAGATGTATGATGAGATGTGTACAGATGTTATGTGTGACGGTGCAATGTGTGCCAGGCATGCCCTTAACTCCTTTGACATGTGTGCATGTCGTACTGCACACTTGGGATGAGCGTCACTGGCACGGCACAGTCAACAACACACACAAGTGTCCCCTGATGCCCGCTACAGGGGTTACCACACCAGACATGTCAGTACCCACGGTGCACGATGTGACTATGTCATGTATGTGTGGGGTGTCCCCATTAGCTTGATGTTGGTGCTCCCTCAAAAGCATCAGCTGTTGCAGCAACCAACATGTGTCTGTGTGCACACCAGGCCACATGTGGTATCGGATGTGAGGTGCGTATGTATGCATGGGACACGGAGTAGCGTAACAAGGACATGTCTGCATCCTCTCTATGAATGTGTGGTGAGTCATTACATGTACACCTTATTGGCAAGGTGTGTGGGCTGTCCTAGTGTCATGTGACCTGTGGCTCTAGTGTTCCGCTACCTGTCTCTGAAATCGACAGCCTACTTCTGATGATGTGTTGATGTATGTCACTCCTGTGTTGCGTCTGGCTGTTCACTTACACTGGGACACAGCTAATCCCATGCCATGGCATGTGGAGGTTCACAATCTCCGTGTGTAGCTGGGTCTTGGTAGGAGTGTCACCTGGCAGCCATACGTGTCCAGGGCATGTGGCACATACCTGACTCCGTATGTCACATATGTGTATTGACAGATTAACATGTGCTCTGCACCAAAAAATTGTTGTTGTAGTGCACTCACTCTTCCTTGTCACTTCCAAATTACTGCAGAGCGCTGCCTCTTCCCCGAGCAATTCCGGACTTGGATGACATGCGGGAGAATGACTGTATCCGGTGCTACCGCTTCCCCCAACCGTTGATTGAGGAGTTGACGGCGAGGCAGGCACCACACCTGCAACCGCTCAACAGGTATCCTACGGCACTGACACCCAAGCTGAAGGTAATGGCAGCCCTACATTTTCTAGCCACGGGTACCTTTCAAAATACCATAGCTCATGTTGGTGGCATGTCCCAGAGCATGTTCTGCCGTGTGCTGCATGATTTCTTAGAGGCCATGTTGCTTCACCTGGATGAGTTCATCCATTTCCCAACCCCTGAAATGTTGACTGGTGTTAAGCGTGGATTCTATGCCCTGGGAGGGATGCCCCATGTCATTGGGTCCATAGATGGGACACATGTGGCTTTGGTACCACCACATGCACAGGAGGTAGCGTCCAGGAATCGCAAGCACTACCACTCCATCAATGCCCTTGTGGTGTGTCTGTCCAACATGGTGATTTCACATGTCTGTGCTCGTTTTCCAGGATCAGCACACGATGCCTACATCATGAGGCGTAGCAGGGTGCCTGAGATGATGACGCAGCTGCGCAACGAACGAGCATGTGTTGTTGGTGGGTACACTCTGTCTGTCCTGTATTTTGCATAGACTTCCAGCACGACCGCTTCTCCTGTCCTACTTATGTCCATGTGCTTTCCATGTAGGGGACGCTGGCTATCCCAACATGCCATGGCTGATCACACCTCTCCGCAACCCCATCACGCCGGCCCAGCTCCGCTACAACACCGCCCATGGCCGGACAAGGCGAGTGATAGAGAGGACATTTGGCCTCCTGAAGAGCCGATTCAGATGCCTCCACAAGACCGGCGGTGCCCTCCCATATGCCCCGGCGAAGGTCTGCAAAATCTTCATGGTCTGCTGCATGCTGCACAACATGGCAGTTGAGAAAGCTGTGCCACTCATCCTGGATCAAGATGATCAGGACCATCCACCCGTGGAGGACCAAGGTCTTGGCAATGGGGCTAGTGATGTGGAGGATGTGGTTCCGCAAGAGGACATCCGGAGTCGGCTCATACGTGACTTCTTTGCTTAGTGGTGAGTACCAGTGTCTGTGTGTGCACGCATTGGTCCCCGTGTGGCATGTGTTGCGATGTGTGTGTCCATCTGCATGTATGGCATGTGAGTCAGAGGTGTGTGTGGATGTGTCACTGGAGTGATGGTGCCAGTGATGAGTATATTTCCCCAGTCATAATTGTGACCTAGCATGTTGTCATCCTTACATGTGTCGAGTACATGCACATGCAAGTGGCTGTGCTTTTTGTGGCTGACTTCTTGTGTGTCTCTCATCCCCAGGTACTTGCGCATGCCACCTGCTGGTTGCATTGTTGTGGCACAGCTATTCCTCATGGACACATCATCGTGTGCTGACTCAGCGTTACACGCACGGACAAGTTTGGAAGTCTCCTTAGGGTAAGGGATGCATCAGGGGTGTATTGGGTGTGGCAGTTGTTTACGATGTGTGCACACTGCCCCTGTCGATGTTTGTTTCCTCTGCAGACATGTCGCATCACCATGACACATGACATGCAGCTGGGTACACCTGAATAGATGGTCAGACTTGTTGACAGTCATCAGTGATGGGATTGTGGATTGTGATGATGGCATCAATGTGTGTTACACTGCCCTCGGACACATACGGTTTGCATTGGCTTGACATGGTGTGGGACTAACACATCAGCGGATCAATGGTGTATGGCAGCCTCTCCGTGAGCAGCAGGGGGTGTTTAGCTGTTAGCCGACACTTGTGTGCCAGTTCCATGGCTATCACGCATTTGTGCTGCAGAAGGGGGGTTCCAGTGTTGGACCCACATGTTACTCCACATGACCCGTTCATGTGTACTCCGAGTTGCCTCTGCAATCCCGAATACATGACAAATAAAGGTGTCCCTATGCCTCCAAGGTGCCTCTTCTCAGTCAATGCTGGTGTGTTGCCATGGTGCATCCGGCATGTCTGGCATGGTTTTCCGTGATAGTGGCTATGTGTCTATGTGTAGAGTAGCAAGATGCAAGATGTTTGTGTGGGATTAGACTGTGTATTGTGCATGATGTCCATGACTGTGTGTGTATTGTGACATGTGCCATCCCCATGCATCCAACGTTGGCCAGGCCACCATTCTCTGCATCCACCTGACTCAAGCTTGCAGGACATGGTTCTGCCACCTGTCCACACATACCTGGGTGCCCCACATGACACTCCACATGATCCCTGACCTCTGCGCATGGCTGTCGCTGTACTCAATATGTCTGTCGGCACGGTTGTGCGGCCACCCCCTCAGCTGGTTGGGCCCCTCACGGGTGTGTATGGTGCTCCATGTCTGTCTTGACTACTACAATGTGACCCATGTGTGTCCTGTGCCAGACTCAGGCCCCAGGGTGTGGATGGTTGAAGTCAAATGAGAACTCAGGCATGGTTAGACTTTACAAGACACATGTAAGGTAATAATGCAATATGTAGGCATCTTCTCTTTATGGTGTAACTTTTTATTTTGGTTGGGATACGGGGGGGTATGACATGAGGGGCTTTCCGGGTGTGTGGAATCCAAAGTTCACTAGGGGAGTTGGTGTCCTTGCCATTTGAAATCCTCAGAGCCCATGCCACAGTCTTTGTCAACATTGGTCAGACAGTGACCAGCAAGTCCATGTGGCAGAGAATGTCTTTTGCTGATGTGCTGCTGTTGGTCCAGTGGGCCAGGTGCCAGGCCAGGTGTCCTGGGAGATGGTGCAGTTGCGCTGACCCTCACGATCTTTTCCGTGGAAGACCCGCCCTCCTGCGGGGACCCTCAGAAGCAGGCTGTGACGATGTTTGGGATGCTCCGTCAGATGTCTCCTCCTCCTCCTGATCCCTTCCTGTGGGTGGTGATGTTCTACGCCTGATGGCACAGGGAGGGTTGCCCATGTTGTCGGCTATCCGACGGAGTGTACTGTGAATTCCCCTGAACACCGTCACGAGCTCAGCCTGTCTGTCCTCCATCCGCCCTTGGTGTCGCAGTAGATAGGCATGTTGCTCCACATGTTGCTGGGCCTGCTGGGTCTTGATCTCCTCGAGGATGGACACAACCTGGGCCATGCCCGTGGTGTCCTGCCGGTATGTGTCTAGGATGTTTCGGACATGGGAATATACCGGTTCCGCAGCCAACAGGTCAGGCTCGCGCCTCTGCCTTCCTCCACTCCCACCACCCCTGCCCACTTGCACCTGGCCTGCCCTTGTGGGCACATCGGGTCTCCGGGACCCCTGAGGGGTGGCATTGGCGTTGTCGCCTGCCTCCTCCTGGGTGCCCGGGACACCGTGTCCCTCCTGGCCAGCCTGGCTGCATTGTGGTGGTGGGGCAGGGATCCTGGGTGTCTCCTGGGATGTGACAGGAGTGGGGGTGGTGTTTGGCCCAGTTGTACCTGACGCAGGTGCTGCAGGTGGTTGGACACCAGAGGGGCCAGGTTGGTCGGGGTCGGGTTCGTCCACAGAGTGGTGAGAGTCGTTGCTGCCGGTGGGTCCGTCATCCCGCCGAGCCGGGTCCTGTGAGTCTTCCCCCCCAGTGTTGGGGGGTGATCCACGACGTTGACCTGTGTGTGAGAGAGACAATGTTAATTTTGTTCCATGCAACATCCATGTTTCATTCGTTTCTAAGTTGGCACATTTCCTCTGGGAATTTGGATATGTCTTGCATTCCACTCACAGTGCACTTGTGCATGGATATGTCCCTTGGCCACAGCTTTTGCGACTTTACCTATGTGTGGCACAGTCTTACTTGCTGCGTCAATTGTGACTGCAGTCAGCAGTGGAATGAGCAGGTGTGGCGAGCCATGCATTGGCGCCTTCCGTGTTGCACTGTACGTGGGCACATGGAGTTGTTCCACACACTTAGATAATGCAGGTAGCTGGCGTTGTGCTCGTGCACAGGTTGACACATGGCCCAGTGTTTTGCCATGGAGAAGAGGGGGGATTCAGGCACTGGCCACCCTTGTCTACATGCACGCAGTCCACCTGCTGACGAGCAGACATTCCCACACCCCCCACGGCTGAATTGGTCTCCCTGTGTGTCCCTTTCTCACTCCCTCTCTGTCCCCCTCTCCCTCCCTCTGTGTGTCACCCTCTGTCACCTCAGCCCAGCTTCCTAGGCACACAATTTTTGCAGATCTTTGACTGGCCCATGGCTTGTTGATGTGAGTTTGTTTCTGATCAGCAGGCACCCATTGGGTGTAGTGTCTGTGTCTGCGCTGCTGCTGTGGTGGTGTGTGCTGCCACTCTTTCACAGTGTTGGCTGTTCATTAGCTGCTGTCATGTACAAAAACGTGCCGTCACCCCCATGTGTTAATGCAAGGCGTCCGCCATTTGCTGGCAAGTCTTTCCTGTGTGGGGACACACTGTTTGTCTGGCTGTGACCTAGGCCATATGGGCAGGGGGCATTGTTGTCTGCTTCTGAGTTGCACTATGTGATTTTTGTGGCCCACACTCCCGCCATCCGGCTTACCGTGTCTTGTGTTGGTGTTTTCTGTGGCCTGTGACTTTGCATTGTCCAGCTGGGTGCATGGGGCATGGTGGTGCCAGTGGCATGTGCGTGTTCATGGAGTGTGGTTGAGTCATGCGATAGCTTGGGGTGGTTGCGTGCCTGTTTGTGGGTTTGGTTGTGGATGACGTTCCCCCCATGTGAGGTGAGTTGTTTGTGTACTCACCCGGGTCTCGGAGTCCGTCTAATCCGTCCACTGACACCACCGGCAGTATGGCCATCACCCTCTCCTCCCAGGGATGGTAGTGTACGGTTCTGCGGGGCGGCCCTCCTCCAGTGACGTTGGCCTGGTTGTGGTCGTCAGTCATTTTGGCTCGGACCCTCCTCCGCAGATCGTACCACCTGGCTTGGCATTCATGCCTAGTCCTTCTGGTGGCCGCAACAGCATTCACAGCATCAACAATCCTCTGCCACATGGCTGTTTTTTCGGTCATGCAGGTCTGTCTGACCAATGTTCCAAAGAGGTGTGGCTCGACTCTGAGGATTTCGTCGACAAGGACCTCCAACTCTCGGCTAGTGAAATTTGGATTCTTGTTAGTGGGCATGGTGAGGGGTGTGGGTGTGGATGGTGGGGGGGGTGTGTGGATGGTTGTGGGTGTGTGGGTGTGGTTGTGCAGGTGTGTGTGTGAATGTGATGAGGGGGTGTTTGTGAAGGTGTGTGTGTGAAGGTTTGCAAGTGTAAGGTGTAGTAAAGGTTCTAGTATGGTGCTGTAGGTTGTCTGTGGGGTCTGGCAGCAGTGAGTCTGTTGCAAAGGCTCATGGTTTGTGTGTGTGGGCCCTTTTTATTGGTCCATTGGTGGGTGTGGCTGTGTTTGAAGTTTGGGTGGGTGTGTTATAAGGAGTGGTTGTGTTTTGGGCCTCTGTTTTGGATTTTGGCAGTTGCAGGTCAGTGAATGTGTTGTTTTTGTGCTTGTTGGACATGTTTTGTGGCTTTGTGCCATTCGAATGGTGTATTCTTGTGTTGTTTTGCTTTGTCCTGGTTGTGTATGTGCGTTTTTAGCGTGTGTACGGTGTGTACTTCGGGAATTTTGTTGTACAGTGCTGTCCTTGTGTCTGGCTTGGTACAACTCGTACATGCGCGATGTTGTGTGAAGGTGCTGGTGTTGGGGCCTGGGGTGCGCTCCGTACTTACAATGTTGGGGTGGGGTACGCTCCATGCATACGCGGGTGAGGGAACGGGTCGTACATACACTGTTGGGGTGGGGGTACGCTCCATACGTACGCGGGTGAGGGTACGGGTCGTACATACACGGTTGGGGTGGGGGTACGGTCCGTACATACACAGTTGGGGTGGGGGTGCGCTCCATGCATACGCGGGTTGGGGTACGGGTCATACATACACTGTTGGGGTGGGGGTACGCTCCATACGTATGCGGGTGAGGGTACGCATCGTACATACACAGTTGGGGTGGGGGTACGGTCCGTACATACACGGTTGGGGTGGGGGTGCGCTCCATGCATACGCGGGTGGGGGTACGGGTCGTACATACACAGTTGGGGTGGAGGTACGGTCCGTACATACACGGTTGGGGTGGGGGTGCGCTCCATGCATACGCGGGTGGGGGTACGGGTCGTAGATACACGGTTGGGGTGGGGGTACGGTCCGTACATACACGGTTGGGGTGGGGGTACGCTCCATACGTACGCGGGTGAGGGTACGGGTCGTACATACACGGTTGGGGTGAGGGTACGGTCCGTACATACATGGTTGGGGTGGGGGTACGCTCCATGCATACGCAGGTGGGGGTACGTGTCGTACATACACTGTTGGGGTGGGGGTACGCTCCATACAAACGCAGGTGAGGGTACGGGTCGTACATACACGGTTGGGGTGGGGGTACGGTCCGTACATACACGGTTGGGGTGGGGGTACGGTTCGTACATACACGGTTGGGGTGGGGGTACGCTCCATGCAGACGCGGGTGGGTGTACGTGTCGTACATACACTGTTGGGGTGGGGGTACGCTCCATACGTACGCGGGTGAGGGTACGGGTCGTACATACACGGTTGGGGTGGGGGTACGGGCCGTACATACACTGTTGGGGTGGGGGTACACTCCATACATACGCGGGTGAGGGTACGGTCCGTACATACACAGTTGGGGTGGGGGTACGCTCCATGCATACGCGGGTGGGGGTACGGGTCGTACATACACTGTTGGGGTGGGGGTACGCTTCATGCATACGCGGGTGAGGGTACGGGTCGTACATACACGGTTGGGGTGGGGGTACGCTCCATGCATACGCGGGTGAGGGTACGGGTCGTACATTCACGGTTGGGGTGGGGGTACGCTCCATACATTCACGGGTGGGGGTACGTCTCGTACATACACGGGTGTACATACATGGGTGGGGATTCGACTCGTACATAGGAGGGCTGGGGGGGTGTTTGGCGCGTATGCGGGCACATGTCTCCATGGTTGCTATGGGAGTTCGGTGCGGACGGTGTTTTTTCCATACGGTTGTAACATCGGACGCACGGGATGGATCGTAATTCCGCGGTCGGACTTCATTTTTCACATTTGTACGGTAAATCGTCCGGGGACGTGTCGGACACATTTTCCGACCCGAGGACGTGTGGGGAATGATTCCCAATGCGATTCGTATGGACTTTTTCCCATGCGAATCGTGATTGCCAGTTTGTACGGCACTTGTACGATTCGTACGGTAAAAAGACCGGATACGAGTCGTACGGGGAATTTTTTTACCGGATCGTGATCGGCACCTTTGTCTCTGCTTTTGATTAAGCCAAGAGTTCCTGTTCCTGGCAAAAGATTCAAATCTGTAACTTAGTGACGGCAAAAGGTTTGTCTGAATTACTTTTATGAGTGGTGAAATTGAGAGTCCATGTACATTCTTGAATAGTCTTTGAAAGGCGAATGTCAATGCGCCTGTTTTATTATTTATTGGTTTAAAATAGTATGGGGTTAAAGGTAGATTTTTTTAATGGAGTTCGTCTCCCAATATGTGTAGGTATGGGTAGTTTTAATTTGCCCTCTTAAGTTCTAGGTATTTACACTCTTCTGTTTTCCTTCAAATGTTACTACTTTTGTTTTATTGGGCGAGATGTACAAAGGTTTTTTTCATTCGCAAATGGCCTGATTCTCAGATTCGGACGTTTGCAAATGAAAAAAGGCTTTTTTCAATGTACAAAGGCCCAATTTGAGATTCAGTAACCTATTACTGAATCGCAAATGAAGTTTTCAGTTCGGTATTAGAAAGGGCTGTCTTTAGGGCATCCCATCTTAACACTAAATGGCAGTGGTATGTGTGAATGTATTGCGACCGAAATGCGGTCGCAAAACATTCACATTTTACCACCTACTTCAAGTAGGTGATAACCCATTCGCAAATGGAAACGGGGTCCCCAAGGAACGCCTCCCCCTTTGTGAATGTTTGTAAAAACATTTTTAAGAGCAAGTAAACTTTACATTTTTCCTTTTGAAACGCATCTTGTTTTCCCTTAAGGAAAACGGGATGCATTTTAAAAACAACATTGCTTTATTAAAAAGCAATCACAGACATGGTGATCTACTGACCCCAGCAGGCCACCATCCTTATGATGTTTGCGATTCCCAATGGGTCGCAAACTGAGACCTACCTCATGAATTTTAATGAGGTAGGTCCATGTGCGACCCACTGGGAATCGCAAAATGTGTTAAGCACACATTTGTACATGGGTGTTTGTGATTACAAGATAGTGAATTGCAGAAACTCACTATTTGGTAATCACAAACTATACTCTACGTACATGTCTTTATCTCCAATATTCTGTGTGCACAATAACAGCTTAATCTATTTGGAGTATGCAAAAGACCTATTCTGGTGAGATCTAACAGGGCTGTGTCATCAGCAAGTATGCCATATACCCATTTGCCTTGAGGGATCTTAAATACACTACTGCTTTTTTGATGCATGCCAAATATAGTTAGATAAAAGAGTAGCTATGACACATACCCTGTTTTAGTCTGTTATTCGTATAGATCTGATTTGTCACAAATTAATTAACTCCCATTTTGACCTTGTAGGAGACTAGGATCTGCTTCTTATAGTTACCCCCACTTTTTGCTGATGTTTCACAGTTTTTTTACTTTAGTCTGGCTGGGACCCTGCTATCCAGGGCCCCAGCCTAGCTGCTTCCTCTCTAAATTGGTTGCATGTACTTTAGGTACACCACAGATTGGGGTCTGGGGTACCCATATAAGCCCCTAGTATATGGTATACTATGTACCTAGGGCATAGGTACCCCAGTGGCCTCTCAGGGGCTGCAGCATGTATTATGCCACCCCTGGGAGACCATTCAAAATGACACAACAGGTCTGCTACAGCAGCCTGTGTAAGGTGGTGTATGCACCCCTTACTTAGATATAGGTTCCCTATATCTATCCATATCACTGCACATACAAACCTATCAGTCACCCCTATGGCAATCCTTATCAATCCTGAAGGCAGGGTGCTGGATTTTATGTGAGAGGGTGCCCATGCATGAGTAGAGCCCCTCTGCAGCCTTCGGAACCTTTATTCCGGGGTTGTTTGTGATGCAGCCAAACCATAAACTCTTAAGTGCATTATAACCTTGCGGTAAATGCTAACTTTGGAATGGCTGCATGGAAACATGTCGTGTTTGGTGTCAAACACCTTGGAATCATACATCCACACCAGTAACTGGTGTGGGAGGTATGATTCTGTAGTAAATTACCAGGATTCTGATGATATCTTGAATAAGTTATTTATTGGTTACATGGCTGAGGAGCCAGCCTGAAGGCAGCCAGCTCCAACAGACTCCCAACACCAGAATGAATCTTAACATTCCACAGTTACTAAGCAGAGCATTGGCTTCTTAAAGAGAACATAACAATACAAAGTATGTGTTGATAATACAACCTAATATATAAACACAACTAATCACTACATTACCTTCCCTTCTTCTAACAAAAAAACAAACAAAAAAAAAATGTATTAAAAAAGCCGAATTAAAAAACCGAAACATAATATAAAAGACCATTCATTCCCTAAACCTCACTGGTTTGGTGATAACAAGGGAAGATTTTCTAACTTCGCTAGTATCAAAATTATTTCTAACATGAGTATTAGTAACAGGATTGGAAAGAGTGGCATCAGAGGAGGAATGAACTTTGGCTACTTAACTCAAATTCCACCAGCAACCACCCTCAACCTGAATGGCATTTCCAACAATTTTCATCACTTTAATAGGAGGACCATATTTGCTCTCACCTTTGTTAATGTGAAAAGATTTTTTTTATTTTCACAATGTCACCAACACTCAAAAAAGTAATTCTTGAACCCCTTTTGAGTCAAAACTGTTTTTCTGTTTAACTTGTGTTTGAGTGACATTTTCCTTTACCTGAGACATCAATTTGTTGACATCACAGACACTATTGATCCATTTAGACATCCACCCAGGACGAAACACAGTATTTGGCTTCCTTCCCCTCATTAACTCAAATGGAGACACTTTTGTGGAAGAATGAGGAGTCGTCCTATAAAACCAAATCATGCTGTTAAGAGAATTAACCACATTCTGATTGTTGGCCTTAGCCCAATTCACACAGTCACCAATGACTCGATTCATCCTCTCCACAAGACCATTTCCTTGTGGATGATATAAAGAGCTCTTAATGTGTTTTACACCAGAGGTGGATAAGAACAATTCAATCTCCTTTCTGACGAACTGTTTCCCGTTGTCGGAAACAAGAACTTCAGGGAAACCCTCTCTTGCCCAAATATCACTTAAGAAAGAGACAATAGACTTAGTGTCTGCATCTTTAACTAATTTAAATTCAGGCCATTTGGAAGCATAATCAACTGAAACTAAAATAAATCTATAATGTAAGGTCCCATGATGTCAATACCTATTTTTGACCAGGGGCGATCATGACAATCAACCGGAAAAAGAGGAGGGACAAAAGTTTTAAGAGACT
This sequence comes from Triturus cristatus, assembly GCF_964204655.1. NCBI lineage: Eukaryota > Metazoa > Chordata > Amphibia > Caudata > Salamandridae > Triturus > Triturus cristatus. The sequence continues at coordinate 152,869,716 of NC_140579.1, forward strand.
TATCAGATGTTTTGCATATAACACAATCAAAAACAAATTCCTCAATTTCAGAATCCATGCCAGGCCACCAAAATGTGTCGCGAATTCGACGCTTAGTAAAAGAAACTCCCAAATGACCATAATGGGCTCTAATAATGATCCCTTTCCTAAACAAATGTGGTGGGATTATTTTGTCATTGCGTAAAAAAATTCCATCCTCAAGAGAAATCTCATCTTCAACCTTAGCAAAAAGTTGGAGAGCAAGAGAAAGAACCTTTTCTCTAGGCCAACCGCATCTTACAAACTTACACACATCTTGGAGCACACAATCATTTTCAAAACTTTTCCTCCACTCATCTTCCGAACAAAATTTCAATTTAGGGATATCAACCCCAGCCACCAAACAGTCTTCATAATCTTCATCAATTAGTTCAGAAAAGAAGATATCATCATCATCAATAGGGTTGTTACTAGGAAAACGAGATAGGAAATCAGCTCTTCCATTTTTCCCTCCCGCAATGTGTTTGATGTCAAAATGATATTGAAGTAATTTCGTAACGATTCTCATTATTCTAGGGGTGCAACATTTAGTAAGACAACCTCCTAAAATGTTAACTAAGGGCTTATGGTCTGTTTGAAGAACAAAACGTTTTCCCCAGACATAGGGTCTGAACTTATCAATTGCCCATGCACACACCAGAAGTTCCCTTTCGATCACAGAATACTGCAATTCTGGAGATCTTAGCACCCTAGACGCAAAGCCAATAGTTCTTTCTACTCCATCCTCATCTTGCGTCAAAGTTGCACCTAAACCCACTTGACTAGCATCGATCGTCAAATGACATGGAAGGCTTGGGTTGAAAGGTTTAAGTACACAACCCCTACCTAACAGACTTTTGACTTCTCGGAAAGCTGACTCACAATCATCATCCCAAACAAACATGACCCCTTTCTTGAGAAGGTTGCTGATGGGACGGACAATAGTAGCATAGTGAGGAATGAACCTCGAGTAAATACTCACACAGCCCAAGCAGTGATTTAACTCCTGTCTTATCAGTGGGAACAGAAGCATTAGAAATTGCTTCGAGAAGCCCAGGTCTAGGTTTGACTCCATCCTGGTTAATGACATGTCCTAAATATTCGACTTCTGTGCAAAAAAACTTGCGCTTTTCTAATTTTAGAACAATCCCATGTTCTTTGAATAAACATAAGAATGTTGCTCATGACACGTTGGAATACCGACGCAGCCGACGCTAAACCGAACGGCATGCGTCGATATTGAAACGTGCCCAGGGAAGAAACCAACGCCGTAAAATGACGTGATTCCGGATGTAGCTCAACCTGGTGGTACGCGCTCGCCAGATCAAGTTTAGAAAAAAATGTTGCACCCTTGGTAAATGCAAACAAATCGTGGATCTTTGGAAGAGGATGTGAGTCAACCCAGATATTTTTATTCAGGGATCCTAAGTCCACACATACCCTGAGCTGACCACACCTCTTCCTGGCCACGACCAAAGGCGAAAGCCAAAGTGAGGACTCTATTGGCACAATGACCCCCTTTTCACAAAGCTGTAGAATTTCTTTTTCTAAATCTTCTCTGACACTATAAGGTACTCCCCTCAGTTTGTGCTTGACCTGTGAGGATCCTTCTTTTATTATAATTCTATGTTTAAATCCCTTTATCTTCACTAAAGTTGGACTAAAGACAGTCGGAAACTTATCTTTGAGAATCTGTACTTCATCCGGACATCCAACAACTAAAACTTGTTCTTTAGTTCCCGGTTTAAGTATCATACCGAAGAGTCCTTGGTGGAACCAACCTAATATGTTGAGTCCTTTCACAGCAACATAAATTTTACCTTTGATCCTTCTACCTTTGAAGGACATTTCTTCCTCAGAGAAACCTAACAAATCAATTTTCCTTCCCTCGTAGGATACCGGTGAACGGTCAGGAGGAAGAAGAGGTAGGTTACCTTCCCACGTTTCTTCGAAAAGTTTTTGGGTGATCATGGTTATCTTGGCACTCGAATCAACCAACAGTTTAACACATTTATCACCCACACATATATCAACAATAGGATCTACACAATTTTTGGGATCACCTTCAATAACTTCGTGATTGTTAGCATCAGAAACAACCGAGACAGCTTCAGACTCTGAAGAAGACTCAGAATCAACCATACATACTGTTGGTTTTTTGAATTTCTTTTGATTTTTCAGCTTTAAACAAACGTTAGCAAAATGACCAATCTTCTTGCAATAATTACATGTGACATTTGATGCTGGGCACCGTGAACCCTTGGGATGAAGAGAATATCCACACCTCATGCATGACGTCACTTCGGTTCTATTTGGTGCAGTGTTCTTAGAAGGTTTTACAGAATTGGATGCACTTCCTTTTGAAAATTTCAATACTTTTGACGATAAATTTTTGGAGTTTAAGTTGATGGCGTTCACTGGTTCTATAACTTTCTTCTCCAATTCCTTTAGAGATACCATTGATATTTCGATGCTTTTTGCTAGTTTTATGGTTTCATCTAAAGACGGGTCACCCATAGTTAACAATTTTTGTCTGATGTTCTTGTCCTTACAGTGACACACAAATTGGTCCCTAATGAGTTGTTCCGTGAAGTTCTCAAATTTACAATCAGCCGCTAGTCTGCGTAACACAGAAATATAAGAATCAATATCTTCACCTTCAGATTGTTTTCTCTTGAAAAACTTGTGTCTGATAACCATAAGGCTTGGTTGTTTATCAAAACGAAGTTTGAGTTTTTGAACACTTTCCTGGTAGACATCATTAAAAGCAGGATCATCTTGAGGTAAGTCTGGCAGATGTTTGAAGACTGATCTGCCCTCAAAACCTAAAGAATGCAAAAGAATATATTTTTTCCTTTCAGCATTGAATCTGGAAGCTCCTATTGCACCCAGGTAGGTTTCAAAGGCATCGTGCTAGACTTCCCACCTAATTGTCGGCTCACCTGGTGTCTCAAGGAAAGAAGGGGGAGGATTCACAGATTGTAAGGTACACATTTTGAAAGAAATAAATACAATTTGTACTATGATGCGTAGTAACTGGCAAATTGTATGATGAAAACAATACGTTGTTTGACTGTATGTCAATGATGATGAATAATAGCATAGAGTGAGTACTCTTGGTAAAATTGTCAATTTTTTTTCAATATTTGTCAATTAGGTAACATACAGAACGAGATACTGTTTAACTTTTTTGCAGGAAGTAACAATAAACATAAGCTTTACCTTCCCCTTTGAAAAAAAAAATTATTTTTTAATATATGGTGAAAATGAACACTGTCATGTCTAACTGTACGCACAATGAGCTGTGCGCATCAGCGTGACGAGTTATGGTGAACGCTACTTTAAGCAGGTATTGTTGTTCTGAAATGTTGGCAGCTGTGCGTATCAGCGAAGAGATTGGAAGACGCACTCTGAAGGGGATGCGTTAAGTATAAATGTTTCAATAGCGGCTGTGCGTATCAGCGTAATGGAGGCTGGAAACGCACACGGAACATTGCTGGGCAACGAGGAAGTCACAGAGATACTTGCACATGCGCAGGATATTGTTGTGCGCTGACGTGATGACGAAATGCAGGAAGCTGAAAAGTCGAATATGCGTGCGCAGATAGCAGAATCTTACTCGCTGATGCGATGACGTGGTTGAGCAAGAATGGAAACAGCTTGTGGTGGCACAGAATGGTGGTTGCACGAGAGATGCGACAAGTGTCGTGCGTTAAGCAGAGTTTTAAAAATGCCTTTACACGGTGAGCTTTTCGTATGGAGAACGAGAGAAGTAATAACTGAAGTATATCAAGGAAGGCAGCGCTGAAAGTTAAATCGTATAAGAAGTCAGGATGTCAAAATAAAGCGCTGAATTCACCCTACCGTACTTGTAGCTAGAAGTTCTCCCATGAGCATGCAGCTTGCAGTAAGATTTGTTGAAGTGGTAGCTCTGAAAGTAGATAATACTTCAGAGTTGACAGATATTTTTCTTCCTGAATGTGTGTTTTAAGAAATTAGTAGACAGGATAAACACACTTGGCAGACAGGAATCTTGACTGGAATTGTCTTGATTGATGCACGCAGGGTTGTCCATGTAACCAAGCTCGTCACCAATAAAATGTAGTAAATGACCAGGATTCTGATGATATCTTGAATAAGGGTTACATGGATGAGGAGCCAGCCTGAAGGCAGCCAGCTCCAACAGACTCCCAACACCAGAATGAATCTTAACATTCCACAGTTACTAAGCAGAGCATTGGCTTCTTAAAGAGAACATAACAATACAAAGTATGTGTTGATAATACAACCTAATATATAAACACAACTAATTACTACAGATTCCACCCTACTAGAGGTAGAAACATGACAGCACCGGTACACCCGGTACCAGCTTCACAGACCCTGGCATCACAAAATGGATGCTGCCAGCCACAGACACAAGTCTGCCCTCCTGCTGCTGGACGAAACTCCGGCAGGGGACGGCTGGACAATAGGTTTCCTGTCCCAGGGAGGTGTGACCACCTCCCAGACAGGCTTTAGTGTATTGGGGCTGGGTGGGTGCACGCCAAGAGTGCTTTGATGTCTGCACTGGGGGCACATTTTGTAGCGTCGCGCTACTAATGAAACCACAGACACTTCTTGGTATTTATTATGGAGCTTTATTCTTACGTCGTACACCAGCACTGTCCCTATCCTAACTGCCCTCTCTCCAAGTGACTCCTCCTCTTCCCCTGACCCCTTGGTTCCGCCCTCCCCAGCTACTAGACTGCTGGCTATCTTACATCTCCCCTTTTCTTCATAAAATAACAGAGCAACAGTGCTCTAGTCCATCTCTTCGATGAGTCTCTGGGGTGGCCGGATGTCCCGACGTGGCCGCAGTGACATGTTCCCGGTGGACGCACTCGCCACTGGCTCACTTTGCTGACCTCGGTCCCCAGCATTGATAAGGTCATGTTCTTCACCTGCCGGTGAGAGAGTCATGTCTTTTCCTGATCCATTTGTGTCCTGCAGACACTTCTTGAAATGGGAAACATTTCTTGTTATTCTGCGCTGCTCAGATTCCACGGTCAACATGGTGCCCTTCTGGCGGGTAACTACCAGTGGCTCATCACGGAACCGGGACTCAGTTTTTTTCCGCTGTTCCTGTTTGACGAGAACAAGATCACCTTCATGCAAGGACGGAGACCTCGCCCTTCGTTTTGCATCAGCGTACGATTTCATTTTGTCTTTGTGGTGCTTGTCCGTCACTACTATTTCCTGATGGAGGAGGCTTGGTGATACAGCTTGCAAAGTGCCCTCCCATGTTGGGATGCGGTTCCTCATTGGTCGCCCTAGCATGAGGGTGGCAGGGCATTGTCCAGTAGTCGAGTGTGGTGTTGTCCGGTATGCTCTGAGAACTTCCGTCAGAGCGACCTGGAGTTCTTTCTTCTCGGCGGACGCCTGCTGAAATGTCCTTTTAATCGTGGCCATGAACCTCTCAACGGTGCCATATGCTTGGGGCCAGAGCGGCGTGACTTTCCGATGTTTGAAGTCCATGTGCTTTGCAAAGGCGCTGAATTCCTGTCCATTGAATGGGGGCCCATTATCTGTTTTGACCTCTCTGGGGACACCCCATGTTGCAAATACATCGTCTAGTACTTTGAGAGTACAAGAGGCGCTAGTAGATGAAATGATTTGAGCTATGGGAAAACGCGAGTATTCATCGATTATGACGATTACATATTGGCCAGACTGCAGTGGCCCATAAAAGTCCATGGCGATCTCTTGCCATACTCCACTGGGTAAAGTGGTCATCTGCAGCGGTGCCGGTGGATTGCATTGGCTGGTTAGCTGACAGAGATGACAGTCCTTTAGCGTGGATTCCACCATCGGATCCAGGAAAGGGAACCAGACACGTTCCCGTAGGGCTCTCTTCGTGGACACCACCCCTCTATGGCCTTCATGAGCCAAGTCGATGACTCCCTGTCGCAGCTGACTGGGGATGACGAGTCGGTGGCTTCTTAGGATGATTCCTTCCGTGGTGACTGAGAGTTCCTCACATACATGCCGGAATGCCTGTATCTCTTTCCGGATGGTCGCATCAGCGTCTTCTTCTGGTGTCGTATGTCTCCATTTATTCATGCGGATCCGGTGTACCACTGATTGCAGGATGGCGTCCTGAGCAGTGGCCTCCCGAATGGCTTCCATGGGGATGGCCGGCGGCAGTGCTCGATCAGTCACGAAGTGAATATATTCCTCGGCAATCGATGGACTCGATTCCACAGATGGTTGAGGGTGACGAGACATATAGTCAGCCGGGTTCTCCGCCTTCTCTGGTTTATGAATAATTGTGAACGTGTACTCCTGAAGCCGGAGACCCCATCTCTCAATTCTCGGCGGCATCTTGGACTTGGGGTTGCCGTATATGGTGAGAAGCGCCTGATGATCCGTAATCAGGGTGAAGTGCTTGCCATAAATGAAAACGTGGAAATGTTCGCACGCCCACACTACAGCAAGACTTTCCTTCTCCGGCTGTGAGTACTTCTTCTCAGGATCCGACAGGCTGCGGCTGGCATATGCAACTATCCGCCTCTGGTCAGCGTCGTCATCATATTGGGCCAGAATGGCACCTAAGCCAACGGGGCTGGCATCGACAGTGATCTCTGTTTTCCGTTGTGGATTGAAATAGGACAGGCTGTCGGCCGACTCCACCGCCCGTTTTATCTCCTTGAACGCTCTCTCACACTCAGGTGTCCAGTCAAACGGCTGACCGAGCTTGGTCAGGACTCGAAGTGGGTGACTGATGGTCGCGTAGTCCCGGATGTAGCGGGCACAATAGCTGGCCATCCCTAGAAAGGATCGCAAATTATTGACGTCCTGCGGGCTGTTGGTGTTATTCAATGTCGCAATCTTATCCGGGTACGGCTTCATGCCCTCATCAGAGAAGATATGACCGAAAAACTTCAGAGTGGCCTTGTGAAATTCACACTTCTCTTTGTTCAGCGTCAGATTTGCGCCCAGCAGAGCATGGCAAACACGATCAAGAGCGATGTCATGCTCGGTCACGTCCGCTCCATAGACCAGGATATCATCGCTGTAGTTCAGCGTGTTCGGAATGTGTTGGATGACCTGGCGGATAGCTTCCTGAAAAATCTCCGCAGCGGACGAGACACCAAAGCTCAGCCGTTTGTACCGGAACAGCCCTAGGTGCGTAGCGAACGTGGTGATGTAGCGAGACTTGACATTCAGTTCCAACTGGTGATAACCTTTATTCAGGTCCAGCTTTGAAAACACCCTCGCGCCATTTAGAGCAGCGATCATATCGCTCAGGTGTGGTCCGGGGTGTCGCTCGCGTTCAATTGCGGTATTGGGCAAACGCATGTCGACGCACAGTCTCACTTTGTTGGGGGTCCCCTTTTTCGGCACGATGACCACTGGGGATACCCATGGCGTCGGTCCATCAGTGCGCTCGATGATGTCCGCTGCGAGCAGTTCCTGAAGTTCCTCTTCAACCGCCTGTTGTAGATGGTAGGGAACCCGTCGCGGGTGCTGCGCAACAGGCTTGACTTGTTCATTGATGTGCAGCCGAACCTGACAACCTCTCAGCTTGCCCAGACCATGAAAGAGTTCAGGAAACTTGGTGACATAGTCCTGTGTGTTGTTGATTTTGAAAAGAATCTCCACCAGACGAAGTCGTTCGGCCGTGGGGAGGCTGAGGAGGCAGTCGGCCTCAGGCCCTTCGATGACGTGTATGACCGCCTGTATGGTGATGGTGCCGTGCGTGAGCGTTGTGTGAAATTTGCCCAGGCAAGGAAGTGGTTTGTCAGACATCCACGTGAACTCGCGGACCGGTGCAAACGTCAGTGGAGGCTTCGGAACCATTTTGTCGTGCTCTGTAACTGGAATGTAGTTTAGTGACGCACCGCTATCCATGACAAATTTAGTGTTGTGATTCCCCACTTTAATGTCTAGTCGCGGATATTTCTTCAGCTGATCGGGATCTGCAATCATGTTCAGGTACTCCACTGTGTATGCGGAGTTTCGGGAGGATGATGAGGAGCTCGAGTCCCGGGATGGAGATCGTCGTTCCCAACACGACCGGCGTGATTCCCGGCTAGAGTGAGATGAGCCTGGGGACCGCACAGTTTCTCCTTGAACAGCCCGTATGTGATGTTTTCGGGTGTCTGATCGGGACGACCTTGTCTGTTCGCTCCGCTTGTTTCGGTGGTAGTCCCCACACATTGCTTCAAAGTGATTGGACCGCCCACATTTCCTGCACCGTTGACCCATGGCCGGACAGGTGCCCACATGAGGATAGTCACGTCCACACCGGTAACATCGCTTAATCCTTTCAGTCTTCCTGTCTCTTCGCCGGGTGTCCCTTCTTCCATACTCCGGACGCCTTTGGTGAGACGATGTGCTAGACCTCCAGTTGTTCTCCGGGGAGTATTTTCTTCTGTCACTCGGGCGTGCCTGAACACGATGCGCTTGCTCATGGCTGACATTGTGACCTGTTTCAATGGTGGCAGCGTGTTCCTCCGCCTGATCGTAGATGCGAGTCATCTCTTCAATCTCTTCTAAGTCATGAGGCTTCCTCAATAACCGTCGCCGAAGTGTCTCTGAGTGGCAACCTGTTATAATTTGCGATTTGATGGCCGCCTCCGGCGAGAACCTTTCGAACTCGCAGTATCTCGACAGCCGTCGCAGCCTAGTGATGAACGCACACATCGCCTCCTCCTTTCCTTGGCGTGCTTGATGGAATGCATGGCGCTCATAATCGACATTTCTTTTGTGAAGGAATTTTTTGTTCAGTGCGTCCCGCACATCGTCATATGTCCCTGTTTCAGCAGGCGGAAGATCCTTTATTATTCTGCTTATTTCTCGGCCGGCGAGATTGCGAAGGGCAATTAGCTTCTCTTCGCCCTCCGTCACCTTGGATCCCTCAATGTAGTCCTCGAAATCCTCTAACCACTCCTGCCACTTGGGGCCCATGCTCCCTCCTGTGGTCACAGTCAGGTATTCCGGGGCTCGCAGGTGCGATCCTCCCACAGCCAGGGGCTTCCGTCGCGGTGATGTTGCCATTTCCTCGATGTCTTTTTTTCACTTCCTTGATGAGTCTAATTTCGTGCTGTGTTCTCGCCAATGCTTGTTTATTTATTCGTGCCAATGCTTCTTTATTTCGTTTTATCAGTGTTTGTTTGTTTGCATTTGCCAGTGCTTACTTGCTCTTGTCAATGCTTGTTTGCCTTTCCCTTGCCAATGCTTGTTTTGTGCCTTTTGCACCAATGCTTGTTTATTTGGTCTTGCCAGTGCTTGCTTCTACTGTGGCGTGCCTGACTTCAAAATGGCCGCTCCCAAACGTCTAAGGGGTCTGTCTCGAGAGCCTGCCTGACTCCAAGATGGCCGCCGTCCCTGCACACACGAGGCTTCCTCTCAATGCCCACATTCAGCCCTCTTCATTCCGGACTCACCAGCGGTCATCTTTGGCTGGTGGCACACCTCCAGTCCTGCTCTGCATTCACTGCGACAGCTCAGGTGAGATCGGGGTGGGCTCCCGCCTTTTCTTGCCGTTTCCCGCGATCTTCCTCACACTGGCGGGCCGAAACTCATGCATCAAGCGTGAGGTTTGCCGGCATCGAGCTTTCCCAGCTCGCACTTCAACGCGCTTGACAGCGCTCGCTGACAGTCTCCTGGGGACAGCGTCTCAGGTGCTGGGGCACTCCTCTCTCTGCTTTTGGGTGCACGACAGGTTCGGGGTGGGCTCCCGACTTTTGCGCTCACCAGCGCCTTCCCAGTCACACGCGTCCCGCGTGCAGCGCGCTCCAACGCGATCGGCTCGGCTCGCCTCGTACAGTCTTGTGGTCAGTGGGGTTGGGTGATCCCACTCTCGTCGCCAGCTGTAGCGTCGCGCTACTAATGAAACCACAGACACTTCTTGGTATTTATTATGGAGCTTTATTCTTACGTCGTACACCAGCACTGTCCCTATCCTAACTGCCCTCTCTCCAAGTGACTCCTCCTCTTCCCCTGACCCCTTGGTTCCGCCCTCCCCAGCTACTAGACTGCTGGCTATCTTACACATTTGGTGTCCCTGTGCATAATCCAGCTCAAACCGGTTGCAGGGGCTACCAGCCCCTGCTCTGGTGCAAAACTGGACAAAGGACATGGGTGTAGCCACCCCTCTGTCCTGACTCTCCTATAGGTGGGTCCCCAGAGTTTGTCCCACCCCTTCCTTGGGTATAAAGTAGGAACCCCTGGCTACAGGACTTTAGATTTACCTGGACGAAACTCTGCTACAAAATCCCAGAACTTGTACTATCTACACGACGTTGGATGACCGAAGAATCTCCCTTGGAGTAAAGGAGTTACTCCCCTGCAAGGCACGCACCAAAGACGCATCTGTCCGGTTTGCAACTACGCAGCTCCTGAAGGACTCCAAAGACTTTGCAACACAGGAGGTGGGTTTCCAAGCTTCCCCGAGGCTGATCTGTGCTCTGCAAACCTGAGATCCACAGCCCTCGTGGGGACCGTGCAACCCGAACTCTTGGACACCGTGCACATTTGCAGCAGCATATGCTTTTTGGTGATCCCTGAGGCTGTGCTTTGGGCTACTTGTAGTCCAGACCCCAAGCAGTGGTTCCACCGAAGATTACTGGCTTACACTCCTTGAGTGACCCGTGGGCTGGTGTTTAGTGATTCTTCTCGAGGTACCTTCGCGATTCCTTGTCCGTCGACTTGTGGGTCCCTGAGAAGGGTACTTTGACTTTCAACAGGCTTACCTGGTTGCTCCAGATGTGCCCTGACCCTCCATCGCTTGGGGAGTCCACAAGACCTTGCTGGTCCACACCGAAGCTGTTTTACTCTCACTGCGTGGGTTGCCGTTGCCAAGGCTTGTTGGTCTCCAATCCGGACACCGACCCCCCAGCACCCGACATCCTTTGTGGGACAGCTCGCCTGCCAACTGTGGTCATCGTCGACATCTCCTGGTCCCCGTGGCAGTGGAGTCAAGCTTCACCTCATCGCACCTGAAACAACCTACATCGGTGGGCATTCGTCTATCATGCCCCTGGTCACTGGTAAGTGACCCAGACTCTGTCCCCTCTTCTTTCAGGTTTGTCTCATCTTCGATCCTGGCTTGGATCACACCGGACACTTTTCCTTTCCACGGCAGCAGCACTTTGCAGCAACTCACCATTGAAAACAGCCAAGATTCCTGACACCATTTGACACCTATGCACCCGGCTTCCCTGGGTTAGGTAAAACGAGTACTCCGGTGCTCACATGGGTGCTGGCCTTCGAACCTTCTAAGTCTAAAAAGGTTTGATCCAAGTCCTCTCCTAAGTGTCCTTAAATCTCTAAAATTCCAACCGCGACTTTCCCATAGTATTGTATGGAGCTCGCGGCTGTGTTCTCACACTGCACGCGTCCCCCATGGGCCCCCTGTGTCACTACCTTGGGTAGTTCCTTGGGATCCCAGCGATTCTACGTGCTCTAGGCACTGTGTCTAGTCAAGTTGTGGTTCTTATACCACTTTCTTAGTATATGGTTTGGTCTCCCCTGGGGCCCATTGTATATTGTGCTATTTTTCTGTCGTTTTAGAATTGTAATATTGTGTGCCTTGCTCTCTAATCTCATAAAGAGGTTAGTAGAGAGTGTTTAGTTATAAATACATATATTTTATATATATACCTTGTGTGGTTCTCCTTTCACTGGTCTTTCAAGAGGTTATAATCTGGTAAACCAAGCTGCTTTACATTCCTTCGAGACTTAGCCTGAAGGCTGCTCTCCATAGCTACCACTAGGATAGCTTTCAATAAAGGTTGTCTTAAACCTAATCCTCAATAAGGGTTGTTTGGACTGTTGCAAGGTGCCCACTATAACTAGTGGACAGCATATACCAGGCCAACTTCTCACATTGGTGTGCAGCGGTTGGGTTTCAACCTTGCTATTGCTTTACCAGATAATCTCATTGAGTGACTAACTGAAAACCACTATAGGTACATAGGTATATATAAATCTAGTCTAGAACACAGTAAGTTCTACTGAACTTAGAGTTGTGTGTCAAGGGCTTGGCACACCCTTTCTACAACTCAAGAGAGTTTAGTAGTTCCCACTAGGTTAGGTTGGTGCCACACCTCACAACACTAGTATGTCTTCAAGAGCAGAAGCCAGTGGCTCCTTGCTAACTAAGAACGACCATCTCTGCTTTCAGGAATTGAGAAATATGTGTGCATCTATCTCATAGAGGCTTTGCTTTTAGATGACCTCAGAAAGACCCCAGGGTCTGATGAGGGAGGCAAGTTGGGTGGGGCAGCAGAAGATGACAGGACTGGAAGTGAAAACATCCAGGACCTGGACTCTGAAGCTGACCAGGGGGATCAAGAGGATTCTAACCTGGACAATCCAATCCTTCCTGAAGGTGAAGGTGAGGAAGAAGGTATTAATGGCCCTCGGTCTGGATCTCCTTCTCAGGAATTTAATCATTCTTGGAACTTCTGTAGGCACCTCTGTTTCTAATAGGACCAGTACCTCTCATAAAAGGGAGTCCTCTTATGACAGGAAGTGCAAACTGCTTGACTTTGAGAGAGCAACGCTCAGAATCAAGAAAGAGCAGCTTGCCTCAGACAGGGTATCCCTGGAGCCCCAGAGAGCTTCCCAAAGGTTGGGGCTAGAGCCCCATGGTGGCAGCAGCAGTGTCCCTAGAGGTAGAGACCATACTCATGACCATAGGAACCTGAACAAGATTGTCCCTCCCTACCAGAGTGGGGATGACATCCACAAATGAATAACTGCACTTGAGAGGACCTGTAAAGTACAGAGGGTCCCTCAGGAACAGTGGGCAGCAATCTTGTGGCTCTCCTTTGCAGACAAAGGTAGAGACAAGCTCCTCACTATTAGAGAAGGGGATGCTGATAATTACAAAGTCTTGAAGAGTGCATTGATTGATTGGTTTGGCCTAACCACTGAACAATACAGGTTAAAGTTCAAAGACACCCAAAAGGCACAGACTCAAGACTGGGTTGACTTTGTAGATTTTGCTACTAAGGCTCTGGAGGGCTGGTCACTTGGCAGTAAAGTGTGTGATTTTAAAGGATTGCACAATTCGATTATGAGGGAGCAGATCCTTAATAATTGTCAAAATCAGCTGTTCCATCAGTACCTGGTGGACACTGATCTGACCTCTCCCCAAGAATTGGGCCAGAAGGCAGACAAATGGGTCAGAACCAGGGTGAGGCAGAAGGTTCAGAACCAATGAGGTGACTCCAAGAAGCAGGATTCTAAGAACTCTGATAAGGGTGGGGAAAAGGGTAAAGACCAGAAGTCTTCTGAAGGGCCCCAAAAATCTGCATCTGGTGGGGAGTCCCAATCTAACAAAGGGAAAGGCCAAAAGAAACCATGTTGTAAAATCTGTAATCAGAAAACCCATTGAACAAGTGATTGTACCAAGTCCAAGGACTCAACTTCAGCCACCATTGCCCCTAAGGCAACTGTTCCCCCTAGTTCAGCTCCAAGTGGTGGTACTCAGAATAAGGGTGTAGTAGGGTTAACTCTGGGATCTGAGATGGACTCTGGCCTAGTCAGAGTTCCTACTCAGGCTGTACTGATCTGTGATGGAGGCATGGATATGCCCCCCTTATTTTTCCGTCCCAGTAATCTGGGCAAATACAAACAGCAGCCTTTGATAAATGGAAAAGAGGCCTTGGCATTCAGGGACACAGGCGCAAGTGTCACAATGGTGACAAAAGATCTTGTGGCTCCTGAGCAAATCATACTTGGTGAGATGTACCAAGTGACCAATGCTAGCAATGTCAGGACAGACCATTCGTTGGCAGTTGTTAATTTCACCTGGGGAGGGGTAACTGGCCCTAAGAAGGTTGTGGTAAGTGCAGACCTCCCTGTTGAATGCTTGCTTGGCAATGATTTAGAAACTTCAGCTTGGGCTGAAGTGGAGCTCAGGACTCATACAGAATTGTTGGGGATCCCTGCAGATGTGTTTGCTATGACCAGGTCACAGGCAGAAATGTCTAACACTGAACAGGCCCTGGATCCTGGAAGAATTGACCAGGCGCCTTCCAAGAAAAGGAGTAGTAGGGGTAAGGCAGTGTCTTCCCCCCCGACTCAGAAAGCAGATCAGTCTCATGAGGAAGATGATCTCAGTCCTGAAGAAGGAACTGTCCCAGATGAGCTTGAACCTGATCAGGTTGAGTTCTTGGGGACAGGGGGCCCTTCCAGGGCAGATCTCAGCCATGAGCAGCTGAGCTGCCCTTCTCTTGACCCCCTCAGAAAGCAAGCTGCTGAGGAGGCTGCTAGGAATGCTAGTGGAACCCATAGGATCTATTGGGATGATGGACTCCTGTACTCAGAGTGTAGAGACCCCAAGCCTGGAGCTACCAGGAGGTTGGTTATACCTCTGAAGTTTAGGGGCTTCCTAATAACACTAGCCCATGATATTCCCTTAGCAGGTCACCTAGGCCAAACCAAGACTTGGGACAGAATTGCCCCTCACTTTAATTGGCCTCACATGTCTGAAGACACCAAGGAGTTTTGTCATTCCTGTGTCACCTGGCAAGCCAGTGGTAAGGCAGGTGGTACAACAAAGGCCCCCCTGATACCACTACTTGTGGTGGGGGTTCCCTTTGAGAGGGTTGGGATTGAGATAGTTGGTCCCATGGATCCTCAAACAGCATCTGGGCACAGATGTATACTGGTGGTGGTAGACCATGCCACTAGGTATCCAGAAGCTATTCCCCTTATGACCACCACAGCACCTGTGGCGGCAAGGGCCCTACTAGGAATCTTTTCCAGAGTGGGTTTCCCTAAGGAGGTAGTATCAGACAGAGATGCAAACTTCATGTCTAGTTACTTGACTGCTATGTGGAAGGAGTGTGGAGTGAATTACAAATTCACCACCCCTTATCACCCACAATGCAATGGGTTAGTTGAAAGTTTCAACAAAACCCTCAAGGGCATAATCAAAGGTCCCCCAGAAAAGCTTAGGCGCAGATTGGACATACTTTTGCCCTGCCTTCTCTTTGCCTATAGAGAGGTTCCACAGAAGGGGGTTGATTACAGCCCATTTGAGCTTCTGTTTGGACATCCAGTGAGGGGTCCATTGTGTCTAGTGAAGGAGAGATAGGAGTTACCTCTGACAAACTCCCTAAACAGGAAATTGTGGACTATGTACTTGGTCTCCACTCCAGGATGGCTGAATAGATGAAGAAGGCAAAAAAAACCCTTGAGGCTATCCAGGAATTACAAAAGGCCTGGCATGACCCAAATGCTGTGCTGACTGTTTACCAGCCAGGTCAGAAAGTATGGGTGTTGGAGCCTGTGGCCCCAGCAGCTTTTCAAGACAAATGGAGTAGCCCCATACCATAATTGAGCAGAAGGGAGAGGTCACCTACCTGGTGGACCTTGGAACTCCCAGGAGCCTCCACAGGGTGCTCCGTGTTAACAGGCTCAAACCATGTGTTGACAGGGCTGACATGGCTTGCTCATGGCTACTGATGAGGGACAGGAGGAAGAGAATGATCCACTCCCTGACTTGCTCTCTCAGAACACTGATGATGGATCAATAGATGGTGTAGCCTTGGCAGGCAGCCTCACTGTCCAGCAACAAACTGATTGCAGAAAGTTCTCAATCAGTTTAGACATATGTTTTCACTGACTCCAAGTCAGACTACCTGGTGCACTCATGAAGTGGACACTGGGGACAGTCCGCCTGTTAAAAATGAGATTTACAGGCAACCTGACCATGTCAGGGGCTGTATCAGGGCTGAAGTCCAGAAGATGTTGGAATTGGGAGTTATTGAACCCTCAGATGGCCCTTGGGCTAGTCCAGTAGTCTTAGTGCCTAAACCTCACACCAAAGATGGCAAGAGAGAGTTGAGGTTTTGTGTAGACTACAGGGGTCTCAATGCAGTCACTAGGACTGATGCCCATCCAATCCCTAGGGCAGATGAGCTCATAGACACTTTGGCCTCAGCCAAGTTTCTGAGCACATTTGACCTGACAGCTGGCTACTGGCAGATCAGACTAGCTGATGATGCAAAGCCAAAGACAGCATTTTCTACCCCTAGTGGGCACTACCAATTTGTGGTGATGCCCTTTGGTTTGCAAAATGCACCTGCCACTTTTCAATTGTTAGTGAACAAAGTCCTTACAGGCCTGGAAGCCTATAGTGCAGCATATCTAGATGATATTGCTGTCTTTAGCTTCACCTGGGAAGATCATCTGGTCAACCTAAGAAATGTTTTGGAGGCCCTGCAAAAAGCAGGCCTCACTATCAAGGCCACTAAGTGCCAGATAGGGCAGAGTCAGGTTGTGTACCTGGGCCACCTTGTGGGTGGAGGCCAGGTTCAATCATTGCAGAGTAAAATCCAGACCATAATGGACTGGGTTGCTCCAACCACCCAGACTCAGGTCAAAGCTTTCTTGGGCCTGACTGGGTACTCTTGGTTCACATGGATGGATCTAGACTTAGCTTTTGCTTTAAGTCAGCCACCATTTCCATAATTGGTGTGCACAGAGTTAACTCCACCAAACACAATGTTGGACAAGTTAATGTAAATTGGGTGTCTTTGCTCACATCATATCTGGCCAGTGAATATTGAATCTTGGTGCTGCCAATGCTGAAACTTGAGGTGCCTACTCTGGCTCTATGTTTGTCACCAAGGATTCAGTACACCTACCCCAAAAATATTCCAATACATAAATATCGCAGAAACAATAATGAGGCCCAAGATATCGACTTAACATAATTGCGATGTGAAGTACAAGAGTATCAACTAAAATATATTGTTGACCAAATTATCAGCATTGCATAGGTAAGTATATATATATAAATGTAACATTATTGTAATTTAAAAACATTTAATACATTTATAAACAATATATATAGTATAAAAAGTAGCATCTACTCGCCCCTATCAGCGGCCAAACCCTGTGGGGTTGTGGCACTCAATAGAATCTGGACCGCTAGCTGTCAGAATCACTGGCTCCAGGTAAATAATGTTCACAATCACTCAGGAAGTTGTGGATAAAGTAGAATAAACCATGTAAATACAATGATTATTACATATTCCAAAAAGAGAGAAACAAACTAAAATAATATTAAACCATTAAAATTCCAAAACGAATGTAGGTCAAAATCTAAAATACATAAAAACACAAATAAAATAAATATATATGTATGCATTTAGATTCAATACCCTCTAAATATATTTCTTAAAAATGCTGAAAGACTCAAAAAAAGAATCAAGCTTCAATCTAAAAACTTAACATAAATAAAAGAATAGGAAGCTATTCAAAAAGACTACTGTAGGTATAATCCTACTGGGAGATGCATTTTGGGAATGAGGAGAATACATTTACAACGCTGTCCAATATTATTGATATTGGGAGAAATACATACATTAGTGGGCCAAATATACTATTCTAACTAAAGTAGTGGCCAGAAAAATAAAATACCCCTAGTTTAATCTGTACCATGAATGGTATAGAGAGAATGAGTGCAACATGTTAGTGAAACATGGGACCCCAACTTTCCTTTTAGGGTTTCTTTCTCTGCTTCTGTCTTGCTTCATTTGCCCACATTGTTTCCTTTTCCCTTCTTTGTCTTCTTCTTTTTCCTTTCCATTCCATTTTTCTTAGAATTGTTCCTTATTTACTTCTCTCAGTTTTTTTCTGCTTCTGCGTTTCCATCTCTTCCTCTTTCTCTATTACACTTTCTCTTCATTCTCCCCTCTCACTTCTGCTTTTGTTTCAATTTTTCATTACTTCTGCGTTCTCTTTCTTGGTCAGTGTGTTCGCCTTCTTTGGAATCCAAAGTTCCCCATTCTATGGCCCTGTCATGATGTAATTCCAGGTTATCTATAAGCTTCTGGGCAGAGATATTTAACCACTGAAAGTCAAGAAGGCTGTAAATAGCTATCACATGATTCCATCTGACAGAATTGAAATGGCTGGGAGGAAACCCACTTCCCTTTGCAGCAGCTGCTCAAGCTATCGATTTACTATGCCCTTAATTCTAACTTGAGTCCAACAAACACTGGAAAAGTGCATACACTTGAGGAAGGAAGTCAAATTAAGTAATATAACAAGTAACTATTGAAAAACGTATCCTCTCACAACTCGATAACCACATTGAAAAATGCAACCTGCAAGACACCTTCCAGTCTGGGTTCAGGAAAGGATGTGGTAAGAAACTGCTATCCTGACCATCACAGATGACCTACACATATCTCTAGACAATGGCCAGACCTGCCTCTTAATCCTCCTGGACCTCAACCACAAAATTCTCCTAACTACCCTCTCTCAACGTGCATGCATCAATGGGACTCTCCTTCAGTGATTCGACTCGTACCTAAACCAACAATCTCACTTAATCAAACCCAATAATTCTACCTCACCAGCAATATCAATCCCACAAGGAGTCCTCCAAGGATCAATTCTATCCCCTGCCTTGTTCAACCTCTATATGGGACCCTTTGCAATGATCTGAAACAAGCCAGAATCTCCTACTCCCTCTATGCAGACACCTAAATCTATCTAAAATCTCATAATTCAAAGACATCCGGCTCCTAAATAACACCTGCTGCATGGTACAATCCTCGCTGACCAACAATCACTTAAAACTTAACCCCACCAAAACCGAATTCTTCCTCATTCAATCTAAAGGAAAGTTGCTTCCTGTCCACAACTGGCTTGATAACCTAACTGCACTAACTGTAAACTTTCTATCTCCATCTCTGTTAAGTCACTTGAGATTACACTAGACAAAAATCTGGACATGAAAGACCATAGCAACGCCTCATAAGAAAGTGCCTTCTTCATGCTGAAACATCTAACAAAATTAAACCTTTCATACCCCGATGACTTAAAGACTGTAGTGCAATCCATAGTCCGCTCCAAGCTAGCCACGGGATTGCAGCAATCACTGGTACTCCAGATATTTACCTTATCCCTATGAAATCCACGCTCAATGCAGCAGACTCCTCTCGGGGGAGAACCACTATGACCACATCACTTCCACACTTAAAAAAAACTTAACTGGCTACCAATCGAAGCGAGAAGTAAATTCAAAACAGCCTGCATAACCCATAAAGCTCTCCACACTGAAAAACCTATTTATCTCACAAACAAACTATCAAAAACCAGCCAAAATAGCCCTTTGCAAAGTTTAATTTCTCTAATCCTAATGCCACCTAAATTCAAGAAAGAAAAATCACACACTCGTTCGTTCTCTGGTCAGCACCAAGATCTTCACGCCACTCAATCTTTACTACACTTTAGTTGAAATCTCAAACTACTTCTCTTCAACAAATACCTAAACCCTACCACCTAAAACAATCAATGTCCTTGAATACGTGTCTCACCCAACCACCAATGAGCTTGAACTTCGCTACCTCTGTACAAAACTGACACAACCCCTCTTACCCCTGTACCAACCAACCATTGATACCTTCACACTCTTTTGCCCATACCCTTTACTATCTATTGTTTTGCATCCTGTATTTTGTTTCTATGCATCCTGTACCTTGTAATGTTGCTGTGCTAATTGTTTAAAGTGCTCTGATGCCTTTGGGTCAAGTTTGCACTACATAAAACCCGAAAATAAATAAATATTGGGGAACATGTAAATATTTGTCAGGGCACAAATACTATTCTAACTTCAATCTAACAAACATTGGGGAAAGTGCATATGTTTATGTTGGGGGTAGTCAGATCAACTATTGCAATGCTAAGCTAATAAACATTGGGGAGTGTGCATACACTGGAGGAGTATGATTTACTATACTAACTCCTGTCTAATAATTATTGGTGAAAGTGCATAGATTGGGTGGAAAAGAGTCAGAATTCCTATTGTAA
The DNA here is from genome assembly GCF_964204655.1 of Triturus cristatus. NCBI lineage: Eukaryota > Metazoa > Chordata > Amphibia > Caudata > Salamandridae > Triturus > Triturus cristatus. The sequence continues at coordinate 152,889,564 of NC_140579.1, forward strand.
CTCAATACAAGAAATATTGGGGAAAGAGAATCTATTTGGGCGGAAGTGAGATTTACTATGCTCACTCCAATCTAATAAGCACTGGGGAAAGTGCAATATTGGTGAGAGGGAGGGGTCAGATTTATTATTTTAGCTCCAATCTAACAGTCATTGGGTAACAAGCATATATTTGGGGGGTTATATTCAGTAAGTCATTCGATATTATTGTTTCAGTTACTTAATTGTTACAGAATGCACATAAAAAGTAGACTAAGCATTTAATCTAAAATTCAGTAAAGTAGTCATCTTAAAAAACATCATGAATCCCATTTTTCAAATGTAAGTATAAAAATGATTTAAAAAGAGGTCTTACATTCCACTTATCGCCGCATAGGTTTTCAACATATAGTTCAGTTCAGTTCATGAAGCTTTATTCGGTTCATAACATATGATGACCATAAAAGCGCACAGCAAAACACAGAAATACAAAGATACAAACTAATAAAGAAACACATTTAAAAGATCATACTTTTCCTATAATAAATAGATTTATTGCAGTATAAAAACATATATCAGGGGAATTCATATTAAAAAGCAACCTCATTGCATCTTCCGTATTAAAAATACCATATTTTAAAAACATAGGTTTAAAAAATATAATCCTTACATTCAAGAACAGAGTGCAAATAAGCATAAAGTGCATACTGCTTTGTTTGGAGTGTCCATCGCACGGACAAGGGCCAACAGGATATCTTTTTTGTTGGGGGAAGGCCACCAAGACATGTGCCATTCCTAACCTTAATCTGGTTAGGACAAATCTATGCGCTGGGCGGGTTACCATATTCAAGTACTGCTGAAAACCCTCATTTTCAGTATATTTATTATATAGTTGAACAGTAGTAGAGGGACCAGACTCAACTAAACGTTTTTGGGTTCTAGACAACAAAAAGGATTTTTTCATGTCGTGTTTAACTAGAACTCGTGGGGAATAAAAATCCAATAACAAGTTCAACCCAAAAATAGCCTGATCGCTCTCAACAACATACTTAAGCCATGGGATTTTCATACAGTTATCTAATTTAAGACAGTCCTTGATAATGAGTTGGTTGAACTCAGTCTCTTCCTTATGCCAGATTGCTTTGTAAAGTGACAAAGGCCTAAGTGAAACAAGGTCGCTCAAATAGGCAGCCCCAACCTCTTTGTGAATTAACTCTGTTGAGGCAGAAGCAGGAAGACACATTAGTTTCTTGAGGAAGGTGTTTTCTTCCCTCTGAAGACAGCCAACATTAGAATAACCCCACAACCCTGCCCCATATAGGGCAATGGAGACACTTTTGGCCTTGTATATCTCCATCATATCTCTTATTCGTCTATCCCCTATTTTTGCGGCAAATTTAAATATGCCATAGGAACTTTTGGCCATTTTAGTTCTTACACTTATTAAGTCCTGGGCCCAACTACCGTCGCCCGAGAAAGTGACACCCAAATAGCAGAAATGTCTTACTTGCTGCACTTTCACTCCTTCTATAAAAAAGGCGTGATTCTTGCTAGTCTTAGCCCCACAAATCATAATATGAGTTTTACTTTTATTTATCAATAGCTTCCTCTCTCCTATAAATTCGGAAAACCGATCCATCAGGCGCTGCAAACCAATAGGTGTCCGAGATAGGAGCACAGCATCATCCGCGTAGAGCAGAACTGGCACACTAATCCCGGCAACCTGAGGAGCATCAGCCTTAACTGTTTTCAGGATGGTTTCCACCCCGTTAATAAATAAAATAAACAGCAAAGGGGCGAGGACACAGCCCTGTCTAATTCCTCGTTTCACACTAAAATTCGGGGTACACTCCCCATTGACCCCATATCGAACGCTGGCTTGCATCTTGTTATATAATCTAGCAAGGAAAAAAATAATTTCCTTGGGGGCGCCTAATTCTAACAAGACTGACCAGAGAAGCGGATGATTAACTAGGTCAAAAGCGCTACTTAAATCGGCAAAGCAAAGATACAAATTGCCACGCATAGCCTTGGTATACTTGCCGATTAATAGTTCTAAGTTCAGGCACTGATCCAAAGTCCCACGACCCTTTCTAAAACCATATTGGGAGTTGGCAAGAATCCCATTCTCCTCTGCCCACGCTTCCAATCTAAACAACAGCACCCTGCTCATAATCTTCACCGATGAATCCAACAGGCTAATTGGTCGATAATTACAAGCTAAAGCCTTATCCCCCTTTTTGTAAATAGGGACAATGATTGAATCTCCCCATGTGGGTGGAATCAAAGTGGTTACCGCTGCATTGAGGACCAAGGTAAGTATCGGTCCCCATATCAGCGGTTCGGCCTTATAAACATCGATAGGGACTCCATCGGGCCCCTGAGCCTTTCCCCCCTTGCTAGCCTTAATACTGCATTCCACCTCACCTAGGGAGATGTCTTTTGGAAGCATGGGCCAATGCCTTTGCTCGTTACCAGTCGAGACACTATCTTGAAAAATAGATGAGAAATGGGACACCCAAGCCTCACTCCCCACATGAGAAGAGAATTGGGGGATTATGTCATTGTGTAGGAAAGGGGAATTAATAGTAGACCAGAATAAGCGGCTGTCCAAGGTTTCTGCCGCCTGTGTTAGGTTATCCCAGGCTTCCTGCTGTAGTTCTTTTTTCCTTCTAGTAAGTGCCATTTTGTAATCATATCGTAAAAGTGTGACTTGATTCTTATCCCTTGGGGTAAGGGTTAACGCTTTTTTAAGTTGGGAAAAGAGGGCTGTACAGGCATGGTCAAACCAACCCTTACCCTTACCTCTCATACCCGGCTTATTTCCCGTAAATATATTATTAATAATCATATTGATATTAATAAAATTAGTCACAACGGAGGTAGATGAACACCCTGGTGTTAAAATGGTATTAATATCTTCCAAGTTTTTAGATATGATTATAGGCACTACTACTGCAGATTTTTCCCCTTTCCACCTAAGTCTAGTTCCATTTGCTCTATGCAGCTCGATGTTAGCTATGGTTCTTGGCGCCGTCTGGACTCTGCATTTCCATGACTCAATTTGCATGGTAATACAATTGTGATCACTCAGATAGGAGGCGTCCTTTATCGTAATCGAACAATGGGGCACTAGACTAGATGAAACCAAAATATAGTCGATGCTAGAACTGGCATTCCTCCCAGTAAATGTAGGGATAAAATGACCACTGGCCTCTACATCAGGCCTCACCAGCTCTAAATCGTACGTTGCCATTACACTATTAATAGCCTCCCCATAGGTGTTATGTGGGAAATGAGGCGTATTTTCGCCACTATTATTTTGTACCCCACAAGCCCTAGAGGAGGACAAGCTGCATATTGTAGAGTTAAAATCACCTAACCAAATAAAAGTAAGAATGCATTTTGCTTCTGCTACAAGCTTCATGAGGGTACTATCAAGCTCAACTATTACTTTGTGCCGGGAATTGTTAAAAATATTGTTATAGAAATTTATTAAAAGCGCTTCTAAACCTTCTGGTAGTCGCACCCAGAGAATTTGGGAATGGGCACCAACTGTTAAATGTTTAACAACCGTCAGCTTAAGGTCTACTGATATAAGAAAAAGCAGTCCCCCCTTTGCACTACCATGTCTAGACTCAGTAGCATCTAAGCTATAACATATATAACCATCAAAGCAAGGTTGAGCAGTACACCAAGATTCTTGGAGACAAAGAATATCATGTGATCTAATCAAGACCTCCCATCCCAGGTTATTTTCCTTAGAGGCCCAACCGGCTATATTCCAGTTAGCAATAGAGATACCCCTATGGGAGCAATTATTGAGCTCATCTTGGGCAGTATTGGAAATGTCTCCATCACAGCATAGTTCGTTCACAGTCACACCCAAGCTTCTAGCTACATCATTAATCAATTCCAAATTACCCCCGATAACATTTGCTACTACTGATCCACTGTTAAAAGTTCCCAGGTTATCATTAATCTGGGGATCCTCATGAGCTAACTTTGACACATTAGATTGTTTAGACACACCACTAGAAATAGCGGTCGCCTGGGATCTGAATGTCTTCTGATGTCAGTCATTCTGATCTAAGGAGCTCAGGGATTGGTATCTATTCTGAACAGGGATTTCAAACATATAGTTCATTTTTTGCCATTTGGACTAATTAGTAATATTTGATGAAGGCTGCCTTCGACTCGAGATCCTCCCTTGCCAGGAAAAACTCCTGGCATATCAAGGATCATCGAGCGTATTATGATAAGTGGAATAACCATCTTTAAGGGGTACATGAAATATATCCAGCAATGGGAAGAACTTCGCTGGATAGGCTTGATGTCCGTGAGCACATGTCGAAAGCAACTTAGCTTTAGTTATTTTTATAATAGCTTGTGCAAAGAACCATTTACTTTTCACAGTGCAAATATCACCCCTGCGGCTATGTTTTCAATGTGTTTTATCTGTACATTGGGTTTCCCATTTTCTGTCATTCAGACACCCAAGTAGTTTTTTAGGTCTCGCTTGACCCAGCGCTTGCCCTGGTCTGGCGAGACTTTTAAGTAAGGGCTTCAAAAAATGCTCCCGCCGGCCACAGCTTGAAGCGCATGTGCGTGGGCGCGCGCTTGAGCAGAGGCACCATATGGCATTCCTCATGCTCATTAAGCGCATCGCTCGCCGCGCGCTTGATCGCGATCACTTTCACTTTTGCGTCGCACAATGGCCGCGCGCACACCACTCCCTTTATACTCTCTCTAGTTTAGAACAGCACCAAATAAAATATTAGCAAATGCTGTAGAAAGAATATAACTGAAGCAGCACTCCATTTCCAGTACATTATGTGAGCAGCTTACCCAACTGCAAATGCAGCAGTTCCACTACGCTCACCACTGCCCATATTTATATTGACCACATCATGCTTTGGCATAGAAAGGGCGTTTCATGGTGTTAATTAAACCTAATATAAAAATGAAGTTCCCTTTCATCAGAAAGACGACTCTGCATGTTTGACTCGCTCGGGTTGAAATCGTTGTTCATTGATCAGAAGGTTCCTTTTGCGAGAACTGGCCAAGTATAAATCAATAAATAGGGGAAATGGCAAGTGACCCACGTTTCTCAGAATCTTACTATCTGCGGGGAGCTGCGTTGTTTTCAAGAGGTCCTTTTAAAAACAGCTTCACAGTAAGAATTTGCACTTTTGCAGCATCCTTTCATCAGTAAGCCTGCTGGGTGCCGAGCGCGCGCTCCGTCACCTCCTCGCGCAGGGAGCGCGTTTCGTATATGTAACCCATTTGTTTGAAGCCATGGCTTCCCTAATTAGCCTTCCACGTATTAGAAGCGCGCTGCGGGAGTTATTGACCACGTCCTTGTTCTTTCCAGTGCTGTCAGCGCCCTTTGTACCTGTCGCAAATTGGCAGCCACGCTAGTTCGATAGAATGTTTCCTTCCAGGCGGCTTACCACATTTATTTCTCGTCATAAAACTTTAGCGGTTTATTCAACGTTGCCGGCTAGCATTTCACACGTGGCCTGCTTGTTTGTCAACCTACATCTTGGTTTTTTTCTCCAACTATTCGATATAAAAAAAAATGTATTGATAATCCAATTGGATACGTGAGAAATCACGTGCATCTGAGTACAGCAGCCTCGCCTTTAAATGTGTTTTTCTTTTATTCAGTCCTACGGGTGTCCTGGCTACTTAATGGTGACAGCTCTGCTCTAAAGAGTTATGTTGGGAAACCGAAAATGCTATTTGGAAGTCCTTCTCTCCGCAAACTCTCGTGAGATCTTGAAAAACAAGCATTGGCATAGCCAATAGGTCTCGCCTTTGGGACCTTATAAGTGTTTAGCCATGCAACAGTTGATGTTGCAGTAAGGATATTGTAATGCATAACTAAACACTTATAAGGTCCCAAAAGCGAGACCTATTGGCTATGCCAATGCTTGTTTAGTGGTGCCGGTTATTTTGAGGATGCCCAGCCTCCAGTTATGCTTGGTTTTGTTCTTATTTCTTATAAAAACGATCCCCTTTGTTTTATTTGCGTTCACCACCAACTTATTGCTTGAATTGTATCTGTATAACTTATCCAGAGAGCAATGCATACCAATTTTCGTATGATCTAGAATACCCAGATCATCTGCATACTGCATGATCAGTAGCCTCTGGGATCCCATTCTTGGCGAAAAGATGCTTGCCTTGGTCAGAATACTACCTAGAACTGCTGTATAAATAATTGAATAAGATTGGGACTAGTACACACCTGTTTTAAGTCCGGATTCATAGGGATCCAGTCCATGACTTTGGTTCTTGGCCTACCTTAATACACACCCATGTGTCGGTGTAGAGGGAGATGATTGCTTTAAGGAGGGTGGTGGATATGCCCCATTTTGTAAGTTTGGTCCACAAGGTATTTTGCTCCAACCTGTTAAATGTTTTCTGAGTAGTCCACGAAACATGCAAAAAAAGGCGGGCGTCCTTGCATTAAAGAGCAATGTGTCAAAGAAGACAGAGCCACTATGATGTCTCTTTTGTCGACGCTTTTTGCCAAAGCCCTGTTTGGTAAATAGGGATTGGATTTGCAGCAGTTATCCATTCCTCTAGTTCGTGCAGTAAAGGTTTTGTGTAGGCTTTTGCCTCGACATCCAGAAGAGCAATTAATTGTTTGTTTCCTGAATTAGAGTGGATACATTTTTTGTATATTGGATGTAAAATAGAGTCGCTCAACGATTGCAGGACCTGAGTAGATTGCATACATTCCCAAAACAGAGGGTCAGATAGTTTGCCCAGAAGTCTGTATCTGCTCCGAAGAGGAAGCCAGGCAAGCTATTTGGGCCTGGGGCCCCATTTTCTCTAAAGGAACGTAGAACTTTGTGTGTATCGCCTAAGGCAATCTGACTCTTCACGTAGTTTATAGTCTGGTTGATCGTGTGTTCCTGAGAGCCCCCGCCTTGTGCAATCATATCTAAAAATAATTCACGAAGATATTCAACCCATTTTGCTTTGGGGACACCATTTCCTCTATTGCAAGTTTTGTTATTGTGCAAATTGGTATTTTACCTGAATTTTGCCTGATTGCAACAGCCTAACAAGGAACGAACGTATTTCCATTCGGATTCCATATATTTCTCCATTGATGCCCAAAGTAGAAACAAGTTGATTTCTTTAGGTTTTTTAAATATTGCTTGGCCACTTTATTATTTTTGTCCTTCTTAAAGGTTTTTATGGACACAATATAAACTGACTGGCTTGACTTTACCTTGTTAGTAAACCAGGTGTTTTTTTGTTGGCCTCGGTTTCCATGTTTTTGTTGGTATGTGATGCCCACTTCCTCCTATGGCGTTAAATATGGAGGCTGTTATTTGCCCATTGTGGAATCATCAGGGGCATTTTTTTAGGCTACACGTTTTTCTCCATAATTTATGCGAGCCTTGCTCCACTTTTAACCACAAATAAGTGTCAAGTTTTCTTCCCCATTTGAGGCATTCAGTACCTTTAAACGTTCCTTCATGTGAGACTCAAGTTATAATTTCAATCTGGATGGACAGTGGTCACTTTCTTGGCATTTAATTACCGCCTAATCCTTGTGATGGGGCGGGAGGGGGACGCTCTTGAACATGTGATCCAAAGTTGATATACCCCTAAATGTGCAACAGTTTACTAGTTGTTTGAAGGGGTATAGGCCACATGTACAAGCATTTCATTTTGCGAGTCTCTTATTGTGAATTTTTGCGACTCGCAATTAGAAACTCACAAAATAAAATGTACTAATGTGTCTCATACCTACTGGGGTCAAAATGGACCTGCCTCATCAATATTCAAGAGGCAGGTCTCAATTTGCGACCCATTTGGAATGGGAATAACACAGGGACAGCAGACCACCATGTCTGTGTTTGCTTTTAAATAAGAAACTTTTCTTTTTTTAAAATACATCCCATTTTCCTTAAAGGACCACTGCCTGCTCTTAAAGAACTTTTCACTACCAGTCACAAAAGTGAAAGGGTCCCCTGGGGACCCTTTCCCTTTTGCAACTGGCTTACCACCTACTTGAAGTAGGCAGTAAACTGCGATTGTTTTGTGACCACATTCCAGTCGTGAAACAACCGTACATTAGGTACGCTATTAGGAAGGGACGCCCTTGGCACGCCCCTTCCCAATAGCGACTCGCAAACCATATTTTGCGAGTTGGTTATAGATTACCAAATCGCAAAATAGGGATTGTACATAAAAAAATGCATTTACCGGTCGTAAATGGCCAGATGGGCCATTTGCGACTGGTACATTGCATCGTACATCTGGCCCATTGAGAGTAAAATTTAAAGGTATGCAAATAGTTAATCATTGCCCTGTTTAGGTAGTCAGTAGCGATTGCCTGCCTGTCGGCTAGTTGTTTGCACATTGACTTCCTGGATATCCAGTTCTTTTTACATAATAACTCAGTACAGAGTACAATTCATCGGAAAAGTACCGCCTGCAATAGTGTATTACGCTATGATAGTGCCCATCCCCGACATGTTGTTAACAACATCCCCTTTGGGGAAATGATAAGAATGAGGAGGATCTGTAGTACCCAGGAGGGATTCATCCAAAATGTGACAGAAACCAAAAAGAGATTCATTAATAGGGGTTACCCTGTGCCCCTTATGAATAAGATTGAGAAAAGGGCTTTGAAGGTGAAGAGAGAAAGTACCCTTGAGAAAAGTACACCACGAACAGGAAACAAGGAGCGACCCACCACTGCCCTTGTGACCACTTATAACAGGGACAGTGGTAGGATTTTCAATATCCTTAGAAAACACTGGAGATTACTCTGTGAAATACCGGGCCTAAAGGATGAAATATCTAGGACACCCAGGGTCACTTACAGACGAGGCCAAAATTTGAGGAATCTATTATGCCCTAGTTTTGTAACATCCCCCAAAACCCCCAATTGGTTGACAGGGGGTCAAGGGGGTTTCTTTACATGCATGAAATGTAGTGTGTGTAAAATGGGAAGAAATAGGACACGTACGTTCCAATATAACACTGGTAAAACACATAAGATCAAACACACCATCACGTGCAAAACTAAGTTTGTAACATATATACTGGGCTGTCCGTGTGACATTATCTATGTAGGCAGTACCAAAAGGGAACTTAAAGTCAGGATACAGGAACACCTGAGAGCGGCAGTGAAGGGTGACTCCAAATATCCCCTTACCACACATATTCAGGACAAAGGGCACAAGCCTAATGAATTGTGGTTCTTTGGGATAGACCACATACCACCATCCCCTAGGGGAGGAAACAGAGAGCTGGAATTAAGACGAAATGAGGCTGGTTGGATATGCAGACTTCGATGTGTGGAAATGGGGCATAACACTGAATCTGAAATGCATTACTTTCTTTAAAATATATTAATACTCTGTGAAATACTGATTCAGGTTTACTGTATGCTATCATGTGAATCCCCTGTATCCAATAATCATCACTTTTTGTTAACCTTATTACCCCTGATTGCTATTTTTTGTAATGTTAATGTTTTGTTATAATTTGCAATTTCGTTGGATCCTTTGGTTCCTGGGTGTGAATTTGTAACAAAGTAATCTATTATTCACTACAGCTACTGTTTCCCAATCTTTCGCTAATTTTCACAACAATAATCATGGTATCTCTTTTTGTACATATCTTTAAGACTTGTTATGAACTGCTATGTCGCGGGACTTTATGAAATCTGGGGGTTATTCTGTAACAAAGTAACTTATCACCTATTACAGTTATTGTTTTCCAACCTCCCTCAATTCTCACAACTATAATTATGGCATTTGTCCTTAATACGATTTATCACATGCACATATTCCAATGCGACCACTTATGATACCTTACTGGTGAGCTGACGTTCCTGTATGCTTGCGATACCAATCGCTAAACCAACATAGGTTTTCTTCTCTCTTTTTTCCCCTACGTACAATTTTTCTCATCTCTGGGCTTGAATATATGCTGGCCATTTGATAATAAGATACATGGTCAGTTTCTTTTGAGCTCACGCGGTGAGCATCACCTTTCCAACATGGCCGCTAGACTTCATAGCGTCGATATACGATGCTCGTTTCACGAAAAAAAGCATAAATCACAATGTTTTTAGTCTATACTCGTTGGGCACTTTATCCTTGACTTGTTAGATCCTCACATACACCAGATTTGTGATAACAAGTTGTAAATCTGGCTCTTTCTGAAGCCCATATCGTGAACTTTGCCTCTTCCAACATGGCCGCGGCGTTGCTTGCCTCTTGATTCACAATAGAGATGTGATACGTTTTTTCAAAACACCACTAATGGGCCGTCACTTGTTCTGTTTTACATTGTACACACTACTCTTTGATTGCTGGTCTCTGGTATATGTTACCAATGAAATATTCAGTCATGTCGTTGGTTTTGCCTGATATTATATCATACGCATCACCTTTCCAATATGGCAACTAAGTTTAACCTTCTATTGCTTTACTGACGGTGCCGTGACGTCATTTCCGCACTTTCGAAGCAATGAACTCAGGTGTTTTGGGTTTGTAATCCCTGGGTAACACTATTTAAACATACGAGTACAATCTCTGTTTGTTGCAGATCGTTGACGGATTGGGTCCCATCTCGGATATTGAATATGCGGAATCGGGTAGGTTTCATGCAGGAACTTCAGATTGTATCCCACCCCCTAGAATTGAGCTGACTTAATTTTTTCTTTTTTTTATAAATTTAAACCTTTTTTGGTTAAAACTTAGGGGCTTGTGGGACTTGAGCTATATATCTGGATGTCAATGTGACATTTTGTTCCTTTACTTATTTCCTTTCTGCTATTACTAGGACTTTCTCGCAAATATAACTTTAAAACTCAACACTAAGGATGGTGCTAATGGGACCATTGTAATTAAATTCTATCTTATGTTGCTAGTTTGGTTGTACCTAGGTTGACCTGATACTCCACATGGCCAATTAGACCACTTCTTCTATTTTATTATTTATTTTTTTCTTAATCAAGAGGTAATGTGAGTTCACCCACACATAGTGAACGAGTGAGTCTGTTTACGCATTTCTAAAATAATAATACATTCTGATTCATCTTGGGTGATTGGACTGCCATGTTTCTACTTCCAGGCAACTTGAAGACTTTGGCTTTTGTCCGTATCATTGGATGAATTCTTGACTTTGTGCTATATTGAAAAAACGGGACCAGCTGTTGTCACTTTTCTGACATGTACTCGTTCTGTAATTGATATATTTTCTATCTTATGAATGTAAGTACATACACTCCCATGGGGAGTTCTTCTTCTTTTTTGCAAAAACTTTTTTGGAGATATATATGGAATACCCATTTATGACAAACGCTCACTAACGCGAATTATTAAATCATTTTGACGCTTTTCTCTTTGTTAACTTCCTTGTTATTTAATGTCGTTATAAATTTTTTTTTCTGTCTTATACCTTTTCACTTTGGCTCTTTTCTAGTGACGTTGAATGATGCTCTAGAAATTGCACGAACATAAATACACACCGGTATATTATTACTCACGGTGGGTATATCTTCAGGTCTTAACTGAGCCAGTTAGGACACAACACGATGATGCTCATAATTCAAAATCCTGCTATCTTTTGCCTGCAATTTTTTGCATATACAGTTTCCTTAGTAACTCTCCTGTCTCTGACCAAATACAGCACGGTCAATGCAAACTTAGCTTAGGAATGAGACTACTGTTGAAATTAAGAAACTAATTGAATTTTATAAATATACGCTCTCAAGTTGTTACTTAATTAGATTTGTGTTTACATGTTGATAGGTTGTTTTTATCCGGACTAGCCAAATGGAAATTGACGATCATGAATTTACAACAACTGTTGATTCGTTGCCAGTCCTTTTAGCTTCCTTATGTCTTCTGTGTATTGTTAAAAGCAATGTTTTCCTTTTTGTAACACTCTTATGAACTTGTCTTGTGTCACAGATTATGTTTGTTGTATGTAGCTTGGTTTTGTTAAATACAATATGTGATTATTCGTGATATTTATATATATTTTTTTATATATGCATTTTTGCAGCCCTGAAGAAGTCCCAAGTTGGACGAAACGCGTCGGCTGCTTTGGCTGTTCTTACTGTCATTTTAACAAATGAACAATAAAGAAGAATTTTTGAAAAAGAAAATACATCATGTACATGGACTAATTTAATATCATTCACACTTGTGGAAGTGGTGCACCTTTTGCTGTTTGTTTTCACTTTGCCCCAGAACCTGGGGAAGTACTGTGTCAGCGGGTACTACTCAAGAGTGCACACGCGGGGTGAACTTGAATTATCACCAACCAATATAATGGGCTAATCGATAATCCGGTGCTGTCCTAGAGGGATACCGCTGGCTTTGCTCTTTCTTGCTTGTTTGCACAGGTTCTTCAAATTAAAATCTCCTGTCAGGATAATTTCGTATCTGGCAAATCTGCAAATTAGCCTACACAGTGGTTTGCAGAAGGCTTCTGTTAGAGATTTCTTAACTGGTTTGTGGAAATTTAGATAGATACTGATAAGAAGTATCAAATTAATGCAACCTCTAATGTCGAGACCATAGATTGTGACTGCATGACATGCCGAGTGTTTGATGTTGACTGCAGTTCTCTCTACGCTTACACTTTTGTAACTTAGATTAATAAACCTCCGGATGGACGACCACAATAGCTTATTTAGTGGCTGGTTTGTGTATCTCTTGATATCCCGATATTGGTTGCAGGTTTGTTAGCCATGTTTCTTGAAGACAGACTATGTCCCTAGTTTTTATGAACTTTGTGTGTAACAGGTTGATTAAGAGTGTGCCTTACCCCAACGACGTTCCAGGATAATTCTGTAACATCCTGCTTAACTGGATGAGCTCCCTTAGTATCCTTCTGGTATATGTTAGGAATACTTTGTGTTCTTTATATGTAATGTAGAAGCCAGCCAGCCCCAATCATGATCTGTGTTTGCTGTCTCAAAGGTAAATATAGTGCGGCTATTTTGTCTGTTCATGTAAAGGTTACGTTCAATTGCAAGCTTTTCCCATCATTGTTGAGATGTTTGCACTGTTCCTCCCCTTTAATATACTTTTGGTAGCTGAATTTGAGCAGTCCTGTTGTCTGAAGTTATTCAAGATATGGGAATATCTCTGCCTACTTAACTCTTACGCCCATACTCCATTGCACAAATGCCATTTTTTCGTTTAGAATGTGCTTGGACTGCATGACTATGGTAGGTAGATTCTATGTTTCGGAATGAGGTTGTTAGTTTGAATTCAGTTCTGATTATATCTTCCAATTTATAGTGATGTAAAGAGGGGATAATAATCAGTGGCGTAGCTAGAGCTTGTGGCGCCCGGGGCTATCCCTCAGATTGCCGCCCCCCCCTCCCCCCGGCGGGAGGGCATGCACTTCAAAGAGGTCCGAGAAAAACGTAATATCGCCGCTAATAGTTACCTTGATCATGCAAGTTGCATGCACATACATGACACGGTCCAAGGCTACACAGTTGAATACACCGGTGACTGGCAGTACAAAAGAGAACACAGAGACTGCATGATCTATCTGGGGACTCAGAAAAACCGCATATGACATCCATCAGAGAGCTGCGTGAACAATTACCTGGTAATCCCCTCAACACAATGCAAACATGCACACACATGACACTGTTCATGTAACCTTCATCTACAGCTGACATTAAATGACCATACATCATGGTCCCACCATTAAAGCAGTGGGGAACTGCACGAACGTGATGTGCTCTGGGGACCCTAAACCAACTTAACAGTGTCGAAGCCTGTGATTCTTTATCTTTCAAAAACAGCAAATTAATTATTCACAGGGAATGACTCACTGTGTGCCCTTAAAACTAAACGCAGCATAAAGGGGTCAGTCAGCTCCACCTTGCCAACACAGACCAGATACAAAGCCCACTCTGGTGGCCCAAAGGCAACAACCAGGGGTCGCTCCCTGTCATTACTTCCAAGCAGCAGCAACCAACTCCCTGGGAATGAAAAGACGTGTGCTCTTGGTACCCAACACCAGCTTGTAATAGTGCATCTCTCCTTCACAGCAGCCTCAGCACACACATGGTGCACAGCCTGCCTGGGGGCCCAAAGCTAAAATACAGGGAGGGGCGACACATTATGATCACAATCCTTAAACACAGTTGTGGGGGCCATGGGAACTTGTTCAACTCTATCCAAGACCCGGGACAAACTGTTCCGGCGCTGCGGCACTCCTTGAATATTCAGAAGAAACAAGAAATATTAAACCACAGTGATGTCGGCCAAGAATGGTCAATGTTTCGAAATAAAGAAATGTGCAGGGCAAATGTAATAGATACAAGACAAAGACGACATCATGTGATTGTCAGCTGCAAAAATTTAAGTGAAATACATCTAGATTAAAGGAAGTAGATGTACATAGGTGAGTCTTGAGCATACCAGGTAGGCTGCATTATGCTAAACTTACATGAGATGCTGTTAGGTGTGTCTATTTAAAAATATTGCCAAACTAATACCACACATACATTATGGCTAAATTAAAGAAGACAATAACAATCAAACTGAAAATTAAGGGATGTAAAGCCAGGGAATCGAACCCTGGATGTACATGAGATAATCATGGAGATTATGGGATGGGCTGTATTGTGCTATACTACTGTGCCCCCCTGCTATATGTGCCCATTAAAATCTATTACCAACATAAGTTAAAATAATTTGAGTAAGCTACATCTGAATTATACATTAGAGAAGAAAATTGTGCAATCTACATGACTTATATGGGGGTACTGCCAAAGAGATTCAACCCTTGATGTGCATGGACAAGTCACAGATGATACACAGTAAGAAGAGTTCTACTGTACATTGTTGTTTTGAGTAGTTCCAACGTCAGTTGGTAAAGAGCAGCCTCAAAGTGCATAGCTGCCAAGCTCTCAGATTGCTAGGTGTTATATTTTCATAATTTTATTGCAATTATGAGTCCGCCGCCGCAGACATTTGCACCAGTTTTAGTCTTCTTAGAGTTTCTCATTGCTCAAATGGGTGTAATTACTGATATATATATATATATATATATATATATTCTTTCCACCAGGTTGCCCTTGAGGAATGGCCGCACAGGTAGGGGTTTCCGCTCAGCACGCCACAGGCAGCAAGAAGCCAGAAATCTGCAATCCCTTAACAGCCATACACGTTTCGAGCAAAGAACTGCCCTTGTTCACTGGCAAAGAACGAAGGAAGCAGGTGAGTATCTGAACATCTAATTTATTCAAATTGAAGTCCCGTCCCAGTGGACGTCACCACAAAGGCATTCTGGTCTTGTTAGTTCCTGGGTAACGGACTCCATTGTTCATAATCGCAAGTGCTCTGCTGGCTCCGTTCTTTAAAATATTTATCCCGATTGGGAAAAGGTTTTGTCAGTTACACTGGCTGCCCGCCAATAATTCCTCGTGGCTCAGGCCCCCCCATCTTCCCACTGGTGTTCACATCACAGACACCCAGGATCCGCAAGTTCCAGTGGTGCTTTCAGGACCTTTTTCCCAACCGGGATGAAACATTATTGTGACCGAGGCAGCAGTGCACTTGCTAAAAGGAACTGATGGAGTCTTCAGGCATACCAGGGAAACTACTGTATCCAGAATGCCTGCGTGATTGACGCCCATGGAGGCGGGACTTACAATTGAATAAATCTGGTGTTCCAAACTTACCTGCTTCTTCGATCATTGCCAGTGAACAAGAGCATTCTATTGCTCGAAACGCGTATGGCTTGACTAAAGGCTTGAGGCATGCTGTTTTCTTCCTGCCTGTGGCAATGTGAGCGGTAACCCCTACGTGTGTGGCGAATCCTTAAGGGCAACCTCTGTGTATGAATTAATTGCGGCCGGCCAGGTCGCGGATTTGCCCCGCCGCCATCTCAGCGGATCCGGAGTGTTCGTACCTTGGACACTCGCAGGAACGTAGGGGGCCTGTGCCACAGGTTTACATTGGGGAGCAATCAGTGGTGCTTTCAGGAACTTTTTCCCAACCGGGATGAAACATTATTGTGACCGAGGCAGCAGTGCACTTGCTAAAAGGAACTGATGGAGTCTTCAGGCATACCAGGGAAACTACAGTATCCAGAATGCCTGCGTGATTGACGCCCATAGAGGCGGGACTTACAATTGAATAAATCTGGTGTTCCAAACTTACCTGCTTCTTCGATCACTGCCAGTGAACAAGAGCATTCTATTGCTCGAAACGCGTATGGCTTGACTAAAGGCTTGAGGCATGCTGTTTTCTTCCTGCCTGTGGCAACGTGAGCGGTAACCCCTACGTGTGTGGCGAATCCTTAAGGGCAACCTCTGTGTATGAATTAATTGCGGCCGGCCAGGTCGCGGATTTGTCCCGCTGCCATCTCAGCGGATCCGGAGTGTTCGTACCTTGGACACTCGCAGGAACGTAGGGGGCCTGTGCCACAGGTTTACATTGGGGAGCAACCAGTGGCCAGTGGTGCTTTCAGGACATCTTTCCCAACCGGGATGAAACATTATTGTGACCGAGGCAGCAGTGCACTTGCTAAAAGGAACTGATGGAGTCTTCAGGCATACCAGGGAAACTACTGTATCCAGAATGCCTGCGTGATTGACGCCCATGGAGGCGGGACTTACAATTTAATAAATCTGGTGTTCCAAACTTACCTGCTTCTTCGATCATTGCCAGTGAACAAGAGCATTCTATTGCTCGAAACGCGTATGGCTTGACTAAAGGCTTGAGGCATGCTGTTTTCTTCCTGCCTGTGGCAACGTGAGCGGTAACCCCTACGTGTGTGGCGAATCCTTAAGGGCAACCTCTGTGTATGAATTAATTGCGGCCGGCCAGGTCGCGGATTTGCCCCGCCGCCATCTCAGCGGATCCGGAGTGTTCGTACCTTGGACACTCGCAGGAACGTAGGGGGCCTGTGCCACAGGTTTACATTGGGGAGCAACCAGTGGTGCTTTCAGGCCCTTTTTCCCAACCGGGATGAAACATTATTGTGACCGAGGCAGCAGTGCACTTGCTAAAAGGAACTGATGGAGTCTTCAGGCATACCAGGGAAACTACTGTATCCAGAATGCCTGCGTGATTGACGCCCATGGAGGCGGGACTTACAATTGAATAAATCTGGTGTTCCAAACTTACCTGCTTCTTCGATCATTGCCAGTGAACAAGAGCATTCTATTGCTCGAAACGCGTATGGCTTGACTAAAGGCTTGAGGCATGCTGTTTTCTTCCTGCCTGTGGCAATGTGAGCGGTAACCCCTACGTGTGTGGCGAATCCTTAAGGGCAACCTCTGTGTATGAATTAATTGCGGCCGGCCAGGTCGCGGATTTGCCCCGCCGCCATCTCAGCGGATCCGGAGTGTTCGTACCTTGGACACTCGCAGGAACGTAGGGGGCCTGTGCCACAGGTTTACATTGGGGAGCAATCAGTGGTGCTTTCAGGACCTTTTTCCCAACCGGGATGAAACATTATTGTGACCGAGGCAGCAGTGCACTTGCTAAAAGGAACTGATGGAGTCTTCAGGCATACCAGGGAAACTACAGTATCCAGAATGCCTGCGTGATTGACGCCCATAGAGGCGGGACTTACAATTGAATAAATCTGGTGTTCCAAACTTACCTGCTTCTTCGATCACTGCCAGTGAACAAGAGCATTCTATTGCTCGAAACGCGTATGGCTTGACTAAAGGCTTGAGGCATGCTGTTTTCTTCCTGCCTGTGGCAACGTGAGCGGTAACCCCTACGTGTGTGGCGAATCCTTAAGGGCAACCTCTGTGTATGAATTAATTGCGGCCGGCCAGGTCGCGGATTTGTCCCGCTGCCATCTCAGCGGATCCGGAGTGTTCGTACCTTGGACACTCGCAGGAATGTAGGGGGCCTGTGCCACAGGTTTACATTGGGGAGCAACCAGTGGCCAGTGGTGCTTTCAGGACATCTTTCCCAACCGGGATGAAACATTATTGTGACCGAGGCAGCAGTGCACTTGCTAAAAGGAACTGATGGAGTCTTCAGGCATACCAGGGAAACTACTGTATCCAGAATGCCTGCGTGATTGACGCCCATGGAGGCGGGACTTACAATTTAATAAATCTGGTGTTCCAAACTTACCTGCTTCTTCGATCATTGCCAGTGAACAAGAGCATTCTATTGCTCGAAACGCGTATGGCTTGACTAAAGGCTTGAGGCATGCTGTTTTCTTCCTGCCTGTGGCAACGTGAGCGGTAACCCCTACGTGTGTGGCGAATCCTTAAGGGCAACCTCTGTGTATGAATTAATTGCGGCCGGCCAGGTCGCGGATTTGCCCCGCCGCCATCTCAGCGGATCCGGACTGTTCGTACCTTGGACACTCGCAGGAACGTAGGGGGCCTGTGCCACAGGTTTACATTGGGGAGCAACCAGTGGTGCTTTCAGGACCTTTTTCCCAACCGGGATGAAACATTATTGTGACCGAGGCAGCAGTGCACTTGCTAAAAGGAACTGATGGAGTCTTCAGGCATACCAGGGAAACTACTGTATCCAGAATGCCTGCGTGATTGACACCCATGGAGGCGGGACTTACAATTGAATAAATCTGGTGTTCCAAACTTACCTGCTTCTTCGATCATTGCCAGTGAACAAGAGCATTTTATTGCTCGAAACGCGTATGGCTTGACTAAAGGCTTGAGGCATGCTGTTTTCTTCCTGCCTGTGGCAACGTGAGCGGTAACCCCTACTTGTGTGGCGAATCCTTAAGGGCAACCTCTGTGTATGAATTAATTGCGGCCGGCCAGGTCGCGGATTTGCCCCGCCGCCATCTCAGCGGATCCGGAGTGTTCGTACCTTGGACACTCGCAGGAACGTAGGGGGCCTGTGCCACAGGTTAAAATTGGGGAGCAACCAGTGGTGCTTTCAGGACCTTTTTCCCAACCGGGATGAAACATTATTGTGACCGAGGCAGCAGTGCACTTGCTAAAAGGAACTGATGGAGTCTTCAGGCATACCAGGGAAACTACTGTATCCAGAATGCCTGCGTGATTGACGCCCATGGAGGCGGGACTTACAATTGAATAAATCTGGTGTTCCAAACTTACCTGCTTCTTCGATCATTGCCAGTGAACAAGAGCATTCTATTGCTCGAAACGCGTATGGCTTGACTAAAGGCTTGAGGCATGCTGTTTTCTTCCTGCCTGTGGCAACGTGAGCGGTAACCCCTACGTGTGTAGCGAATCCTTAAGGGCAACCTCTGTGTATGAATTAATTGCGGCCGGCCAGGTCGCAGATTTGCCCCGCCGCCATCTCAGTGGATCCGGAGTGTTCGTACCTTGGACACTCGCAGGAACGTAGGGGGCCTGTGCCACAGGTTTACATTGGGGAGCAACCAGTGGTGCTTTCAGGACCTTTTTCCCAACCGGGATGAAACATTATTGTGACCGAGGCAGCAGTGCACTTGCTAAAAGGAACTGATGGAGTCTTCAGGCATACCAGGGAAAATACTGTATCCAGAATGCCTGCGTGATTGACTCCTATGGAGGCGGGACTTACAATTGAATAAATCTGGTGTTCCAAACTTACCTGCTTCTTCGATCATTGCCAGTGAACAAGAGCATTCTATTGCTCGAAACGCGTATGGCTTGACTAAAGGCTTGAGGCATGCTGTTTTCTTCCTGCCCGTGGCAACGTGAGCGGTAACCCCTACGTGTGTGGCGAATCCTTAAGGGCAACCTCTGTGTATGAATATATATATATATATATATATATATATATATATATATATATATATATATATATATGTTTCCCTCGTCTTCATTGCTTGAGTTTTGCTCGCAAAAAAGTGTCACTCATAGTCGTTGAAATGTCACTCACAATTACAATTGAATTATGAAAATGTCACACATAGCCTTTTGAAACCTTGGGAGCTATGCTCATAATCGTTGAAATGTCAATCATAATTACACTGAAGTTATGAGAAAACGTCACACATCTGAAACCTTGGCCGCTATGCTGCCAGTCTGCCACTCACTAAATATCCCCTCTGAAAACGTTTAGCTCTTACCTCACTCAGCCTCCAGCAGCACTCCACAGTGGTGGCAGCCAGAGCCAGGGTCTCTATGGCAGGGGTTGGTTCACGTCTGGGGACGGAGGACACGAAAGAAGCTGGGAGGGCAATGCACAGCAAGACACACTCCGGACAGGGAGTGGACCTCATGGAAGAGGACGCGATGCAGGAAGAAAAAAGAACGTGCAATAACATGGTCAGGCTTGTGTCAGAGAGCAGCGGTAGGTAATGAAGGAGTAGAGGCAGGCAAATTGGTAGAGGGACTGTAGATGCACATACTTAGGGGGGCGACCAACAGGTGAGACAGGAAGAGAATGAGGAGGGCCAGTGTGAGGGAGAGAGGACAGGGAGTGATAAAGAGAATGAGGAGGGTTTCCAGAAAACGGCATTAGCCGCTCGGGCAACCGGAGAGAGGTCTTCATTTTCCTAATGGGCTGGAAGTGCAGCCAATGGTGGGAAGCTGAGAGCTGCCTGTCCTGTGGGCTGAGCCTGTAACTTACCCCCAAGTCTACCCAGGGCACAGGAAGGGAGCCACTGCCGAGAGAGACACGGGCTGGGAGGCAGTGCCAGGGCAGGGCTGGTCTGTGGAGTGCCATGCTGTCAGCTTCAGACATCCATTGTTTGAATGTAAATGGTCGAGGATCAACTAAGCCCCTGGGTCCAAGCTGTTACATTCTTCTTCAATGTGGAGTGGGATTTTAATGTGTGTAATGGGTCTTAATTTTGGAAGTACTGCTCAGATGCTGGAACCACAAGATTTGTCTGTTAACATTATTATACACCCAGTCATTGATCGCTTATGGAATGCTTTCTGAAGCCCCATGCCTCTTCTCTGTGGAGAGCCATGCTTTCAGCTTCAAACCGTTTAGAGCTGTGCTCACCCATTCTTTGAACGTAAAGGGTTGAGGATCTTTAACACTGTGTGGCCATTCAACCCTAACCATACATATCACTATCCCCATCGCACATAAATGTTCATTGTAAAATACTAGCTTGCATCGTAGCCAGCAGGATAAACCCACTGAGGCCCAGTCTGATGCCTCCAGATGAGGCAGCTTAAAAACAGTCACCACCACAGAGCAATGCCACACAACAAACATGCACAAATATTCTTGCCACACATCAGGCCCGGCTCCAGGAATTTTTATTTGGGTGGACCAAGGGTGCATTTGGGTTGGCCACTGCGGGCTCGATTTGTCGCATATATGTCTGGGCAGGCCTGCTTCAGGGCCCTCCTTTATCTCTTCTTAGTCTTATAAGGACCAGTAAAACTCACTCTTTTCCAAATCTCTTTCTAAATATTATCACTCACAAAAAGTGTTTTTTCCATGTAATGTTCCTTTGATGGGAAGAGGATGTTTCTGAGGTGGGAGTATCAGGCAAGTGATACTACTCAGGCTCCATCTGTTTGAGCCTTCATGGAGGATCCCTCTTCATTACTACCTCCACCTGACCCCGGACTCGGCAACGCTCTCCCTTACAGGCTTGATTATCCACTACTCCTCTCTCCAGTGCACCTTATCTCACAGCTGACCTTGGGCCCCAGCCCCATATCAGGCACTATCGGGCTCCACTTTGCTTTTTCCCAGTAAAAACATTAGTAAAATCACCTTCAAACTTAAAACATTGAATATAGCAGTAAATATAATTAGCAGCACTTTAAAGTATGTTCCACAGTAGCCCTTATGACCCGACTGCTAATTAAATAAACAAAAACAGAAAGGCCATGACAGGGCTGGCTTTAGCGCTGATGCGAAAGTCTTTTTTGGCGCCACACTTATAACCTCCTTCTCCGTAAATACCTTTACTACCACCTTCCAACAGTGCCCCTCGTCCCTCCATGGCCCCCCTAGTGACCTCCTCCTCAGATTCCCTCACTGCCTCACGCCACAAGTGCCCCTCATCTCCCCATAGCCCCTCCCCCTCATGACCTCCTCTTTGGACTCCCTCACTGCCACCATCCACCAGTGCCCCTTATCTCTCTGCAGCCTCTCCCCCTCATGACCTCCTCCTCAGACTCCCTCACTACCACCCTCCACCAGTGCTCCTCATCTCACCCTAGCTCCCCCTCCACACCATGACCTCTTCCTCGGATTCCCTCACTGTCACCCAGGGCACAAGTCCTAAAAAAAGAAGTGGGGGGACGCTGACGCCACAACAGGAAGTAATGTCACGAAAGTGGCTTGCACCATCAGACTCATTGCCTCCCCTCGCTCACCCCTTAGATGGCATTGCATCAGAGAAGCCAGCGCGTGAGCAGCTTTCTGAATGAGCTCCGATCTCGCCCCAGAGAGGCCAAAGAGTAAATGCGTGGCTCCATTTGCTCCAGTAATCGAGCTCCCGTGAAAATAAGTGAGGGGACACCGTCCACCCGCCTGGTACCCCGACTCGAGCCCTGCAGTCATCCTCCACCAGTGCCCCTCATCGCTCCACAGCCCCTCCAACTACCTCCTCCTCAGATTCCCTCACTGCCACCTTCTACCAGTGCCCCTCATCGCTCCGTAGCTCCTCTCTCATGTGCATTTGTTGTTTAGCGCTACTCATATCAGTGTAGTGTAGTGTGTCAGCACTTTACACCACGAACACATTATACAGAGACAATGAATCATACAAGTATGTAAATCAGTCTACAGGGAATGTCACATAAGCCAATGAGGATTACAAGGTCACATGTCATCCATACTGGTGGGCAGTATATTTTGAGAGGGTTTGGTCTGGGGAAACACAACCTTAGGATTTAAAAGAGTATTCCATGGGGGTCAGCTTTACTGATAAAAATGTATCTCTGCTCAAACATACTCATTTTAGCAACATTAGAATGATGAAAGACTGAGGAAGTTCTAACTATATCACAAAACAAAAAAAACGATACCATTCATGTTTGTATGCAGCTCTTTGATGACAGTTCATTGGTCACTGTCCTATGTTAGGATTGTAACTTCTGAACTGCAAGTAACACAAGGATCTCTGTGACAAAGGCAGTAACCCACTGAGCTATCCACATAAAATACAGTTGATCTGCACTTAAAAACAACCAACAGACAAACGATTGCTCTCCAGCAGGATCATTAATCACCAGCGTTATCTGGGCATTCTGAATTGCGTTGTCATATTGTGTCCTGCATCCGCCATGAGAAGGATAAAAACTGTTTAAATGAAGCGCACACGAAGTATGTGTCCTGCTGGGCCTGCACATATTTTTAAAAGAAAAAAAATAGTAACACATTCTCTTACCTACTAGTCGAACTTTGTGTCACAGCCTGATGTGATAAGCAGCTGCAGGAGTCAGGAAAGGGGAATAGGAATAAACAAACTTATTTTCTCCGACTCCGACCTGTGCTGCACAGAATTGGGTCCTCACGAGAGTGCGTAGTGGTGAAGCACGTGACGCGTCACCACTACGTTCTCATCGCGAGGGCCGGGCAAAAATGTAGCCCAGGGCCGTCATTGGTAGCGCTGACGCGCGCTCTCCAAGATTGACGGCCCTGGAGCAGGCTGGGATGGGACGGACCAATACGAAGTCTTGGCTCTAGTCTTGCCGAACCGGAACCGACCGACGTCATGATGGCAAGGCAGCACTGCAGCAGGCGCTGACGCACTGGCGCACCACAAACAAGTAGGACAGGTGCGTGCAGTGCGCAGCGCGCTCACCGCGCTGCTTGAAGTTGAACTTTTTAACTGGGCCGCCGGCCGCGCGCGCCGTTGCGGCCGCGGCGGACTTTATCATTTATTTAGTGACAGTCAAGTCTGTCCCTAAATAAATTATAAAGGCCGCCGCAGCCGCAACGGGCCACCAGTGCTGAGCGGCCGCCCTAAAAATAGTGCCGCCTGGGGCGGTCCGCCCCCACCGCCCCCCCTAGCTACGCGCCTGATAATAATCTCTCTTTACTTTCTCAATATGTGCAGTGGGGGTTAAAAATAGATGGCTGATATGCTTTGGAAAATAGAGCACATTACCTCTCCCTTCCTAAGGGGTACCCATCCGTCCGTCTTGCTTCTACTGTTATGTTCACTACACTCAAATAATATAATTTCTCCTAAAACAATTAATTAAAAAAACGAATTCAAATATAAAAATATGAAAAGGCAAAAATGGGCTGTGTATATTTATGATTGTATAATACAAATAATTACATTAACAAATATTGTATATTAACCAGTACACCTTAAACTCACCTATAAAATACAACAGTATTGAAGAAATTCTGTGTCATAAAAGTAATTAGTTACAAAACATTTTTAAAACAGTAACAAATATGAAGATTTAATTACAATAACAAAATACATTCAAAGAAAAACACAGTCAAACAGACAATACAAAACGCCTCCTTAAAAAGATAACATTCATAAAACATATATAATTATATAATATGCACAATTTTCAAATTAAAAATTAGGAAGCACAATTAATTGCTTGCTAATTTAAAATTACCATAGGTGATACATTAATTTTAATTTTTCTTATTTTATCAAATATTATATTTTTAAAACCACCCACTCGTCCCCCAATAAAATCCACACCATGAATTTAGAATGCAAAACATAACTCAGCAAATTATGAAACATTTAGACAAATTACATTTTAAGCATTGAAAAAATATACCATATTAATCAATTAACATATATTAATATTTGAGGGCGGAGCTTGCCTGTCCCCAAGATGGCTGCCATGCGATCGCATCGCAACTATCCTTTAAAATACCTGCATCATCCGATACCAATATATGCCCCAAAACTGAGGATTGATAGCATCGTGCCCGGCGGCTGTTCAACGATGTCTCTGCCGCCGAGAATGACTGCCGGGGGCTGCGAGGACAACACTTTTTCCAGCCACGAACGTGCGGCCTCCTCCGCCGCCGCCATTACCCTGTGGGCCTGAGCGCTGCACCATCCTGTAAGGAGGCGTGAGGTGGAGATTGCGCTTGTGACCCCCTCAACCGCGCCTCCACTATTTTCACTGAGGTGGGGGATCCACTGAGAAGCTGTGCCTGCTTGCCCGGGAGGTGTCGCCGGCTGTTGCCGGGCCTCGATCACAGGCAAATGACACGGTGAGAGCCGGGGAGCCCGGGCCTGTGACCGCCGTGTGTGGGGCTTCCTGTGCGGCTGGGGCCGCTGCATCTGAATATTGCATGAAGTGCGGCAAGTTAAAAGAGCCCGCCCATCACCGAATTTGATTGCAGTGCGGGCTGAGGGCCTGCGCGGTGCCTATGAGAGCGGTGAGAGAGATTGCTGGATGACATGGTCCTCCACTACACGACACTAAGAAGGACCACATCTGCAACACTGTTGGGTGGTCGAGGCTGACTGCCTGAGAGGGGCCACGAAGAGCGGTAAGGACTATGCTGCGTGGGAGACCTCACTGTGGCGCATGGGCGCCTGTGCTTTCCTGTCTTCCCAGATTTGCCCCTTGTGCACCCTGAGCCTCCCTGTGCACGATATTAGAGACTGTGAGGTGGCTGGTGCTTTCCTCCCCCTGACGATCTAATGCTGGTAACTGCACGGGGAGCCTACGGGTTGATTGTGTCCCTGGGAGCCCCTGTGTTGGTGTGACATAGTTTACGTGGTGACCAATCCTACCTCCAGAAGCCATAAATATCGACGAAGTCAGGCCAGTGCGGCGCATATCGCTAACTCTGATACCCTGATCTTTCTGGGCAGTACGGGGTCCCGGAGCTGCTGAGCTGGGATAGCCTTGTGTGCTTCTCCTGTGGGAGTGTGGTGTTGGGGGAGATTTCCTGGCTTGCGGCGAGGTGGTAGTTTACGACACTTCGCCTGACATTGGATAACACTTGACGGCAGACAGTGAAGAACTGGATTAACCCACTTACTGGGTCTCGGCGGTGGGGGAACCTCCCAAGTCTTCCATACCCTCCATACTTAGTAAAAGGAGACACAGGAGCCTTCGTCTGCAGGAGGAACCCAGATTTAGTCAAAGAGACCGGGCTATGGAACAGAGTCCAAAGCTAGTCTGAGTCAAAACCCAGGAGGCTGCTGCTTTACTCCGCAGCTTACAACTTTTATACTTTTTCATTCCAGTCTTTTGGCTGTTAGTCCATTGTTCAATCAGGGCAGTGTTTGCAGTTGATAACCAGATCCAGATGATGTTTGTAGGTGGTGACCTGGTCAAGGCTTGGTACGCAAATCATTGTTCACTCAATGTGATCAAAGCTGGTCTTTCAGGTCATTGTTCACGCAGCTTGATCAAAGCCCGGTCTTTCAGGTCATTGTTTAATCACCCTGATCAAGGCACAGCAGACAGACCATTGTCCAGATAACCTGATCACGGTTTCAAGGATGTTTCCCAGGCTGGGAGCAGGAGATGGAAAACAAATCATTTACCCAGGGCTTGAGGGTCTCATGGCTTTCTGTTGAACTGCAAAGAACAGGGGGGTTGGGTGTGCGACAGTTCCTGGGCAGAAATGCAGGCTGCAAGATGGTTTTTGTCGTGTCAGGTGGGTCGTGTGGAAGTGTTTGACACGAGATGGCAATGAAAAAACAATGGAGTCTCGGTACAAATTATGCCGATCAGAAGAACACTTTTCCTCAGACCCTCCTTTTGCCATTGAGTGGCAAATACTTTAAGAAATGTCAATGTTCATAAGGCCATCTGTTTCTTGTTGGAGCATCATCATCATATTGGTGTTGTGAATGTTAGAGGGTGGAGGTTTGATGGTCTGGACACACATTGTACAGAGCACTGGCAAGCACTGAAAGCACAAACAGCAGGAGACCAGGACAGCTACTCCCAAGGCAAGGAAGATGAGGACCCTCCACCCCCACTGGGAAAGGAGGCCCCAGATCCAGCCTGTGAGGGACCAGTTGTCTTCATCCAGATGAATTTCAGAAGAAAGGCGATGCAGACGTTGGATGACATCGTATACTGTAGGTGCGCTGTCTGGAATGTACACACAGCAGCTGGAGCCGATCAATTTACACACACCACCACGATCAGCAAGGATGACGTCAAGGACCATGCGGTTTTGGAGCGTTATAAGGCGGTCCGCCTGTAGCTCTGCAGTGATGTTGGAGAGGGCACCAGCTGTTACTGTGATGGTGGCCTCAAGGACCCTGGTCAGTCCTCGTATAGCCCGACTGTTCGCCATGGGGCCCCAGAATGGAAGGAAACCTTTAAAGAAGTCCCCGGCTTCCTGGCCTGCTGTATCCTCGGCTGATATGACGCCCCTACGTGAGCGGCACAGAGTGCCCTCCATCAACAGGTGGTAACCTCCATGGGTAGAATATGTTGGTGGAAGGAGGAAGGCCAAATAGCAGGTACCAGACCAGTTACGGGGGATCCAAGTGTAGGTGGCTGTGCCACAGATGAAATAGGTGTTGGGGGATGCCACATGCTTTGGAGGAGATGTAGAGTTTAAAGTTTTAGTGATATCACAAGTACTAGTACCAACTTTCTTAGTTCCTCGGCCATGGATACAGACACGGCCCTGCACTTTTATGACATTCAGAGTGTTTCGTTCATCAGGCAGTATCCTTCTGGTGCGGAATCTAGAAAATGTTCGTCGAGTGGTTGAGTTGAATACTACCATCTCACCCAGTTCATCTGGTGGTAGTAGCAATGTGGATGAGCTGGTCGGGCAAAAAGGAGCATTGGCATTGCCAGATCTGTTCCGCCAGAAGTCATCCCGAAATGTCCCAAGGACAGAATTGGCAGTACCATTGACAGTGTAGGCCTCCTGCATCAACATCCACCATGCAAGACAAGACCCAGAGATGGAAAAGGGGTAGGGAAAGAATGGGACAGGGTGTATCATGGAATGGGGCATCATTCCACAAACCCAGCAGTTGGAAGTGTTCATTATCAGCTGATGGTGATGCAACATTTGGATGAAGGTGTTATTGAAGAATTCTGCACGGCGGGGTAATTCGTGGGCTGGTAGCGTGTAATACTGGTGCTCTGCAGGAGTCGGTGTAGGAGTTGGTGAGGTAACAGGATGGTAGATTAGTAACAGCCAACCAAGGATAGACAGGATGAGGGAGACAAACAGCGTAACCATGGTGGCCATGAAGCATTTACTATGTCGGAGACTGACATATTGTTTCAGGATTCGGGTGTTTTGGACGGCAGCCATTGTGCTAAGCCAGGGACCTCTAGTGGCTGTCTGTGATTGGTGGTTGCTTCACTGGGCGCAGGTGCCAAGGGCCCTATGGAGTACCTTAGTCTGACACACCAGCACTACTCTCAGCCAGGGAAGATCACAGCCCTACAGCCTATAGGCACTTGGCGAAGTCAAGGGTAAGCCTTCCCTCGGGGCGCAAGTTATATCGGTCGGAAGTAGGGACAGTATGGTCAGGAAACAATTGTTCTTGGTGTTGAGCGGAGTTAAGGGATGGTTCCACCCTTCCTTTCAGTATACTGTCACTCTCTGCTTCCGGAGATGTAGAATGCAGTCTGGCATCGCTGAATGGGACAAACGTCGGGACTGTTTCTGTTTCTGAGTCTCCTTGTCCTTCCCTCACCCACTGATCATAGGGGAGGGGCAGAGGCACACGCCTGCAGTGAGACGAATGCACCCAATTCTTCCGACCTTCTACTTTCACGGCGGTGCGGGTGGCCAGCAACACCTGACGGGACTGTGTCCAGAGGGGCTCGAGGCTCTTGGTCCGTTGAAAATTTCTCACTAAGACCCAATCACCAGGTTGGATGACGTGTCCTGGGCCCTCGCTTTTGTCAGGTATGGCCTCATGCACCTGGTGATAAAGAGTACGAAAGGTATTAGTTAGACTGTACAGATAATCAGTTAATAGAGGGTATTCAACATCAGACAGTTTCTTAGGCCGTGGGACACCCCATACATTGGCAGGCCTCCCAAACACAATCTCCTGGGGGGATAGCCCTATCCTGGTGTGGGCCGTTGTTTTGGTAGACAGTAGGGCCAAGGGCAGAGCTTCAACCCAAGGGACACCTGTCTCGGCTACTATTTTGGCCATTTTAGTTTTTAGGATGCCATTGTACACCTCCACCAGACCTGCTGACTGGGGGTGGTTAGCTGCATGAAATTTTTGTTTTATACCCAATGCTGTACAGACATACTCCATTATTTGAGCCGTAAAGTGTGTCCCGTTGTCACTCCAGATCAAGCGGGGCAAACCGAATCGTGGGAGGTACTCCTTTAATAGCACTTTGGCGGTAGTGATAGCGGTGCAGGCTTTGACGGGGTAGGCCTCCACCCATCGGCTGAAGGTAAAGACCACCACCAGGATATATTTCAAATTGTTACACCTGTCCATCTGGATGTAATCCATTTGGAGGACTTCAAAAGGGAAGGTAGGAGGAGAGAATCCTCCCTTAGGAGTAACTGTGCCTTTTCCCGGGTTATACATAAGGCAAATCATGCATGTTTTGACCAGCCTCTCAGCATATGCTGGTATCTTCGAGTTATACCAGGTAGGTTCCAACAGCTTACATATCTCTTTTGCACTAATGTGAGCAGGACCATGGGCCATCGTAACTACTTGTAGCACATGACTGTCAGGTAACATCCATTGTCTTTCCATAGTTGTGCGGACCCAGCAACCATCAATTCCCTCCTTTGCTAATTGCTCCTTCCACACCTTTAGTTCCTCAGGAGTAGTATGGGACTGAATATCAATCACACTCTGTACTGTGTTTTCAACCATGCCCTCGTCTGTCACCCACCTAGCAGGATCTCCTACATACATTCCTTCCCTTTTCTTAAGAGCTCATTGTCTGGCCGTCTGGTCAGCCAGGGCATTGCCTTTCCCAACATCATCTGTCACTTTCTTATGGGCCTTACATTTTATAATGCCCACCTTCCTGGGGAGTGTCAGGGAGTCTATCAATCGGTGAATTAGGGGGCCATGTTGAATCTTGGTCCCATGGGAAGTAAGGAAATTCCTTTCTTTCCATAACCTCCCAAAGTTGTGAGCCACTCCAAAGGCATACTGGCTGTCAGTATTAAATATTAACTGTTATTCCCTTGCTTAACTCACAGGCTCTAGTGAGGGCCACTAATTCTGCTGCCTGAGCAGAGCACTGCGGAATCTGAGCTGTTTCTACTACTTGCTCCAATGTCGTGAGGGCGTAGGCGGCTGAGGTGTTACCATCTGGCCCTCTGAGACATGATCTATCCACATACAGTGTACCTTCTGGTTCTGCTATCGGGGTATCCTGTAAGTCAATCCGTCCCTTCGTCTCCTCTTCTGTCCTCAATATGCAGTCATGTGGGTCTAAGCGGGCATCCTGAGTACCCAGTGGGAGTAATGTGGCGGGGTTTAGTACAGTGCATCTCTTGATGTTAATGTGGCTGGCAAAGAGTGTCAATTCATATCCTGTGAGTCGTGCGCTAGTGAGGTACTGTGTCTTGGTGTTATTAAGGAGGGTATCTACAGAATGGGGGACCATCAGAGTCAGGGGGGAGTTCATGACGATCCCCGCACTCTGACGGACCATGAGGGTGGCCGAAGCGGTCGCCCGTAGGCATCCTGGGAGAGCCCTTGCAACAGGGTCTAAGGTAGCTGAGAAATAGGCACATGGCCGATGGTGACCACCGAACATCTGGGTCAAGACAGCGCATGCACAGCCGTCTGTCTCATGTACAAAAATATTTTTTTTTTGCTATAATCAGGAGTACCGAGGACTGGAGCAGTACACAGAGCCCTCTTCAAATCTTGGGAGGCCTGCGCATGCTCTCTAGTCCATGGAAAGGAACTGTCTGATATGTCTTTAGTGGTGAGGGCAAGATAAGGTTTGACCATGCCCGAAAAATTGGAAATCCACTGTCTACAGTATGAGGTTAGGCCTATGAAGGCTCGCACCTGCTTTTGTGTTCGTGGGGCCCTCATAGCATTGATAATGGCTTCATGATCAGCGGTGAGCTGCCTTCCCTCCTTCGAGAGGAGATGACCTAAATAGGTCACCTTCTCTTGACAAAACTGAAGCTTTTTCAAAGAGACTTTGTGGTTATGGAGGGCAAGGTGGCATAACAAACATAGAGTAGCTTCTTTACATGTTGGGGCAGAATTTGCAGCAATGAGGAGGTCATCAACATATTGTAATAGTATGGAATTATCAGGGAGTTCCAGGGAATCTAGTTGGCTTTTGAGGACTTGACTATAGATACTGGGGCTCTCAGTGAAACCTTGAGGAGCGCGGCAAAATCTAAAGCTCCGCACACCAAGGGAGAAACCAAAAAAATGTCTGCTGTCATGATGTATAGGAATACTGAAAAAGGCGTTGTTAAGAGGGCTGTAACGTCGGGGACAATAGGGTATTGGGAGATTGTTATTTTGTTAAGGGCTCTCAGGTCAATCACAAATCTGTATATTTTAGGGGAGAGAGCATCTCCATCGGTCTTTTTAAGAACGGGAATAATGGGACTGTTACAGATATTGCCACGTGTTTCCTCCACTACGCCCTTGTCCATCAATTCAGATATTATTGTCAAAAGGGCCATTTCTCCTTCCGCGGGTAGTCGATACTGCCAGAGGCGGGGGAGAAGTGCACCTGGCTGGATGCGTACCACATGAGGGGATATGTTGAGACACCCCACATCAGTGTCTGATGATGCCCAGAGGGAGGAAGGTAAAGACTGCAACTCTGGCGGGAGGGGACCGGACAGGTACATATAGGAAGCTGCGGTGGGAGAAATTGTTAGGGATACACCTTGGGGACTACATGATATGGTCGCATACAGAGCTTTCAGTAATCCATGCCTAACAAGTTTTCACTGCAACCTGCAACCTGTAGTAAGGACCAAGGGAGCGTCAACATGTGCAGGGCCAATATCGAGAGGGAGGGGTTCAGAGACAGGGCTGGTCACAGGTGTTCCTGCAAAACCCACGGAGACATTCATATTGCCAGAAAGGGGTGCCTCCGGGACTGACAGACGTGCAATAGAAGACCTGGTGGCCCCAGTATCGAAAAGAAAATTCTGATCGTTCCCCACAACTGACATTTGAACATACGGGCCCCTTTGATCCACTGGAATTTGCACTCTGGTAATACCCCTTTCCTGGCTGTCCTATGCTTGGTAGGACCCTGTCTCATCAACTTCGTCATAATCATCATTGTAATAAGTGCGTGTGGCTTCGTACCCATCAAACCTATTGACCGGGCGCTGCCGGACGGGAGCATCATCCCTAGGCCTGCGTTCTTTATCCTGTGGATGGGGCGGGCCATGGTCCCTAGTTGGCCTCCCCTCCCTGGGAGCGTGAGGCCGAGTCTTCCCTGTTCGGATGTTTTCAGCTAACACGGGACACTCATCTATCCAATGGCCGTACCCCTTACAATAAGCACACTGATCTGTTTGGAGGGCTCCCATATGTTAAGGGCTGGAGGGGGTAGACTGGCGAGCCCTCGGAGTGTGTTGGGGTTGAGATCTGAAATTCCCGCGGGCATCGGGACCTCGGGAGGGTAAGCCTGCTGCATAAGTGCCTTAGTCTTAAGATCCTTGACCTTCTTACTTTCCTTGTCTCTATCTTTATTCTCCCTATTCTCGTGATATTGTGCCATAGCCAAGAAACCAGTCATAGTTTGGGCAGACCACGTACTTTCAACTTTCTTAAGCTTGGCGGAGATCTCAGGAAGCAAGTTGCTGACAAACTTATCGACAAACACTGGGCCAGAACCTGGGGTCCGGGGATCCAAACCACTATGTCCCTTGTATTCTGTCTCAAAACGGGTAAAGAAGTCAGCCACATTCTCATCTTTTCGCTGCCTACAGGCCTTTATTTTATCCCAGTTAATGACAGTTTCCGGCAAAAGTGTTTTAATAAATATCATTATTTTACCGGGCAAAGTCAGGATGGCAGCTTCTGGTTTAGTCCCTCCTACCCTTGCTTCTTCCATAGCCTCTAGGTCAGCCCATTTACCTCACAATGCCACTTCATGGTCAGTATGTCGAATCTTGTCCCAAATTTCAGTGGGGACAACCGTACCAAAAAGTAAATCTATATCCTCAAGAACGAGAGTACCTGCAGATATAATCTGACCTAATTCTCTGTAAAAGGCAGCCGGATTCTTCCGGGGATCTGGTAGTTGTCCTTTTAACTGCATTACTTCTGACCTTTTCCAAGGAACATGAACCCAAAGCCTGCGCCAGTGTGCCTCAACAGCCCCTCGGCAATTATTTTGGGCATCGGTAAGTGCGTTAACAAAGACAGGGGCTGCCTCTCTCATTGGCATAGCTGTTTCTAGAGGGGTGTTGGGAAAAGCGGTCATATCACGGTAAGCCATTAAAGTAGACATGGCGCCAAACATCCCCTCTCCCTGAACATCGCCTCTTTTTATTTGCGACCTAAGGTCCATTAATCCAGTGGGTATCTGCATAAGCGCATTCTCAAATCTTTGCATGACTAGGGAACACATGTATTCAGCCCAGGTGGTCTGTTCCGTAATTGTCCACTGAGAAAAGGTGGACTATATTTCTTTAAAGGCATAAATTTTCCTGTTATTTATACAACATTCACACTGTTGCCTCTGTAGGTCATTTTCTCGAAGGGACGAAAAGCTGACTTCAGAGCGCAAGGAGGCCAGTCGGGGGGAATTCAACAATTTATATAAATCCTGCTTAACTGTAGACCACGGGGAAGTAGGAAAAGGGCGGGTAGGGGTAAAGCCGCAGGGGTTGGGCGGATGGGGACTTGTTGTCATTCCCGCAGCGAGTACAGGGTTAACAGGCGTGGTTGGTGTGATAGGAAAAGTCGGAAGGGTCAGTGTGACAGGGAGAACAGTAGGAGGGGCAGTGGGGGCAGGAGTGGGCGGTGGCAGGGGGACATGCGGGGTGTGAGGCATCAGGGCAGGGTACATTGGGGCATATGCAGGAGGGCTTTCTAGCGTGGTATCAAGCAAGGAATCACCTTCTTCTCCCCCTTCCATATGGCTCTTTCCCTTCTCTTCACGAGCTGGATAACACTTTTGTACCCGAGCCCCATGCTCCCTATCGGCTATTTCTACCGATTTTGTCATTTGATTTTGTAAATTTTCACTGGCGTGGTCGGCCATTGACATACGCTCCTGTTTTCTTTCTTGAGCCTTCTACTTTCTAGCTCTCTGCTCTATCTCTTTCCTCCAAAATCGGACAGATTCAAACATAGAAGAGCGCGTTTATCTTTTCATTAATTGTTCCTCTAAGTTGGCGAGAACTTGGGAATTAAAGGAGCCATAAAGTGGCCACTGTAATTCCGCGTTACTTTGTTTCGTATATTTTACCCAGAATGAGGAAAACATTATGGCAGAAGGACCATGTTTAACATACATTGTATGGCCAGGGGTCCCTTCTGGAGGAAGCGGACTATCCGCCTCCAGCTGGGAGTCCTGCGTACACATACAACAACATAATTTCTTGAACTTACTACTGACTGGCATGCTTGTAAACAGATGACACCAGCGGGTTTTAAAAAACTCACCTCGCTTGCTTGGCTTTTGCAAAAGTCAATAACAGCAGAATCATACAGAACAGACACCAGCGGGTTTTTAAAAAATTCACCTCGCTTGTTTGGCATTTGCAAAAGTCAATAACAGCTTGGCTTTTGCAAAAGTCAATAACAGAATCATACAGACTTGGTGGATGATCAGTCCACCCTTACCTTACAGGGGTAGTTCTCTTCTGCAGACGTAGGGCTGTGTCCTGCTCCAGAAATTATTTGCTAGGGGACTCCAGCGAGAACGCTGTCATGTGGCCCAGACTGTGTGGGGAGGAACAGCGGGGCGAGTCATTCGGCTTACCGGATTGCAAGAATCCCTTGGGTAGGGCGCCTCCATCGGAGTCTCTCCGTGCACCTCCTCACATCCACCGGGCCTGACCTTCGTGCTCGTGGAGTCCCTGTTCGGGTGCCATTTGAAGAACCTGATTAACCCACCTACTGGGTCTCGGCAGCGGGGAAACCGCCCAAGTCTTCCATACCCTCCATACTTAGTAAAAGGAGACACAGGAGCATTCGTCTGCAGGAGGTACCCAGATTTATTCAAATAGCCCGGGCTATGGAACAGAGTCCCAAGCTAGTCAGAGTCAAAACCCAGGAGGCTGCTGCTTTACTCCGCAGCTTACAAGCCTTTTATACATTTTTATTCCAGTCTTTTGGCTGTTAGTCCATTGTTCAATCAGGGCAGTGTTTGCAGTTGATAACCAGATCCAGACGATGTTTGCAGGTGGTGATCTGGTCAAGGCTTGGTACACAAATCATTGTTCACTCAGTGTGATCAAAGCTGGTCTTTCAGGTCATTGTTCACTCAGCTTGATCAAAGCCCGGTCTTTCAGGTCATTGTTTAATCACCCTGATCAAGGCCCAACAGACAGACCATTGTCCAGATAACCTCATCACGGTGTCAAGGATGTTTACCAGGCTGGGAGCAGGAGATGGAAAACAAATCATTTACCCAGGGCGTGAGTGTCTCATGGCTTTCTGTTGAACTGCAAAGAACAGGGGGGTTGGGTGTGTGACAGTTCCTGGGCAGAAATGCAGGCTGCAAGATTGTTTTTGTCGTGTCAGTTAGAATTTTCCCAGGCATCAGCAGAAACGACCAGGTGGGTCGTGTGGAAGTGTTTGACACGAGATGGCAATGAAAAAACAATGGAGTCTTGGTACAAATTATGCCGATCAGAAGAACACTTTTCCTCCTTTGGTGTATTTTGATCCATTATTGGCTATAACCCTGTTAGGGTATCTGATAAATAATAAAACTCAAACCAAGCTCCAGTTCGACCAACGTAAGTCAGCCAGGTCAAGAGACGAGGAATCACACTGAACTGGGGAACCAGGTAGCTACTGGACATGAGCCAGAGGGAGATCTGCACCTCATACTGGAAGCCATGCAGCAGAGCCTGTCTACTATAGACGGCAAAATTGACTCTCTCTCCTACCGCATGGATCGCATGTCGGAGAATATGGACAAACAGGCTGAGAGAATCAACATGGTGGAGAGGAGAGTCTCGGATATCGAAGACCACAATGCCGAAGCCACAAGCTCGAAAAAACAGATCGGGAAACTGGTGAAAGAACTAAAAGCCAAAACGGAAGATCTAGAGGTGCACTCCAGGTGCAATAATATAGGCATAGTTGGCCTCCCCGAGTCCACTCTGACTGGCAATATGGAACTATATGTGAAGACATTACTCACCGCTCTCTTGGGTCGCGAAACATTCTCTTCCATCTTTGTTGTTGAAGGGGTGCATCTGTTACTCGCACTCAGGGCCCCCCCTATAATAGCGCGGATATTGAACTACCGGGACAGAGACACAGCTTTGCGCAAAGCACGTGAGCTACGCTCGCTGCACCATGAGGGTTCACAGCTCTCGCTGTTCCCGGACTTCACTCCTCAGGTGCAAGAAGTTCGCAGGCAGTTCGCTCCCATCAAGCGTAAGCTTAGAGAGATGAACATTGAATATGCCATGCTTTATCCAGCTCGTTTGAAGGTAACAATTGAGGGGAAGGCAAGAGTTTACATGGACCCAGGTAATTTGCAGCAGGTGCTCAGGGGCTACAGCAATTCACAGGGAGGCAAAAAGACGCCCGATGGAATTGGCGAGGATCATGAATCACAGAGCCCACTAGACCAGAATGACTGAGACATTGTAGCGGTTCTAAAACATATTTGTGGTTTCACTTTATTTACAAGTATAATGATGCCTATTTCAGTTGAGTGGGAGTAAACTATACCAGTTTGTCTTTGGTATGTATTGGGTCAGTTGGGGGCAGGAGGTGGGGGAGGTTGCTCAGGTCCAATAATGGTAAGTTGCAATGCAATTGATCGGATATTCTTAATTGGGGCAGAGTATATTTCAGTCATTGTCACCACGGAGGATAATTTATAATAGTAGTATAGTAATAGCGATGTCAGTTTTGTGATATCAGGTCGGGCACTCTTCGCCCCATAGTGGGACACACATGACTAGAAGAAGGGTTGTTAAGTTTCGAGTTTGGGAACAATGACGTCATGTCAAAAGTTGGGGGTCTCGGCGTGGGAGGGGGTGGGGGGTTTATTGATTAAGCATTGCTTGATGGCGGCAGCATGGATGTGATTATATGTATTCAATGTAATATTCATGTGATCATGGTGAAAAGTGATATTTAGTTAGAATATGAGCGCAAGGGGTAACCAAACAACCACACAGGGGATCACTATTTGACCTTCTTAACCTGGAATGTACGTGGGCTAAATGATCAGTGCAACACCCGCAAAGTAGTTCTATATTTGCAACCACATCACATAGATGTGGCGGTGTTACAGGAGACCCATTTAGCTCCTAACAAGGGGCTTCTCCCGCAGAGAAGATTGAAAGGCTTCTGTGTGGCGGCTGGTTTTACATCACATGAGCGGGGGTCCTCGTGTGGATCAGTCAGGGCTCGATACCATCTGTCGACATAGACCATGAGGGAAGGTGTGTTGTGGTCAAATGCCGTAGTGGGAATCTAGATATGCGCTTGGTCGGGGTGTATGGCCCAAACTACGATAACTCCCAATTCTATTGTAACCTACATAGCAAACTCACTACATATTCGAAGAAGCCCACCTTATGGGGTGGCGATTTTAATTGCGTGCAATCTCCCAACCTGGACAGGTCAAAGTGCCCAACACCTTCTCCCTCCGCAGCAGCGCGTGCGATTGTGGCTATTGTCGAGACTGACGGCTTGGTCGATGTGTGGCGCCACCGCTCTCCAACTGGTAGGGGGTACACACACTATTCGTCTGTGCACGACATACATACACGCATAGACTACTGGCTAGCATCCAGCGAGTTAATACCATTCGTAACTAAATGTGACCACTTGCCCCTCACGTACTCGGACCACTCACCGGTTATGAGTCAGCTAAAAATTGATGACCTTCAGCCCAGAACCTGAACGTGGCGCTTTCCACAGTACTCATTGTTAGACAAGGTGTCTCGGGATTAAGTATCAAAGGAAATAGATCTTTTCTTTGCTATGAACCTTGGTAGTGTCCCCAAAATGTCACAACATGGGAGACATTTTGAGTTTTCATCAGAGGAGTGGTTATATCTAAACAACCCGGGGTACTGCGCTCCATTAGAGGTAGAATGAAGAAATTAGAGGCAGAACT
Source organism: Triturus cristatus (assembly GCF_964204655.1). NCBI lineage: Eukaryota > Metazoa > Chordata > Amphibia > Caudata > Salamandridae > Triturus > Triturus cristatus. The sequence goes on from NC_140579.1 coordinate 152,927,629, forward strand.
ATCAGAATTGGAGCGACAATTGATTGTGGACACTTCTCCTGATATCCTAGCACAGATTAAAGCTAAAATAGATGAGTATAATGACCAGGCTCAGACAGAAGTAGTTAATTTAGGGAAATATGCTACTGCAAAGATTTACGGCGAGGGGGAGAGACCAGGTGCTACATTGCCAGCATTAGCTCGACCGATCGGAGGTTTGCCCGAGGTGTTGGAACTGTGGGATTAGACTGGCACACCGATGAGTGGGTTGTGCAGATAGCGGATAGATTCCACTCTTACTGCACAGAACTATACACATCCTGCTTGTTAGTCTTGGAAGAGACTGATGAGGAATACTTGTCATACGTAGCCATGAAATGGCTTACAAATGCACATATGGAACACCTGATGGCACCATGACGCCCAACGGAAATAAGCTCAGCGCTGAGTACAATGTCTAACCACAAGGCCCCAAGGTCGGACGGACTTACCGTAGCATTTTATAAGGCCTACCAGGATCAGTTGGTTCCAGATTTCGTAAATTTGTTTGAGGAGATGGCATTAGATGGCATCATGCCCCCAAGCATGAAAGAGGCCACTCTTATCACCTTGTTAAAGAAAGACAAGCCCCCGTAACAATGCTCATCGTATCGACCACTCTCCCTGCTTAACACGTATAGTAAAATATTTGATAAAATTCTAGCGAACCAGCTCAGCCCTTTACTCCCTATAGTTGTGACCCCTGAACAGACAGGCTTTGTGCCCACCAGGTCACTACTGAAAAATTTACTAACCCTTTTTGGCGCAATTTTCGGGATCGACCCAAATTCTAGTGGCGCTGCGATTTTTCTTGATGCAGAGAAGGCTTTTGATCCTGTCAAGCGGCAATTCTTGAGAGCGGTGCTGAGACCTGTTAGGGTTGGGGAGATTTTTTATTAAACTAGTTGATGTCCTATACGAGCAACCCACGGCGAGGGTACGTGTAAATGGGCTCATCTCAGAGCCTATACATATCACTCGGGACACTAGACAGGGGTTCCCCCCTCTCTCCCCTGCTGTACGCCCAAGTGACAGAGCCGCTAGCGTGCACACTGCGTGAATATCATAATCACCGCAGTATAAGACTCTCACAATATAATTTGATAATCACTGCTTACGCAGACAATATGCTCCTTTATGTTAACGAACTGGCAAAGAATTTAATGCCACTACTTCAGGAAGTGGAGCGCTTCGGGCGGCACTCGGGCTTAGGCATCAACTGGAATAAATCCATTGCGTTCCCACTGACCTCTTCCACTCACACTGTGGTGATTGATTATCCCATTGAGTGGACCACGGAGCCGACCCGCTACCTTGGGGTGCAGGTGCATACCAACTCAGACATTGTTGTCCGCAAAAACTATAGGTGCGCGATACAGAAACTCATTGAATCCATTGAGAAATGGATCAAGTTGCCGCTATCCCTACTGGGTCAAGTATCGTTATACTACCGCGTTTTTTGTTTTTCTTTGTTAATATCCCCAGTTTACTGCCGAACTCCTTCTTCCGCACACTGCTGTCCCCCTGATCCGGCTGGTATGGGGCAGTAAACAGCCGTGTATTAATGGGACACATTAACCAAACCATACTCCATGGGCGGACTTAATGCACCCGATTTTGAATTATACTATTGCACCGCACAACAGATGCATGTATACCAATGGTTGCACGGGCCTCGGATAGCCCCCAATGGTTCATCGAGAGGGAGGCAGTGCACCCCTTGTCGCTGGCAAAGTTTCTGTTGGCGGAGCCGCGTTGCCTCTATCATATTATAGACTCAGGGGCATATTCTCAAGGAGCTATCGCCGAGTTATCGGCACTTTATCGCAGTCAAAGTCGCGATAAATTTACTGCCCCATTCACAAGCTGGTGCAAACAGCCAATATCACCAGATTTCCGGTGATAGCATCCCCAAAAAACATCGCCACAGAAGACCATGGCAACTATCGCTACTGAGATGCAGAGTAGGCGTTCCCAGGCAAAAAGCCGCGACAACACCACACCCATTCTCAACGACCAGCCACATCGGTGATAAGATCACAAAACATGCAATAAGGCACGTTAGCAGCAGGAATTTAACACCTGCTCTGACCTGGTGCAAAGTCAGACGACAACCGGCAACAGAAAAGGGAGCCCATACCACAGCCACACCTGAAGACCAACAGACGCCATGGAGCCAATGATCATGCAGCTCGGAGCCCCAACAGGGCCACAACACCCACCACCACCACACCCAGGACCGCTACCCCTGCACCCCTCCTGGACCACCACAGAGGCAGCGCGGACAAAGACGAACATGGCTCACAGACCTAACACCAGACAATGTCATTGCCCACTACAGGCTCAAAAGGACAACCATCCTACGCATCATGACCATCAATGCCCAACAGGCTGACGGCACCCACACATCGGACAACCAACATCCCACCTCAGACAAAGCTGCTGGCTGTGCTGCACCTGTTGGCCTCTGGTACCTCCCAACCAACAACCGCCAGAGTCGCAGTAGTCTCGCAGCCAGCCACATCCAAGTTCCCACACCTGTCCTGGATGCCATCATCAGCCTGGTACCCCAGTACCTATACATCCACCACAATGCGCAGAAACAGCTGGAGACCAAGCAAGGACTATGCGCCATAGCTGGATGCACGCACGTGTTGGGGTTAATCAACAGCTCACATGTCCTACTTGTGCCCCCTTGTGATACAGCACACAATTAACGCAACGGAAAGCCCACCCATTCCATCAATGTGCAGGCAACAGTTGACCACCATGGAATCGCCACCAATGTCGTCGCCAACTACCCAGGCAGTGTTCATGATACCTTCATCTTCCGACAGTCCTACTTCAACCAGCGCTTCCAGAATGGCACCAATGGGAATGCACTGCCCGTTGGCAAGTACCAAATGAACACCCCTCACACCTCAACTCCACAATCATGCAACTCACAACTCTGGCAATGCACACATCACAAAATCACATACAACATGCAAAACAACATGCTCACCAACCAGACATGACAGCACAACTTACTGTGGTAAACTGGGCTAGCCATGTACATAAGCCATCAACGTCAGTGGCACCTCAGCCACACAATAGTGGAATTTGGGGAGAGATGGGAACCAGGCATGTGCGAAGGAGGCAAGTGACCCATGAATGGAAAAGTATACAATGCCAAGTGTGGCGGAGATGTGCTGGACAGACTGCAGTATGCAGAACACACCCATATCCATGTCGACATACACCGCTGGTGTATGGAGTGTAGCGGACAGTGGACGCAACCATGTCACCCCAGCTAGTGGGGAAGATTGCGGAAATGTAGCCTGTTACGTCCCTCCCTGTAAGCGTGAGCAGAGTGGGCTGGCCCAGCATACGCCAGGCCAGCATAGGGGTGTGAATAAAAAGCATGTCGCCCTGGGCGTGGTTCTCTTCCGGAATGCCCAAAGTCTCTGCCAGGGTAGCGCCTCTCACCGCGCCACGAGGCCGACGCCATCGTCGTGAGTGGAGTTGCCTGCGATGCTGTGTACCTGCTGTACCCAAGGCCGCTGGTCACCAAACCTGTCTTTCCCGCCCCTACACAGCCAGGCCTCACTGCTCACCTGCCGACACCGACGTTTGTCAAGGAGGACCCACCACGTGCCAATGCAACCTCCAAGCCCGAGGCCTGCGACCTTGGCAGCTTGCTCAGACCATCACGGCCTCCTCGAGCAAGGCCCGCAGTCCTCCTTTCACGTTGATGTACTCCACCGGCATACACAGTGGACAAGTAGGTCACACATTTGAAACTAAGTCTTGATTACACAGTGGCAGAGTACATATTTATGTCGCTATACTCCCTTCGATGCGGTAACACCAAGTCTGTGCATGGCATTCCAACCACAAGTGTCTGTGGGCCCTCGCGGACTACGGCCCTCGGCCCACACATTTGGAAGTGAGTCTTGATTACATCATGGCAGAGTTCATATCATTGCACGCCAGGAGAGGTGTAAGAAGAAGACGCGCTTCAGTCTGGAGTAAAAAACGGATCGTTATGGATGTGATCGAACACTACCAAAAACTACCCTGTCACTAACTCTGTGCTTCGCAAGCCGACGGCACGTGCCTGTGGGTCCCTGCTGACCGCTGCCTGCGGCCTACACTGCGGTCGAGTAGGTCTCACATTTGGGACTGAGTCTTGATCATACAATGTCCGAGTACACACATTAATCCAACATTCAAATCCCTATACTCCCTTCGATGTGGTGACACCAAGTCTGTGCATAGCATCCCAGCCACATGTGTCTGTGGGCCCTTGATGAGTATGACTTAGGCCTGCACTACGGTCCAGCAGGCCTCACACCAATCCAATCCAGTCGGTACCAGACAGGACACGGCATCGTCATTTACTGAACACCCGCTCGGCTCTGGTGCCTCTACCTCCGTCAACCATAAGTCACACCCACATGCCATTGCAACATTGCGTGTCAGAGTTCCAGGAGGAGCTCGCTGAACAGCGTTTGGCCTGCGCTGACTGCTGCCTCGGGCATACACTGCGGTCGAGTAGGTCACACTTTCAGAACTCAGTCTTGATTCATTAATGGCAGATTTGACAACATTGTACAGGTCTCATCGCAGACTGCATCCCCTTTCCAGCTCCGGTGCTACTAAGTCTGTTCCATGGACACTTTCTGGTTGAACTGTGGTGGCGAATGGATCTGTGGACTTGGGTTGGTCGTCATAATCATGTCGGTGATACTGACTTGGTGGCAAAAACGAGGCAGTAGCATTCCACTCCTCCATTTGCCGCTTCCGGACGGCTTCTACCCTCTGCATCATGTCCTGGAGGACACCTTCCACTGTCTCCCGCAACCCTACATCACATTCACCTTGGACATCGATGAGGACCCGCTCAGCTCGCGTGGCCCTATCTCACTGCACCGCAAGTCACTGTCCTGTGGCGGTGTGCATGTGCCGGCCGCAGTGCATCCGGGGCCACTAACTCTGTGCAGCTCAAGTCAGGGACCCTGTCTGCTGAGATATTTGATGGCCTCTGAGACGGTGGCCTTGGGTCATCATCGCCATGTGTCTGTGGCCCTGTGCTGTCCGCTGCCTCCAGTCTCAACTGCGGTCCACCAGGGCTCAAACATCAATTCGAGTCCTGACCGGCCTGGCCATTGCATCACCGCAGGAGGCACACGCCACCACCGCGAAGACCACCTCCAGACGACAACTGCCAGAGTCAAAAGTGTCTTACTGCCAGGCTATCAGAGTTGGTCACACATGTTGTGGATGCCATCATCTGCATGATACCCTGCTCAGCACTCCAAGTGCCACTAACTCAGTGCACCACGACTCATAGACCATCTCTGATTGAGTTGTGTGCTGTGGAGAGCTCACGCAGCAATGTCACCTTAGGCAGTGCGGGAGACCTGGGACGATGATAAGATGATGCAGGTGTAACACACCCCACTGCAGTTGTATCAGGTATTTCCAGAGGGACACAATGCTAGACATTTTCTTCACATGAACAAGCTCAGCTCTAGTGCCCCAACCACAGTGCCATGCAACTCACGGACACTTCTGTTTGCATATTGTGTGACCTCTGTACTTGCTCCGGCTACCAACATGATGCTCCGCAGTTGTCTCTGTAATGCTGGTGTTTTCTGTTTCCGTTTTCATAGTGTTCACTGTTCAAGTTGTTGCCAGCAACAGCCACTCTGTGCGGGCTGGCTTACACTCACCCCACACACATCCAGCACAGGCGTCACTGTACATGTGACTCTGCCAATAAAGGGGCTGGGCGCACGTGCCTGTAGCTATCTGCGTGTGTCCGTGTGGTCATGATGTATGCATGAGGGTCCCTGGGCCTACAACATTACATTGTGCTGTGTACAGTGGACTCAACCATGTCACCGCTGGCAGCGGGTAAAACCTTGGACATGTAGCTTTGTCGTCACCTGCTCAATACGTGGGAGAAGTGGACTGGGCCGTCGTACGGAGGTCCAGCGTGGGGGTGTGAATGATGATTCCTGGGCTCTGGGCATGGTTCATTGCAGGAAGTATGCATGTGTCTCTGTCAAGGTGTGGGTCTTCTTTGTGGGGTGTAGGTGGTCCCTGGTGGGACTTGAACACCCACGTATGTGATCTAGTTTGGCTTCCATGAGCTCTGACCCCACCCACACCTGTTTAGCCAACTCCTTTTGGCATTCTGAAACCTGTCGTTAGAATGCGATGTGTGCCGAGGTGGAGTGTTGGGAGCCAGCCGTGGAGGCGGGTGCTTCCTGCTGTGTGGTCTGTGCAGGGGCTGGTGTCTCCTTTATGTAGCTTAGCTGCCCTGCTCCTGGGGGGTGGGTTGCCTAAGATGTCCATGGGCTGTTGTAGGGCATCGGTGTCGAATGTGTGGTGGTCCTCTCCAGCATCACTGACGAGTAGTCTGGTCTGCTCAGCTGGTGGTGTAGTTTCTCCCTCTGCAATGTGAAGGGGAGATGCATGTTGACATTGTGTTGACATGTGTGTTGGCGCATTGTTCTGGTTTACATGCAGATTGTATGACAATGTACATTGTGACTGTTTGGGAGGTGCTGTATATTTGATGTGGGACAGTGGACATTTGGACTACATGACAGATGTGAGGTTGTCCACGTACATTTCCATCTCGCAGTTTCCTGCTATGTTAGATGTGATTGGCCGGTTTCATGAGCGGACCCAGTTGTGTCCTCTGTTCTGCAGTGCCGGTGTTGCACTTTGTACCACATTGTCGTCTGATGTGCTGTTATTGTTATGTCTGTGTGCTGCAGTGTGCCACGGGGATCAGGGACATGACCCAGGGACATTGTGGTTGTGCAGTGTGCTACACATCGGCGTGCATGTGTGCGATTGTGCCCATCTCCCCCCATCCCCCAGTCGCTGGTCGTAACTCACCAGGTTGATGTTGTGTCAGGTCCTATCGAGCTGTGTCCGGACTCCCAACTCCTTGCGCCGTCTCCACCCTGATGACTGTGGCCTTCATTTCCTCCAGCTCCTCCTGTGGCGCAGGACTCCCACCTCCTGTCGCTGTTGCTGCCTTCCTGTTGGCAGCGGGTTTGAGCTTGGTTTGGCTTTTCACATCGTGCCAGTGCCTCTTGTCCTCCTCCACAGACCTCCTCGACACTCCGACTGCATTCACATTTGTCATATTGACGTTCAGTGAATGGAGGTGTTCTGTCACCTCCGTGACGCTGATGTGGTTTTCCTGCAGACTGCACCCCATCTGCCTCTTCCTCTTCTCCTTGGCCTTCCCCGACCACGAGGTTCCTTGGTGGTGATCTGTGGGGCTTTTGGGGTTCGCGTTGGCCTCTGCACTCGGTCCAGGAGCACCCATGGTGCTACGCAGTTTCTTTTTTCTCCCTTTTTTTGTTGTTGCTTTTATAGTGCATTTTCCCGCATGACGCATGGGAATTGCAGGCCTGTCGCTGGTTATCGCTGATTTTTGTATCGCGGTTGGCCTCATCGCAACTTTATTCACGTTCGTGTTTCGCATTTTTGCGGCGTCACATTGAGTTTAACGTGATCATCTGATGCGTTATCGTGTGACTATCGCATGGTGCCGCCAGGTTGAGAATACTACGTTAGCACGGTATCGTTTTCCCGCGATAGACTGCGATATGCAAAGTTACGTTAAGCTAAATTTGCGATGGTTATCACACGTTCTTGAGAATATCTTCCCCAGTTGGGTGTACCAGTACCATGCTCTGGAGAGTTGCTAGCAAGTGGGGCATGACACCGCTCTACTCTCCCGAACTACCGATCGAACTGTGAAGCTGGTTACCAATGGGAAAGGATAGGGAATTTCTTGCTGCAATGAGCGGACTAGGAATCAATACTGTTGGTGACCTCTTTCATGATGTCAAGCAGTGGGATATGATACGATCAATTGCGCTGGATGCCTCCACGCTTGCTGAATATCATTATTTTCGTGTGCACCATGCACTCTGCTTAGTGCTGGGGGAGGAAATGGGGGAGCCACAGGAATACGCTTCCTTAACCTATTTGCTAAGAGCCAAATCCCCATCCATATGATATCTCTTCTATACACCCTCTCATATAAGGTGGCTGGACTCTCAGACAGGAAAGCATTACTTGAGTGGTGTGCGCAGCTACAGATAGACATCACAGAAAAGCAGTGGGTATACTGCTGCACAAGTACAAAGTCTATCTCACAATACGGCAAACATTGCCTCATACATTTTAAATTTTTACAAAGAGTTTATTACTCTCCAGCCCGATTGTTTTAATATGGCCTAAGAGAGGACGATAGATGCCCTAGGTGTGGGGTGCCAGACGCTAATTTCTCACATCTCGCCTGGAGTTGCCCGGGAATATACAGGTTCTGGGAGGCAGTGCATTTAGCCTTACAGGACATGGCGGAGGTGGGTCTGAGGCTGACGCCGCTAGAGGCCATGCTGGGCTACACTAAAGGATACCCTAAATCCACAAGGAGGCTCTTGTCTCTGGGCATCTTAATGGCCAAGCGCAGGATTGCATTGTGGTGGATGAGAGGCCCCGCACCCACATTCAAGGATTGGTGCGCAGATTTAACCTACTGTAGCGTACACTCTGAAAACTTTAACGCACTTATGCCTGCACGTAGTAGACCCAAGAACATCTGGGAGCCATACAGGGCATACCTGGCAAGGCACACTACTGCAGCCGAATCAAAAGATGAATGGAATAGGAAGGGGATCAGGTGATTTCCTGACTCACTATGGTAAATCCTTAATTCCACAGTGTTTAATGTATGTTTGCAACAAGAACAGGCTAGTCGGTAACGAATATGTGATATTGTGCACCCAGGTTGCTAAACAGCACTGTATTGATATTGATATACAACGGATGTACCCCCATAGCTCATACAGTAGAATGCTGTACCATGTCGACTGTTTATTTCAGGATGCGTTTCATTTCCCTTGCTGTAGCTGAATGTAATGTAATAATTACGAATATCAATGTTTGTTTGAAAATGAAAATAAAGTTTAAAAAAAGATGTATATATTAATACTTTTTTAAAATACCCACTCAACACTCCAGTAAACCTCATGCCCCATTTAAAATGCAATTCATAAAAAATAAACAAGTACACTAATAAATAAACTATGCACCATTATCATCAAATTAATCAATTACCATTAGTTAACATATAAATATTACAAGTTATACACACTCAATCACTCAAGCCCAACAACCCAAAATAAGAATAGTACACATAATTAAAATATTTATTAAATGTTTTCACAAATAATAGTGTGAAACTGGCTGGATAAAATGTGTTGGATTATTGGCAAATCAATTAAAACATTATTTTTCGTGTTTCGGCGCCCACAGCAGGCAGAGTATGTGTGGGGCTGGTATCCTGTTGCCCATGCTGCGCCTCATTGGTTCTGCACTCTCTGTATGCTACCAGCCATTAAAAGGGTTTTCAGCGCACATGACTGATACCAGGCAGCATGCTTTTTAATTTTCCAAAATCCTGCCGTAAAACAACATGTGGAGGGTTTCCAAACCTTAGAAACTGCTCAACCGGAATAAACGTAAGTGGCGCATTGGATCTACAGCCAATAATTAGGCCGCTAACAAAAGCAATGCCAAAGTTTACTATTGGCAAGCGGCAGGAGAAATTACCCGGCAATAGGCGGAGTTTCACCCCTGATACTGATTACTTGATGTCTCGGAGAGACAGCGCATGAGCGCTGCCTAGGCGAGACCTAAAAACAAGACAAGGTGAAATCACTATGTTTATTCAGGGTTTAACCCTCCTGCCACTGTCCCTTGGACCATCACTTATCTACCTTCTGTAAACCTTGGTCGTCTCATTAGGCTACCTTACAAAAACGAAACTGGGGACCCTTAAATAACAGGAAGGGATTGGTCTTGATTATCATTACTTAACAGTTGTCAGTAGTTACTGTCACGCTTACCAGTGGCTTGTTCTGCATTCCTTTGCAGTGAAGCTTGCATGTGATCTGGCAGAAGGTATTAAATAAATAGGACACTAAAAAGATCTCACACCCAACCTTATAGGTTCATTCTCTTCACTAGAATACATCTTTACCCAGACCACATTAAAGTATTCTCAAATATCTTGCAAGGCACTTTCACAAAATATCTGACAATACTCACAAACAGCATTAGGCCACACCGTTTGGAGTTTAAATACTTATAAGAACTAAAACCAAGTCCATCACCTGTTTCACAGCAGATGCTCTTTTCCAAGCCTAAACGGCATTCTGAAAAAACAAACTTTCTAAAGTAGAGTTTTGTTACCGCCTCATATCTGTACCAATACCTGCTCCTTGTGACCTAGAGGAAACTGGAACAAGTTGATTGATTCTTCGTGTGGGTAACCCCAGCCTCTTCTGGTGATTATTTTATTTTCCTCTTGTCAGGGCGTTGTTTCTGGTTCAGATACATCAATCTTCACCTTCCAAAACATTTATTCGTCAGTCGTTGGTAACAAACCTGGCAACAAGTGCACAAGCTATCCCACTGACCTTTTGCCTGTGAAGGGAAAAGGTCACGTTAGTCAAATACATACAGTAAATAACTACATTTACTCCACCAGTCTTCATCCGCATTCTCCTCTCCCCTGTCGTCAACTGATTCCTGGGTTAAAGAAAAATGGACAAAAACAGGTTAGTGGCCCCTCCAGGGTCCCCCCCGTGCTAAAGTACAAAAGGACCCCTTTGGGTTCATAGTCGTCGTCATCATCTGATCCGTGCAGTGCGGCGTACTCACGCAGGAGGCTGTGGATCATCCTACCATACACCAGGTCGATGTCTCCTTCCCTACTACTAGGCGGTTTTTGGAAAACAGAAGAACATCTTTAAAACAGCACAGGAGCCTCCAGCAACCCTGGAGGTCACCTAGTGCATGTGTCCCTGGGAACAAACCATACATCATAGAGTCCGCGGTGATGAAAGAAGTAGGAATACAGGCACTAAGCTCCATGCCTAGGGCATTCAGCAGGTCCTGTGCATACCTGCACTCCCAGAAGAGAGAGTGTGTGGTCTTGTCCATGGTGCACCTTCTTGGGCAGGGTTTGTATCGGTTGAGTCCTCTTGCATGCATGAAGGCTCTCATGGGAAGTCCTCCTTGGATAGCCATCCAGGCAATGTCTTTGTGCTAGCCCGTCAGGTGCTTGGATGTGACGTTTCCCCATACGTGGCCCACTGTGGCAGAGGGGAGGGCGCCGATTGGCTCGCTGATGTCCCTTGCACGTATCTGGCATTGGACAAGCTTAGGGGTCCATGTGGCGGGTGGCAGCCTCCAACCCAAACTCCTTCACAAACTTCTCCACTTCCTTGTAGAACCACAGGGTCTCCCAGTTGTATGGGACAGCACTCACCCACTCTGCCCATCCGAGGCACCTCCTCGTTGGCAACAGGAAGAAGCGTGCCATCAGAAAGCCAACAAGGCTCTCATCTTCGGTCCTCAGGGTTTTCCTCACGCAATGGCACATGAAGATTCCCCTCAGGATGGTGGTGATGTCGGGCACTTCCTTGCCTCCCTTGTTGTCGGTCTTGATCTTCACTGCTCTCTTCAATCTGTCCATCTTCGAGCACCAGATGTATTTGAAGATCATTCCCGTGATGGCCTTGGCCATTCGGGTCTGCACGGGCTACACTTGAGCAACGTACTGAAGCACTGGCAGAGTCTTGTTCTGCAGGACCAAAGACTTCCCTTCGATCGTCAGCTTCTAAAGGCTCCAGAATCCCAGCTTCTGCCTCGTCATCACCAGTATCTCTTTCCATGCCTTCTCTGCTGCATCTTCTCCGCTAAACCAGACTCCAAGAATCTTCAGGAAGTCCTGCTTGATGGGGAACGGCAGTGGGTTTCGGGTGGGGTTCCAGCGTCCGAAGAGTAGGGTTTTCGACTTGGCGTTGTTGATCTTTGCTCCTGACGCTTTCAAAAACTCGATACAAGTCCTCTCCATCTCTTTCACAGATGGTCTGCCCACGCAGAAGACTGAGACGTCGTCCATGTAGAGGGAGTACTTCACTTCGCCTTGTGCCCTGCTTCCTGGTGCCTTCACTCCTCTGATGTTCTTGTTCTGCTGGAAGGGTTCGGCGAGGAGCTCAATCACGCAGATGAACAGGAGGGGCGAAAGCGGGAAGCCCTGCCTCACACCCGACAGGACAGGAAAGAGGACGGAAGGGCCTTTCAAGAGGAGGCTGCAGGCGTCGTGGGGAAGTTCAGGAGAGGTCATCCACCACTGGATCCAAGGTCAGGATCACTGGGGAGACGTCACTGGATTGTTGGGCCACCTGGACTCAGGCCATGGGCGACAGTTGCAGAGTGGTGCAGAGGTCGCGGATCCGCTGGATCCGGAGTCCTTGGGTTTGCTTCTTGCTGGACAAATCCAGTGTCCACGGGAGAAAAGAGTCTTTGTCAAAGGAAGCACAGGACCTTGGGATCCCTGGAGGTTGCTGGCTGCAGGGCACGCCAGTTTCTGCGAGCAGGGTCCTTGCAGCGGGAGACAGGTCGGTAGGGCTGGGGCAAAGCAAGTTGTTGTCTTCCTTCTTCGCTGCTGCACAGCTCTTCTGTCCTACTTCCACTTAGGTCATCGAATCTGAGAAAAATGTCTCAGGGATGCCCTTAAATACTAAATTTAAGGGCGTTACTGAGGTTGCAGAGCAGTAGCCAGTGGCCTTTTTAGGTACTCCCTCACTTTGGGGAGAGGGGCACATACCTACTCCTATTGATCCTAATTCCCCAAGCCAAGATGGAGAATTCTGAAGAGAGGGGCTCACCTCAGCTCCTTACTAACCTAGGGGTGTGCCAAGCCAAGGTGGACACTCCTACTCTGCTTACTAATTTTCCCACCTATCCTGCAGCCAAAATGTGGGTCTAGAACAGAGAGGCGGGCATCTTCACTTGTTGGAGTTGCCCAAATCAGCATAACACAAGGTGAGAGCCTTTGATGCTCACCACCAAGTGTTTCTGTTCCTACAAGGGAGAGGTGTGGAGCACCTACTCCCAGAGCAGACTTTGTTTCTGACCTCGGAGTGCACAAAGGCTCTCATCCCATGAGGTCAGAAACCTTTCTAGTGCTGGCTGGCTGGCAGAAACCAGTCAGCCAATACACTATAAGCTGGTCATTTTCAGGGGGCATCTCTGAGATGCCCTCTGAGTGCATTTTATAATAAATCCAACACTGCCATCAGTGTGGGTTTATTATGCTGAGAAGTTTGATACCAAACTTCTCAGTCTTCTTTAAAGCCATCATGGAGGTGTGGAGTTCGTGTTGACAAACTCTGAGCCCATGCACTCAAAATGGCTTCACTGCACTTACAGTGTCCAATAATTGACTCAGACAGTATAGGGACATATTGCTCATGCAGCTATGCCCTCACCTGTGGTATAGTGCACCTTACCTGAGGGCTGTAAGGCCTGCCAGGGGGTGACTTACCTATGCCACAGGCAGTGGTATGTAGGTATGGCACCCAGGAATATGTGCCATGTCAACTCTTTTAGTTTAGCAACATCACAACACATAGCCTGTGATGGTAGTGTGTATGTGTTTGGTGTGGGGCACTTAAGGGCAGCACAATGCATGCTTCAGACCTAATGGACCCTCTCTGGTCACAAGGCCCTTAGTACCACTGGTACCTTTTACAAGGGACTCACATATGTGCCAGGAATGTGCCTTCAGGATATGTAGCCAGCAGCAGTGTTGGTGGCAGTGTCGGCTGCTTTCCCCCTCTGTGGTAACTGAAACTCACGGTTCCAGAGGCGGTACCCAGAGGTAAGTGAAGTCTTCGCTGTCCCTGAGACTTCATGAACAGGAGGCAAGCTCTATTTCAAGCCCCTGGAGATACTCCGCGACAAGTAAAGAAAGTTCAGTCCAGTCCTTTCACTGCCCAAGCCAAAGCAGCAACTGCAGGCCAACCCAGCAAAGCAACAACACAGGAAAGGGGCAGTACTCCTCCTGGCAGTTCTTCCAGCTCTTCTTCTTGGCAGGTTCCTTGATCCAAACGAGTTCTAAAGTTCTGGGGTCTGGGCCCCAATATTTATACTCAGTTTCTTGTTGTACTCTTGGGCAGAGAGTGTCTGTTCTCAGTCCAAAGCAGTTTGGTCCTCTCTGGCCCAGCTTCTCGGCAGGAGGTGGAGACAGCATTGTCCAAGGCAGACCAGGCCCATTCAGGTGCAAGGAAATCTCCTCCCACTACTCTAAATGTGGCCCAGGTCTATTCAGCCCAGCCTTGACTCATCCAGGAAAGGCGGCAGGACACACCTCTACCCCCCCCCAGTGTCTGTCTTAAGAGAATGCACATCCCCAGCCCCTGTCACTCCAAAGCCAGACAATCAATCCACAATCCAGCAGAGGCACACAGGATGGCTAAGCAAGAAAATACCTACGTTCTAAAAGTGGTGTTTTCAAACACAGAACATAAAAATCATCTTTACTAAAAGATGCATTTCTTCATTCTGAATTCAGGCATACTAAACTCCCTTTCTCCATCTTGTCCCAATGGGAAGATATACTCCTAAAATGTTACCAAGTACTTCCCATTCTATCCTATGGGACAGATAGCCTATCAATAGTGAAAAACGAACTAAACTGTATTTCACTATGAGGATATGTCAAACACACCAGTACATGTCCTACCTTTCAAATACACTGCACCCCGCCCATAGGAGTACCTTGGGCCTACCTTAGGGGTGACTCACATGTAGTGAAAAGGAAGGCTAGGGCTTGGCAAGTGGGTACACCTGCCAATTAGACATGGCAGTAAAAACTGCATGTAGACACTGCAGTGGCAGGGCTGAGAACCCTTTAAAGGCTGCTTGTGTGGGTGGCACAATCAATGCTGCAGGCCCACTAGCATCATTGATTTGGTTTACATGCCCTGGCACTCTCTGTGCACTTTACTAGGGACTTACCAGTAAATCAAATAATCCAATCATGAAAACCCAATCCATGATCCCATTTACAATAGTAGCACTTGCACTTTAACCAGCCGCGGTCCATGCAGGTAACAGCGGTGGGGCGGCGTGGGGGGTAAGGGGGGATTTTGAGGTCCGTCGCAGAGGGACAATTAATTATTTATTTAATTTTCCTCTGCATCGTCCCTCGAAATCCCCCCCCCCCTCTTACGCTGCCCCACCTTTGTCAACCTGTATGGACCGTGGCTGACTTTAACACTAGTCAGCCGTGAAAAAGTGAGCAGAGACGCTAAACCATCAGAAACAGAGTTAAAACCAGGAGGTCAAAAAGCAAAAATACTGGGGAAGCATGTCAAAAGATGCCAGGTCTAACACATTTGATGTTCTTAAACATGATAAAGTGATACTGATAGTGCATTGTAAGGATGTGAGCCTACACTGAATCGAGCACCTGGATGTGAGTCTACAGGAAAAACCTAGTGTGATGGACAGTAGCGTGAACTGGTAAATAGTGAAGATTACAATGTGTAATACTGGTAGTAAGCACAATTACGTTGTGAGTGATGCAAAGGACTCTTCAGTCTTCACTGGCTGTGATTGATGGGCTATGTAAGTTTCCTCGGCGCATGCAGACTGATAATGTTTATTAATTTTGTTTTGCGAAAAAGGAGATATGTTTTGTATCTTCATGTTATGATATTCAAACTAAGTTGCATTGTTGTGTTACCTGTTAATTTTGCTTGCCTTTCTCTCATCCTTTCCTGTGTCCAGAGATTTCACTTTTGTATTCTTGTTCCTCATGCCTGTGTGCGTTTGTGATTGTTATTCGCATTCCAGATTCTCGTTTGACCATTGTGGTGTCTGCCTCGGAGTACTCAGTGGAGAATCAGGCTCTTTGCTTTACACAAGTAAAGCTGTTCCTAGAATTACTGCTTCCAATTTGACACTTCGCTTTCATATGGACATTAGAACACTACACACAAACAGCCCTGCTAGCCCCCATGATGCTCTGTAAATGCCCATATGCCTCAGTGAGTTCCCAAGCAAAACCTTAATTTCTACTAGTCCCGTATTGGAAGTGGAGTAAAATGCATTTTTGTTAATACACTTCAATTCTACCACACTCAGAGCCACATGTACTAAGGGTTTTTCGAGTCCCAAAGCCCAGGATTCGCAAAATCCCATGGGTAGGAAGTGCAAAAACCCTTTTTCATATGTAGTAACCTCTTTTTGCGACTTTGACATTTTTTCTCAATCTCAAAATCAAGTATCGGATCAATGGAAAATTCCAATTTGGAAGGTATGTGCATGGGTGCTTGTAAGTCTCTTTTATTTAATTCTATCGTAAAAGTGGCACAGCGCATCTGCACATAGCAGAATTAAAGCAGTAACTCAAATTACAACAACTCTGGAACATGGAATCCAAGATGTACACGCAGGTACATGGTTCTATGTTCTATGAAGGGGAAGAGCACGAGAAGGAAGAGGAAAGGGAAAGAGAGGAGGGAAGAAGAGAAAGGAATGTAACACATCTCACCCCTAACAGAAAACAAAAGAGAAAAAGAAAACAACAAGAACCGGAAATCAAGACAAATATCTGGCAGGTAACACATTTGGTCTATTGTTATTTTTAACTTTGGAAGCTACAGATTGAGAAGAACGAGAACCCAGCGGTGAATCAAAATTACAGTCCATGCTAGGCTCTTGAGATTTGCACTTGGCAAATCTTCTCATATTCCACACTCTTCCATCCTGAGTGATTACCGAGTTCTTACAAACTTTAACAATTTTAATAAAATGACCAAACCTGGAGGTACCTTCGGCTAAAAACCCAGGTTTTTTGATCCTCACCCATTCGCCAACAGCAAAATCAGGAACCTTTACATTCATGTTGGAGTCAAATAATGCTTTCATCTTGTCCTTCTTAATCTCCATGCGTTTAGCAACGAGATCCAAATCAATGCAATCAACAACCTTGTTAACTTTCCTGACCCACCACAGGCAAATATCCAATATGGGTTCTCCGCCCTTCAGAAGTCTGAAAGGACTTACTCCTGTAACTGAATGAGGGGTGATGTGGTGCATCCATAACCTTTTCCTTACCACATCTCTCCAGGACACACTTGACTTACAAGCAGATTCAATACCATCCTTCAGAACTCGATTGAATGGCTCTACTTGGCCATTCTCCATTGGTTCATATAGGGAAGTAGTCAAATGCTTAATGCCACATATATATAGGAAACTCTCAATATGCTGTGAAATGAATTGAACCCCGTTATCAGTCACAAGAACCTCAGAGGACCCCTCATTTGGAATGATAATCAATCATCACAAGGGCAAAACGTGCATTATGAGGTAGATGATTAAAAGGACCTGAAATATTGAAAGCCACCTTCTGCCAAAGAAAGTCAGGCCATGAGACCGGTCTAAGAGGAGCGGAGGAACCTTTGAACATCTTGTCACTGCTTAAACTGTTACTTTTCTTTGTGCATTGATCAGGCGAATAATAACCCGAAATAAATGTTTTCAATAGTACAGAGCTTTGTGGCTCCCCGTGCGCAGGTTTATTTGGCACCAATCTCTGAGACTTGGTGCAATGTTCTTGCTAAGTTCTTCCTAGATAAGATTCAGGATATCCAGGTGGCTTTTTCCACCTGTTTTCAGGTACCTTTTGTTCCCTACTCCCTCTGGATGGATGTATGACATTACAACGCGTGTCATTACAACACGTGCCGTTACATTGCATGCGTTACAACGCATGCGATGTTACAACGCTATGCCATTACAACGCAAGTCTTTACATCGACTTGCACTAGATGGCGTGCTAACATTAGAAAAGTGTCATTTACTATTCCAACTCCAGTCCACGTAACAGTAGGGAAGGTGTTGGGATAGTAACCTACACTATTTGTAATGTTAGCACGCCATCTAGCGCAAGTCGATGTAAAGACTTGCGTTGTAATGGCATTGCGTTGTAACATCGCATGCGTTGTAACGCATGTGATGTAAAAGCTGCGCGTGGTAAAAACCGCGTTGTAATGGCTGTTCCCCCTCTGGATCCTTAGTTGGCCCTATTCATAAACTATTTGCTTTTTCTTCAGCAGAGCTGCCTTGTACCCTTAGAATTCTTAAGGGTCTGAAATCGGGCTCGCCTGCTGATCCGTGTGCAGCTAGGCTGCTAGTCTCAGCCGCTGACATAATCTTGAGGTCAACAACATTGTTAATATGTCCCTGTCAGAGGGTCGGGTGCCTGTTACTTGGAAGCAGGCTATGATTCTTCCTCTTCTAAAAAAGCCTTCACTTGACCGCTTGTCCTCGGGAAATTACCGCCCAATCTCTCTTCTGCCAAGTTTGGCAAAAGTATGTGAAAAGGTGGTCACGAGACAATTTACGGTCTTTGTTGAAGATGCTGGCCTGCTGCACCAGCGCAGTCTGGTTTCGAGCCGCCTATAGTACAGAGACTGCGGTGATAGAGGTTTCGGAAGCCATCCGAGAGTGTCTGGATGCTGGCGGGAGGGCAGCTTTGCTTATGCTGGACCTCTCGGCGGCATTCGACACGGTGCCTCACTCCCTTCTTCTTGCTCGACTTTCGGAGATTGGTATTGCTGGTTCTGCTTTAGACTGGCTCACTTCTTTCTTGGCCGACCGGTCGCAGCAGGTTTGGCTTCCACCTTGTGTTTCAGCATCCCAGCCAGTTGTTACAGGCGTTCCACAGGGTTCATCCCTTAGCCCCTTGCTCTTTAACATCTATGTTACCCCGCTGATATATTTAGCGGAGGAGCTTGGGGCTAAGGTGATTGCCTATGCGGACGACACTCAGCTGCTGCTTAGGGCGGGAGGGCGATGCTGCAGAGGTCTGCTCCGCCCAGCACTGCCTGCTTTCGATATTTCGCTGATTGGCTCAGGCCCAGCTGAAGTGTAATGAGGAGAAATCTGAAATACTTCTTTATGGTAAATTTCAGCTTAACGTTAGAGGGTTATTATGGCCGGCGGGGTTTCCCCTGCCCTGTATGTCAGACACTGCTGTAAAAAATCTGGGCGTTTGGTTTGAGGAGAACCTAACCTTTGCTACCCAGATTAAGAAATTGGTGGGGTCTTGTTTAGGCATTCTGAAAACCTTGAGGAAGTTTCTACCTCTTCTCCTAGGATGCGAGGGAAACTGTGGTCCGGGCGCTGATTCTTTCTCGCCTGGACTATGCTAATGTACTGTATGTTGGGTCCCCCGGCTATTTGGTGAAGAAGCTCCAGGTGGTGCAGAAGTCTGCGACCCACCTCCTCCTAGATCTCCCCAGAAGGAGTAATGTGCGCCTTCATATGCGCACCCTGCATTGGCTTCCTATTGAGGTGTAGATTAAATTTAAGGTCTTGTCAATTGCCCATTCTGCCTTGTACGGTAGGGGACCCAGCTACATGCAGAAGAGTTTCTCTTTTTATACGCCGTCAAGACAGTTGCGTTCTGCCTCCCAAGTGTTGGTTCATATCCCCCGTTTTGTCCGTCAAAGGCTGGGCGGTTGCTCCCTTATTCGGAAGGCGGCTCTTGGTTTGAACGCACTGCCTTTGGCTATACATAGCATTCAAGATTCCCGGACTTTCAAGAAAAAGCTGAAAACCTTCCTGTTTTAATTCCTAGAATTGCGATTTATTTCAGGCTTTGAGCCGGGACACTCTCTGGAGTAGCTGCACACGCTACAAATGCATTTAACAATAACAATAACAATTATGCATTCAGGACATTCCCTAACAGTTCTATCAACAATTTTGTCAAGTCCAGGCCACCAAAAATTAGTCCTAATAAGACGTTCCATAGAGGACATACCAAGGTGTCCCTGGTGTGCAAGTAACAGAATTTTCCTCTGCATGGAGACTGGAGGAATAATCTTTCCCACTTTGAAAAGTAAACCACCATCTCCCTCAATCTCACCAGAGACTTGGCAAAAAGGGGCAAAATCAACAGTATTGGATTTATCTTTAGGCCAGCCTTTTTTCAAACAATCAAAAACAAATTGAGACACAGCATCATTTTTAATTTTAGTCATCCATTCAGATTCAGACAGGCTAATAAACTTATCTGAAACAAAATCTTTGACAGTGGCAACTATGTCTGACTCTTGTTCATCAAAAAATGCACGATCATCAGAACAAGGCAATCTGGAAAGAAAATCTGCAGTGACATTACTCCTGCCAAGGACATACACAACCTCAAAATCATACTCTTGTAGTCTGGAAGTGAGTCGAGCAATGCGAGCAGTAGAGTTCCATTCCCCTCCCGGGGATAAAATACCGATGAGGGGTTTGTGACCAGTCCTGAGGAGAAATCTGTTTCCCCACTCATAGTTGCGAAAGTTCTCTATGGCCCAAATACATGCCAATAACTCCCTCTCAATCACTGCATACCTTCTTTCAGTAGCCGATAAAGTTCTAGATGCAAACGCAACACATCACTCTTCCTTCCCAAACCACTGACTCAGTACTGCTCCCAGACCATAACAGCTAGCATCAACAGTAATAATGCACTTTTTCTTCAAACAAAAAGACTTGAGGGTGGGAGCATTCACAATCTCACTTTTGATTTGTTTGAAAGCTATTTCCTGTCTGTCTGACCAAACAAACTCAGTGGATTTTCTGGTTAACTCTCTGAGAGGCTCCATCTTGGTGGTAACATTCTGTATAAACTTACTATAGTATTCACATAGGCCAGCAAATGAAAGAAGTTTCTCTCTGTTGTCTGGTGAGGGTGCATTTATAATAGCCTCGACCAAAGATTTTTTGGGTACCACACCTTCACCTGAGAGGATGTGACCCAAATACTCCACTGATTTGCGGAAAGATTTGCATTTACTGGATTTAAGTGTCAACCCACTCTTTCTCATCCTTAAACAAACGTCCTTAAGATGTTGGACATGATCATCCTCACTCTTAGAAAAAATGAGAATATCGTCCTGGAAACATTTCACAGATTTTCCAACATCTCTAAAAATGTGGTACATAGCTCTTTGAAAGACGTATGCTGCCGATGCTAGGCCGAAAGGCATCCTTTTGAACTAAAACAATCCATGAGGAGTGATGAAAGAAGTAAAGTGTTTGGAGTCTTCTGTGAGCTCAATTTAGTGGTACCCAGAGCCCAGATCAAGAGTGGAGAAAATGCATACACCATCCAACATACACACCATCTCTTTAATATTAGGAAGTGGGTGGCAATCAACAACCAAGTTGGCATTAAGAGCTCTCAAATCAACACACAACCTAATGCTTTTGTCAGGCTTCTGTGCTAAAACAATGGGTGAAACCCATTCAGATGATTCAATCTCTTCAATAATTCCCCCTTTAACCATATCATCCAACATAGATTTCAATTCGGCTCTAATACTGATGGGAACTCCTCTAAGTTTTTGCTTGGCGGGTACCGAACCTTCTCTTACTTTTATTCTATAACTGAACCCATTAAGTTTACCGAGCTTTCAGTGAGCACATCAGGAAAAAGTAAAGTAAAATCTTCAGCATTGGAAGCAGTAACAGCAAGAACAGATACTGGTTCTTTTTCCCTGGGATTTAAGACAATACCAAGTTTGGCCTGATCACGCCATCCAAGCACATTCACACCCTTGAATGCTACATAAAGCTTAATAAATGCACTGCTTTCTTTGAACTCAATGAGAACCTCTTTGAAAGCTATGAAATCAATATTAGAACCATCAAAATGTTGTGCTCCAATATCAGGTTTGCATAAACATGTCATATCAATTAAATGTCCAAAAGTTTCTAAACAGAATTGCCTTGTGATGATAGTCCAAGGTGACCCAGAGTCCGCCATAAGCTCAAGTTTTCTTCCAAGTATACAAACCATACATTTTGGCGGACCAATCTTATCAGCTTCTGAAACATCAAAAGAGTCTCAAATAGAGACAACAATTCTGGATTCTAGTTCCGCCTGAATATCCTCACCCAAGGATAAATCATGAGAGATAGCAGAGATTTTCCCTTTGGAGTAATTCGAAGACGAAACAGAAGAAGAAGAACTATTCTTGGTATTGGTATCCTTGCACATCTTGGAAAAATGCCCCATGCGTCCACATTTACAATACTCTTTCCCAATCACCGGACATCGTGGGAAGGAAGCAATGTGACCTGGATTACCACATCTATAACAGTAAAAAAAAATTGAATTGACTTTACCTTTCAAATTGGTATTGTATGTACCTTTAGAAGTGCTAGGCATGACACTGTTTACTTCGCTTGAAATAAAAGGTTTATTCTCTTTATTGAAGGATTTCATCCACCTTTCTGACTGTTCCAAAGCTTCGCAGTGCTGATCGCTGTCTCCAAATTAGGGTCACCTAAAATCCAGCACGAAGAGCAGTAAGAAGATAATCAAAACACTCTCCCTCCTCTTGGGCCCTAGTGTAAAACTTAAACCTATTTAACGCAACACTGGTAGTGGGTTTAAATCTGTTTTCAATGCGTAAAATAGCTTCATCATAAACATTATGATCACCACCAGACCTTACTGGAGGAAGAGTCCTGTAAACCACTTGACCCTCAGAGCCTAAACAATGAAGAAAAATATTATTTTTTCTCTCAGCAGACATGCGTTCAACATGAATAGCTTTTAAATATGTCATGAATTCTTCTTTCCACCTCGACCACGGAATAGGTGGTTCACCTTTGTTTTGTAGAAACTTACATGGTGGATCAAACTGCATGGTGTAAAATTTAAAATTTCTAAATAATATTTAAATAAAGACCATAACAATAATGCAATGAAGCAATAAATGGCAGCTGAAGAGAAAATAAACTGGTTAATGCGGAGAATTAACATGAAAATGTATAAAAATCAAGGTGTGCCCTGTCATCGTAAATAACAGGCAAAATAGGAGTAGTATTGATTTAATAATGTGGTAAAGTATGGTGTGCCTGTCACCGTAGTAAGAATAGGCATCCAATTTCAGTATAAGAAATAAACACCCCAAAGCACAATCACAAAGAAAATGTAGAAAAGATAATACATTCACCATAGAAATGCTGTCTAAGTTCTGAAAACAAAACTCTGTAAATACATTTGGAGTTGAAGATTAACCTACACTAGAAAATAGAAGAATGATGGAAGTACCTTTTGATGAGAAACCACAATTTCAGATGCACGATGTGTGCATTATGCAAAACGGTATATGTTATGTGCAGTCGTGCGCATCGACGATGATAAAAACCTGTGTTTCCATACGCAGTCGAGCGCATCCACAATGGATGTCAGTGTCCTTCGTTAATATTAATGATGAGGACGATCCAAAATGGCAGCTAACATGATGACATAAGCACGCCGCTACGTGATGATGTGGCACTAACGTTATGACATGTGATGCAGAAAACGTGAGGAGAATGAGAAATGTCCTAGTTAGCATGAAGGAAAGTTTAAATTCTATTAAGGACGCGGAGGCGAGGATTATGCATTACTTTCTTCACTTTTATTTAACAGCAAGTTCAAAGGTTATAGAAAAAACACATATGTCCTTGAACTACAACTCCCATGAACCTCGGGAGTAACCATGGTCACCAACAGTCCAATCCCAGTCTACAACATTAGGCTATATAACACTGTCGTTGCCGTAGTCCTTCCTCTTTCTCTGCTGGAGGAAGTTAAGCCCTCCGAAACTTAGTCCGTCTTGGAGTCTGACCCTAGGAGGATATTAAGAAGATATTGAGAACTCTCTTGGGCACAATAATCAGGGCCACAATTCAATCAAACAACCAAAGTAATCAAAATAGAATCTGTAACAAAGAAAAACATGAGATTTGCAATGCATATATCACCTTCTCTATCCATAAAACCACAGAGCGTAGCAAGTTGAGCAACAGAAACAATCATGACAACATCATTTCCATGAGACAAGGAGAACCTCGTAGAGAGTAAAGAATAGTACTTCCCTGATAAGACGGGACCTAGTGTATTGCACTCCCTCGTAAGCATTGTATCCCTTCCGAGAAGGTGGGAGGTGAAGGTATAACTTGCTCGGGGGGGATAATCCTCTCCTCCGCGTCCTTAATAGAATTGAAACTTTCCTTCGTGCTAGCTAGGACACTTCTCATTCTATGTCAGGAAGCGGAGGCGAGGATTATGCATTTTTAAAGCTCACTTACCACCAATGCGGCCGCTTCATGGATTGGTTTGAAGTAGAACTTTTTAAAAGTTGACTCAGAGGACCAATCCGCCACATTCATAATGTCTTCCAACCTACCTCCAACCTGGATGGCCTTGGAAGCCATAGCTTCCCTGGTAGAATGTGCGCCAAATTCTCTAGAATCTATGCCAGCCTCTGACATTATCCATCTGACCCATCGAGCAATGGTCGGAGAGCACACCGCTTTGAAAGGTTTTTTAAGGGCAATCAGGAGTTGCCATTCCCCCAGAGGCCGTACCTCCAATGTCACGTCCTCATGTCTTTAGGCATCTAACCACGCAGAATTTCGGAGAATCAGGGAAAGCAGGATAAGTTACTGACCTTGTACTTGTCTTTGTTCTCCTGGAGATGGTAAAGGTAACCCCTTCGGGGGTAAAAATCCTTGCAGTAATGTCCAGGGCCCTTACATCCGATGCCCTCTTACAAGAGATAAGGCAGAGTAGCATTGCCAGTTTCGCTGAGATCTCCTTTCTGGACAGATTCTGATTATCTTGCCAGGATAGCAACAAGTGGAGAACCAGGTTGACGTTCCAAAGGCCCGCGTATCGGGGCTAGAGAGGTCGAGAAATCCTGATGCCTTTGAGAAGCTTACTCACCCAGGGGTGCTCCCCCACAGGAGCCCTGTCGACAGGAATATGGCCTGCTGAGCTGGCAGATCGGAAGGAATTGATGGTACAATAGGCCAACCTCTCCTGAAACAGTTCAGCTAGGAAGTTCACTATATCGGGGATGTCGGCGCCCACGGGATCCAGTTGTTTCACCATACACCAACGCACCCATCGCCTCCAAGCCGATCTGTATCTCTTGGTGGTCCCTGGGGCCCATGCCTGCTGGATGAGGAATTGAGCATCCTGTGAAAGTGAGCTGTCCATCCAACGTCGCCTGAAATCCTCCATGCCATGAGATGAAGATGGCCTTGGAGGACCAGAGAATGTGGAAGGCCCGGTGGGTCCGTCAGGATCTTGTCGTATAGAGGCAAGCGGATCGGCGAGTCCCAGAACAATTCTAGGAGGGAAGGGAACCCCGCTTGAGATCGCCAAATCGTCGTGACCAAGTTCAGGGAGGCTCTCTGTCGGCGGGCTTGCGCCGCCACCCTCTGAATAAACAGGAAGGGGGGAAATGCGTAGGCTTGAATTGCTGCCCAGTCCTGAAGGAACGCGTCCACTGCCTCCGCCCCGGGATCCGGCCTCCAGCTGAAGTACCCGGGAACCTGGGCGTTCCATCTGGAGGCATACAGATCTACTTGGCAGGGACCCCACGTATCCGTCAGAGCCTGGAAGACCGCTGGGTCTAATCTCCAGTCGCTGGCATCCCGGAAGTGCCTGGAGCTCCAATCCACCACCGAGTTCTGTGTTCCTGGTAGCTACTCGGCCGTGACTGAAATCTGTCGCTGGAGGCCGTAGTGCCAAAAGTCCTTGGCCAGCTCCGCCAAGGCTCTGGAGCGAGTGCCACCCAGGCGGTTGATGCATTGCACCGCCGCCGTGTTGTCCATGCGGAGAAGAACACAGCAAGACGCTTTGTCTCTCGTGAAGGACCGAATAGCAAAGGAGCCCGCCAGGAGCTCCAGGCAGTTGATGTGCAGGGACAGCTCCTCCTCCGTCCATCTGCCTCCTATGGAGACCGGTCCACATATGGCGCCCCAGCCCAGCCGGCTGGCATCTGACCCTATCACTAAATCCGGTTGGGAGCCAAAGATCGCCCGACAGTTCCACGCCTCCATGTGATCGGTCCAACACTGGAGTTCCGTTCTGGCTTCTTGGGTTAGAAAGACCAGCTCAGAGTATGTGAGTCCCCTCCGCAGATGGGGCGCCTTGAGCCTCTGGAGGGCTCTGTAGTGTAGTGGACCTGGAAAGATGGCTTGTATCGAAGACGACAATAAACCAACAATCCTGGCCAACTGGCGTAAGGATATCCTGTCCCGTCGGAGAACCTTCCGTAACTCTTTCTTGATCTTGCAAATCTTCTGCTCCGGGAGGTTCATGTTCGCCGCCCTGGAGTCTATCCGGAAACCCAAAAACGTCAAGCTCTGTTGCGGGATGAGATCCGACTTCTGACTGTTGATGGTAAATCCCAGAGTTTGGAGGCGAGAGATGGTGGTCTCCAAATGAGCCACCAATTGCTCCCTGGACTGTTCCATCAAAAGAACATCATCCAGATAAATGATCAGCCGGATGCCCAACGTCCGGAGGTGTTCCACCACCGGTTTGAGGAGCTTCGTAAAGCACCAAGGTACTGATGACAGACCGAAGGGCAGGGTCCGGAACTCGAAAAACTGATCTCTCCACTGGAATTGGAGGAACCTGCAGTGTGGGGGAAAAATGGGAACTGAGAGGTAGGCGTCTTTGAGGTCTAGCCGTGCCAGCCAGTCACCCTGAAGAAGGAGATCCCTGAGGAGGTGGATCCCTTCCATCTTGAAGTGGCGATAAACCAGCCACTCGTTGAAAGCTCTGAGGTTGATGACTGGGCGGAAGCCTTTTTCCTTCTTTTCTACTATGTAAATGTTGCTCAAGAAACCTCTGGGGTGGAGATCCACCTGACAAATAGCCCCTTTGGATAAAAGATCGTGCACCTCCTGATCTATAAGGGCCTCGTCCTGTGAGGAGAATACTAGCGAGCGAGGATGGGAGGCCTGTACCGGCGTCCTGTAGAACTCTATATGGGACCCTCTTACGGTCTCCAGCACCCACGGATCTGAGGTGAGCCCTGCCCACTCGTGAAAGAACTGAGCAATTCTTCCCCCCAATCGGACAGGAGACAACAGAGTAGTGCTTACCATTGTATCCACCGGAGTTGTTCTGTGCTCCTCCACGTGCTTGGTTGTTCTTCCCTCTACCGCCTCGAGAGGGATAGAAAGTTCCTTGGTGGCCGTCGTGCCACCCGTTGTTCCTTTTGACTTGTTGTCTGTTAGGGCCTTGGGAGGATTGGCGGCCGGAGGAGCGACCCCTGCCTCTTCAAGCCCCGCCAAACACCTTCCTGGGGAAGATCTTCTTCATCGAAGCTTGCGCTTTATCCAATGCCGAGAAGATAGAGACAAATTTCCCTAGCTCCCTGACGAAAGGGTCGCCGAATAAGGAGCCCTGAGCTATTGGGCCTGCCTCCGAAGAAGAGAGCTCCCCGAGTTTGGGATCAATCTTAAGCAACAGGGACTGACGGCGTTTGGCCGAGAGGGCACAGTTGGCATTGCCGAGGAGGCACATAGCTCTCTGTGCCCATCCTGCCACGTCGTCCGTGGGAAGGGGTTGACCAGATTCCCTGGCTCTCTCCGCCAATTCGATGATCTTGGTCAGTGGCCCAACCACGTCCAAGAGCTTGTCTTGGCAGGCTCTCCATGATCTATCTATCCCCTTCTTAGGGTCCTTCATGTATTTCGAGAAAAAGGTACATAATTTGAGATTTATCTCAGGTGTTAATGTGACTCTATTGGGGAGGGAAGGCCTAGGGCACTCCGAACGAAGTTTTGCTCTCACTTCTTTGTCGAGGGGTGTTCTAATCTTGTGGGCGACGTAGTCGGCCACCTTCTTGTCAGGGAACCATTCTGCGGACCTGGGCCTGAAAATACACGTTGGATCAAACATATCTGCGGGGGCCTCCCCTTCCCCGCATCTGAGGTGGAAGATTGTGGATGCCAGGACCTGCTGGAGTCCTGAAGGTCCTCTTCGTCATCACCATCACCCTTCCCCATATCGGGGAACACCTCATCGGGGTCAAACTCCGGGGTGAAATCATCACCGGTAACTCCGGGCAAGGCTTCCTCCCGGTAAGGTGCGTCTCATAGTGGAAGGCTTCAGTAAGGCGACTGAAGCCCTCCAGGTGCCCCGCATCACGCATAGGAGTCTTACGCGGGTAAGCAGATAGCACACCACTAGGCCTGGCTCCCCCGTCCCCCAGGATCTCCGTGCCTTTGAAGACCTGGGCAGACAGTTTATTCACGCTGTCCTGGAGAGGGGCCAGTGCCTGGGCAATGGCCAAAGAGAGGAACCTGTCCACCTCTGGAGGAATGCGCGATGGGGGAACCCGTTCCTCCACAGAGGATACAGAGGGTAAATAATCATGCTCCCGTTGGGATTGCATATTCCAGGAGGGAAGGGCACCAATTCAGATAAAGACGCCCCAATAAAGTTAAGCCCTGAAGCACAGCCACACCGAAGCGGTGACAGGCAGGAGCTGCGATCGGCTGTAAATGCAAATTAAGGGCTAGGCCCGTCAAGCTAACTGCTGCGGCAGTGTCAGGCGAGGAGGCGAGGGAATGCAGGCACAAGCAGAAGCGCTCCTCTCCTTCAGCTCTGGATCGTCCACAAGCGGCGCGAAGGGCGCTGTGGAGCGATGGATGCGGTGATGGCACGAAACAGCGCCACCTAGCGCACCTGCGCCGTAAGCGAAAGACACGCCCGGGCCACCAGCCTACCGCGCGGACCAAAGGAGCGGGAGGATCCACTAAATAAAGCGCTTGCAAAGAGCGAGAGCAAATGCCAAAAAATGAACACAGGCAATTCTCTAATAAGCAACCACAACCCGTTCAGCTCACCCCAAACAATCACAGTGAAGGAGAGAAGGGACTTAACAGATGGGCCAGCAGTGAAGAAAGAGGAAGGACTACGGCAACAACAGTGTTATATGGCCTAATGTTGAAGACTGGGTGTAGTGATTAACTACTCCAACGCTGATGGTGCTGAATGTAATTTATTCAGTTACAGCTACACAGTAGACAGGAGCACGGTGAAGGGCTGGCTTCTCCACCAACAGCTCCGCAAACTATTCAAATCAACACTAACAATGGGTTACCTAGCAACAATAACATTCTATGACACAGTAAACTAAAGAAGAGAGATATCCTCTCTCCTCCCAACAAAATGAACAAAAGACAATCAAATCCCCAAAAACAAAACTAGCACATTAAAGAAAAGAAAAATAAATGATCACATTTCAATCACAGTGACTGTAAAGACATATATCAACATTATCAATTACGATATCTGTAAGGTACATTTCTCGATCTATTGCTTCTTCTTAGAGAACCCTCGACATTTTTTGTATCTTGGGCAACATGTGAGGTTGAAGGTGACAATGGTAAACCCACAACCTCCTTTACCTTTACAATTTTGTTAGCATTCCACCATTTTCCTCCATCGACTTGTACAGCATTCCTTCCCACCTTAATTATCTGTACAGGACAACCAAACTTAGATTCACCTTTGTTTACATGCAAAGGAGTTCTAATACGGACAAAATCACCTACAACAACATGTACAGCTTTGACCCCACGTTTGTTATCAAACCACATTTTTTGTTTACGTTGGGAATTTGAAACATTTTCACGCACCAATGTCATAAGACTATCAACATCAGGAACAGAATTAAGTAATCTATTCATCCATGCAGGTTTGAAACTTGTATTGGCTCTTCTCCCTCTCAGAAGTTGAAAAGGAGAGCCTTTGGTAGTGGAGTGTGGGGTAGTTCTATAGAACCACAACATGCTATCAATCGAGCTAAGAACATCAGCATTCCGAGACCTAGCCCATTTAATGCAATCACCCACCACCCTGTTCATGCGCTCGACCAGACCATTAGATTGAGGGTGATAAAGCGAACTTTTTACGTGCTTGATATGACAAGAGCGCAAAAAACATTCAAATTCTAAACTAATAAATTGTGTCCCATTGTCTGTAACAACTGTATCAGGAAACCCTTCTCTCATGAAAATCTCTTTTAGAAAAGAGATCACGGAACGATATGAAGAATCCTTCACAATTTTAATTTCAGGCCATTTTGAGGAATAATCAATCAAGACAAAAATAAATCGACACCCCCCTGGCAATACTTCCATTGGTCCCATTATGTCCAAACCAACCTTAGACCATGGTTCTGAAGGACATTCTATGGGGAGAAGAGGAGGAGTTGTCACCTTCAGACCCTTATCAGCTGAACGACAAATCACACAGTCGTCAATAAGTTGATTGATATCACCATCCATAGCTGGCCACCAGAAAGACTGGCGAACCCTTCGCTTAGTAAGCGTAGTACCAAGATGACCCTCATGTGCTTTAGACATAATACTCCTTCTGAGACTATGAGGAGCAATAAGCTTGTCACCACGCAACAGTACACCATCCTCCACAGAAATTTCAGACGCTACTTTCCAAAATGGTTGTAAAGATTGCGGGAGCACACGTTCTTTTGGCCACCCAGATTTAACTAATTCGCACACACGTTGCAAAACTTGATCCTCACCTTGTGCTTTTACCCATTCATCAACTGAGTCAAAACCATGCTCATGAAGATCCACAGAAGCTACAAAACAATCTTCAGAGTCATCATCCCCAACCTCGCAATCTTCCAACTTCCAATTGTCAAGTGGAAACCGCGATAAATAATCCGCTCTAAGGTTTCTACCTCCTGAGATGTGCTGTACATCAAACTGATACTGCATAAGGCGAGAAACCATACGAAGTATCCGTGGAGAACATGATTTGCCAGTGCACGAACTTAATATACTAACTAGGGGTTTATGATCAGTTTTTGGTGTGAAACGTTTTCCCCAAATGTAACATCGGAACTTTTCAACAGCCCACAAGCATGAAAGTAGTTCCTTATCGATCACAGAATAATGTAACTCGGCATCTCTCAAAACTCTGGATGGAAACTCAACAGTATTTTCCCCACAGGAAGAATCTTGGGTTAAAACAGCCCCCAAACCAACTTGACTTGCATCAACTATGATACATGTGGCAAGAGTAGGATCATAAGGTTTAAGAGCTCCACTCCTAACAAGTGACGATTTCACATATTCTAAGGCCAATTCACACTCATCAGTCCACACAAAAATCATTCCCTTGCATAAAAGTGAACTGATAGGACGAACTATTGTAGCATAGTTCGGGACAAACTTGGAATAGTATTCCAGCAAACCAAGAAGTGATTTTACTCCCGCCTTGTCGGAAGGTGACGGTGCATGAGTGATTGCGTCAAGTAAACCTTGCCTAGGCCTGATACCATCGCTGGAAATCAAATGACCCAGATATTCAATTTCATCACAGAGAAATTTGGATTTCTCTGATTTAACTACCACCCCTTGATTCTTTAACACATCAAAAACTTTCTTGAGCAGTGAATTGTGTGAAGGAATATCTTTTGAGTGAATTAAAATATCATCCTGAAAAAACAGAACTCCACTAATCCCACCTAAAATGTTTTGCATCACCCTCTGAAACACTGATGCCGCAGATGCAAGTCCAAATGGCATCCTTTTAAACTGAAATGTGCCGAGAGGTGAAATAAATGCAGTAAGGTGACGAGAGGAAGGGTCTAATTCAATCTGATGATAGGCACTTGCAAGATCTAGTTTTGAAAAATATCTCGACCCCTTTACACTTGATAAGAGATCAGAGATCTTAGGTAATGGGTGGGAATCGACCCAGATCTCCTTATTAAGAGACCTCAAAGTCCACACAGACACGAAGCTTACCACACCTTTTCCGGGCAACTACCAAGGGAGAAAGCCAAAGTGAGGACTCCGTTGGCTCAATTATTCCCTGCTCGCATAACATTTTAAGTTCTTTGTCTAGGCCATCCCTCACACCAAAAGGACCATCTCTCAATTTGTGTTTTACTGGAAGAGCACCTTCTTTTACTATGATTTTATGTCGAAAACCCTTAATCGTACCCAAACTTTCCCCAAAAACAGAAGGGTATCGTTCTTTCCAACTGCCCAATTGTTGATCTTCAGTAATAACCAAAACCTGTTCACTAGTGCCTGGTCTGAGTAGCATTCGGAACAATCCTTGATGGTACCAACCAAGAATGTTAAGGCCCTTGACAGCAACATAAATCTTACCACAAATTTTCCTGTCCTTGAACACAAGTTTGTCTTCAAAAAAACCTAAAAGGTCAATTTTCCGTCCCTCATACGAGACTGGGGAGCGATCAGGGGGTTGAAGTTGTCTATCACCCCATGTATCATAAAACAATTTTTGAGTAATCATTGTAATTCTAGCCCCCGAATCAATCAAAAGCTTTAGAGATTTACCACCTACTATAATCTCTTCATTAGGACCCACACATTCAGATGAATCATTAACATTAGCCACCATATCATGAAGGTCAGTAACCACAGAAATGATTTCAGGATCAGAATCCTGATCAGATTCAACAATACAGGCAACAGATTTGAGAGGTTTTTTCCTCTTCATGCAAACTTTAGCGAAATGTCCATATTTCTTGCAATAATTGCACATGACATTTGCTCCTGGACACTTTGAGCCCTTTTGATGAGGAGGATTTCCACATCGGTAACACATGTTCCTTGTAATTTGTGCTTGATAAACACTGTTTCCTCCACTAATGTCTTTGCGTGAACTGATCTTTGTCGATGAGGAATTTGACGCACTTTGTTTGTCTTTACCTTGAGACTTAATAACATTAACAGATTCTGTAAAATTCTCCTCCAGTTCTTTCAAAGAGGTCACCGAAGTCTCAATGCTTTTAGCTATTTTTATAGTTTCGTCAAGAGTGGGATTTGCTAGAGATAGAAGTTTCTGACGAATCTGTTTATCTTTGCAGTCGCATACAAACTGATCGCGGATCAATTGGTCAGTAAAATTTTCAAACTGACATAGAGAAGCAAAATTACGTAGTACTGATATATACGAATCCACATGTTCAGTATCACTCTGTTTGCGTTTGAAAAATTTGTGTCGTAACACCATTAGACTGGGTTTCTTGTCAAACCTTAACTTAAGTTTTGCAACAGTATCTTGAAACGCATCAACAATTTCATCAGGAGGATAACTAATTTCGGGGAGATGCTTGAAATTAGAACGTCCTTCAAAACCAAGAGCATGTAGAAGAAGATATTTTCTTCTTTCACTTGAAAACCTGGATGCACCAATGGCACCCAGGTAGGTTTGAAACACATCAAACCACACCTCCCGTCTGACAGGAGGTTCTCCTGGAGATTCTAAAAATGAAGGAGGCGGAGCTACAGATTGCATACTGTTGACCAAAAGGGATTATGTCTTTAACTAGGAAATAATTTAGCACACACAGTCCTAGAATACGCAAATAAACTCTAGTACATGAATTTACATGAAAATCAGCAAAATGTAGCAATATGTAGACTGCAAAAAAAAAACTTATTTTCATGAGGTGTGAGCATCAGTTAACAAACATTTTTTTTTTTTTTTAAAAGAAATAAAAAAAATTCCTTTTAAAATCTGTCCTTATTTGGCTAAATGTTCCACAAAAAAATAAAAACAGATAAATGTGAAGTTAACTTAAATACACATTTTTTTTTATGTGTGAGCATGCTCCTTTACTACACTAATATCTCTTTTTACTTTCCCAAAAACAAAAAAAAAAGACGTGCTGATCGTCGTGTGAAGACAGCACTGCTGATGCCTTTAAAACTAGAAACTGCTTTTATTTTCCAAGAGGAACCAAAAGACATGCTGATCGTCGTATGGAGACAGCACTAGAAATGCCTTGAAATCGTTGATCGGCTGAGATGGCCTTTCTACTTGTAAACCCAATGTTTAGACGTGCCAATCGCCGTGATTGGCTGAACCTTTACTGACGAGGTGAGTAAACATTGTTGCGCGTCGTTCACGTTGATGACGCGATGTCCCACAAGCTTACATCATTTTACTGCGGCCTAGGTCAGGCAGATCAGGCGAATCCGGGCCTGCTACCGTTAGTGCGCAACTGCAGAGATCAGCCAGCGCTTGTTTGACTGCGTAAGACCGGACAAGAAGCGAAGCAATCTTCTAAAGAAACGAGGGTTTGCGTCAAGCACAGGTAAGAGAATTACTCTCTAAACATCTTTTTATACGTAAGTGCTTCTTTGTGCTTAAATATGACATCAGTCATCCTCTCTGCGCAATTCCGTAAGAAGACTTTGCAGTAGAAGTCTAACGAAGCAATCCTTTTTAATTAAACAAACAGTCTTACCGCAATTCGTCTTCTTCTTGAGATAGAGCTTGTCACTCAGCTTTGCGCGCGTAGTCCGAAATGTTTCTGTGTAGCACTTGATCGTCGCCACAATAATTGTAGTGATTAACTACTCCAACGCTGATGGTGCTGAATGTAATTTATTCAGTTACAGCTACACAGTAGACAGGAGCACGGTGAAGGGCTGGCTTCTCCACCAACAGCTCCGCAAACTATTCAAATCAACACTGACAATGGGTTTCCTAGCAACAATAACATTCTATGACACAGTAAACTAAAGAAGAGAGATATAACACTGGGATTGGACTGTTGGTGACCATGGTTACTCCCGAGGTTCATGGGAGTTGTAGTTAAAGGACATATGTGTTTTTTATATAACCTTTGAACTTGCTGTTAAATAAAAGTGAAGAAAGTAATGCATAATCCTCACCTCCGCTTCCTGACATAGAATCCAAACTCGTCATACAGAAGATGAATGACAGAGAAAAATGTCAGAGCAACAGTAACCAAGTACAACATGCACATAGTGACGAAAGCGTCAGTCTCACGGGGAGGTAACCGTAAAAATAGAGACTAGCAGACGTCACCAAAAGGCATTCCGTTGTCTGGGCAACTGTAGTCAATTAGGAGGAGATGACTGTTGAAACATGAAAATAGCCCAAAATAGTAGAAAATTCACCGGAACCTCCCAGAAGAAGCCAAAACAATCTGGATTTCACAAATAAATACCCAGATCTCACCAGCGTCAACTACAGCAGTTCCGGTGGTGAAAGAATGCAGGAAATGAAGAAAGGGCCCAGAAACCTCGCTGCACCTGTGCCACTGAGATGATGCAGCAAACGAAGTTTTCTACCAATTGTCGCCACTTTGTAAAGTATGAAGTCTCCAGAAAGTAAGTGAAATTTGAAGTTTATTGTAGAAGCGGCACAGCGCATCCGCATGTAGCAGAATTAAAGCAGTAACTGAAAATACTAGAACTCTGGAACATGGAATCCAAGATGTACACGCAGGTACATGGTTCCATGTTCTATGAAGGGGAAGAGCACGAGAAGGAAGAGGAAAGGGAAAGAGAGTAGGGAAGAAGAGAAAAGAATGTAACAGCGCTTCTTCCAAATTGCAAGTTGGTATGGCATGTATCAATGAGGTGCAACCGCAATTCTGGTTAAAAACCATTGATCAGGTACTGACTCCCAAGATGGGGTGATAACTGATACAATTTTGGTGGCAGTTTTGGGGAAGTAGGTTGTGTTCCAGGGGTCCACTGACTGCCCTCACTGAAGTTTTTCACAACAGAATGTTTTTTTTGTTTATTTAGCAGGCCAGTTCCTTTGAGGAACACCGGCTGCAAAAAAAATAAATCCATTTTGGAATGCAATCACATGGGGTCACAAATTGCGACCTGCCTCATGAATATAAATGAGTCAGGGAATTTGAAAATATGCATGGAAAGGCCTGTGTTATACATAAAGAACCAATGTAGATGTTGACCCAGGCAACCTTGTGATGGATGGCTCACCAAATAAAATCTTCAGCAGTTGATGCTCTGCTGCCAGAAACTAAGTTGCCTCCCCTCTTCTAACTGGGATGGTGGGATTCAGCAGAGCGTATCATTCACCAGTTTATAGTGGCCGTCCATCTGCTGGCAACTAAATAGTCGAATCCACCGGCTGAATTTCACCCATCATTGGGGTGCTAGCTGGAGGAGTCTACTCCTTAATGAGAGTTTCCTCGCAAAATTTGAGAATTTTCTGTTTCCACCAACTCTGATATCACTGAGGGCTCCTTTAGAAGATGGATGCTGTATTCTCTGTGAAGATAAAATGGCAGGCCTGAAATCAAAATTGTCTGTAAATGGGGTTCAGTAACTTGAAGTCAAGGGCTCCCCGCCGCACCTACTCCCACATGCCAAGGAAGGATGCCCGGGCAGGCCCGCGTTCACACATGGGCCAGTGTTTGAAAGATGGAGATGGATGACACGCTTACCCTCTGTCATGTCCTCGCTGGCTCCACCCCTGCAGTGCGCCTCGAGGCATGGAAGGCACACTGTGAGGTCTGAGTGGAACTGCAGAGCATGTGAAAGATTGAACGTGTCACCCCGTGGCCTTCAGGTGAATTCAGGTATGAGGTAAATCAACCACAAGAGATCACCCCGCTGCCCCCAATCTGCCCCCGGGTCCGACTCTGATTCACTTTCAAAGCCGTAAACCGTTTGATATTAGGGCGGGTGCTCACCTCTGCAGACATGTTAAGGCGAAGTGGCAGTGGAAACACCAGCAATAATGGCAGGGAGGGAGGGAAGGATGGATGGGACGAAGAGATAAAGGTGGGAGGAAGGAATAAGGAAAGATGGAGGGAGAGAGAACGCGAGGAAAGACTTCTAGAAGAGGAAGAGAAATGAAGTATGATATGTCCCCCGCTGCAAGAAAAGAGATTACGGGTCCACCGCCGGCCCGGTGGATGTTCCTGTGGGGAGCAAGAACAAGAGACTGTTCTGCTCCCCAAAGCCCCCTTTTAAGGAGGGCGCCCCCAGCGCCTTCTCCATATGGCCTGGTACTCACCTATGTCCCCTACACAAACTACAGACCCTGGGGTTTAGGGATGGCACCTCCCCCCCCCCCAGCGTAACACTAATGGACACCACACCAAAATGATATAATTTTGGATTAGGGGGGTGTAACCCCCCCGGACGTATTTATTAAAAATAACAAGCAATTTGTAAAAAACATTATATACAGAACTTTACGCAGAAAGTACAGATGCATTTGATAAACAGATATTCAGGGCTAACCTTAACACAGTCTAATACATAAGACACTCCTACCGTAAATCTATCAATGCATGTATTTACTTTCTGCGTCCCTTCTAGAGCCTACGGCAAAGTCAGTGACTGGCAGCGCCCCCGGTCCCAGTGTTCTAGCAAATTCTACTCCTGTAATAAGGATGCGCAGGGGGTACAGCTTATCGGATGGATATTTTCCACCGGGCCCCCCCTACACCCTGTGCCTTAAACTCCATTACGGGGGGCTGCAGACTTCTGCATAATGGCGCCTTGATGCGCATGCGGGGGTGGCCCCAGGCCCACTGGGAAGGATGACTCCCCTGGCCCCCGCACCCGACAGCCTACTTACCAGCTGTCACTACCCCTGGAGTTACAGGGTGCTGACCGCTAAGGACCGAAGACTATGCTTACCAATCATGACCTTACCGCCACAGGCCAGCGTAGTTGCCCGACTACCTGGTCTCCCCCTCACTCACTAGAAAGGTCATGTACTCCCCCTCATACTCTCCAGCCAAGCTAGGATGTCCTCCATGAAAGCCTGATTCCCTTTATGTGAGAGGTGCATCCCGTCCTGTTGAAAAAACTGTTCCCCCTTGATGTATCTGTGTCCAATGGACCTTAATCTAGGGGTCCTGAATAACTTATCAAATTTGTTGTTGATCCGCTTTACCGCATAGTTCAGCGCTCTAACCGACTCGCCCCCCCTCCACTAACGTTAACTGGGGATTTAGCCTTTCCTAGCAGTACATTGATATTCTTGCTTCTTGCCCCTTTTGACCCTGACCTTTTTGTGACACCTGGACTCGGGATGGGATGCATTTCCACAGTAACCACAGGAATGCTTGAACCTACATGTGCCTGGCGCTCTACTGCAAGTTCTTTTGTTAAAGTCAAAACAGCCAACTTTTTTACCAGTGTTCCCTGCCTTCCCCGTGACCCCCCCCCATGTTACCGGTGGGGCCTGTTTTAAAGGGCTGGGACCGAACGGTGTCAGTTTCCTGCCCCTGCCCATTATCAGCTGCTCCCTGTACCAAATGTCTCAGATGAATAAACATGTCTGTCTGGCTCCATCTTAGAGTTTGCCCTCCTAAACTCCTTGTCATATTCCTTCCACCCATCGCCTCCCTGTGTAGCATGGGCGACGGTGACGGTGATCCTATTCTGATAACATGCCATCTCTGATCCCACCTCTGGGAAGCGCTCTAACATGACGGCCATGAATATAGTGAAGCCCTGTATCCAATTGGCTAAATTCTTCTCTACTCTGAATTTCAGGACTATGGTGGACCATTCTTTGTAGTGTGTCCATTCCTTGTTCTTCTTAGCCTCTTCTCTTTCTGCCTCATCAATCAAGAGGGAAAACATGCTAACATATTCCCCCTTCCAGATCCTTTCCTTAGTCTCTTTAGACAAATGCCGCCCCAACTGTTCCCTCCCGGAGCGCATCTCTCCCAAGCCTAGTGGAGGCAGTGTTGCCCTCGTACCTGCTGGTGCTGCCGCATCAGCCATCTTGCCCGCTTCTGTGTTCTTCGCGTCGCTGGTTATTTCCCGGACACCTTCGCCACCGGGGACCGATGCTGTGGCAACGGGTGTTGCACCCCCTGCCGGTATTGCCGGCACCTCACTTGTCCTCCCCTTTCGTAGCTCAGCCATCAATTTCTTTGCCCTTTCAATGTCATCACCTCCCCTCCCCGGATGTCGCCCCTGTGGCGTGAGACCAGTTCCCTACCATCTCCAGAAAGGTAGAACCACCGCCAGGTTGGTGGCTATGTCAGTCTGAGCTGGCGTGGCTCTCCCAGTCCAACCCCCAGGGGGAGGGCGGGGACAACAATGGGTCCCACAGACACAGCACCACTTGGGCCCCCTTCGCCCAAGGGGCCCGGTGTGTCTGCAGGTGGGACTGCATCACCTACGCCCCCCTCACCCTGAGGGCTTGGCGTAGGTGCAGGCTCACTTCTTGGTGTCACCCCTGCCCCTCCCCCACATGGCCTGCGCCTGTTCCTCTTTTGCAGTGGCGGGGAGTAGTTTTTTGGTGGGACAATAGGCCGCCTACCCCTCCCTTCTGGCACCACAGGACCCTCCACCTTATCTTGTAACCTGTTGAGGGTCTGCCCCATGATCTGGACTTGCTGGATTAAAGCCTCCAGCAAGACGTCCGTGCGCGATCGCTTCTCGTTCCGCCGAACTGGAGGGGCCATGGCGAAAGATGTAAAATTATATGGGACCTGCCTGCACACGTAACCGCAGCCCCAGATAGGTGACTATGTCACCCCTTACCATCAAGAATTAGCAGCTCCCAGCCAACCCTTGCACCCACACAACCAGAGCCACGACCTACTGGCTAACCCAGTAGGCTCAGGTGAGCCGCCCGCTCAAACCCTCTGTGGCTCCCAGAAGCGATGAGATGCTGGCTAGCCGGTGCCGCCCAAGCGAGTTCCTCCAATGGCCACCAGTGATTTCTTTATCCTGGCACCGTCTTGTCCTCCCCGTAATGTGTGCTGGGGCTGTGGAAACACAAATAAAGCCGGTTTCGCTGCGCGAAGCCCTACCCGTTTGTTACCCAACCACTTCTAATCACACTTCACGTAACTCGCTCCTATTTACTGCACTGCAGACCCCCAGCAACACTCACTTTGAACACAGCACTCTTAATTATCTCCCCACCGTATTGGCGTAGATACCGTTGGCCTACACTTTAGACTGAGCAAACATTGATATTGAAAGACCAAGGATTGACTACCTAATCTTCACAGTAAGTGTCAAATGGCAACAGAAAATGAATTCCCCACTTTACTGAAGACAATACAACTGCCCACACTTTATACTGAGTAACAGTGCATCGAAAAACTATGGGATTATACACTTCAGAGTGAGAGCCTCAAGCCACTAACTGCCACACTTATTTCCCAACCTTACTGAAGGAATTACCACTGCCCCCACTTTAGCCTGAGAGATAGGTGACTGAAACACAGTGCCTCTGATTATTCGTGTGCAAAATCAATACAGTTCAAAAAACTTCACGAAAAAGTACAGAGAGCCAAGGAAATATGCATGCATGGAGTTTTATATAGCGCGCGCTCGACCCGAAGGTTCACTTGCCTTAGGAGCGCTTCACTTAAAACGAAAGCATACCTTTACCTTCAGGTCTAAAGCAGTACAATAGACGATTACAGAATGACGGCTGTTAATATCTATGCAAGCGCTTCTGCCTTGCACTTTGTACGAGTTACAATCACAAGCGTTCAAAGTCAGGGTCACTCACCGCACCCTCGCTGCACCACACAGACTCACCATATTAGCATATCGACCGCCAAGAGTCACCGGCCGGATCTGCCGTGTCGGGCCTGCCAACACTTTATTCCCCCACCGCTTTCACCGCTTACCGCACTCCAAGGGGGTTTAACCAGCAATCCCGGGCGATCTTGAAGCTCCGCCTGCGGCACGCAGAACACGTCGATACCCGTCGCCGCGTCCCTCACGATTCTCTGCGGCAGTGGCGGCTGGCAAACGGCCGACTCGAACCGGCAGTGCTCCTCCAATGATTCCGCTGGACCTGTAAAAACACGAGAGAGAACCCGGACCTTTCTCCTCCGCTTTCCTCAACACAACCTGAAAGAAAAAACGAAAGAAAAGAGATTATGGGCCCGCCACCGGCCCGTGGATGTTCCTGTGGGGAGAAAGAACAAGAGACTTTTCTGCTCCCTACAGCCCCCTTTTAAGGAGGGCACCCCCAGGCCGACCGGATCAGACCGGTCAACCTGTGCGCAGGCTGAACGTTTTCGAGCCGGAAGCACCAAGTGCTTTCGGTTCAAAAAGAGGCCGCCTCATCCATTGGACAATGCAGGGGGAGGAAGCACCGCGTCATTTGCTGACACGGCCTTCCCCCCCCACGCCTTGCCGGGGACAGTTTGACCGCCATAATGGCGGAACGGTCCATTCTGTCCCTCGCCTTCTCCAGTATGAGAGTAAAGGGCAAGGGGTTGTCAGGAGGGATGACAGGAGGAGGGGTTGGGGGAGAAGAAAGGAAGAATAGGAGGGGAGAGAAGAGCTAGAAAATGACTTGGGCCAGAAGGAAGGAAGGGAGGGAGTGTGTAAGGTAATGAAAATGGACAAGTGAAGGAAACCAGTGAGAAAGGGAGGGAAAAACAACACAAGAGAAGAAAAAGGGAAAGAAGGTGGTAAGAGAAGGAATGATTGAGGAAGTAGACGCGAGAAGCAACAATTTGTCTCGGCTAGAAAAGCCCACATTGCTGATATCTGAGGTACGAATCTTGGCAAGGCCAATTCAGCCATTCAACCTTCTGATGTCGATACATTGACTCCCTGTAAATTAGTTTATAGCCGCACATGTTATTTAAAATTCTTAGAAAAGGTAAAACCTACTGCATTACCAGCTCTATAAAACTTCCATTTTTATCAGGAACAGAGGGAAGGAAGAAAAAAGAAAGTAATACATGCAATATAGATAAAAGGGATGAGGAAAAGGAGAGAACACGACTGGAAAGAAAGAGGTAAGTGAAGAAGGAAGAAAGGAAAGAAGTAGAGGGGAATGAAGTGCGAATACCGAGGAAGGTAAACGACTGATCTTTCCTGATTTTTCTCCCTCCTACATGATATGAATATTGCATTTTGTCCTTCCTCCCATCATACTGTAAAGTGCTCTGATATCCCTCGGGATCTTGTTCACGCTATATAAAACTTAATGAATAAATAAATAAATAAATAAATAAATAAAATAAAAGAGAGATGTTTGGGCTGTGCACGTCCAGATTTTTAAAATAAACATCTTTGTAAATAAAAATGCGTGAACGCGATAATCAGTACAGAGCTGTTTTTTATTTATTTGGGTATTCTGTACCCGCCGACATGCGGCCCTTCAGTGTGGCTAGCTCTGTGTTGCCAGGAGCTCTGATAGAGCGTTCTCACCTGCCACGCGCCCCTTGGGGACGTGGCGGATGGCGCAGGTGTGCCCTGTGTGCATTGTCACCTGGCTGTCCGGAACCTCTCCGGCCTTATCAGCTATTGTCAGCTCGTGCCACAGTTCCCCCCTGGGGCCTGCCTCAGTACGTCACTTGACAGAGATGAGGATAACTCAATTCAAGCACATCGCCACCACCTAGGATCACTGCTTTGTCGCATATGGGAAGAATTTGTTTATTTGTCTGTGTATCCTATGTTGCGCCAACACGCGAAAGGCAAGCTGCTTAGGTCGCCGTCATGCATATGCAATAATGCACACAGGTGCAAACTTGCCTAAGGCCCACTTGCTAATGGAAAGATGGCATAGGTAAATCTAAATCTGGGCGGGATTCCGCATCTCAAATACTCCAAAATATCATTTAAAAGATGTGCTGACAGTCCACCGCTTCAGATACTCTGCATTATGCGCTCTCACACATCTGTCTTTTTCTCTCTCACGCACACTCTCTCTTCCTCTCTCTCTCTCAAAGCACAACACCAGTGCTTTAAATGGACCGGTACTCACCGGTACTGAGTACCGGAACTTCTCTTTGTCCTAAGAGAGTACCGGTACTCATGGGGATATGAGCCAAGTTCAGTAAAATTGGCATTTTCAAAAAGAATTGCAACACAGCTGACAACGAGTGGATCCGTTTACGTGAAACACTCTGATCAAGTGCTAATCTCGCTTTACAATGTGCTAATCATGCGGCCTTCAGAAGGCATTCATTCAGAGCTGGCAGGAAGTTTGGGAGAGGGCCGACTCACACTGTGATTACTGACACAGTGTCAGAGGCACAACTAGAGCCAAATTTGGGGGGGGGGGGGGTAATTCTCCCAGCAATAGGCAGAGTGGAGATGCAGGGGCTCTAAGAAGGGGTGAAAAAGAACAAAGCCTCATTAAGAAGCAAATGGTCTTTTAAAGACTTGTGAAGTACTGGGGTGCAGCTGTGTGTGTGTCTGGGAAGCTGTCTCTGCCCGGGCTAACAATGGACGTTGCGCGCCTGACCCAGTCCCATGAGTCCCATGAGTGAGCGGCTCATACACACCAGTTTTCTGTTGTACGATGGTATTTGTATTTCTGTTTTAAACAATTATAAAA
The DNA here is from genome assembly GCF_964204655.1 of Triturus cristatus. NCBI lineage: Eukaryota > Metazoa > Chordata > Amphibia > Caudata > Salamandridae > Triturus > Triturus cristatus. The sequence continues at coordinate 152,970,503 of NC_140579.1, forward strand.
CCAGGACCTCAACAACTCAAAAATTAGAAAGAAAATGCCTGGACTGGGCGATCTGCTTGCGCATGGAATTAGAAACTCGAACTTTCTGAGCCTGCCTTTCTTTGGTGGGTGAAGTCTGGGGAAGGATCGCAATGAAATACCTTAGCGCCTACTGCCGCTGACCTATTTCATTACGCTGTAAACAACAGGACATGTAGCCAGGGACTGAAGACTGTGCACACACGAGCAGCGGGCGCTTAACCCGTTGAGCTTCTGTCACAGTGAGCCAGTCCTCTGGCGGAGGACGGAAGTGGTGAGCGGACTGAGGGAGACGGCAGGGATTAGCAGGTGGAGAGAGAGGGAGAAACGGGTGTGCGTGAGGCGGGGGCCCCGCCAGGCTCTGACTCCTCAGGGATACTTGGCACGCTCTGTCTAGCGGGTGAATGACAGATCTACAGTTTTTAGGTCTCGCCTGATGTTGCAGCACAAAGCGCTGCTCGCTGGGCGAGAGATTTTGTAGGAAAGTAGATTTGTGAAAGGGACTTGAAGCCCCGCCCCTCATTTTCATTGGCTGGTGTCACCGTTTATGCTAAACGGTGGCCTGCTATTGGAAATTAGGGTTTTTTGTTGACTCCCTTTCCCCTCTGATTCGGACAGGGTCGCCTGCTTTGCTGCTGTCGCAAAGCACTTTCTTATCTTTATGGGGCCATGTGTTTCTAATTAGCGTGGAGGCCGACCTCTCAAAGGAAAAAAATCTTGGTTTCGTCAAGATTTTTTTCCTTTGAGAGGTCGAGGGCAGCGCGTGCCTCCACGCTAATTAGAAACACATGGCCCCATAATGATAAGAGATCGATGCTTGTATTCACTGGAGAAGTGTCCCTGCCGGGAGCATGGCAATAGTAATACTCCAATGAGGCTCTATTGGCGAGTTCTGCCAGAGGTTTAACACACACATGTGCCTTATTCTGTGCCCACGCTTTGTACACTCAGTGAACCGCCCCCACTCCTCCTCTCTCCCCTCTATTTACATGTTGCAGATATCGGGCCATCTGGCTTCCTGTGCCAATAAATAATGGATCCGAGGTTTCTTAACAACAGGAAAATTAAAATCTATGAACGGGAAAGTGATCTCCGCGCTCCCAGCAACCCTCCGGTGCCTTAGCTGTGTGCGGTCTGGGCTGCCAGATGGTGGCAGGCGCGCGCAGATCTGTAAATACCGCAGTGACGTCACCTCAGGTGGTAATAATTTGAAACCAACACATGCGGTGCAAGCTCCCTCCACTCACAAGGTGCAATCCTCTTTCAACTAGCCCGACTCAAAGCCCGCCTCCCCCTTTGGTTTAATGGTAGCTCACACCTGAAAAACAGGACTTACGTTTTTAATGAACTTAGTAATTACTGAGAACATGTATATAGTGCACTTATGAAACTCCCAAAGTCCTCTGAAGGTTCTAGCCTGTGTCGAATGTCTAAATGCAAAAAATTGGGATGATTATTCCAAGATCGACCCCCAAACCCTAACTGGTGCCCACACTCCCAATTTCACTTCTATAGATACTCACAGGCGAAGAAGTCGGATACGCTGATGGAGTGAGTAGCAGACCAAACCTCGCACCTGGCAGGATGGAAATAACAACGTGCTTCCCTTTAGCTGAAATTTACAGGGCTGTTATTATAGAGCTGTAACTTAGCGCAAAGCTGTCCTGCCAGCGGTGCGTGCTGCTCAACACCTGCCAGTGTACAGTTCTGGCCCGACCAGCGGTGCGGGCCGCACAACTGGCAGAAAAGAGTTACAGCCCTGACAGTCGTGGGTGCCGCACAATGGCTGCCATTGTACAGTTACAGCCCGGCCAGCGGTACTCGCCGCTCAACAGCTGCTAGGGTAGAGTTACAACACTAACAGCAGTGCATGCCGCACAACAACTGCAAGTGTACAGTAACAGCCTTGTCAGCAGCGCGCGCCGCACAACGGCTGCCAGTGTATAGTCACAGCCCCTGCCAGTGGTGCGTTCCAGGCAGAGCAGAAATGTGCGGGTAGTTCTTGTAGTCTAAAGCGTCACTTGGTGGTTTATGGGGGGTGTTCGTCCGGGCGCGCGTGAAGCAGGAGGCCGCTAGGACAATTTCAAGTGAGTGAAACGAACACAAGACTTTGTAAGGTTTGCGGATTATCACACACGCTTCAAGGCGCTACCACTGTGGGTGCATGTGGCTAGATCAAGAAAGTATTTATCAAATTGAAAGACATAAGTGGCTGCTGGATTCCTGTGCCAGGGACCAAAGTCACAACCTCAACACACAAAAGGTCAGAATAGATATGACACTCTACATGAGGTTACAGCAGCCAGACCCAGGGCTGTACTACTAATATTTAACACGGGAAACCCGGCTAAGGTAAGAACCAAGGGGTTGGCTTTAGAGGCGCATGGACAGTGGATCTCCAAGTATGTGGCATGGGAACAGCCTTGAGTAAAACCCTACAATTTTCTTACAGCAATGTGTATTATTAGCCCCACATTCCCTCCTGCGGACGGCTGGACTCATTTACTACACTAGGGGGGGGTGGTGTAAACAACACTTTCATGGCTGCTTTTAGCTCCACGTCCCACACTCACTGAACAATAACTGAGATATCTACACCATAGTCTGGGGGGTGGGGGGGAGCTCCATGTGAAGCAACACCGCTTCATCATCATAATGCACGTGTTATTCCATCAAAGGCTGCAACACCCTGCCTTTATGAGAGGCATGCTATTCAGCCTTAAGCCTCAAGACCCCATCAGCAAGGTGTGAACAGAACTACCTAAGAGGACAAACCGCGCTCGGTTAGTGTTTAACAGAAGTTAGCCCTGGCTGCCGCAAGTTCAAGGTGGGAGTTGGCTGAATTTTGTACTCCTTCAGGCATGAGGTTTACGATTGTTAAGAGGGAGGAAACCTATAGCCACTGGAAATTTGCAATTGTGCGGCTGCGGCGATTTTCGCATGATTATAGATTTGCCAAACAATCCATCACGTGTCGCATGATCCACATATTTTAACAAAAATGTTTGTAGCTCAAGCCGTTCAAAAATTACAAAAAATACAGCAACATGTGTTGCGGTGCAGTGAAATGCCGTTTGCAAAGGTGGACTGGTCACCTTTCTGTTGCTTATTGCTATATTTGGGTGTTAAACTGGTAATAATGAGGTGCAATCAATTCCCAGACACTGTTACCAAGTATAGCAATAATGAAATAATTAAGTACTATTATGCCGCATAATTTGCCTTTTCTTGAGGCATCATTTAGTTAAAACTGCCGCATAATTCCAGTGGCTCTGCCTATAACTGGAATACTTAGAGACTGAATACAAAGGTAACATCAAGGGCTGTGTTAATGTGGAAGATGTTTGTGTGTGAGACAGATGCTCAAATTAGAAGTAGACAAAGGGTATACAAGGCAAAGTGTGACAGTTTTGTTGTGCGCGACTTGGTAAAGGTACAGTTTGTTGTCAATTGTTGCATTCCAGTTATGTGTTGTATTAGACATATGTGAAGGGCAGTGATGTTTGTGGTGATGAAAGGTGACTGTGGCTGTTCAATGGTCAAAACTCTTAGTAGTCCCTCCTTAGTACCACCTAGTCTCCTTATGTAACCTCCCATGGCAACAACCCGTTATGTGTGCTGTTGCTCGGTAGGCTTTAATTACAGCCTCCGAGCACTATTTTCTCAAATAACATTGTCAGACACGCTCTCTCCTAAGCTTTTAAAACATTTTTTATAGCATGCATCTGCAATGCAATAGGCCTCTCATTCGTGACGAGTTTAAGTTATTGGCATTGTAAATGACAATGCCTTTTATTTATCCATTTTAAAAACAACACATAAATAAAATGCTCTGTGATTTACAATGCCAATAGCTTAAACTCTCATAAATGCGGACCTATTGCATTGCAAATGCTTGCTAATTCATTCTTCCTGAGGGTGTGCCCGGGAAGCTGTCTTAGCCCGGGCTGCCACACACGAGGGGGGGAGGGAGGGAGGTGGGGTGGGGTTGAAGTCCTTTGAGCTCAATGAACGTTGCGCACCTGCACAGTGTCCACTTAGGCTCTGTGGAGTGCATAAAACTGTACGTGTGTGAGCAGGGCCTGCTAACTGACATATTGGAAATCGAAGAGAAGGCTTCCTGCTGGCATAGCAGAGTACTACAACAAACAATTGATGGACGGAATGCTGACAATGCAGACATTCTCCCCCAGTCAAGAGATCTGGGTTAAATCCATCGTTCTTTTGCCCACTACACCACCCCAGTTTAGACATGGCCATATGTAAATCAGTCTTGACCCTGTGCCTCATGGGAACAGTCCAGCCCGAACTGCCAAGCCATGTCTTCCCTGGACCGGAATCAAGCATCCTAGGACCGGTTTCTGGCTATCAGCCGTCATCAGCCAGGATAGCTTGACTCCAGTGGCGTAGTGAGCACGGGTCCCACGTCTGGGAATACCCATCCCACTTAGGGCGCAAAGCATTACAACAAACAATTGATGGACGGAATGCTGACAATGCAGACATTCTCCCCCAGTCAAGAGATCTGGGTTAAATCCATCGTTCTTTTGTCCACTACACCACCCCAGTTTAGACATGGCCATATGCAAATCAGTCTTGACCCTGTGCCTCATGGGAACAGTCCAGCCCGAACTGCCAAGCCATGTCTTCCCTGGACCGGAATCAAGCATCCTAGGACCGGTTTCTGGCTATCAGCCGTCATCAGCCAGGATAGCTTGACTCCAGTGGCGTAGTGAGCACGGGTCCCACGTCTGGGAATACCCATCCCACTTAGGGCGAAAAGCATTACAACAAACAATTGATGGACGGAATGCTGACAATGCAGACATTCTCCCCCAGTCAAGAGATCTGGGTTAAATCCATCGTTCTTTTGCCCACTACACCACCCCAGTTTAGACATGGCCATATGCAAATCAGTCTTGACCCTGTGCCTCATGGGAACAGTCCAGCCCGAACTGCCAAGCCATGTCTTCCCTGGACCGGAATCAAGCATCCTAGGACCGGTTTCTGGCTATCAGCCGTCATCAGCCAGGATAGCTTGACTCCAGTGGCGTAGTGAGCACGGGTCCCACGTCTGGGAATACCCATCCCACTTAGGGCGAAAAGCATTACAACAAACAATTGATGGACGGAATGCTGACAATGCAGACATTCTCCCCCAGTCAAGAGATCTGGGTTAAATCCATCGTTCTTTTGCCCACTACACCACCCCAGTTTAGACATGGCCATATGCAAATCAGTCTTGACCCTGTGCCTCATGGGAACAGTCCAGCCCGAACTGCCAAGCCATGTCTTCCCTGGACCGGAATCAAGCATCCTAGGACCGGTTTCTGGCTATCAGCCGTCATCAGCCAGGATAGCTTGACTCCAGTGGCGTAGTGAGCACGGGTCCCACGTCTGGGAATACCCATCCCACTTAGGGCGAAAAGCATAGCAGAGTACAGCAGCACTTGTTTGTAACAAGACAGAGGAGGAAGGTGGCGATAGTAATTCTGTAGCACAGCAGGTGGGAATCAAGGTTTAATAATGTGGGTTGCAGCGAATGTAAGCGTTTCTAAAATACATGTACTGAATGCCCTGTCTGAGTGCATCTATGCTTAAATGGGTGCCACATGCCGGATCCCTTTGCGCTGCCCATAGCTCCGCCCCCTAGCCCCACCCCAAGCCCCGCCCCTAGTCCACATCTCAATTTGGCGAGTACCTGCACTTATTTTTTTCCATTTAAAGCACTGCACAACACACATTTTTTTTGTTATTACAAAACAACACACGTAAACATACAAGAAGAAAAAAGCGGCTAAAAGAAAACAGAAATAAAACATTCTGGTAAATGCAACACATCAGCACTATTCTACAAACTCCAAAGAATGAGGTGTGCTAAAATGCAATTTTTTAAAATATTGTGATGGTCTGTGGAAAACTTCACAAGGTTTTTAGCTTTGTCACACACACAAAAAAGTTGTGTCTTTTGAAACAGTTGTATTATCAGGTATACCTCTATATTTATACTAACAAAATGCTCTGCAGAAGATATAATTTGAAGAAACAGTGCTCCTCTCCTGTGCAATACTACTGTGTAAAGAAAATCTCAAAAAAATGTAAACTCTCTGAGAAAACGTTTGCATTCATTTTCCAGCTCAACTAGGTTGAGTTAGTGTGAAAATATCTTGCTGTGTGGTGACAACTGTCTTGAAATAAGGAGTAAGGCAGAACAGGAAACTAACAAAATTAAATTCACCAAACTGTTAATCTATAGGGTATTTATTCTCTATTTTTAATGAAAAAAAATGCGCATTTCCACATTTCTATCACTAATCTTTAGTGAAACTGACACATTGGTTATTACATAAGCCCTTGATTTAGTGAACACAAAACTTGGTGAAGCGGTTGATGAAATCTGCAATTATCAATGCTAGTGAGTGCTATAGGCATTCACAATACTATATAATACAATACAATTTAGAAGGTCTTCTTTATTTAGCTGTAAATTCAGTGATTTTGTCTTTTGTGGAAGTACAACAAACGCATGATCCACAATTAAAAAATCTATTGGTAATTTAGTTAACATTGTGATTCCTTTGTATAAGCTACTTGGACATACTATAAGCAGTAATCAAACTGCGCTGCAATAAGACAAGCGGTTATCTGACATATTATTGTTTGCAAAAATAATGAGAGACACACATATCGTATAAAAAAACATCAGCTAACATAGTGTTGCATTACTAGTCATATAATGGGAACATCTAAAATATTGTGCCAAAAATATTGTGAAATAGAATATTGACCAGAAACCGGTAAGAATATCGTTTAAAAAAAAAAATAATTGTTGACTTTAAAGTAATTTATTCAAAATAGTTAATTCACATAATTGCAAATTAATAGTTCAAATCATTTATTTAATGTTTTATACATGTATATATGTAAACATAGGTACTTTTTTAAAGTACAAATATGTATAGCTATATATTTAAAAATATAAAAACAATAAACAATTTTTTAAACACATTTAATTTTAAAATATTAACTATAAAATGCACTTAAAATTTGCAATCATATAGACAACCAACAAAAATATGTAACATAATTTAACTGTTAAAATAAACATATACAATCATTTTATTTAATACTGTACAATAACTATAGAAATAATGTACACATATATTTTTTTAAAAATCTTACAATATTTTAATAATTTAAAACATGTTCCAAAATAATACTAGCGGAGACAAAACATAAATTAAAAAGTATATATATGTAAATTATTATTTAAAGTAATATAGCAAATATAAAATATATTATAAGCATTTCCTAAAAATAATATAATCATTGAAATAACATTAAAAAAAATTACAAACATATTAAAAAGAATATAAAGCCATTGTAGCCAACAATAGGGAAGCTGTTGCTGTTTGGAGGGGTTTCATTTACTACTCCCACTCAAATTTATGCAGCAGTTGGGAAGATACTGGACTTTCGAGAGATTAGATTTACTATTACAACTCCAGTTTAAGCAACAGTAGGGAAAGTGCTGGACTTCCAAAGGGTTAGATATACTATTCCCATTCCAGTCCAAGCAACAGTAGGAAAGTGTTGGACTTTGGAGGGATTAGATTTAGTATTTCCACTCGAGTCAAACCAACAATAGGGAAAGTGTTAGATTTTGGAGGGGTTAGAATTACTATTCCCATGTCTATGTATGCAACAGTAAGGAAAGTGTTGGACTTTTGGAGGGGTTCAATTTAGTATTCTCACACCAGTCTAAGCCACGACAAACTGTTGGACTTTGGAGGGGTCTAATTACTATTCCCAGTCCAGTATAAGCAACAGTGTTGGACTTTGGAGGGGTTAGATTTACTAATCCCACTTCAGTCTAAGCAGCAGTAGGGAAAGCTTTGGACTTCAGAGGGGTTAGATTTACTATTCCCACTCTAGTCTAAGCAACAACAGAGTAAGGGGTATATGTACAAGCACTGGCAATAACTATCGCTAACAGCAGTTAGCGGCAGTATTTTTATAGCCGGTTACCGCTGAAACCTATCGCCATGTTAGCGGCATATTAACAAGCCATTGCTACATGGCGATGGTATCAGGGATCGCGGTGAAAACTGCTGCTAACATTAGCGCGATGGCAAAAGGAATTCCGGCGTTAGCGGGCGAATACTACAGAGAGGCCCATTAGCGACAATAAAACTCACGTTAGTCAGACCAACGTGAGTTTTTTGTTTGCCTCTAATGCAAAAAATAACCTATCAGTCAACCTCCAATAGAAAATAGGTATAAAAACCAATAAAATGCAGGATGGAGCAAGTTTCACCTGGACAACCCTAGTGACCAGAATACCACCCCCTCCTGGGGAAGGTCCCCAACATTAGACACAAGCAGCAAGTCACCGCAACAAGCCACATAGCAGGACACACAGTTGAGCACGTCACCTCTGCCAGCGGGAACTTCAACTACAGCCACAACACCGGACTCTCCTGGACCAACCATCATTGTATACACACCTTGCCCACCGGACGCCACCGCCATCATCGCCCCCCCTCACAGCTGGATCAAGGCCACCGAAGAACGTCTGGTCAACTCCCTCCACACCACCACTCCGCCAACGCTTGCAAACGATGACACTGCAGTGCGCAACCGCCACAGATGGCTCTACAACTGCGCCGACACCTGGGCACCCCTCAAGAATGCCACTGCATCAGTACCTTCCGCCTGTGACGCAGTGCCGCAGGGATAGGCTGGCACCATGCATTGCTGGATTTGCGTCATGGTTGTGACATGACTGCAGCAATGCGTGACTTTAGCGCAGACAGATATGTCAGGATTCCACTCGTGTCTGTCATTACTTGCATTATGGAGCGCTGTCCAGTGAATACAGCTCATCCATGGTGTCGCAAGAAGGGCGTAGTGAGAAGTGTTGCGATGCTGTCTTGCCGCAGTGCTGCAACGCTTTTCATGACTGAGGCCCAGGAATGTGCACTATCTTATTGATGGTGCGCATTACTGCCTTGTAGTTTTATCACAGGGCAAAGCAGCAACCTTGTTTGCAGCGCTGTCCAGCACCATAACCTGCTGTAATGAGGCCCCATGTGTTATCTCCACTTTTAAGACCAGCTATTTTCTGATCTTAAGTCCCAGCTGCTAACGGGCTTTAGAGGCTGTTTTTTTAATGTATCTCAGGTCCGTCGTAAATATCGCGATGTGGGGTTAGCGTGCATTTTTGCACGGGCACGCCTTCCTTGCATGTCATTAGCAATAGTTATCGCTAACATGGGTGGCGATGCTGAAAGCAGCAGGTTTTGCCAGAAAGTTATGGCTAATGGCTGTTAGTGACAGCTTGTTAATAGGGCGATACAAATATCGCCACATTAGCGGCAGAAAAGTGCCTCTACTGCAGCGTTCACTTGTTGTACATATGCCCCTTAGTGTTCGACTTTGGAGGGGTTAGATTCACTAATCTCTCTCCAAGCTAAGCAACAGGATGGAAAGGGTTGGACTTCGCAGAGGTCAGATTTACTATTCCCACTTGAGTCTAAGCAACAGTGGGGAAAGTGTTGGATTTCAGAGGAACTAGATTTACTATTTCCACTCCAGTTTAAGCAAAAGTTAGAAAAGTGTTGGACTTCGGAGAGATTACATTTACTCCAGTGTATGTAACAGTAGGGAAAGTGTTAGACTTCCTAAAGATTACATATAGCATTCCAACCCATAATTGTTTTCTAGAAAAATCTGAAAAACCTAACCACAACAGATTTCTAAATTATATTTTACATAAAAAATGTACACAATATAAACTTACAAAATTGTTTAAAAAAATTTATTAAAATTAAATTCACTTCCCTTTCTTCAACCCAAAACTCCAAAACACATAAAAAAAGTTAATCAAAGTTTTTGGAAGGAAAAAATTACTTAAATTAAACAAATAAAATAAAAAATACATTCACCAATAATAATATTAAATACACATAACAATAAATTAATACATAAATCAAATCAAATATCTAATTGAAATAAGAAATATAGCATTAAAAATTTATAGAACTAATTATGAAGAAAAAAGATTAACAACAAGGTGCTGATTCCGATTATGTAAAACCCGGGTACAAACCGTCGTATGGAGCGTTTTCTCCGTCCGACTCGTACCCGGGAAAACCACCTTACAAACCTGCAAGTACGATTCGTACAGAAATACCATCTCCGTACGATTCGTACAAAACACCGACCGGCTAAAATATACCCACAATTCCGATCCGGGACACCGCGTACGTGACGTCCGGACGGAGTCAGGCAGCGTTTCACGAACCAGCAAGTACGATTCGTGCCTACGTCACTCCGCACGTAGCATTTTTTACGGGAGCCAAAAACTGCCGGGAAATTGAGGAGGACGCGAGGAAGGAGCACCTGTACGCGACGGACAGCCATGGACCCCATCCTACGTGTCATCCCGGCCCTCACAGCTTACGACCTTGTGTACAGAAACCGACGCAGACGCCGCAGAAGGTCAGAACAACCCCCAGGGGCAAAGGGGGGTGAAGTAATCTAATAGTAATCCAAAGGGCCACACTTACCAGTGGCCCGCAATATCGAGTCAATAATAAGCAGTTGGCAACGAGGAAGGTTCAAGTGTTTATTGGCCACAACAGAACTCTACATAGAGGAGCCCCATCGAACCTCACCCAGAAGGTGTGCCGACGAAGACTGCTGGCTCCTTGACAGAACAACACTTATATACATTACAGATTCGGCATACAAAGCATTGCAAGTGGAAAAGTACCAGTTAGTCCTAGAGCTCCTAAATGAGCTCATACCATCTGCCCGTATAAGGTTACTATCTTTGCTCAAAGAAGGTCGGCCGGGTGACTCCCTTTCGTCTCGGGCACAGAGGAATTTAGCTTAGTACTCCCTTCAGCAGATGTGACCTTGAGCCTCGGCCGTAAATACAATTCACCCTGTCTTTAGGCTGGTACAAGCTAAATCATACAGATAGTGTTACAGAGAGTCACGCGACCTAGGCCTAGTCAGTCGCAATCCAATATGGCTGAACTATGGCTTTTCGGCCCTTTCTATCATGCCGAGTACTATAGAGAATAGGCCATCTTAAGAAGCGGTTCTATGGACATATGGGGGAACACAACCCTAGATACGTTATGCTAACTTCATATACTGGCCTGAATCCCACAGAACGGCCCTTTTTAGCATAATGTAGCTATTCTCCGAAAATTCCCTCGTCTATTTGCATTATGTCTTGTATCTCCTTCTGGACTAGTTGAGCATTCATCTTACTAGGACAGGTTTTAGGAGTCGGTAAGGCAAGGCGGACCTGGGTGGCACAATAGGAACAACAGGCGGGCCCACATTGGATGCAGATACAACAAGTGAAAAGAAAACCCCCAATTCCTAAAAGGCACATGAAGATCTTCCAACCCCAAGTGGTAAGGAGACCCCAAAACCAGCATGAAATAGACCAGGTTCCGGTCTCCGTGTGAATCTCGGATGCCAACCGATGTAACTTCTGTATGGCCAGATGGACTGAGGGGGCGGAGTCAGGTATATATACACAGCAGGAGCTGCCAATCACCCTACATGCTCCCCCACGGTCGGCTAGAATGACATCTAAAACAAGGCGGTTCTGAAGCGTCACAAGTCGGGTCGCTTGAAGCTCGACTGTGATATTGGTCAGTATACCCGCAGTGGTATTTATTACTCCTTCCACCACTCGGGACAGTCTCCTAATTTCTTTACTGGTTATAATGGGTCCCCATATAGGCAGGACTCCCTTTATTATATCGACAAAATGTTGGGCAGGGGTATCAGTCTGGTCAGTGGCATCTCCGTCAGTGTTTACTGAGTTTAAGCTTCGCCGATTCAGTGAATGAGACCGGTGATAATCCGAAGGTGCTATATAAACAGGAGGATATAGGAAGGACAAATAACATTTACCTGACCATCCTCTCGGAAGCCAAGTGTAAGCATTTTCTCCACATACAAAATATACATTCGGGGGGGTGAGTATAGGCGGGCTGCTAAACGTGCGTAAGCTATAGCTATAGTTACATCTACTGTAACCAACAGTTAGATGGCCAGTACCATGTATGCAAAAGGACGACGTGCTGTTCAGCACAGGGACCGGGATGACTTTGTCATTTGACACATTCCGCTCCTGGAAATATCTAAAACATTCGGTAAAATTGAAAGACACGAAATCCGATACCTCATCCCGTAACCTGGTGTCATTCTCATGTTCCATATATACATTCATGCAAGCGGTAGGATCCAGAGTACCGTCCGTACCTTCAGCGTTTGGGGTGAATCCCTGATGTCTTTCTATATAGGCCAGAATCAAATCATAGTCTTTCTCTGAAAATCGGTGACCATCAACAGCATAATGTTCATACATCATTGACAATAATCTGAACCATGCTTCACAACTGCCTAAATATGACAATGACATTGAAATGAACAGATCATGCTTATGCATCACCGAAGGGAGGAGCCCGCATACCCAGCAGTTTGTGGTATTCGTTGAACTGTGGGTTTGGTGCAACATTTCAATGAAGGCATTGTTTACATAGGTCTGGCGGTGTCTTTCTTTATGCGGGGCAAAAGTCTGAAAATGGTGCTCTTCGGGGACAGGAGTGGTAGCTATCAGGGTATGTACAGGATAACGGAATTCTAGATAAATGAACATTCCTAAACATAACATTAATGAAACAATTATTATGACAATAAAAACAATCTTGGCACGCAAGCTCCAAGTAGAAAACATAGGCAAATGTGGATGCAAAGGGCGGTGTACTATGGGACGCTCCTCCTCAGGGACAAAACGACCAAAAGGATACATTCTCACTAAAAGTCCAGTTATAAGCTCGGGAAAACTGAAAATCTACAAGCAGTCCAACCTGCCGGAGGGTGCTTCTTTCCTGTGTCCGTTATAGAGCCTCACAGGCAGACTCCTATTGTTCCAGGTAATTTCAAAGAAAAGGAAAACTCCACGTGGGCCCCACCAGTCTACCAATGTCTCTCTCTTCTTTCTGAACAGAGCAATATCAAAAAGTTCCAAGCTCTCAACGGGTTCAGTCCAGTGTTTTTACTTATTCCCAGAGGCTACCCAGATCTCTCACTCTCGTTCTCTAGCCTGAGCCTGGGGTCTTTGCCTTCGGTCGGGGCCGCAGGTCATAGCGAACATGACCCGGTGTTTCAGGATTTACGAAAAGAACAGGCACAGTGGGGTCAGGTAAAGGATTGGGTGTGTGACTTCTCTTGTCACCCGTTGTGGCCCCAGATGCCTGATTACCTTTCACAGATGTCGCCGAACTTACGACACCCTCCTCTCGCCCATCCGTTTCTCCTTGGGCGTCCGGGGAAGGTGACTCTCCGGCTGACTTGCCACTTTCGGGTCTCAACACCTCGCTTTGGTCCCACTGGTCATCCGGCAAGGGGAGAGGAACCTTTTTGAGGTGGGACACATGTATCCAGTGCCGCTTCCCTTCGACCTTCGCAGCCGTCCTTGTGGCCAGAAGCACCTGGAAAGGCTTGGTCCAGCGTGGGTCTAGACTCGATTTCCGTTGGTAGTTCTGAACCAGAACCCACTGTCCAGGCTCCACACCGTGTCAGGGACCCTCCGGCAGAGGCTGCAGGGCTGCTATTATCTGTTGATGAATGGAACGAAGATCTTTAGTTAGTGTATAAAGGTAGTCTGCCAACATAGGGTAGTCAATGTCTCTAAGGGATTTTGGTCGAGGCACGCCCCATACATTGGCGGGCCTACCAAATATCACCTCATATGGTGATATTCCACTACGGGAGTGAGGAGTGGTCCTTACAGATAGTAAAGCTAGAGGTAAGAGATCGGGCCACTTTAGACCTGTGGTGTCCTGCAATTTGGCCAGCTTTAATTTCAGGATCCCATTATATTTTTCCACCAATCCTGCTGATTGGGGATGGCGAGCCGCATGGAACTTCTGCTGTATCGCCAGGCTCTTGCAAACATGTTTAACCAAATCAGCATTGAAATGTGTCCCATTGTCACTCCAAATCACCCGGGGTACCCCATAGCGGGGAAAGAATTCTTTTACCAAGGCCTTCGCCGTGGCTAAGGCAGTATTCTCCTTGGTAGGGTACGCCTCCACCCACTTGCTGAACGTACAGACCACCACCAAAACATACTTAAGATTATTAACCCGTTCAAACTGAATGAAGTCCATTTGTAGTACCTCAAAGGGCAAGGTGGGTGGCGCGAAGCTACCAGTCAAAACAGGGATGCTACCCCCCGGATTATGCTGCAGACAAATCATGCAATTCTGAACTAAATGCTTCGCAGCCCTGTGAATGTTGGTATTATACCACACAGGATCTAGGATTGCGCAAATGCCTTGAATTCCCACATGTGCCGGACCGTGTGCCATGGACACAACTACAGTCACAAAGGCGTTCGGTAGCAGCCACCTACACCTTTCAGATAGGTCAACCCAACATCCATTGTCATCCAGCTTCCCTATCTGCTCCTGCCAGTATTGTAGTTCTTCAGGGGTCGCTTCTGATTGCAAGTCTCTTATGCTGTCTATAGTGTTACTGAATACCTCTGCTTCTATCATCCCAGTATGAGAACTTGCTACAAACATGGAGGTGGTATTAGATTGGGCAGTCTCCTTAGCGATTCTGTCTGCAAAGGAATTACCTTTTCCCACATCATCAACTACAGCTTTGTGCGCACTGCACTTAACAACTGCTATAGCTTTGGGCAGGGTCAGGGCGGCTAACAATCTCAACACCAATTGACCATTCTGTATCTTTTGTCCATAAGATGTAAGGAAACCTCTCTCCGCCCTTAATCTTCCAAAGCTATGTGCTACGCCGAAGGCGTACTGGCTATCGGTGTAGACATTTATCCTTAACCCTTCACCCAATTCACAAGCCCTCAGTAGTGCGACTAACTCGGCAGCCTGGGCCGATCGATAAGGTACCTAAGCCGTCTCAACTACTGTTTGCAACGTGGTTATTGCATAAGCGGCAGTCGTAGTGCCATTAGGTAGCCGGAAACATGAGCCATCAACATACAATTCCCCATGAGGGTCAGATAAAGGAATGTCTGTCAAATCTATCCGCCCCTTCGTTTCCTCTTCTGTCCGAAATATGCAATCATGTATATCTTGACTATGATTCTCTGGGGGAAGGGGTAGTAGCGTAGCAGGGTTCAAGGTGACACAACGTTTTATAGTAATGTGTGGTGCAAACAGGGTCAATTTGTACCCCGTAAGACGTGCACTAGTTAAGTGCTGAGTCTGTGTCCTGTTCAATAATACGTCCACAGCGTGGGGCACCATCACTGTCAGGTCCGTATTCAGGACAAGCCCTTCCGATTGTCGGATCGCCACCGCAACCGCAGCCGTGTCTCTCAGACAACTAGGAAGTGCCCTGGCGACGTTATCCAATACCGCTGAAAAGTATGCACAAGGTCTTTGCTTACCACCAAATCCTTGTGTTAACACTGAAAGCGAGCAACCGTCCACCTCATGCACATAGAGTACAAAAGGCTTCCGGTAATCAGGGGTGCCAAGCACAGGAGCAGAGCAGAGAGCAGATTTCAGAGCAACAAAAGCATTCTGACATTCAGCTGTCCAAGGTAAAGGTTCATGCACGTCTTTAGTCGTTAAATGCAAGAAAGGTTTAGTCAATAGAGAATAGTTAGGGATCCATTGACGACAGTAAGAAGTTATACCAAGCAAAGCGCGGACATCACGTTGCGTGCAAGGAACAGGCATGCTAGATATGGTTAGAATACGATCAGGGGTTAGCCGTCGTCCCTCCTTCGACAGGAGATGACCGAGATAGGTCACCTCCGGTTGACAATATTGAAATTTAGACAACGACACTTTGTTACCATGGTCTGCCAGGTGCTGTAGCAAAGCAGACGTCGCCAGTCGGCAACCATGCTCAGTATCAGAGGCCACTAAAAGATCATCCACATATTGCACCAAAACATTACCGGGGGGCAATGTTAATGTGTCCAACAAGGTTTTAAGCGCTTGGCTATAGATACTAGGACTCTCTGTATAGCCCTGTGGGGCGCGACAAAATCTGAAGCTGCGACCCCCTAAGGAGAATCCGAAAAGATAACGGCTATCTTGATGTATGGGAATACTGAAAAAAGCGTTTTTCAAATCTATAACAGAGAAAAATTTAGCCGTCGGGGGTATCATAGTCAGGATAGTAGTGATGTCAGGCACTACAGGATATTGGGGTACAACAATCTTGTTGATTTCTCGCAGGTCAATCACAAAACGATAAGTGTCAGCATAATCAGGACTCTGATCTATCGGGGCCCGTTTAAGAATAGGAAGAATAGGGCTGTTGCACGTGTTAGAAGCCGTCTCTTCCACCACCCCCGTACAGATCAAATCGTGAACAATGGACAGTAATGCCCGCTCCCCTGCGGGGGCAATCTTATACTGCGGAACTCTGGGTAATCGAGCATTTTGTTTCAGAGTGATCGAAATGGGTGGTATGTTCAACAACCCTACATCCGTATCTCCAGTAGCCCAGAGACTCTGTGGAATCTTGGCAAGCTCGGGGGGCAAAGGGTCCGTTTTAGAGAAACATTGCGCAGAGAGAGGTAGGGGTTTCCTAATTGTTAGGTAAACACCATCAGGAGAGCAATAAATGCGGGCATACAGCCTCTTCAGTATGTCCATACCCAAAAGATTCTCTCCACATTGCGAGGTCAGAAGGAACGGTGAGTCAATTGAAATCGGCCCCAGGTTAAGAGAAAGAGGTTGGGAGACGGGGCTTACCACTGGAGTTCCGGAGAAACCGACAGACACATTATTCTGGCCAGACAGAGCAGCCCCAGGGACGTGGGCGTGTGAAACAGAACTATTCATAGCCCCAGTGTCAACTAGAAACTTACCCGAAGCATCCATTAGACGAGCTTGTACATAAGGTCCGTTTTGATCGATCGGAATTGACACGCGTCCCTCACTCTGTCCTCGGCTTCCCTATGCCTCACCATAGCCTGCCGAGTCACTACTTACGCATCCTTCATTATAGTACTGCTTTCCTTGACCATGATCAAAACAATTCTGGCTAGCCTCACCTTGCTCCACTCCGTCTTGTCTCGTATATCCACCCCGGCGACCACCTCCTCGGCCTCTTCCTTGACCTCTCGAAACCCCGTTCTGCGCCTGCAGCAGTGGACACTGTGCTCGCCAGTGCCCTTCCTGCTTACAGAAAGCACACTGGTTTATTCCTAAATCAGTTCCTCCCCCACCTTGTCCGGGCCCCGCCCCTCGCGGGGCGTAATTCTGTGTTTCCCTACCCCTACCGCGTCCCCTCTCAACTTGCTGTAACAAAACCCTGGTTTTCAAGTCCTTTGACCTCTTCTCCGTCTTCTCCTTACTCTCATTCTCCCGGTGCTCATAATATTGGGCCATGCTCAGAATGGTCGAGGGGGTTGACGTAGTCCAAGTACTCTCCGCAGCCTGAAGTCGGGCCGATATCTCAGGCAACAGATTAGTTACAAACGTATGCCACCCTCCTTGGACAGGTCTTGTCCACTAAAATCGATAAAAACTCCCTCGAACCTCGTGAAGAAGTCGGACACATTCTCGTCTTTCTTCTGCTTACATGCAGTCAATTTGTCCCAATCCACCTTCCGGGGAGGGATTAGGGAATGCATATAGGTTATTATTTTATCCGGTAAAGCCAATATCTCACCTCTACGCTTATCCCCTGGCTTCCGATCCCTATCCCAATCTCTCAATTGTTCCCACGTTCCTCCGAACACCGCCACATGATCCTGGTCATGTACCTGCCGCCATACATCCACTGGTACCAACAGAGCAAAGAAGAGCTCAATGTCAGCCAGTGTCATCACTGCCGAGGAGGCGGCTTCTGTCAGTTCTTTATAATATGCGGTAGGGTTCTTCCTGGGGTCGGGCAACTGAGTCTTCAAAGAAAGTACCTCACTCCGTTTCCAGGGGGTATATACCCATTGCTCCTGAAAACAGGCGGCCACCCTTGCGCGGGTGACCGCTCCTTGTGAGTCTATTATCTCGGTTACTTCGGGGTGATAGATAGGGTGCACCTCACGCATCGGGAATTGCTGTACCCCTAGAGAGCTAGCTGTGGGCAGGCGCATTCTGTAATTGACTAAAGTGTTCACGTTCCCATGCACCGCTTCTGGACTCAACTGAGACCTATGCGCCTGCGTGCAAATGTCATACAGGATGGCCGGGGCCCTATCCCCTCTATAGGCTTGTTCCCATAATGAGATAAGGCATTGGGCCATATGGGCCAGCGCGTGTTGCTGCATTACTGGTTCATAATCTTGCATGGTGTTCCATATGTCGGTCAGGGTATAGATGGGTTGCCGCATCCACTGGGATGCCTGGACTGCAATCGCCTCCTTTTCCTCGGTTCCTAAGGCTGATCGAGTGAACAACTTCCTACCATCTAATGAACCGGTCGGATGTACTGGAGTTGAAACAGCTGGAAAGGGAGTTGCACTCGCGGAGGAAGAGGTCAGGGTGGAAGGGGAATACATGGCCCCCGGTGACAGCTGTGTTGTTTCAGCTGTCGAGGCCGACAGCAAATTGGGCCATAGGGCCATACTGTCCGAGACGGAAGAGGACAGCCGGGAATGATCAAGGACCGGCGCAAGGGAGGGGGGCTGAGGCGCTGACGCGACTGAAGTTGCTAAGGAAGCAACTGGCGCCGGTGTGGGGTCAACAGCCGGGGCCCCGGCCGATACAACTGCAGCTGTCACCTCCGGGTACAACCGTTGCGGGACATACGGGGGTGGCGGTAGCATGTCCAGCAGGTCTTCTATCTCATCTTCTGCATTGGGTCGGGCCACATAACTTTTGTCAACTTTTAACCTAAATTCCCGATTCATACAATCGATTCCTTTTTCTACCCTCGCTCTGTCATAGGCTACAGCCTTCTGAGTTACGGTCTGTCCTGCCTTGGCTCTCGCAAACTTCTCTCCCCTCATTCGTCTTTGCTTGGCCTCTTTCTGCCAGGCGTTTAAGGCATCAAACATAGATTGTCTGCTGCGCCTGGAGAATAGTTGCTCCTGTAAGAAGGCAACTTTCTTTTCGTCAAAGGAACCGGTCTTCGGCCACTGCAACTCTTCATTACCTTTGGTATACTTGTGCCACAGGGTGTTGAACAATATGGAAGCAATTCCATGCTTCACATACATGAAATGACTAGGGCTGCCCTCTGGAGGGGCAGGCTGACTCTCGGCCAACCGAGAGTCGCTGGTCCGACAACAACAACCAAAACAATTCAATTTGCTGAAACATGACATGTTGGTTAATTAGACAAACACAAATATCACATAACAAACTTTACACCACAAATGACATGTATGTCGACATCACTTTCTGCAGGTCACCCTACCAACATTTGATGCATCCAAACAAACGAACGGAGCCCGTCGACTCCCGCTCGTGGAGAATTATTCAAAAAGGATCAACGAGGATCACAACAAGCCGTACTGGCAGAATACGGTCAGACAGGAGTGACCACGGACTGGACTACGGACCATCCCATGACCTTCCTGGTTCACCACCGAGACTATTCTGATGTAGACCAAGCCGTACTTCAGATGTGTCTCATGGCTACTCAGTTAGGCCCACAGGCATTTCCGAGTGCAATCCGGCCGCGTATTACTCACAGGTAACAACTAGGCATCTGATCAGTATCTCAAAATATCACAAAAGATCCGCGGAGTCTCTACAGTCAGTCCCTACCGAACCATCCTGCAAGACCTCTGTAATTCTCCTAGGGTCCTCACGACCCCTCAAATTCAATACAGTTAACTGCTCCAAATGCACCGCCCAACAGCGCGTGCTTCAAACCAATGCACCGCTCAACAGCGCACATTTCAAATAAACAAACTACTCACCGGGTGCACTCAGGTACGAATGTTCGTTCTTCGCTGCCAACTTCTTACCATCAATACGGTCATCTCCTAGGTCCAGCCCGTAGGACCCCGGTGAAGGGTCACTAGCAGCAGAGGGTGCCCCGAGCGGGAGCGTGGAGCGGACGAAGACTCCCTTCCGCCCACCCGGCCAAGACGCCCCCGATCCTCTCACCCGTTTACGGGGAGGGAGAAGACCCTTTCACGGGGTCCCTTCGTGGTCGCCAACTGAAGTAATCTAATAGTAATCCAAAGGGCCACACTTACCAGTGGCCCGCAATATCGAGTCAATAATAAGCAGTTGGCAACGAGGAAGGTTCAAGCGTTTATTGGCCACAACAGAACTCTACATAGAGGAGCCCCATCGAACCTCACCCAGAAGGTGTGCCGACGAAGACTGCTGGCTCCTTGACAGAACAGCACTTATATACATTACAGATTCGGCATACAAAGCATTGCAAGTGGAAAAGTACCAGTTAGTCCTAGAGCTCCTAAATGAGCTCATACCATCTGCCCGTATAAGGTTACTATCTTTGTTCAAAGAAGGTCGGCCGGGTGACTCCCTTTCGTCTCGGGCACAGAGGAATTTAGCTTAGTACTCCCTTCAGCAGATGTGACCTTGAGCCTCGGCCGTAAATACAATTCACCCTGTCTTTAGGCTGGTACAAGCTAAATCATACAGATAGTGTTACAGAGAGTCACGCGACCTAGGCCTAGTCAGTCGCAATCCAATATGGCTGAACTATGGCTTTTCGGCCCTTTCTATCATGCCGAGTACTATAGAGAATAGGCCATCTTAAGAAGCGGTTCTATGGACATATGGGGGAACACAACCCTAGATACGTTATGCTAACTTCATATACTGGCCTGAATCCCACAGGGGGGTGGGGGCAAGGGGCAGGAAACATAACCCACACCCCACAAAAAACATATATATCCTGCACATTAATTACCTCCATGGTCTGGTCACTTCGGGGGGCGTGTCCACTAATCCCACGTCCCGCCACAACGGAAGTGGACGTGGACGCGTACCCATCACCACCACAATGGTGGTTTGGGACGTACCCATGCCCCCCAGAGCGTGGGTACGGTCCGTACCGCCATTGCAGTGGTGATGTAGGGGTACGCATGTACGGACCGTACCCACACCCCCCAGAGCGTGGGTACGGTCCGTACACGCGTACCCCTACATCACCACTACAATGGTGGTACGGACCGTACCCACGCCCCCCAGAGCGTGGGTACGGTCTGTACATGCGTACCCCTACATCACCACTGCAATGGTGGTACGGACCGTACCCACGCCCCCAGAGCGTGGGTACGGTCCGTACACGCGTACCCCTACATCACCACTACAATGGTGGTACGGGACGTACCCACGCACCTCAGAGCGTGGGTACGGTCCGTACCACTATTGCAGTGGTGATGTAGGGGTACGCGTGTACGGACCGTACCCACACCCCTCAGAGCGTGGGTACGGTCCGTACCACCATTGCAGTGGTGATGTAGGGGTACGCGTGTACGGACCGTACCCATGCTCTGGGGGCGTGGGTACAGTCCGTACCACCATTGTAGTGGTGATGTAGGGGTACGCGTGTACGGACCGTACCCACGCTCTGGGGGGCGTGGGTACGGTCCGTACACGCGTACCCCTACATCACCACTGCAATGGTGGTACGGACCGCACCCATGCTCTGAGGGGCGTGGGTACGGTCCGTACACGCATACCCCTACATCACCACTGCAATGGTGGTACGGACCATACCCACGCCTCCCAGAGCGTGGGTACGGTCCGTACACGCGTACCCCTACATCACCACTACAATGGTGGTACGGGACGTACCAACGCACCTCAGAGCGTGGGTACGGGCCGTACCACCATTGTAGAGGTGACATAGGGGTACGCGTGGTACGGCCCGTACACACCCTATGAATGCAGGGGTACGGGCCGTACCACCCGTACCCCTACGGCCCCATTACATGATGGATACAAAGCGTACACACGCCACAAATGTTGGTTTACGGCTTGGTGCAGCACATCAGCTGTAAATTGGGGGTGGTGTATGCCCAGGACAGCAGTGTACCACAGCAAGGGGGCATGTGGGTGGGTGGGTGGGTGGGTGGATGGGTGCAGAGGAATACCAGCAGTAGACACAGACATGGGGGTGGGTGCCTATCACTCCCAGCAGTGGACACAGACATGGGGGTGAGTGCAGAGGAATACCAGCAGTGGACACAGACATGGGGGTGGATGCCTATCACTCCCAGCAGTGGACACAGACATGTGAGGGATGGGTGCCTATCACTCCCAGCAGTGGACACAGACATGGGGGTGGGTGCCTATCCCTCCCAGCAGTGGACACAGACATGGGGGTGGGTGCAGAGGAATACCAGCAGTGGACACAGACATGGGGGTGGGTGCCTATCACTCTCAGCAGTGGACACAGACATGTGAGGGGTGGGTGCCTATCACTCCCAGCAGTGGACACAGACATGGGGGTGGGTGCCTATCACTCCCAGCTGTGGACACAGACATGTGAGGGGTGGGTGCAGAGGAATACCAGCAGTGGACACAGACATGGAGGTGGGTGCCTATCACTCCCAGCAGTGGACACAGACATGTGAGGGGTGGGTGCCTATCACTCCCAGCAGTGGACACAGACATGGGGGTGGGTGCAGAGGAATACCAGCAGTGGACACAGATATGGGGGTGGGTGCCTATCACTCCCAGCAGTGGACACAGACATGTGAGGGGTGGGTGCCTATCACTCCCAGCAGTCGACACAGACATGGGGGTGGATGCCTATCACTCCCAGCAGTGGACACAGACATGTGAGGGATGGGTGCTTATCACTCCCAGCAGTGGACACAGACATGTGAGGGGTGGGTGCCTATCACTCCCAGCAGTGGACACAGACATGGGGGTGGGTGCCTATCACTCCCAGCAGTGGACACAGACATGGGAGTGGGTGCAGAGGAATACCAGCAGTGGACACAGACATGGGGGTGGGTGCGTATCACTCCCAGCAGTGGATACAGACATGGGGGTGGGTGCAGAGGAATACCAGCAGTGGACACAGACACGGGGGTGGGTGCCTATCACTCCCAGCAGTGGACACAGACATGTGAGGGGTGGGTGCCTATCACTCCCAGCAGTGGACACAGACATGGGGGTGGGTGCAGAGGAATACCAGCAGTGGACACAGACATGGGGGTGGGTGCCTATCACTCCCAGCAGTGAACACAGACATGTGAGGGGTGGGTGCCTATCACTCACAGCAGTGGACACAGACATGGGGGTGGGTGCAGAGGAATATCAGCAGTGGACACAGACATGGGGTGGGTGCCTATCACTCCCAGCAGTGGACACAGACATGTGAGGGGTGGGTGCCTATCACTCCCAGCAGTGGACACAGACATGTGAGGGGTGGGTGCCTATCACTCCCAGCAGTGGACACAGACATGGGGGTGGGTGCCTATCACTCCCAGCAGTGGACACAGACATGTGAGGGGTGGGTGCCTATCACTCCCAGCAGTGGATACAGACATGGGGGTGGGTGCCTATCACTCCCAGCAGTGGACACAGACATGTGAGGGGTGGGTGCCTATCACTCCCAGCAGTGGACACAGACATGGGGGTGGGTGCAGAGGAATACCAGCAGTGGACACAGACACGGGGGTGGGTGCCTATCACTCCCAGCAGTGGACACAGACATGTGAGGGGTGGGTGCCTATCACTCCCAGCAGTGGACACAGACATGGGGGTGGGTGCAGAGGAATACCAGCAGTGGACACAGACATGGGGGTGGGTGCCTATCACTCCCAGCAGTGAACACAGACATGTGAGGGGTGGGTGCCTATCACTCACAGCAGTGGACACAGACATGGGGGTGGGTGCAGAGGAATATCAGCAGTGGACACAGACATGGGGTGGGTGCCTATCACTCCCAGCAGTGGACACAGACATGTGAGGGGTGGGTGCCTATCACTCCCAGCAGTGGACACAGACATGTGAGGGGTGGGTGCCTATCACTCCCAGCAGTGGACACAGACATGGGGGTGGGTGCCTATCACTCCCAGCAGTGGACACAGACATGTGAGGGGTGGGTGCCTATCACTCCCAGCAGTGGACACAGACATGGGGGTGGGTGCCTATCACTCCCAGCAGTGGACACAGACATGTGAGGGGTGGGTGCCTATCACTCCCAGCAGTGGACACGGACATGGGGGTGGGTGCAGAGGAATACCAGCAGTGGACACAGACATGGGGAAGTGTACATCCTTATCAAATGATCCCAACTCCATGGGTGTATGTACGCATCCCGATATTTGGACTATGTTGATAGTGCCATAAAAACACATCACTGACAGCAGTGTCCCACTCCCATGAGGATGGATGTCTTTCCCCCACTGCATGACACACCACATGTGGGTGTGAGGACAAATCACACATGCATACCCACCCCTGGCGGATGCAGCACAATACAACCACAGAGATCATGCCACAAGACTGAATGGTCATGTCAATGCCTACTAAACTAAGAGAGACAAAGGGAACACACACTGTCACGCACATCCCAGGACTGATAGGAATGTACAGTTGCTGGGACAGCCACCAAGATGTTATCTGTCATGGAAGGAACAGGGTGGAGTTCCCACAGATACAATGCCCACAATTGTGAGTCAGGTGTTCAAATACCCTGCAGAACAAGTACCATATGTGTGCTAGGCTGAGATTACACACATGCATTGTGCGCAAAAGGGACAATTTCTCCATGAAGGCATGGCAAAATACGCTATACACATGTACAGTGAGTACCAAGGATGGCACAGACGATGCATCCGGAGACATTGCTGAGCAGGCATGGCCAGAGTTGAAGGGTTCCATCACCAACAAAGGAAATGTAGACACAGGGCAACACAACAATTGTGCAACCCTCTGCAGGGGAGATGTCAGGTGCCACAGAGGAAGGAACACTCCTAGGGACAATGTCTCCAAACACAAAGAGCAGACACGACCAAAGATTCTTTGCAGAGACCTTGTGAGGGCACTCAGATACCAGGTTCCACCCCATGAGATGCAGACTACAACATTTCCATGAAACATAACACATTCCCACAACCCCAACTCCTGGAGCCTCAGCATCAACATCAATACATGAAATGTAAGACTTTTCAAAACGGAAAAGAAAATGCTTTATTCAGCATGAAAAAATAAGATGTAGTAAAGAACACTATGTACAAAGGCCAATGGCCAGTCCAGATATGAAGTTCTTGGGGGGGACACATGGCCACGCATCTCCCCTAGCTTGCCTGCACATCAGAATCCTCTGGTTCGTCGACTGGGGGGGGGGCATCATGTGTTGAAGGACCAGGCACCGCAGGGACAGGAGGGGGAAGGGTAGGTGTGGTGGGTGCAAGGACGGACGACTCCACCACAGGGGGTGGGGCAGCGCCAAAGGTGGATCTTCAAGCGCCTCCCCTGCACCCAGAGAAACAACAGGCCCCAAGGAGGGGGGGGGTCAGAGGGATGGGCTGAAGCGCTACTGGGGGAGGTGGTGGACAGGCTGGGGGACTTAACTCCCCTACCCGTGGAGTGCCTTGACCATTTGTGCCCAGGTGAACTAGTGGGGTTGTGGCCCAGCCCAGCGAAGTAGGCCTCCTTCTCCGATTCTGGGGCAGGGGAGCAAAGGGGAGTGACATCGGAGGGACTGGGGAGTGAGTCATGTGGACGAGGACTGTGGCTGCGTGCCTGCCTGTATGCCCCAGACCCAGTGGGTGTGCCTGCTTCCCCCTGAGTGTGCGTGTCAGGAGGTGTGCGCTTGCCCTTACGTGGTGGTGTGCTGCTTCTATCTGGTGGGGTGTGTGTGTGTGGATGTCTGGGTGTGCTTGGGACAGGCATGGGTGTGGGACTTGTGGATGGTGCAGGGGTAGGGGGGACGCAGCGCTGCAGGTGACTCACTGCTGCCATCAGTGACGAGTCCAGGGACCTCAGCAACATCCGTTGGTCAGACATCGCTGATGACATGCCCTCCATGTACGACACCATCTGGGTCAGCAGTCTGGTTTGGCCATGGAGGGCAGTCAGGATCGATGTCTGCCCAACCTGCAACTGCCGCAGAATGTCCACAGACTTGGCAGTGAGGGCAGCAGGGGGGACAGGGGCAGGGGGTGCGGTGCCTGGCACGAAGGAGACACGGTGTTGCCTAGCACGGACAGAAGGGACCTGAGCAAGTGGGAGGGCGGTGATGGGAATGGAGGGGGCGGTGATGGATGGAGTGCTGCTGCCAGCCATTGGAGCAGCCTCCGCACCCTCAGGGAGTTCAGCCTCGGACCCGTCAGCCTTGTAGTCAGTGTTGGTACTGGGCAGGTCCTCCGCCTCACTCACCTCACCCTCCGCCTCACTCCCCTCGCCCTCCGTGCCACTTGATTCCACCAACTCCTCAGCAGTGGTGGCACCAGTGCTCGATCCCTCCTCCACGTCCCTGCCGGTGTCTCCCTCGGTGTCCTCCGATGATGCTGTGGGCAAGGTGAAGAGACAGGAAAAAATCAGTCACCTGTATACATCTGACACATGAGTCCAAACAAAATAGGCAACAGTGCATATCAGGAAAGGCATCATGAGTAACATCTAGAATACTCCCCACATATGTAAGCCCTGCACTCCCCAGTTGGTTGACCCATCATGCCACTTGGAAAAAATGAAAATTAGGACACAACAGCAAATAACTTGAAATCCCAAGATCCTGAGAAGCTAGTGTCTGGGATCAGTTGAGCACAGCAAGACTATGAAGGCATGCCACCTCTTGTTCACTGTGAACCCAACAGTAATGTCGCACCCAAGGCCAAATACCACATGCCAATGCAGAAGGTGTCCTCACACTCAGAGACCTGTGAGTACTTAGGAAACCCCAAAGAAATACATTGTGATTCCTGGAGAATCACAACCCTTTACACAATGGACATGTCTAGAATGTGTGAATGTGCCACTTTGTGAACAGAACACACATTTGTCTGTATAACAGAAGTCACACAAGGAGGTGCACACCAAACTACATGTACACAGTCATTGTCTGAGCTGCTAGACTCATTCAAATAAGCCACTGTTAGGCAGAAATGGGGTATCAGTAAGTGCATATACATGGCACCACGGTGGTCTGGATGACTTGACACTCGTAAGTTGGTATCAGCAACAACCAAGGACTAACCCAAATGCAACCACACTGTGGGAACATGTATATGTATGAACTCTAAACAAGTTTTGTTCAAACTGTGCCTTACTTTAAAATGTGCCAGCGGGTCCCTGGAAAGTGTAAAGGTGGTGTCTTGTGCACTTCCTTGGGAGACATCTGTCATGCAGGCACATTATTGTCCTTCACAACAAAACAACAAGGTCAAGCATATGAAACATTGAGACATGTTGACAGGTGTAGTGATTGGCAAGGGACAATTTGAATAATGTCATTTGTCACATGGCTATCCGTCACCTGATTACACAGTTGGCTACACATATGACCTACTGACTGTCATCTGGAGTGGCACACATGTCCACACCTAGGACAATGAATAAGCTAATGGGCCTGCAATTGTTTTGTAAAAAAAAGCCTAGCTGTACTGTGGGGAGACCCTCATGGCAAGCCAGAATGTACCCACAGATGTCAGCACACAAAGTCACAACTGTGTAGCATCTGAACCACACACAGGTGCAAAAAATGTACAAGCAGGATACATGATTGTCAAAAAATGACACAGGCTACGAAGCACAAACATTAAGCACTGGCCAACATCACGGGGGCACTGCACAGTGACTTTCTGTACTGCGAATTATCACACACAAGTCAGAACTTTCAATGAAAAATCAGGGTTGAACATGTACACCCCTCCCGCACACACCCACCCATACCTGAGTCAATGTGACTGATACCGATCAAGAAGTAACACCTCTTATTCATGGTTACAATAACTGTGCTTGAAAACTAGCTTCATTAACACAACATCACCTTGTAGGGCTGGCAAAACATATTTGTCACAAACAACCATCAACAGATTGTTGTGAATAGCCACACAGGCACTGCCCAGTGTGAATATGCACAAGCAAACTGGTGTATCCCTGTCCAGTGGACACATGTAGCACACATGTGAAAAATACAACCTAGGCCAGGGAACAGTGCCACAGAGGCAGGGCCATGCTGAACCCACAGTGAATGTGCACAGTGTTGGATGACACACATGATTAGGAGGGCAGGCTGTGTCAGGGGACTGTAGTGGGCACACTGCTCCATGGTCCTGGAATGAACTGACTGTAACAGGAGCAACCGTCCCGGCACTATGCATATCTCCCACTCATGCACATCATGTCTGAGGCCACAACATTGGTAATTCATGCTGCAAGTCTGTTATTTTGAAACCTCACACTCCTATGTTGAGACTCAGCATCAGTGCCAACAATTATGCACCCCCAAATGACTGAACAGGACAGGGCACAGTCAGACCACCCCCACACATGATGCTGAAAGCAGTGTGCACCTTGATTAACTGGCAGCCTAGATGACCATGTGCAATAGTGATAACACACAGACCAGGTAACACATGTCAAGGAGGGGAAGGGAGGAAGAACAGCACAGGTTGACTTGGGGGAACAGGATATGCACTGCACATATATACCCTGGCAGTGTATCCAGCTACAAAAGCTGGCGACACACAACAAACACACATGTACCTACCCCCTCCCTGCTGCTGTAACTCCTGTATCTGCCTATCCAGGTCAGGGAAGACCACCGCCAGGACACGCTTCATTTGGTGGGTCAGGCGCCAGCGCCCGCCATGCTTGCGGGGAGCCTCCTCCTTCAGCATGACCCGGGCGATCCTCCGGGTCCAGCACCGGATGTCCTGCCATCTCTTCCTCACTTGTGGCAGGCGCCGACTGCGACCCTCCACCGATTGAACGGCCTTGACGGCCTCCTTCCAGATCTTCCCCTTCTGGTAGGCGGTTACCTGTGAGGATGACAAAGTGGGACAACATCACTACACCTGCACCATGTCACAGAGACACACATTTGAACATCTTTGATTTGTAGAACAGCGCATAGTATGCTGGCAAGTAATAGCACCTTAGTCATAGGGACATTTGCCACAGTGGACGCACCAATGCACTACATGGCATAGTAAGTACACAGGTGGCATGAGGGATGCGAACCAATCCCTGATCATGGCACACACTGTGCATCCCAAGCAACACAAGGCTGATAGACAGCACCGCAAAGCAGTCACATGCCCCAGGCCACTGACGAAACCTCAGCAGAGTACACAGACACACACAGGCACAGATCAATCACCTGCCATTGTCAACAGCGGATACAAATCTCACTCTGCACATGTGCCACTTGCCAGGGGGGTGTCACAGGTGTGGGGCTAGCTCAGCAAGTCAGACACACAGCACGGCTTCCTTTTCACATCAGATGGGTCGAGCAGTTGCCTCCTCCATGCAGCTCTGGTGCAACACTCCACATAGACACTCACCCACATGACAAGGAACATTCACACACATCAATGTCCAGGGGGCGTACACATCATTTGGACACTCTCACCACTCTCACCACAGCTCCACTCAACTCACACACATCTGTGGGTGCAGTCACCTGTCACACCGGGGTGACCACTGAATCACCGCAGGACAATAGAACAAGAATGCCCAAGAGGATTAGCCAGGCTGAATGTGCCATGCACTATGCAGTGAATGTCACAGTAAGCACAATGCAAGTGAGGAGTGCACACATGAACTACATCAAACCCTGCATGAGAGACATAAGCCATCCACCCCCCCCTGGGACCCACTCTAAACAACATTGCATGTCTGTCACACCTGGACACAATGCCAGAAGTGACAGACACAAAAAAGGTGCACAGGCAAAGGTAGTGGAGTTAGCACTCACCTGCTCCCCTGGTCGACCATACAGCATGGGGTACTGTGGGAGGATCACATCCAGCAGGGCCTCACTCTCCTCCTGGGTGAAAGGCTGGGCCCTCTCCACAGTCCTTGACATGGTGCCAGAGGGAGACAATACAACAGCAGTGGTATCGACTGACATGTTGTGCAGGCAAGTGCCCTCTCATGGGTTCTGCCTGCCTTATATCTGCATTGCTGGCCTATTTCATTTACAGGAGTACAGAGTGATTGGTCAGACTCATTTGCATCCTACGTTTCCTCCAATCCCTTTAAACATACACCAGTGACAGCCTTAGCTTCTTTCGAATTTGCAGCATCATGTCAAGTCAACAACCACTTTGCAACAATGTATAATGTTGCCAACTCCTTTTTCAGACCACATGATGTAAAGTTTTGAACTTGAAACTCGGTATCCATGACAACCAGCATGCACTCATGCCCTAATACTTGTCCCTCATGTGTCCCCATTGTAATTTTTAAATCCCCACACAGGTACGGCGCGTTTCACACGTACCCCTAGGGCACCATCACTACAGTGATACGGCCCGTACTCACGCGTGTACGGGCCGTACACGCGTGAGTACGGCCCCTATCACTATAGTTGTGTTACCGTAGGCCATTGTGATAGGGGCCGTACTCACGCGTGTACGGGCCATACACGCGTGAGTACGGCCCCTATCACTATAGTTGTGTTACGGTAGGCCATAGTGATAGGGGCCATACTCACACGTGTACGGCCCGTACACGCGTGAGTACAGGCCGTACTCACGCGTGTACGGGCCGTAAACGCATGAGTACGGCCCCTATCACTATAGTTGTGTTACCGTAGGCCATTGTGATAGGGGCCGTACTCACGCGTGTACGGCCCGTACACGCGCGTGTATGGGCCGTACACGCGTGAGTACGGCCCCTATCACTATAGTTGTGTTACCGTAGGCCATAGTGATAGGGGCGTACTCACACGTGTACGGCCCGTACACGCGTGAGTACGGGCCGTACACGCGCGTGTACAGGCCGTACACACGTGAGTACGGCCCCTATCACAATGGCCTATGGTAACACAACTATAGTGATAGGGGCCGTACTCACGCGTGTACGGCCCGTACACGTGTGAGTACGGCCCCTATCACTATGGCCTACGGTAACACAACTACAGTGATAGGGGCCGTACTCACGCATGTACGGCCCGCACACGCATGAGTACGGGCCGTACTCACACGTGTACGTGCCGTACACACGGCCTCAGAGCGTGTGTACTGCGTTTCACAGCTTACACTGGTGATAGGAGGCGCACACGAAAGGAATGGAGGTGTCAGACTCGCACAAGGCTGTACATCAAGTCATTGTCAGTGCAGTCCTTCATGTGCAGGGCCTAGGTGTGTCAGGCAGTGATGTGGCACATGTCTCCTCATGTTGTGGCACAATAGATGTGTGATCAGCTGTTTACACATGTCATGTGTGATGGGGCACTACGTGGCACACTTCCCCTTCACACTTGGCACATGTGTGCATGTAGTACAAACGTGTGAAGCACTGCATCACTGGGAGGGCACAGTCACCAACACCCGCAACTGTCCCCTGATGACAGGTACACGGATAATGACACCTGACATGTGACTACCAGCGTGCCACGATGTGACTATGTCATGTGTTCCCATGAGCTTGCAGTTGGTGTTCCGTCAACTCCATCTGCTGTTGCAGCATCCAACATGTGTCTGTGTGCATATGTGCATGGCACACAATTACGCACACCATGCCACATGTGGAATCCCACGTGACATGTGTCTGCATGCATCGAACATGGTATTGCGACCTGAGGACATATCTGCGTTGTCTCAATGTCTGGGTTATCAGCATTTGACATGTACCCCTTCATGGAAAGGTGTGTGATCTGCCCTTATTAAATGACATGTGACCTGTGCGTCTAGCTTCCCGCCAGCTGTCTGTATGAGATTACATCCTTCAAATGCAGATATGTGGATGTCTGTCACTCCTGTAATGTGTCTGGCTGTTCACTTACACTGGCACACAGCTCGTTTCATGGCATGTCACGTCGACCTTGCAAATAAACTATTGTAGCTGGCTCTTCGTAGGAGTATCACCTTGCTGGCATACGTGTGCTGGATGTATTGCACAGACCAGACTCTGTATTTAGCAGATGTGTATTAGCTGTTGAACATGTGCTCATTTCATTGACATTGGTGTTGTGATGTACTCACTCTTCGTTATTCCTTCCAAATCTCTGCAGGGCACCGCCTCTCCCCCGACCAATGCCAGACCTGGGTGCCATGCGTGAACATGACTGCATCTGAAGATACCGCTTCGCGCAAGAGTTGATTGAGCGCTTGACCACCCGGCTGGAACCACACCTCCAACCGCGACACAGGTATCTTACTGCTCTGACCCCCAAGATGAAGGTGATGGCAGCCCTACATTTTTTTGCCACCGGTACCTTTCAATTCACCATAGCTGATGTCGGTGGCATGTCCCAGACAATGATCATCCGTGTCCTGCATGATGTTTTAGAAGCCATGTTGGAGCACCTGGATGAATTCATCCATTTTCCCACTCGTGAGCAGTTGACAGGTGTCAAGGGTGAGTTCTATGCCCTGGGAGGGATGCCTCATGTAATTGGGGCCATTGATGGGACACATGTGGCTGTGGTACCACCACAGGCACAGGAGGTATCTTTTCGGAACCGCAAACATTATCACTCTATTAATGCCCTTGTGGTGTGTCTACCTAACATGTGGATTTCCTATGTCTGTGCCCGTTTTCCAGGGTCAGCACACGATGCCTACATCATGAGGCATAGCAGGGTGCCAGAAATGATGCTGCGGCTGCACGACGAACGAGCATGTCTTGTTGGTGTTTGTCCTCTGTTTAGCGGTATCTTTGTATCTTACGGCATCTCCTGACCCACTTCTTCACATGATGTTTCCATCAATCCCAGAACAGCCGCAGAACACCGTTACAACGACGCCCATGGGCAGACCAGGCGCGTGATTGAGAGGACGTTTGGCCTCCTGAAGAGCCGATTCCGGTGCCTCCACAAGACCGGCGGGTCCCTCCCATATGCCCCGGTGAAGGTCTGCAAAATCTTCCTTGTGTGCTGCATGCTGCACAACATGGCAGTGGAGAAGGCAGTGCCACTCATCCTGGATCCCGATGAGCAGGAACATCCACCCGTGGAGGATGAAGGGCTTGGGCACAAGGAAAGTGAGTAGGAGGAGGATGAGGAGGACATCCGGAGTCAGCTCATCCGCAACTTCTTCTCATAATGGTGAGTCCCTGTGTCTGAGTGTGCACGCTTTGAGCCTTGTGTGGCATGTGTTGCAATGTGTGTATCCAGCTGACTGTGTGCTAAGTGACTTGGAGGTGTGTTCTGATGTGTCATTCAAGTGATGGTGTCATTCCACACATTTTAGCTGGGACACTAATTTGTTAAATTAGCATGGTGACAACATCATTCCTGTAGAGTACATGTCCATGTCTGCCGATAACTAGCTCTTTGCTGACTTGTGGTGTGTCTGTCATCCACAGTGTCTTGCGCCTGTCGTCTGCTCGTGTCATCGTTGGCCTCCAGCTATTCCTCATGAGTATTGCAACGTGTGCTGAATCAGCGTTCCATGCACGGACATGGTGAAAAGTCATTTTGGGTAAGGAGTGCAGCAAGGCATTTTGTGGGTGGTACGTGTTTGGTTTATGTTGGGACTGCTCCTGTGCATGTTGTGTTTCCATGCATACCTGTCGACTCACCATGGGGCACATGACATGTGGCATGGCTCCCATGACTTGATATTCACCCTTCCTGACAGTCATCTGTAATGTTTTGTGGAATGTGATGAAGGCATCAATGTGTGTAAAACGTCCCTCAGGAACATACGGGATGCTGATGGTGGACATAGTGTGGGACATCCCCATAAGAGGCTCAATGGTGAATTGCAGACTCTCCGTGTGGAGCAAGGGGTGTTTGCCTCACCCAATTCACTTGGGTGCCAGCCCAGTAGGATTTTACACATCTGTGTGTTGCAGGGGGTGTCCTATGTAGGTCCCACATGGTCAGAGGAATGACCTGTGAGTCTGTTCAAAAGGATGCATTTCCCTTAGTGTGAGTAATAAAGGTGTTCCTCACACTCCAAGGTGCCTCATCTCTGTTAATGCTGGTCTCTTGCCACTTTGCATGCGGCATCTCTGGCATAGTTGTGAAAGATTGTGCATAGGAGTCCATGTGTAGTTTAGCAACATGCATGCAGTTCCTCATGGATAATGATCCCTATTGTGCATGAAGTCCATGGTTGTGTATGTATTTTGGCATGTTGGTCCACACAATGGGCCATCAACACCTGCTGAGGGTGTGTCTCCTGTGCGCAGCTCGGCCTTCAGTTCCCTGATCCGGTGTCATTCATCTTTGGTGTTTGTGCATGCATTGTCTCTGGGTGTGCCATGTAAAACCGAACACTCCTTCCTTTACACACGCCTGTTGCAGTTGTCCTTCTGACATCCTAGTCTTTGTGTGCAAATTGTGGAATATTTTCAAGGACATGCCGCCTTCTGCTGCGGACCCTGCAGCAAGGGCCCACAGAGTATCCTGATTTGGCAACACACACGCCTCAAAGATGCTCCTCACTTCCTCCCTCCACCCATTCATTTGGCTGTCCTCAGCTTGTCTATGCCACAGTTGGCACCACGCGGTGGCAAAGGCTGGACCATCAGCACATGCAACGTGCACATTGCACGACCCTCATGTCCTTGCATAACCCACATCACACTACAGTCTGATGTAGCAGCCACACTCCAAGCAATGTCCATCCGCAAATCTACCGCCTGCTGTCAGACATACCCTAAGCGCACACACAACAGGTTTGCATGCTGAGTGTGCAACTCCAACTGCCTACACAGTGCTGCCACGCCTTCCAGGCCCTGTCACACCAACCAGGTCATGTCCCTCCTACTCCCCACCGGCTCTGTACCCCAGCAAGGCCATGGGAGTGGGACTCAAGGCTTCTGCATGTAGTATGGTGTCGTCGTCTGGCACATGGCACAGGTATCATCTCTCAGCGTGTCAATCTACAATGTGTCCAGGACCCCCCTCTCCACCATCACATGCGCACAGCACCTCATCAGCTCAAATGCCATTGACAGCCAGGTGCTCCTCACCCTCACCAAAGACGCAGACATTGCTAGTTCCATTATTCCTGAATGCATGAGATCCATTGATGAATGGCTGTACATGAGCCACCTGAGGCTGGACTTGTACAGGACTGAGGTGATCATCTGAGGATTGTCCCCTTACAGCTGGGTCAAGTGCCTGTGTCCCACCCGCAAGAGCCCTGCACAAGCACCCAGTGGCCACACACACAAGATGGTGTGCATCATGTATTGCTCGCACACATTTGCCATGTCAGTCCACAGCATCTGTACCTCATGCTGCAACGCACTCTGCATTATGCACATGATCCACAGATAGATCCACTCCATGGAAAGACAGACCATCCCCCATGTCCACGACAACATCCGTGTCAAATACTGCCCTGCCCTCTACGGAGCACGTACATGCAAACTCCCGGGAAACTTGTCCACATCCAGGGTACATCTGCACACCTCAGCTTCAACATCCTGCGCCCCAGCCACATCACCGTCCACCATAGATAGCTGCAATGGATCACTGTCTGCTGCAGGATGACCTCAACACTCCCCACCCACACTCAAGAGGCAGTCCACAGCCCGACACAAAACCAACCTTGTACGTCTTGTCATACGAGACCCCGTTGGGCCATCTCCGTGCATCCGACCTTGCCCTGGCCACCATTCTTCACATCCACCGTACTCCAGCATGCAGGACATAGTTCTCCCACCTGCCCACACATACCTGGGACTCCCTCCCCGGGAACCTCCACATGAGCCATGACCTGTACGTCTTAATGATAATCTTCCAAATAGGTCTGTCCGCACAGTATTGCAAGTCCCCCCTCAGCAGCTTGTGGCCATTACAGGTGAGGGTTCTGCTCCATGCCTGCTTTGAATGATACCTTGTGACCCATGTGTGTCCTGTACCAGACTCCCAAGGTATGGCTGGCTGGAGTTAGTTCAACCCTCAGGCATAGTTTGACATTTACACACACATATTTGCGGTGGGGTACGTGTTTTGGTAGGTGAATTTAGGTGCACTACCGGGGGAATAGAATCCAAAGTTCACAGGGGGAGATGGTATCCTTGGCATTGGAAGTCATCAGAGTCCAGAGCACAGTGTTGGTCATCATTGGTCAGACTGTGACCAGCAAGTCCATGTGGCAGAGAATGTGGATGAGGTGCTGCTGTTGCACCAGAGGGCCAGGTGCCAGGCCAGGTGACCTGGGAGATGTTGATGGTCCGCTGACTCTCACGGTCTTTTCCGTGGACGACCCACCTTCCTCCGGGGACCCTCAGATGCAGGCCTTGACGATGTTTGGGACGCTCCGTCGGATGAATCCTCCTCCTCCTCCCTCCCTGTGGCTGGTGCTGGTCTGCGCCTGCTGTCACAGGGAGGGTTGCCCATGTTGTCGGCAATCCGACGGAGTGAATGGCTCATGTCCCTTTGCACCGCCAGGAGCCTCAGCCTGTCTTGCCTCCATCCGTCCTTGGTGTTGTTGTTGGCTGGCATGTTGCTCGGCCTGCATGTTCTTGATCTCGTTGAGGGTCCCCTGCATCTCTGTGAGTCTTGACACTACCTGGCTGATGCCCCTGGTGTCACGCCAGAATGTGTCCAGGATGTGGCGTATGTGGGACATACCGGTTCCCTCAGCTGGCTGGTCAGGTTTGCGCCTCCGCCTGCCTCCACTCCCACCACCCCTGCCCACTTGAGCCTGGCATGCCGTTGTGGGCACATCGGGTCTACGGGACCCCTGAGAGATGGCATTTGCAGGGTTGCCTGCCTCCTCCTGGGTGCCCGAAGAACCTTGTCCCTCCTGGTCAGACTGGCTCTGTTGTTCAGTGCGAGCAGGGCTCCTGGGTGTCTTCTGGGATGTGGCAGCAATGGGGGTGGTGGTTGGCACAGATGTACCTGACGCAGGTGCTGCTGGGGCTTGGGCACCAGAGGGGCCAGGTTGGTCGGGGTCATCCACGGAGTGGTGAGAGTCGTCGCTGCCAGTGGGGTCATCTTCACACCAAGCCGGGGACTGTGATTGTTCCCCCCCAGTGTTGGGGGGAGATCCACGACATTGCCCTGTGTGTGAGAGAGAGACAATGTTAATGCTGTTTCATGCGACATCCATGTTTCATACATATTCATGTTGTCACAGTTCCTCCAGGTAGTTGGATGTGCCTAGCATTCCTCTCAATGTCCACTTGGGGATGGGTATGTTGCGGGGGACAGATTGAGATGTTCTCCTGAGTGTTTGACCTGTAGAATTTTGGCTAGGATGCTTATTTGGCTATGGATTGGTCTTGTGTCACATGTCCATTGTGAGAGTGTGTAAATCCGTTGCCTGCCCCGGGGGTGTGTGCTTGTGTAAGGGGGGTGTGTGTGACCGGGCCTGCTGTTGGGTGTAGTGTGATTTGTCATTGGGTCTCCCAGGTGATGTGTCTGTCCCCTCATGGTGAATGCTGGCATGACAGTGAGTGTGAGTTCCTGTGCTAGTTACCTGTGCTTGTGGAGTTGGTGTTTGAGTGTACAGTGGTCCCAGGAAGGCCTTGTGCTGCATACAGCAGGGCCAAGTGTCAGCCACCTTGTCAGTACTTTGCAAGTCCCTGTGCATTGTGCATGGGTATGTACCTATGCCATATGGGCTGAGGGCATTGGTGTCTGCTTCTCATTTTCACAATGTGCTGTGTGAGGCCCACCCTCCCAGCCTCCCGGACATCCAGTCTTGGGTTTGTGGTTGGTGTAGCCTGGGACATGGCATTGGCTTGATTTGTGAATGGTGCATGGAGACGTTGGTGGCATGAACGTGGTTTTTGAGTGTGGTTGTGTGCGGTGAGGGCTTGGGTGAAGTTGCGTGCATTTTGTGTATTTGTGGTGT
This sequence comes from Triturus cristatus, assembly GCF_964204655.1. Lineage (NCBI taxonomy): Eukaryota > Metazoa > Chordata > Amphibia > Caudata > Salamandridae > Triturus > Triturus cristatus. Next base: position 153,008,394 of record NC_140579.1, read on the forward strand.
GGATGGCATTCCCCCCATGTTACGTCAGTTGTTTGTGTACTCACCAGGCTCTGCGACTCCTTGGACTCCGTGTACTCCCACCGGCGGAAGCATGGCCATCACCTTCTCCTCCCAGGGATGGTAGTGTACGGGTCTGCGGGGCAGCCCGCCTCCAGTGATGTTACTCTGGGCGTATTCCTCATTCATCTTCCTCTTGACTGCCCTGTGCAGATCGTACCACCTGGCTTGGCATTCATTCCTGGTCCTTCGGATGGGCGCAACAGCATTCACCTTATCGAAGATCCTCTGCCACAGGCTGGTTTTTTGGGCTATGCTGGTCTGTCTGACCAATGTTCCAAAGAGCTGTGGCTCGACTCTGATGACTTCGTTGACAAGGAGCTCCAGCTCCGCCCTTGTGAACTTTGGATTCTTGTCTGTGGGCATGGTGTGGGGTGTGGGTGTGGATGGTTGTGGGTGTGTGGGTGTGAATGTGACGGTGTGTGTGTGAATGTGAGTGGGGGTGTTTGTGAAGGAGGTTGTGTGAAGGTGTGTGAGTTAAGGTGTAGTTAAGGGGTCAGTAAGATGGAGTTGTTTGTGTGTGGGGTCTGGCAGCAGTGGATCTGTTGCAAAGGCTCATGGGTTGTGTGTGGGCCCTTTTTATTGGTCCATTTTTGGGTGTGGCTGTGTTTGAATTTTAGTGGGTGTGTTATAAGAGGTGGTTGTGAGTTTGGGCCTCTGTTTGCCTGTTTGGATGTGCCAGGTCAGTCTTTGAGATGTATTTTGTCATGTAGACGTGTTTTGTGGTGTTGTGCGAGTCGAATTGACCCTCCTTGTGCTGTTTTACAGTGTCCTGGTTCTGTACGAGTATTTTTCGCGTAGGTACGGTCCGTACATACGCGATGCTGGGTGAGGTTGCTGGGGTACGGGGTTGGGGTGCTGCGCGTACATGTAGTGGGGGTATGGCGCGTACAGGTGCGGGTCTGGGGCGGTGGGGGTATGGCACGTACAGGTGCGGGCCTGGGGTACCCACGTACATGGGGGGGGTACGGCGCATACATGCGGGGGTACGGCGCGTACAGGTGCGGGCCTAGGGCGGTGGGGGTACGGCGTGTACAGGTGCGGGCCTAGGGCGGTGGGGGTACGGCGTGTACAGGTGCGGGCCTGGGGCGGTGGAGGTACGGCGCGTACAGGTGCGGGCCTGGGTTACCCGTGTACATGGGGGGTACGGTGCGTACATGCGGGGGTACGGCGCGTACAGGTGCGGACCTGGAGTACCCGCATACATGGGGGGGTACGGCGCGTACATGCGGGGGTACGGTGCATACATGTGGGGGTACGGCACGTACTGGGGGGGGTATGGTGCATACATGCGGGGGTACAGCGCATACAGGTGCGGGCCTAGGGCGGTGGGGGTACGGCACGTACAGGTGCGGGCCTGGGGCGGTGGGGGTAGGGCACGTACAGGTGCGGGCCGGGGGTACCTGCATACATGGGGGTACTGCGTGTACATGTGGGGGTACCGCGCATACAGGTGCGGGCCTGGAGTACCCGCGTGCATGGGGGGTACGGCATGTACATACGGGGGTACGGCTCGTACTGGGAGTACGGCACGTACAAGTGCGGGCCTGGGGTACCCACGTACATGGGGGGGACGGCACGCACATGCGGGGGTACGGCGCGTACAGGTGCGGGCCTGGATTACCTGCATACATGGGGGGTACGGCGCGTAGATGCGGGGGTACGGCGCGTACTGGGGGAGGGTATGGCGCATACAGGTGCGGGCCTGGGGTACCCACGTACATGGGGGTACGGCGCGTACATGCGAGGGTACGGCACGTACTGGGGGCATGGCGCGAACAGGTGCGGGCCTGGGGTACCCGCGTACATGCGGGGGTACGGCGCATACTGGGGGGGGTACGGCGCGTACAGGTGCGGGCCTGGGGTACAGTGCAGACAGGGGGGTGTACGGTGCTGACATATTGGGGGGTGGGGGGCTATACGGCTCGTACACGGGCACAATTTTACCCGTGTACATGTGTGCTACTGCGTTGGCTCCGTACGTGGCCTTTTACATGCGGTTGTGTATTCGGACGGGCGGTACGAATCGTACTTGCCCGTTCGGACTTTTGTTTTATGATTTGCATGTAAAAATGTCCGGCTCCCTCTCGTACACTTTTCACGAGGCCATTCGGACGTAAAAAATTCCGACTCCCTCTCGTAGACATTTCCCGACGCTATTCGTAGGTATTTTTCACGTCCGAATCGTACTTGGCCGTTTGTACGGTACTTGTACGATTCGTACGTGAAAAAATACGGATACGAGTCGTACGCAAACATTTTTTACAGGATCGGAATTGCCACCCAAATGTAAAAATCTCTAATTTCATTACCTTCTTACCCTATTCACCTACAAACCCAGCAACCCACTACTATAAATTACTAACAAAAGTATAACGTTTATAATATAGATTATAATTTACAAGTTAAACTTAAATAATATAACAATAGAATAATGAATCATTTGAAAAAAAAGTCAATGAAATATTTAACTTACAATCGAAAAATAATTAACATTTATTATTAAATTAATTATAATTTAATTAACTTCCAACCTTGTTCCTTTACAGACCCAACAACCTGTTGCTAAAATATAAATTAGTAACATAAATGTAAACATTTAAATAGCAATTAAAATTAACAAATGAAAGTTAAATAAAAAATATTAAAAACTAAACAATTGACATAATTAATAATAATTAATCAATATGTAATTAACAATTAATAAACACAAAATTAAATGAATTAAATCATTTATTTATTTTAAAGGTTTTATATAGCGCGAACAAGACCCATGAGGGTATCAGAGCGCTTTACAGGTGAACGAAAAAGAGAGAGGAGACCTACCAAACAATCAACAGGGTGGTAAGGAGTGCAAGGGCAGGAAAACCACTATATCGGCATGGAATATATAAATATAAACAGTCTAGGGTATGGAGAATAAAAGAACAAGAACTAAACGAAGCATGTCACAAGGACCTGAAGGACTGGCTGGGGGAAAACTGAGCATAAAAAGAGTACACAAGTGCATCAAAACAATACAATATAAGTACAGTAAAAGTAAAGACAGGAAAAAATATATAAGGCACGGGAATTTAAGGCAAAAATGTGTTCATCAGAAGTGCTTTAACTTCCTTTTGAAGTTAATAGTAGAAGGTATCGTCCTGATTTCCAGAGGCAGGGAGTTCCAAATTCTCGGGGCGATACCTGAGAAGGCTCGATTATAAGTTTTTGATTTACGGAATTTCTGAGGCTTCAGCAAAGGGGTGCTGGTACTTCTGGAGCCCCCCAAAGAACAAGTTTTTTTGCGAGGTATAGCGGGGTGTTGTAGTGTAAGGCTTTATGAGTCATGCAAGCAATTTTTAGTTGTATCCTTGCTTCGTAGCGGAGCCAATTTAGGATTTTATGCTCTGGTGTAATATGGTGGTATCTTTTTGAATCGGTGTTATGTCTGGCAGCAGAATTAAGAGAGGCCATGAGTGGTAACATCTTTGATCTCGGGAGTCCACATAGGGTTGTGCTACTGTAGTCCAACTTGGAGATCACCAGAGATTGCACCGCAGATTTGAAGTCGTTGGGGGGAGAAAAGGTTAAATCTTCCTTAGGATAATCATTTGGAAATTAGCTCCCTTGGTGAGGGCGGCAATATGTTTCTGCATGTTCAGGCTCTTGTCAAGCATTATGCCCAAGGAACTCGTGGAGTCAATGATGTGAGGTATGCAGTTAAGAGCTGTTAGCTGATTCATCCATTCAGAGATGACAGGGGAGTGGCTGAGTGGGGCGATTAAGAGAAATTCAGTTTTCAGAGCATTAAGTTTAAGATGTTTTAGAGTTAACCAGTTTTGGGCTTTTAGTAGGATAGAGTTGAGGGCACTGATGTAATCAGGGGAGGAGACCTTCAGGTACAGTTGGGTATCGTCAGCATACATATGATAGTGGATATTGGATAGTTTTAAGACTTCAGTTGGAGGCTCCATGAACAGGTTGAAGAGCGTTGGAGAGAGTGTGGACCGTTGTGGAACCCCGAAATGGACTGAGGAAGGGTAAGAAAGAGATTGGTTGACCTTGAATCTTTGAGTTCTATTGTGGAGAAAGGATGTGAACCAATTAAGGACAGGCCCTGAAAACCCCATCCTATGTTCCAGTAGGTTGAGTAAGTAGTCATGTTTTACTGTGTCAAAAGCTGACGATAGGTCGAGGAGGATTAGAAGGCAGGAGTCGTTCTGATCCAGCATTTGAGAGCATCATCAACAATGTGGGTGATGGTGGATTCTGTACTATGACTGTGACGGAAGCCAGATTGGAATTGGTCTAGAAGTTGGAAGTGATCTATGTGATTGCACAGCTGAAGGTGGACAAATTTCTCAATGAGCTTGGCCAAGGTCGAAATGTTGGAGATTGGGCGCAAATTGTTAAGATCGGCTTGATCAGCCGATGGTTTTTTAAGAATGGGGATAACCTGTCCAGCTTTAAGACAGTCAGGGATAGAGCCTTGAATCAGTGAGGCATTGACAATCTTGGCCCAAAGTTGGAGATGGGATAATTTAATCTCCTTGAAGAAACTCACCCTAGTCTCCTGCAAACTCAAGAACTCGCTACTACATTATATATTACGAATTAAATTGAAAACATAAATTACACATTTAAAATTACACACTATATTTAAAAAAATAAGGACAATTATACTAACAATACTAGCAGCTACAAGTAGCAGCTGGATCTGAAGGCCTATGGACTAATGCATCCACTGTAGGTGCCTGTGTTTGACCTCATGGTCCCAAGTTTAAATCCTGGCAAGTCCACTCAGCCTTTCATTCTTGTGGGGTTGATAAAATGAGTATGGTTGGGCAACAATAAACATTTGTTATTCAGCACCAACCCTTGGGTGAACATGTGCTTTACAAACACACATGTTATCTAATAACTATTTTGTATTAAATTACTAAAAAACAATATCTATTGCAATGCTATTAAAGTAAACAATATTAAATACAACAGTATTCTTTTTTGATAATCAATTTAATTGGCATTTGAGAAACGAACAACAAGATGACAGCACACAGGTAGCATGGTAAATCTACGATCGTCTTCCAACAGACAGTTAGAGTCCAGGCCCTGATAGGGGTATACAGACAAGACATCCCGACTACATGGCAATACATTGGTGCATGAAAGCCAGAGCAAACAATTTAAAACAGTAAGTTCAGCCACTTGCCCTATATCTTGTGAAACTTTCCAGGATATCCCCGGGCCTCAATGAGAGGTTCCTCCTGGTCCGCACACCAATCCACCCCTCGGCGTCACTTTTGTAGGGTAGGGGGTTTGGCCTGAGTCCAGGCCGCTGCAATATCTTGCTTGGCCACAGCAATTGCAGTGCTCAGAAAGTGCTTGTCGGCTCTAGATCCATCCAGTCCATCAAACACCCCCAGAAGAAGACGCAGGGGATCGTGGGGAACCTGCCAACCCAGGATCTGTGTAAGCTCCGATTCCACTCCCAACCAAAACAGGGCAAAGGCCCGGACATTACCAGACCATGTGGTAGAAGTCGGCCAGAGCCTGGCCACAGCGTGTGCAGTCCGGAGAGGGGCGCAGTCCCGCCTTAAGCAGGCGCTCAGGGGTGAGGTAGGCCGTGTGAAGATAGTAAAGTTGAATGAGACGGAGTTTAGAGGAGGATGTAAGGGTTTTAGGAGCCATGAAGGCATCACGCCAGTCAGCCTCATTCAGGGCACCCAACCATCCCTCCCAGCGGGTCCGTAGCGGGTCTAGGGTAACGGGACCGTTGATCAGTATATTTGTGACACCCCACCTCTTCCCAGGTTACCCATCATAACCTGTGCCTCCAATGGGCTAAACTCAGGCAGCGACGTGCCCGATGGGATGTGTACGGTGAGGGCGTAAGGACTTGTAAAATTGGGAGGTGTAAAGGGAATGGCGCTGCTGTAGATCCGAGAAGGCACCTGATCCCCCACCCAGTCTCCAAGGAGTGAGATCCCCACGTAATCCCATTGCCGAAAACCTGCAAGGGTTGATGCTTCGCGCAGCCACGTGCCCTGCCACAGGAGTGTATGTTGAGTGAATCGCTTGTCCCAGTGCGTGTATCGCAGAGCAGAGCGCCAGGCCACGAGGACTGCTCTAGTGATTGGTGGGATTGCCTGTGGGATGGGAGCCCCATATAGGTAGGCTTGGATTTACGGGAAGTCCATGGTTCTAAGTTTAGTCCGATAGGGTGGGTCAGACCAACCCCCGGAGAACCAGTCATGGATGACAAGGAGTCTGGTAGCCAAGTAGTATAGGTGAAGATTTGTCATACCCATGTCGCCGTCAAAGGGCGGGATCCGACAACGGGCATAGGCGATAGGTCGCCTCCCACCCCCCCTCCCCCAGAAAACTTCTAAGCACCCCATTGAAGTCTCGGAACCAACTACCCGGGAGATGGAAGGTGATGTTCTGAAGGATGTATAGGAAGCGGGGAAGAATCATCATTTTAAACAGTGCCCCTCTTCCAAGGGGGTTGAGCGGTAGTGTTTGCCAGCGCTTGAGGTCGGTTTTGGCTTTTGTGACTAGGCGAGTGATATCAAGGGCCCATTCCAGCTCGAGGAGCAGAGTCACCCAGATCCCAAGGTACTTGAATGATTGTCTCCTGATAGGGAAATTGGACTGCCAATCAAAGCAAGCCCTGGAAAGATGGAGGGGAATCAGAGTGGACTTAGACGGGTTGAGCCTAGGCCTGAGACATTCTGGAAACTTGGAGCACCTCCAGGCAGCGGGGACCGGAGCAGTTCGGGTCAGCCAAGAAAAGCAGGACATAGTCCGCGTATAGGGCGATTTTGTTCACTTGGTGGGGGTCCCAGGACCAGCCTCAGACTTGGGGGTCGTTACGTATGGGGTAGGCCAGCAGTTCCATTGCAAGCGCGAATAAAACGGGCGAGAGGGGGCACCCCTGACGTGTGCCCCTCCGGATTGGAAATGCCTCTGGGAGGACACCATTGGCTAGGACCCTGGCCTTGGGGTTGGAATACAGGACCCGGATGAGGGGTCGGAACTGAGGGCCGAAACCCATTGCCACGAGGATGTCTTCCAGATAGGTCCAGTCAATTGTATCAAAGGCCTTCTCAAAGTCTACAAGCAGTAGTGCCAGATATGGTGTTAGGGTGTGGCAAGGAGCCAGGGCGAGATGGAGTCGCCGTATACAGTTCCGAGTGCTGCGTGCCAGCATGAAGCCACACTGGTCCGGGTGAACCAGTTTGTGCAAAAGGGGACGGAGCCGTTGGGTCAGGGCCGTGGCAAAAATCTTCATTTCAGTATTGATTAAAGAAATCGGACGGTAGTGCGCAGAGAAGAAAGAGGGTGGCTGGGTCTTCGGGATGACCACGATAGTGGCCACGTTGGTCTCAGGGGAAAAGGAGCCCTACTCGGACGGAAGAGGTCGGCCAGATGGGACACCAACAAGTCTCTGTAAGCCGCGTAGTACTCCTGCGGGAAGCCATCTGGCCCCGGTGTCTTCCCAGGATTCAACAAGGAAATGGCCCCTTGTATCTCTTCTAGTGTAAAGGGGAGGTCGAGGTCTGTTGATTCTGCCTGGGTGAGGCAGGGGAGCTGGACAGCCGCCTGCCCCAGCAAGTCAAACAGAGAGGCCCCAGTGGGGTGAGCAGAATACAGATGAGCATAGTAGCTCGCAAAGGCCTGAGCAATTGCTCGTGAGGTGAAATGTTGGGTTCCTGCGGCATCCCGGATTTCAGGGCCGATTCTATTGGCCCTGGGGGTGGAAACTAGGTCATGGAGCAGCTTCCCATTCTTGTCCCCCCATCCGTAGACACAGGCCACAGAGGAGCGCCACAGCATCTTGGCCGAGTCGAGAGAAGGCTGGCGGATTTCATCCCGGATTGCTGCCAGCTGTCGAGCATGCTGGGCTTCCGCCTTATATGCAAGGGTCAGTTCCAGCCGCGTGGCCTGCGCCTCAAGCTGGGTCAGGCAAAGAGTCTGCACCGCACGTTTCGCATGTACTAGGCCTCTGGCTACGCCGCATATGGTGGCCTTGCCGGCCTCCCAGAGTGTGCCCGGGGAGGGGACTGAACCTTGGTTAGTAAGGAAATAATATCGCAGCTACACCGTGAGCGCATCCTTAATCTCTGTGTCTTGTAGGTACCACGCGTTCAGTGCGTCCGCGTCCCGTCGGTGGCGCCTCCCAAGCGTAGCGAGTGGTCCAAAATTCCGCGGGGGAGAATAGAAATATTAGAGACATGTTGGCAGTCGGTGGCCGGCATGAGGAGCAAGTCGATGCAGGAGTGAGTATGGTGGGCCGCCGAGTTTCCCCCGGGGATTCCAAATTCTCCAGACGTCACACAGACCAAGAGCAGCCGACCAATCCAACAGTTTCTTGGTGTGGGATAAGTGCAGTTGGGACGATTCTCCAGTCGACGGTTGCATAACTGCATTAAAGTCGGCCCGAGTACTGTCTGACCTCATGGCAGGGCGGTGATTATAGCTGTGAGGTGTTGGAGAGTGGTGGGAAGTGTAGCGGGTGGAACATATATTGAGACTAGGTTCAGGGTGCGGGCCTCAAACCTGCCGGATAAGGTCACGTAGCGACCCTGTGTGTCAGTCGTCACTTGCGCAGGAGTGAAAGGAATACCCCTACAAAGTAATATGGCCACTCCCCGGGAGCCCTGTGTAAAGCCGGAATGCCACACCCTGTCAAACCTGTATCTCGCTAGAAACGGGCAGTGGGTTCCCAGGAGGTGGGTCTCCTGGAATAGGAGGACATCAGGTGCGTGGCACTGGGCATATTTGAGGGCCGCTGCACGTTTGATGCAGTCCAACAAGCCATTCACGTTCCAAGACAGAACATGGAGGGACATACTGCTGGTCATCTGGGTCATCTGTGGGGTGAAAGCGGGGCGAACCGGAGGGGCCCTGTTTCTCGGGGGAGCAGTGGACCGCAATCAGGGTGGAAAGGTGTGGCATGTGTAAATTAATATGTTGTCTGGCGGTGGCGGTGCGATAAGCAAATGTCGGGTTGTCGATAAGAAGGTAAAGGTGTGGCCCATGCAAGGTGGAGTACTGTCTGTCGATGACGTTAATATGTGTAAATGTCAGGCTGCCGAGAAAAAGGGAAAACAATGGCTCAAATGGAGCCAGAACAGAAGCAAGTCGGAGGACAACGGCCCTCCCCCCCAATCCCCGCTAATGCCCCCCACCCTATACTTCCAGAACCAAATCATCTGTCAACCTGGAAAGAAAAATAGGTGAACAATAACAAATAGCAAAGCTAAAACGATTAGCATGGCAGTTCGCTGCAATGATGGACCCCTTCATAGTGACGGATGTCATGATGTCATCAGCTCACAACAGAATTCTTAGAAATAATGATATATACCCCCAAAACATATTCTTACCTTAGATATTCGGTTCCACAGTATTTTGATAGTGACAATATTTAGGACATGATATTCATGTCTCACAATATTTTAAATCCAATATTTACGTCATGCACCGACCAAGCATAGTCCATTTTAAATTAAGCTGGCATGGGCATGCACAACTTCTGCAAATGTAAATGTGTCACAAAAATAGGCAAAGAAATAAGGTGAGACACTGCTTGAGGGGATCCTTGTGGGTAGCAATTGTGCTGAGCTTGGGTCTTCAGATTACCACAAGGCACGTGTGACCATGGACACCATGAGTTCCCTGAAGAAGGCGGATCTTGACCTTTTACAGTGTTTAATCTAAGATGGCAACCTCTCAGTTAGGAATTACGTGAACTTTCATATCCAAAATGTGCCACAGACTCTTCCTCTGAGGTCATTTCTTGTGTTTGGCATATAGAAGACAACACTTGGAAAGGGTAGATGCGTTGCGAATTATGTACATTTCATTATTTTTTGTAGCATCTTATACTTCCTTGCGTTCTCTTTGTGTCTATGACTTTCCCTGCAGAATCAGATAATTTCTTATGAATTTTGCCATTTTGGTTTAGTGTAGCTTTTGCAATTTATGTTATTTTTCTTCTAACCTTTATGGACCGACGTCTTTGTCGATCATTTGACTCTGGACCTATGATCCCGCTTGACTCTTTTCTCCTTCCTGATGTCAGGGGGAGTTTGGTGCCTTGTTTATTATCATCAAAACAATTTACATCACCAATTAAGATATGCACTGATTGCCAAAAGTATTTTTTGCCCCTGTGGGGTTTTCTTCCTATTTGTGACACTTTCAAGAAGATGCCTGCCAGCTTTTACGTATGTTATTCTGTGCAGGGTGGCAATGTGGCTACCAGTAAGAGTTTTCCTTTCCGCTGGCTGTCTTGAGGGGCACTCAACAGACCTAAACTGCATTCAGTCTTGGACAAGATGTACAATGGTGACTCTGTAGATGCAGTTCAGTGGCATCTCATAAATAAATTTTTGGGGGGGATTCCTATACACCCATAGTGAAACTGGCTAAATTTAATCATGCCAAGTTTCATGGAGTTAAAGGAGTAGTAAAAAAAGTTTAATTCTTCATTCACGCTTATATTTGATATTCTGGGCTCTTCTGCAGCAAAACAATGAATGGAGTTTCACCAAACTTGGCATTAAAGTAGAAATAACCCCAAAAAGTGTGCCAGCTTCATTTGGTGTGAATCTCTTAAAATTGTAAACAATATGTACAAAACATATGACAGAGGGATCTAAAGTTTATATTTGTAATATTTTTGTCAATTTTAAACAATTATATTAAATTAGGTAGAGTTTTATTTACATTGATCAATGTATAAATAATTACAAAAACATATAGAATATATTAAACATACACAAAACAAAGGAACGTATGGTTTATTAAACACAAAAAGATCCTTACAACGTTTGCCAATGTAAAAAAGTTACATTAAACTATTTAGGTGCCGATTCCGATCCGGTAAAAAAATTTCCCGTACGACTCGTATCCGTATATTTTTACGTACGAATCGTACAAGTCCCGTCCCACCTGTGAAGTACGATTCGTACGTGAAAAATACATACAAATCGCTTTGGGAAAAGGTCTACGAGACGAACCCGGACAGTTTTACGTACAAATCGTAAAACTGAAGTCCGAGCGCACACGTACGATCCGTACCGCCCTTCCGATTACACAAGCGTATGTAAAACGTCCCGTACGGAGCGAACTCTGTACCACTCGTATCCCGGGTAAACTTGTGCCCGGGATACGAGTCGTACAGCCCCCCGCCGCATATGTCCGCACGTACCCCCGTATGTCAGCACCGTACCCCCTGTATGTCAGCACCGTACCCCCCCATGTCCGCACCGTACCCCAGCCCCGTACTTGGATGCACCGTACCCCAGCACCGTACCCCAGCCCCGAACTTGGACTCACCGTACCCCAGCACCGTACCCCAGCCCCATACTTGGATGCATCGTACCCCAGCCCCATACTTGTACGCACTGTACCCCACCACCGTACCCCAGCCCCGTACTTGGACGCACCGTACCCCAGCACCGTACCCCAGGCCCATACTTGGACGCACCGTACCCCAGCACCGTACCCCAGCCCCGTACTTGGATGCACCGTACCCCAGCACCGTACCCCAGCCCCGTACTTGGATGCATCGTACCCCAGCCCCGTACTTGTACGCACCGTACCCCACCACCGTACCCCAGCCCCGTACTTGACACACCGTACCCCAGCCCTGTACTTGGACGCACCGTACCCCAGCCCCGTACTTGGACTCATCGTACCCCAGCACCGTACCCCAGCCCCGTACTTGGACGCACCGTACCCCAGCCCTGTACTTGGACGCATCGTACCCCAGCCCCGTACTTGTACGCACCGTACCCCACCACCGTACCCCAGCCCCGTACTTGGATGCACTGTACCCCAGCACTGTACCCCAGCCCCATATTTGGATGCACTGTACCCCAGCACCATACCCCAGCCCCGTACTTGGACACACCGTACCCCAGCACCGTACCCCAGCATCGCGTATGTACGGACCTTACAACAACATTGCGTATGCGAGCACAGTACAACAACATCGCATATGTACGCACCTTACATACGCGAAAACGACTCGTACTGAACCAGGACACTGTAAAACAGCACAAGGAGGGTCAATTCGACTCGCACAACACCACAAAACACGTCTACAGTAGAAAAAACATCAAAATGACTGACCTGGCACATCCAAACAGGCAAACAGAGGCCCAAACTCACAACCACCTCTTATAACACACCCACCAAAATTTCAAACTCAGGCACACCCACAAATGGACCAATAAAAAGGGTCCACACACACAAACCATGAGCCTTTGCAACAGACTCACTGCAGCTACAGAGCACACCCCAACAACTGCACCCATACACCTTAACATATACACCTTCACACAAACTCCTTCACACACACCCCCTCTTCACATTCCCACACACACCTTCACATTCACCCCCACACACCCACAACCACCCACACCCTCACCCCACACCATGCCCACAGACAAGAATCCAAAGTTCACAAGGGAGGAGCTGGACATCCTTGTCAACGAAGTCATCAGAGTCGAGCCACAGCTCTTTGGAACATTGGTCAGACAGACCAGCATAGCCGAAAAATCACGCCTGTGGCAGAGGATCATCGATAGGGTGAATGCTGTTGCACCTATCAGAAGGGCCAGGAATGAATGCCAAGCCAGTTGGTACGATCTGCAGAGGGCAGTCAAGCGGAAAATGAATGAGGACTACGCCCAGAGCAACATCACTGGAGGTGGGCTGCCCCGCAGACCGGTACATTGCCATCCCTGGGAGGAGAAGGTGATGGCCCTGCTTCCGCCTGTGGGAGTACACGGACTCGAAGGAGTTGCAGAGCCTGGTGAGTACACAAACAACTTACGTAACATGGGGGTAATGGCATCCACACCCCAACTACACCAAATGCACGCAACTACCCCCAAGCCCTCACCGGACACAACCACACTCAAATACAACGCTCATGCCACTAACATGTGTATGCCCCATTCACAAAGCAAGGCCATGCCATGTCCCAGGCTACACGAAGCACTAACCCAAGACTGGATGTCCGGGATGCTGGGAGGGTGGGGCTCACAAAACACATTGTTCAACTCTGAATCAGACACCATTGCGCTCAGCCCATATGGTCCAGGGACATACCCATGCACCATGCTCAATGCACAGGGACTGGCAAAGTACTGACAAGGTAGCTGACACTTGGCCCTGCTGTAGGCAGCACAAGGCCCTCCTGTGACCACTGCAAACTCAAACACCAACACAACAAGCTCAGATATCTAGGACAGGAACTCACACTCACTGTCATGGCAGCATGCTCCATGGGGGGACAGATACATCACCTGGGAGACCCACAGCCAAATCACATTACACCCACCAGCAGGCCCTGTCACACACACCCCTTACACAAGCACACACCCCCGGGGCAGGCAATGGATTTACCCACTCTCACAATGGACATGTGACACAACAATATCAATCCATAGCCAAAGAAGCATCCAAGCCAAAAATCTACATGTCAAACACTCAGGAGAGCATATCTGTCCCCCGCAACATACCCATCCACAAGTGAACATTGAGGAGAATGTTAGGCACATACAGCTACCTGGAGGAACTGTGCCAACTTGAATATGTATGAAACATGGATGTCGCATGAAACACCATTAACATTGTCTCCCTCTCACACACAGGGCAACCTCATGGATCTCCCCCCAACAATGGGGGGAAGAATCACAGTCCCAAGCTCTGGAGGCAGTGACGCCTCTCAACACTCCGCGGATGACCCCAACCCACCTGGAGCCTCTGGTGTCCAAGCCCCTGCAGCACCTGCTTCAGGAACATCTGTGCCAACCACCACCCCCATTCCTGCCACATCCCAGGAGACACCCAGGAGCCCTGCCCACAGTGAACAACTGAGCCAGTCTGACCTGGAGGGACAAGGTTCGCCGGGCACCCAGGAGGAGGCAGACAACCCCGCAACTTGCAACCCATCAGGGGTCCCGTAGACCCGATGTGCCCACAACGGCAGGCCAGGCACGTGTGGGCAGGGGTAGTGGGAGTGGAGGCAGGCGGAGGTGAGAGCCTGACCAACCAGCTGAAGGGACCGGTATGTCACACATACGCAACATCATGGACGCATACCGGCGTGACACCAGGGCCATCAGCCAGGTAGTGGAGACCCTCACAGAGATTAAGAACCAGCAGGCCGAGCAACACGCCAGTCGACAAGAACACCAAGGACGGATGGAGGCAAAACTGGCTAAGCTCCTGGCGGTGCAAACGGACATAAGCCGTTCACTCCGTCGGATCGCCGACAACATGGGCAACCCTCCCTGTGACAGCAGGCGCAGACCACCACCAGCCACAGGAAGAGAGGAGGAGGAGGATTCATCCGACGGAGCGTCCCAAACATCGTCAAGGCCTGCATCTGAGGGTCCCGCGAGGAAGGTGGGTCGTCCACGGAAAAGAACTTGAGAGGCAGCGGACCATCCACATCTCCCAGGTCACCTGGCCTGGCACCTGGCCTTCATGCACAACCGCATCACCTCATTCACTGACATTCTCTGCCACATGGACTTGCTGGTCACAGTCTGACCAATGATGACAAACACTTTGTTCTGGACTCTGATGACTTCAAATGCCAAGGATCCCATCTCCCCCTGGGAACTTTGGATTCTAGGCACACTGTATAGCACCTATTTTTCCCCACAAAACACGCCCCCCACCGAGAATAAACCTAAATTTATTTAATTAGATGTTGCAGTCATTTACGTGTGGGGAAATGTCAAACTATGCCTGAGTATCGAACTAACTCCACCCATCCATACCCTGGGATCTGAGTCCGGTACAGGACACACATGGGTCACAATGTATCATCCAATACAGACATGGAGCACAATACTCACCTGTGATGGCCTCAAGCTGCTGAGGTGGGCTTGGAATACTGTGTGGACAGACCAATTTGGAAGAGTATCATTAAGTCGGAGAGGTCATGGCTCATGTGGAGGTTCCCAGGGAGGGAGTCCCAGGTATGTTTGGCCAGGTGGGAGAACTATCTCCTGCATGCTGGAGTTCGGTGGATGTGAAGAATGTTGGCCAGGGCAAGGTTGGATGCACGGAGTTGGCCCAACGGGGTCTTGGATGACAGACGTCCAAGGTTGGTTTGGGGTCTGGGGTTGTGGACTGCCTCCTGAGTGTGGGTGAGGAGTGTGAAGGTCATCCTGCAGCAGACAGTGATCCATTGCAGCTATCTCAGGTGGATGGTGATGTGACTGGGGCGCGGGATGTTGAAGCTGAGGTGTGCAGATGCACCCTGGATGTGAACAAGTTTTCAGGGAGTTTGGCTGTACTTGCTCTGTAGACGGCGGGGCTGTAGTTGACACGGCTGGTGTCGTGGATCTGGGGGACGGTCTGTCTTGCCTTGGAGTGGATCTATCTGGGGATCATGTGCATCATGCGGATGGTGTTGCAGCATGAGGCACAGATGCTGGTGAGTTGCATGGCAATTGTGAGCAACGAGTCCATGATGCACACCATCTTGTGTGCGTGGCCACTGGGTGCTGGTGCAGTGCCCTGGCGGGTGGGACACAAGGAGTTGACCCAGCTGTAAAGGGACAATCCTACGATGATTACCTCAGTCCTGTACAAGTCCAGCCTCAGGTGGCTGATGTTCAGCCATTCATCAACGGACCTCATGCCTTCTTGAAGGTTGGAACGGACAATGGCTGTGTCTTTGGTGAGGGTGAGGAGCAGCTGGCTGTTAATGGCATACGAGATGATGATGAGGTTGTGTGCACATGTGATGGTGGAGAGGGGGGTCCTGGACACATTGAAGATTGACACGCTGAGAGATGTGCCCTGGGCCATGTGCCAGATGACGCCACTGTACTACATGCTGAAGGCTTGAGTCCCACTCCCATGGCCTTGCTGGTGAGCCTCTTGGTGATTTCATCCTGGTCCATCCCCTGGATACCAGTGTTGGAGATGTGTGAGCTGACAGTGTGTGAGCACATCGTGTATAATGCTGTGGAGAGGTCAAGGGGGGTGGCCTCACCATTGTTGAGCAGGGCAAAGTTGTCGGTGTTGGTGGCAATGATGACGGTTGCAGTGGGGTGATTACTGTGGAAGACGGTTTTGTGCAGGTTGCCTGGAGCTCTTTGCATGGAGGAAGTTTGTCAGTTGCTCGTTGACTGTCTTGCTGATGACATTTGCTGGCTAGGGAAGCACTGTGATGTTCCTTCAGAGCCAGCGTTCCTGCCGTCCATTGTCTAAGAAGGGCCTGGGTCACTGCATGCCTCTATCTACCATGGAATGTGGCTAACTCCAATGATACATACATGACGTGCTGGACGGGGGCTACAAGGATGGGGAATGATGTGGTTGAGATGTTGTGTGGGAAGGGGCCTGATGGAGATCCCCAGGGGATGTTGCACATGAGCCGGGTGTTGTATCTGCTGATGATGGAAGTCCAAAACCTGAGGGGGGTTGGTCCCGCGTATAATAGTGCGTTGTGCCCCTGTGTGCCAAGGCTTGCGTGTATGTCCATGAGCTTGCAGTGGTAGAAAGTTGCAAGGGATTGGCTCAGCCTTGCATGGGTGGGGTGTCTTTTGGATGGAGAGCTGATGTCAGTGCACTCACAATGCTGATGAGCTCCTTGATGTTGTGCGGTTTTTTGGCCTCGGCCCCATCTGAAGGATCTCCAATTGTCCTTGCTGATGATATGGTGATGGCTGTGTGTGCCGTTTTCCAGGGTTGTAAGGCCACTGATGGTTATTTATGTTGCAAGCTGTGCACAAGAGTCCTGCTAGACGTGTATGAGTCCAGTAGGTCTGCCTTGTCCCAGGTGGCTTAATTGTTGATGTGCGTCACAGGAAAGTCTGTCAACGTGGCTAGATTGTTGGATCCAGTGTGTGAGGTTGCAGGGTGTGGCAGTGGGGTTGGTTCCAGTGTCCCACACAGCATGTCTGTGTTGACTTACATCAAGCATCTTTGGGGGATTGGTAGCGGGGTGTGTGCCAGTGTGTTGCTCTTCGGAGACGTGGATGCTAATGTGGATGGACCAATGATGGATGCTGGTGTGGTTCTCATACAGCCAGAAGTTCCTGTCCCACAGCCACATGTATCCTGTGGATGTGAGGGCGTGCGTGACGATGGACGTGTTGATGGCTTTGCGGAATTGTGGATGTAGGCCTGGAGATCTTAGGACCGACTGACCCATGTACAACTGCTGTTCACATGGAAGCCTTCTCCACTTCGGCCTTCAAAGTTCTCTGAGGGTTTGCAGGGGGTTTGTGCCAAACCGGATTTGTGACCCTGTGTGTGTACGTGGGAATAGATATCAATTCATCCTCCGGGATTGTTAGTGCCGTCCCTGCGGGTGCTCTTATATCCGTCTGAGATGGCAATGAAGAAGTTGTGTGCTGAGGATGCTTTCATCCAGGTCACTGCCATGAAGGTGATGTATTTGTAATGTATTTGTATTTGTACTTATATAGCGCACTTCTACCCAGGGGTCTCGTAGCGCTGTATTCATACCGCTGTGGAAACCTTCCTGGTTTTCCTGAGATGTCTACTCCTGGGCACCCCCAAGGTGAAGCCAGGCATCCTAGTGCTGTGGGGGCCGTTGTGGAGATTAAGCAAGCTATTGCCCAGAGTTGCACAGTGGGACCCATGATTAGAATAGGCACCAAGGCGAGAATTATCAGGTCCGGGGAAATTGAATCCAAGAGCCGCCGAGGTGGGAATTGAACCCTGGTCCAGGGCCAGATCTCTGCATCAGGGTCTGCTGCTCTAACCATTGAGCCACACTTCTCCACGGCCTGTTGTGTTGAGGAGGTAACAGAGTCCAATGGCGTGCTGGTGGACGGAGCCGGTGTGGAGTAGGAGGCACATGACCTGGTTGGTGTGACAGGGCCTGGAAGGCGGGGCAGCGCTGTGTAGGCAGTTGGAGTTGCACACTCAGCATGCGAAGGTGTCGTGTGTGCGCTTAGGGTATGCCTGAGAGCAGGCGGTTGATTTTCGGTTGGACATTGCTTGGAGGGTGGCTGCAACATGAGACGGTTGTGCAAGGACATGAGGGTCGTGCAATGGGCACGTTGCATGCGCTGCCGGTCCTGCCTTTGGCACCGCGTGGCCGCAACAGTGGCACAGACAAGCTGATGACCGCCTAATGAATGGGTGGAGGGAGGAAGGGAGGAGCATCTTGGAGGCGTGTGGGTTGCAGCATCCGGGAACTTGGTGGGCCCTTGCCGCAGGGGCCGCAGAAGCATGCGGCATGTACTGCAAACTAGGCCGAAAGTAGCACACAAAGACAAGGATGTCAGAAAGGACAACTGCAACAGGCGTATGTAAAGGAAGGAGTGTCAGGTTTCTCATGGCTCACCCAGAGAAAATGAATGAACAGTCACCAAAGATGACTGACACAGGATCAGGAAACAGAAGGCCGAGCTGCGCACAGGAGACACACCCTCAGCAGGCGTTGACAGCCCTTTGGGGGGAGCAACCTGCCCAAATACATACACAACCATGGACTTCATGCACAATAGAGATTATTAGCCATGAAGAACTGCATGCATGTTGCCGAATTACACATACACTCATATGCACAATCTTTGACAACTATGCCAGAGATGACGCATGCAAAGTGGCAAGAGACCTGCATTGACAGAGATGAGGCACTTTGGAGGGTGAGGAACACCTTTATTACTCAAGCTCACACTAAGGGAAATGCATCAATATGAACAGACTCACAGGTCATTTGACTGAACATGTGGTACCTACGCTGGACCTCCCCTTCACAACACGGATGTTGTAAATCCAAATGAACTGGCACACAAGTTAAGGGGATGAGCCAAACACCTCCTGCTGCACACAGAGAGGCTGCAATTCCCCATTGAGCCTGTTATGGGGATGCCCCACACTATGTCCACCCGTAGCATCCCGTATGTTTCAGAGGGAAGTTTTACACACATTGATGCCTTCATCAGAATCCAAAATCCATTACAGATGACTGTCAAGAAGGGTGACTATCAATTCATGGGAGTCATGCTACATGTTATGTGCCCCATGGTGAGAAGACATGTATGCATGGTAACACAACATGCACAGAAGCAGTCCCCACACATTCCAAACACGTACCACCTCCAAAATGCTTTGCTGCAATCCTTACCCAAAATGACATTTCCCCATGTCCGTGCATGGAACTCTGATTCAGCACACGTTGCAATACTCATGAGGAATAGCAGGAGGACAACGATGACACGAGCAGACAACATGCGCAAGAACCTGGGAATGACAGACACACAAGAAGTCAGCTAAAAGATATTTCTCCGCATACATGGTCATATACTAAACATGAACAATGTTGTCCCCATGCTAATTTAAAAGAAAGTGTCTCAGCTAAAATGTGTGGAATGACATCATCACTCGAGTGACACATCAGAACACACATCTAAGTCACTTAGCATACAGTCAGCTGGACACACACATTGCAACACATGCCACCCAAGGCTACAAGCGTGCACACTCAGACCCAATGACTCACCATTATGAGAAGAAGTTGCGTATGAGCTGACTCCGGCTATCCTCCTCCTCCTCCTCCTCCTCCTCCTCCTCCTCCTCCTCCTCCTCCTCACTTGCCTCGTGACCAAGCCCTTCATCCTCCACGGGTGGATGTTCCTGCTCATCCTGCTCCAGGATGAGTGGCACTGCCTTCTCCACTGCCATGTTGTGCAGCATGCAGCACACGAGGAAGATTTTGCAGACCTTCGCCGGTGCATATGGGAGGGACCCACCTGTCTTGTGAAGGCACCAGAATCAGGAGGCCAAACATCCTCTCAATCCCTCGCCTGGTCTACCCGTGTGCATTGTTGTACCGGTGATCTGCAGCTGATCTTGGGTTGAGGAGAGGCGTCATCAGCCATGGCATGTTGGGATAGCCAGAGTCCCCTACATGGAAACATCATGTAAATAAGTGGGTCAGGAGATGCCGTAAGAGCCAAAGATACTGCAACACACAGGACAAACAGAGTATACCCACCAACAAGACATGCTCATTCGTTGTGCAGCCGCAGCATCATTTGTGGCACACTGCTACACCTCATGATGTAGGCATCGTGTGCTGACCCTGGAAAACGTGCACAGACATGGGAAATCAGCATGTTAGCAAGACACACCACAAGGGTATTTATAGAGTGGTAATGTTTACGGTTGCGATAGGCTACCTCCTGTGCCTGTCGTGGTACCAAAGCCACATGTGTCCCATCAATGGACCCAATGACATGGGGCATCCCTCCCAGGGCATAGAAATCACCCTTGACACCTGTCAACTCCTCAGGAGTAGGAAAATGGATGAATTCATAAAGGTGCTCCAACATGGCTGCCAAAACATCACGCAGGACACGGCTGAACATTGTCTGTGACATGCCACCAACATCAGCTATGGTGAATTGAAACGTACCTGTGGCAAAAAAATATAGGGCTGCCATCACCTTCATCTTGGGGGTCAGCGCAGTAGGATACCTGTGTCGCGGTTGGAGGTGTGGTGCCAGCTTGGCGGTCAAGTCCTCAATCAACTGTTGAGTGAATCTGTAACGTCGGATGCAGGCACGTTCCCTCATGGCACCCAAGTCTGGCATTAGTCGGGGGACAGGCGGTGCCCTGCAGAAAATTGTAATGAATAACGAAGATTGAGAGCATAACAACATCAATGTCAATGAACAGAGCACATGCTAAACTGCTACTACACATCAGCTAAATACAGAGTCTGGTGTGTGCAATACATCCAGGGCACGTATGCCAGCTTGGTGATACTCCTACGAAAAGCTAGATACACCTGTTGATTGGCGAGTCTACATGACATGCCCTGAAACGAGTGAACAGCCAGAGACATCACAGGAGTGACATACATCCACATAGCTGCATTTAAAGGATGTCATCTCATACAGACAGCTGACAGCAAGCTAGACCCACAGGTCACATGGAATGTCAAATGTACAGATCAAACACATTGCGATGAAGGGGTACACGTGAAAACAGAAAACACAGACATTGAGACGACGCAGATATGTCCTCATGTGAAAATATCATATCCGATGCATACAGACCCTGCTTACGTGGGAATCCACATGTGACATGGTGTGCGTAGATGTGTGCCATGCCCATCTCCACACAGACACATGTTGGATGCAGCAACAGCAGATGTAGTTGACGGAACACTAACAGCAAGCTCATGGGAACACATGACACACACATGACATAGTCACATCGGGCCACGCTGATCGTGAAATGTCAGTTGTTAGTGTCCCTGTCCCTGGCATCAGGGGACAGTTGCGGGTGGTGGTGACTGTGCCATACCAGTGATGCTGTGCTTGACACGTTTGTACTACAGGCACACATGTGCAAAGTGTGAAGGGGAAGTGTGCCACATAGTGCCCCATCGCACATGACATGTGTACACAGGTCATCACACATCAATTGTGCAACTACATGAGGAGACATGTGCAATATCACTGCCTGACACACCTAGGCCCTGCACATGAAAGTCTGCAATGACAATGACTTGATGTACAGCCTTGTGCGAGTCGGAGACCTCCATTCCTTTCGTATGTGCATCCTATCACCAGTGTAAGCGTGTGAAATGCACCGTTACGGTCCGTATCACTATTGTAGTGGTGCCGTAGGAGTACGCGTGGTACAGACCATACACACGTCGTGTGTACGGTCCGTATCACTATAGTAGTGGTGCCGTAGGAGTATGCGTGGTACGGGTCATACACATGCTCTCAAAGCATGTGTACGGTCCGTATCACTATTGTAGTGGTGCCGTAGGGGTACGCGTGGTACGGGCCATACACACGCTCTCAGAGCGTGTGTACGGTCCGTACCACTATAGTAGTGGTGCCGTAGGAGTACGCATGGTACGGACCATACACACACGCGTACTCCTACGGCACCACTACTATAGTGATACGCACCATACCCACGCTATGGATGTGTGAGTACGGTGCGTATCACTATTGTAGTGGTGCCGTACGTGTACGGGTAAGTGTGAAACGCACCGTACATGTTTTTTGGAATCAAAAATTACATAGGGGACAAGTATTAGGCCCAAAATGCATGCTGGTTGTCATGGATACAGAGATTTCAGTTGCAATGTGGCCATCATGTGGGCTTGAAAAGTCAGTTGGCCCAAAAATTACAATGTTGCAAAGTGGTGTTTGCCTTGCTATGATGCTCAAAATTTGAACCATGCAAATACGTGTCATTGGTGTATGTTTAAAGGGATTGGAGGAAACGTAGGATGCAGATGAGTCTGACCAATCACTCTGTACTCCTGTAAATGAAAGCCCCCAGCAAGACAGATATAAGTCAGCCAGAACCCATGAGAGGGCACTTGCCTGCACTACTTTCCTGTCGACCACACTGCTGCTGTCTGTGCTTCCTCTGGCACCATGTCGTGGACTGTGGGGAGGGCCCAGCCATTAACACTTGAGGAGAATGAGGCATTGCTGAATGTCCTCCTCCCACAGTACCCCAGCCTGTATGGGAGACCAGGGGAGCAGGTGAGTGCTGACTCTACTACCTTTGACTGTGCACCTTTTTTGTGACTGTCACTTCTGGCATTGTGTCCAGGTGTGACAGACATGCAATGTGGTTTAGAGTGGGTCCCAGGAGGGGTAAAGGCTTATGTCTGTCATGCAGAGCATGATGTAGTTCCTGTGTGCACTCCTCACTTGCATTGTGCTTACTGTGACATTCACTGCATAGTGCATGACACATTCAGCCTGCCAAATCCTTGGTGGCATTTTTTGGCTATTGTCCTGAGGTGATTCAGTGGTCCCCCCGGTGTGACAGATGACTGTACCCACAGATGTGTATGAGTTGAGTGGAGCTGTGGTGAGAGTGTCCAAGTGATGTGTACGCCCTCCTGGACATTGATGTGTGTGAAGATTCCTTGTCATGTGGGTGAGTGTCTATGTGAAGTGTTGCACCACAGCTGCATGGAGGAGGCAACAGCTCTACCCATCTGATGTGAGAAGTATCCGTGCTGTGTGTCTGACTTGCTGAGCTAGCCCAACACCTGTGACACCCCACAGGCAAGTGGCACATGTGCAGAGTGAGGTATGTATCCACTGTTGCCAATGGCAGGTGATTGATCTGTGCCTGTGTTTGTCTGTGTACTCTGCTAAGGTTGCGTCAGTGGCCTGGGGCATGTAACTGCTTTGAGGTGCTGTCCATCAGCCTGGTGTTGCATGTGATGCACAGTGTGTGCCATGATCAGGGAGTGTGTCGCACCCCTCCTGCCACCTGTGTACTTTCAATGCCATGTAGTGCATTGGGGCTTCCACAGAGGCCAATGTCTATATGAGAAAGATGCTATTCCTTGGCAGCATCCTATGCCCTGTTCAACATATCATCGATGTTCAAATGTGTGTCTCTGCGACATGGAGCAGGTGTAGTGATGTTGTCTCACTTTGTCATCCTCACAGGTAACTGTCTACGAGAAGGGGGGGATCTGGAAGGAGATCGTCAGGGCCGTGAGATTGGCGGGGGGTCGCGGTCGGCACCTAGCCTAAGTCCGAAAACGATGGCAGGACATCCTGTGCTGGACCCGGCAGATCGCCCGGGTCCAGCTGGGGCTCTCACCTCCACTCCCCCACGGCGGGCGCCGACGCCTGACCACCCACATGATGCGTGTCCTGGCGGTGGTCTTCCCTGACCTGGATAGGCAGTTACAGGAGAGACAGCAGCAAGGAGGGGGTAGGTACCTGTCTGTTTGTTGTGTTGTTTGTCCCCAGCTTTTGGAAGTGCTCTGTAGCCTGGATAAACTGCCAGGGTTTATATGTGCAGTGCATATTCTGTTCCCCAAAGTCAACCGGTGCTCTTATTCGTCCCTTCCCCTCCTTGACATGTGTCCCCTGGTCTGTGTGTAATCACAATTGCACATGGTAATCTAGGCTGCCAGTTAATCCAAGTGCACATTGCTTTCTGCATCATGTGGGAGGGTGGTCTGTGACATGTGTTGGTACATTGCCTGTGCCCTGTCCTGTTCACTCTGTTCGGGGGTCCATATTTGTTGGCACTGATGATGAGTCTCAACATGGGAGTGTGAGGTTTCAAATGAACACACTTGCAGCATGCATGACCAATGTTGTGGCCTCAGACATGATGTGCATGTGTGGGGGATATGCATAGTGCCAGGACGGTTGCTCATGTTACAGTCAGATCATTCCAGGAACAAGGAGCAGTGTGCCCACTACAGTCCCCTGAGACACCCTTGCCTCGTAATCATGTGTGTCATCCAACACTATGTCCATTCTCAGTGTGTTCAGCATATGTTTGCCTCTGTGGCATTGTTCCCTGGCCTCATTTGTATTTATCCAAAGTGTGCTACATGTGTCCACTGGACAGGGAGACCCCATTTGGCTTTTGCATACTCACACTGGGCAGTGCCTGTGTGACTATTCACAACTATCTGTCGATGGTTGTTTGTCACAAATATGTGTTGGCAGCCTCACGAGTTGATGTGGAGTACATTTGGGAATTCTTGCAGCACATTTTTGTAGACCCTGATTAAGAGGTGTCACTTCTTGATCTGTCTCAATCACATTGTCTCAGGTATGGGGGATTTGTGCGGGCGAGGCCTACATGGCCAAACCTTATGTCTCCTTGCCAGGTCTGACCTGTGTGTGATAATTGGCTGGACAGAGACTCAACGTGCAGTGACCCAGTGATGTTGTGCAGGGTTTAATGTTTGTGCTTTGCAGCATGTGTCAATTCTTTGAATACATGATTCCTGCTCATACATTTTTTGCACCAGTGTGTGGTCCAGATGCTACGTAGTTTGGTCTTTGTGTGCTGACATCTGTGTGGACATTCTGGCTTGCCATGAGGGTGTCTGCTCAGTGCAGGTATGCCTTTTTACGACACAATTGCAGGCCTATTAGCTCATGCATTGTCCTGGGTTTGGACATGTGTGCCACTCCACATGACAGATAGTGGGTCAGATGTGTTGGCAACTGTGTCATCAGGTAACGGATGGCCATGTGACAACTGACATAATTCAAGTTGTTAGTCACAAGTTATTGTACCTTGGCACTCACAACACTTGTCAACAGGTCTTCATGTTTTAAATGCTTTAGTTTGATGTTTTGTTTTTAAGAACAATTATGTACCTGCATGACAGATGTCTCCCAAGGAAGTGCACACCAAATCACCTTTACACTTTCAGGGAACACGCTGGCACATTTTAAAAGAAGGCACTGTTCTAATGAGACTGTTTTTCAGATTATACATATACATGTTCCCCCAGTGTTGTGGAAATTGGGTAAGTCCTTGGTTGTTGGTGATACCAACTTACGAGTGTCAGGTCATCAAGACCTCCGTGGGCCCATGTATGTGTACTTTCTGCAACACCATTTCTTTCTAACAGTGGCTTCTTTAAAGAAGGCTGCCAGCTTCTTCAATGACTGGGTAAATGTAGTTTTGTGTGCACCTCCTTGGGAGCCATCTTTTATGAAGGCACATGTGTGTTCTGTTCACTAAATGGCACATTCCCACATTCTGACCATGTCGATTGTGAAAAGTATTGTGATTCCCAATGGACCAAAAATTTTTCGTTTTGTTGTCCAAAGTACTTACAGGTCTCTGAGTGTGGGGACACCTTTGGTATTGAGGTGTGTTACTTTGCCTTGGGTGCACCACTACTGCTTCTTTCAGGGTAAACAAGAGGTGGCATGACTTCATTGTATTGCTGTGCTCACCTGTTCCCAGACACTAGTTCCTTAGTGTATTTCTCAATCAAGTTTAGGGCTGGTGTTTCCTATTTTTCCTTGTGTCCAAGTGGCATGGTGGGTCTACCAACTGGAGAGTACAGGGCTTACATATGTGCGGAGTAATCTAGCTGTTACTCATGATGCATTGCCTGATATGCAATGTAACCTATTGGTTTTGTACTCATGTGTCAGATGTATACAGGTGACTGATGTATTTCTGTATCTTCACCTTGCCCACAGCATCATCATTGTAAACCGAGGGAGACACCTGCACGGACCTGGATGAGGGACCCAGCAGCAGTGCCACCACTGCTGGAGAGTCTGCGGGAGCCAGTGGCACGGAGGGCGAGGGGAGTCAGTCGGAGGACCTGTCTGGTGGCGATTCCAACTACGACGCAGACGGGTCCGAGGCTGACCTCATCGAGGGGGCGGAGGCTGCTACGACACCTGGCAGCAGCCCAACATCTGTCCCCGCCTCCTCCATTCCCATCACCGCCCTCCCAGTTGCTCCGGTCCCTTCTGTCCGTGCAGGGCCCCACCATGTCTCCTTCGGGACAGGCACCGCACCCCCTGCTCCTGTCACCCCTGCTGCCCTCAAAGCAGAGTCTGTGGACATACTGCGGCAGTTACAGGTTGGGCAGGCATCGGTGCTGACTGTCCTCCATGGCCACACCACACTGCTGACAGAGATGGTGTCGTTCATGGAGGGCATGTCAGCAACGATGTCTGAACAACGCAGGTTTCTGCGGTCCATGGACTCTTCCCTGACGTCAGCAGTGAGTCTCCTGCAGCGCTTCGTCCCCCCCCACCCCAGCCCCATCCACACTTCCCTCTCCCATACCTGTCCCATGCACACCCAGACATTCCCAAGCACGCACCCCACCAGACACAGGCAGCACACCACCAAGTAAGGGCAAGCGCACACCTCCTGGCACGCACACTCAGGGGGATGTAGGCACACCCACTGGGTCTGGGGCAAAAAGACATACACGCAGCCACAGTCTGAGTCTGCAGGCCTCACAACCCAGTCCCTCCAAAAGCACTCCCCTTGGCTCCCCTGCCAAACTGTCACCCAAAGAGCTCTACATGGGTGGGCTGGCCCTCACCCCCACTGTGAGACCACCCCGCAAGCGGGCGAGGAAGTCTCCGGGTAGGGTAGTTTAGTCCCCCCTCCTCTCCACCCCCTCCCCCAAGAGCACTACACCCCATCCCTCGGCCACCCCCGCTCCATTGGCCCTGGGGTTACTTCCGGTGCAGGGGTTACCCTGGACACCCTGGCAGCAGTGTGCAGCGCCGAGCTCACCTCCATCTTTGGCACTGCCCCACCCCCTGTGGTGGAGACGTCCACCCCTGCACCCACAACACCTAACCTTCCCCCTCCTGTCACTGTGGTGCCTGGTCCTTCCCCACATGATGCCGCCCCCCCGGTTGACGAACCTGAGGGCTCCACTGTGCAGGCAAGCTAGGGGAGACGCGTGCCCATGTGTCCCCCCAAGGACTTCTATTATGGACTGGCCTTTGGCCTTTGTATATAGTGTGATTTAAAAATTTGTTTTTTATGCTAAATAAAGCATTTTTTTTTTACTTTGAACACTATTGCATTTCAGGTATTGATATTGGTGCTGAGGCTCCAGGAGTTGGTGTTGTGGTAATGTGTTATGGTTCTGAGAAATGTTCTAGTCTGATGGTCATGAGGTGGACCATGGTATCTGCGTGCCATCACAAGGTCTCTGCAAAGAATCATTGGTAGTGTGTGTTATTTTGGTTTTGAGACATTGTCCCAAGGAGTGTTCCTTCCTCTGTGGCACCTGACATCTTCCCTGCAAAGAGTTGCACAATAGTTGTGCTGACCTGTGTCTACATTTCCTTTGTTGGTGACGGATCCCTTCAACTATGGCCATGCCTGCTCAGCAATGTCTCCGGCTGCACCGTCTGTGCCATCCTTGCTAGTCACTGTACTTGTGTATTGAGTATGCTGAAATGCCTTCATGGAGAATTTCTCCCTTTTCAGCACTATGCATGTGTGTACTGCCGGCCTAGCACACATATGGTACTTGTTCTGCAGGGTATTTGGGCACCTGACTCACAATTGTGGGCATTGTATCTGCGGGAACTCTACCCTGTTCCTTCCATGAGAGACAACGTCTTGGTGGCTTGCCCAGCACCTGTACATTCCTATCAGTCCTGGGATGTGCGTGACAGTGTGTGTTCCCTTTGGCTCTCTTAGTTTAGTAGGCAGTGACATGACTATACAGTCTTGTGGCATGATCTCAGTGTGTGTATTGTGCTGCATCTGCCAGGGATGGGTATGTGTGAGAAGTTGGCCTGGCATATGCTGTCTCCTAGTTATAGGGACACCTTGCACCAGTCCAATTCGACTCTTATTGATGATAGGTTTAAGACAACCTTTAAAGAAAGCTATCCTAGTGGTAGCTGTGGAGAGCAGCCTTCAGGCTAAGTCTTGAAGGAGTGTTAAGCTTATTGTTTTACCATAATAACCTCTTGAATAACCAAATGAAAGAGTAGCCCACACAGGTATATATATAAAATATATGTATTTATTCTAGACAGAATCCCACAGTCTCTTTATGAGGCTAGTGGCAAAGTTACAATTCAAACAAGCATTTATAAACACAATAAATAGCACAGGAATCAGCTACTGGTGCAGACCCACGAGGTCTGTGAGAGGTCTCCTTTGGAGAGACTGTAGAGGAGGCCTGGAGCAACCAAGGAAATTCTTAGATGTCGAGATTGTCCTCCGCTCGGGCCCGCAAGTCGAGAGACAAGGGACCACGGAAGGCAGCAAAATGGAGTGCATAAAAGGGAGCCCACGGGCCACTAGAGGGGGCTAGGGTGCTAATCTTTGGCACAGATGCTGCTTGGTGGTTGGCTCAATAATGGGCCAAAGCACAACTTCCCCACTGGTCAGGGTCGTGTGCTACGCAAGAGGTGGCCGGTGTCCTGGGGTATTGGGAATCTCGGCACCCACGTGGTTCACGGTACACAGGTTTGCTGTGCACACTCACTGGCCTCTGGGATGCTTAGGAAACCCACCTCAAGGGTGCTGGAAGTCGTCGAAGTCCATTGGAGCAGCGAGGTTCCAACCGGGTCACTTGCAGTGTTTCAGGTGCCTGCCAAGCAGGGGGATAACTCCTTTATCCCAAGGGAGATTTCTTCCGTCAGCTGGGCAGCAGCAAGTTGAAGGTCAAGACTGTAAAGTTCAAGATTAATCTGAGGCTCTGGGGCCACGTTATTCTCCTTTATCCCCAAGATTAGGGGAGTGTCCAGAGTAGTGTCCACCAATGAGTGGTGAGGCGGGAAAGGGTGGCTACACCCTCTCCCCTTTGTGTGTTTCCCACCTGGGCGAGGGGTAGGATGCCCCTGAACCGGTTCCAAGCGGTGTATGCAGAATGAGGGCTCTGCAGCTGCCTACGTGCAACTCTGAAAGGACATTTGGTGCACCCACCCTGTTCCAATCCACATTATCCTGTCTGGGGAGATGCTAGCACCTCCCTGCCACAGGAGCCCTATTGTACAGCTGGTGAGGCTGGGGTTTTCCCCAGCAACAGCCAGCCAGAGTCGTGTGGGTGGCGGGTAGTAGCCATTTTGTACTACATGTGCACTTTTAAATTGGTGTCTCAATTCTGCCGCTTTTCCCATATCGCCCCTCTAGCAGGGGGGAATCATACCCTCATGCCCATGGCTGGACTGGGGTTATGATTCCTACATGTTTGACACCAAACACGATATGGTTCTGTGTAGCCATTCTCAAGTTATCGCGTTATCGCAATAGACTTATAATGCGGTTAAGAGTATATGGTATGGCTACACTACAAACAACCCAGCAATGATTTTACGAAGGTTGCAGGGAGGCCCTACTCATGTAGGGGTCCCCCCTCACACATACCTCAGCACCCTGCCTTGTAGGATTAGCAAGGCCTGCCATAGGGGTGACCCATGAGAGTACATGTGTTGTAATGGGGTGGGATATAGGGTACCTATATCCCTGTAAGGGGTGCTAGCACCACCTTACCCAGAGTACAGTAGTGGTCTGGTGGTGTCAGTTTGTATGGCTGTCCCAGGGTGGCACAATAAGTGCTGCAGCCCTGGTAGGCCTACTGAGGGACCCATGCCCTGGGTACCTAGGGTACCATCTACAAGGGACTGTCAGGGCACCCTCAGCATCCAATTGGGTTTGTACCTACGGTACTCACATCAGTTTTAAGGTGAAAGCAGATAGGCTGGGGTCCTGGATAGCAGGATCCCAGCCAGACTAGTCAAAAACCACTCAAATACCAGGCAAAAAGTTGGGGGCAACCATTAGTCAGATTCCACCTTCCTACAGTATGTATGTGTTATTTGTCCTCACACCCACATGTGGTGTGTCATGCAGTGGGGGAAAGACATCCATCCTCCTGGGAGTGGGACACTGCTGTCAGTGATGTGTTGTTATGGCACTATCATCATTGTCCAAAGTTAGGGATGCGTACATACACCCATGGAGTTGTGGTCATCTGATAATGATGTACACCCCCCATGTCTCTGTCCACTGCTGGGAGTCCTCTGCACCCACACCCCTGTCTCTGTCCACTGCTGGTAGTCCTCTGCACCCACACCCATGTCTCTCTCCACTGCTGGGAGTCCTCTGCACCCACCCATATATGTCTGTCCACTGCTGGGAGTCATATACACCCACCCCTCACATGTCTGTCCACTGCTGGTAGTTATATGCACCCACCCCCATGTCTCTGTCCACTGCTGGGAGTCCTCTGCACCCACCCATATATGTCTGTCCACTGCTGGCAGTCATATACACCCACCCCTCACATGTCTGTCCACTGCTGGTAGTTATATGCACCCACCCCCATGTCTCTGTCCACTGCTGGGAGTCCTCTGCACCCACAAACATATGTCTGTCCACTGCTGGAAGTGATATGCTCCCACCCCCATGTCTCTGTCCACTGCTGGGAGTCCTCTGCACCCACCCATATATGTCTGTCCACTGCTGGGAGTCATATGCACCCACCCCTCACATGTCTGTCCACTGCTGGGAGTGATATGCACCCACCCCCATGTCTCTGTCCACTGCTGGGAGTCCTCTGCACCCACCCCCATGTCTCTGTCCACTGCTGGTAGGGATATGCACCCACCACCATGTCTCTGTCCACTGCTGGGAGTCCTCTGCACCCACCCCTCACATGTCTGTCCACTGCTGGGAGTGATATGCACCAACCCCTCATATTGCAGGCCACTGCTGGTAGTCATTTACACCCACCCCTGACATGTCTGTCCACTGCTGGTAGTGATATGCACCCACCCCCATGTCTCTGTCCACTGCTGGGAGTCCTCTGCACCCACCCATATATGTCTGTCCACTGCTGGCAGTCATATACACCCACCCCTCACATGTCTGTCCACTGCTGGTAGTGATATGCACCCACCCCCATGTCTCTGTCCACTGCTGGTAGGGATATGCACCCACCCCCATGTCTCTGTCCACTGCTGGGAGTCCTCTGCACCCACCCCCCACATGTCTGTCCACTGCTGGGAGTGATATGCACCCACCCCTCATATTGCAGGCCACTGCTGGTAGTCATTTACACCCACCCCTCACATGTCTGTCCACTGCTGGGAATCCTATGCAGCCAGACAGCCACCCACCCCGTTGGTGCAGTACACTGCTGTCCTGGGCCTACACACACAACAATATAAAGGTAATATGCTGCACCAGGCCGTAGGCCAACATTCATGGCGTGTGTACGCCTTGTATCCCAAATGTACTGGTGTCGTAGGGGTACGTGTGATACGGACTGTACCCCCGCATTCATAGGGTGTGTACGGTCCGTACCACGCGTACCCCTACGGCCCCAATCCAATAGTGATACGGCCCGTACCCACGCTATGTATGTGTGGGTGCGGTCCATATCACTATAGTAGTGGTGCCGTAGGAGTACGCGTGGTACGCCCGCACACATGCTCTGAGGGCGAGTGTACGGTCCGTCCCACGCGTACCCCTACGGCACCACTACAATAGTGATACGGACCGTACACATGCTCTGAGAGCGTGTGTACGGTCTGTACCACGTGTACCCCTACGGCACCACTACAATAGTGATACGGACCGTACACACGCTCTGAGAGCGTGTGTACGGTCCGTACCACGCGTACCCCTACGGCACCACTACAATAGTGATACGTACCGTACACACGCTCTGAGAGCGTGTGTACGGTCCGTACCACGCGTACCCCTACGGCACCACTTCTATAGTGATACGGGCCGTACACACGCTCTGAGAGCGTGTGTACGGTCCGTACCACGCATACCCCCACGGCACCACTACTATAGTGCTATGGACCGTACCCACACTATGGATGTGTGAGTACGGTGCGTATCACTATTGTAGTGTTGCCGTAGGGGTACGTGTACACGTCCACTTCCGTTGTTGCGGGACGCAGGGATTGGTGGACACGCCCCCCGGAGTGACCAGACCCTGGAGGTAATGTATGTCCTCAATATTGTAGGTTTTTATTTGGGTAGGGGGTATGTTTCCTGCCCCTCACCCGCCCTTGGCCCCTGGGTGTTGTTCTCACCTTCTGCGGCATGTGCGTCAGGTTCGGTGCACCAGGTCGTAGGCTAAGAGGGGCGGGATGACACGTAGGATGGGGTCCATAGCAGTTCGTCATGTACCGGGGCTCCGTTTTCACGTCAGACTCAGTTTTCCGGCATTTTTTGGCCGTGAAAAAATAGCTGTGCGGAGTGACGTAGGGACAAATCGTACTTGCTGGTCCGTAAAACGCTGCCTGACTCCGTACGGACGTCGCGTATGCGCTGTCCAGGATCAGACTCGTAGGTATTTTTTAGCCGTACGGTGTTTTGTACGAATCGCATGGAAATGCTAGTTCTGTATGAATCGTACTTGCTGGATTGTACGGTGGATTTCCCGGGTACGAGTCGTACGGAGAATACGCTCCGTACGACGAATCGTACCCGGGTTTTACAGGATTGGAATCGGCACCTTAGTCTCTAGGTGAGGCCTGTCCTTTTGCTTATCCAGTGTTACTCTTTTGTTGGGCTGATGACGGCCAAGTGCGAAAACTAACATCTCTTTGGGCCAGATGTACAACGCATTTTACCGGTCCATTCCTAATAGCGAGTTGCACTGTTATGTAGGAATGTTTTGCGACTGTGAATGCTGTCGTAAAACATTCACAGTTTACCACCAATTTTAAATTGGTGGTAATTCATTCGCAAACAGGAAGGGGTCCCTGAAGGACCCCTTCCCCTTTGTGAATTGTGGCACGAACATTTTTCAGAGCAGGCAGTGGTCCCACAGACCAATGTCCACTTTGAAAAAATGAAAAGAAAACTTTTTATTTTTATTTTTGAAAAGCATCCCATTTTCCTTTAGGGAAAACCGGCTGCATTTAACCCCTTCACTGGTAGTAGGCCTCCCCCTCCTGTGCTGAGCCTTTTTTTTGCTATTTGGGGTAGTTCGCGCTTAGGCCCCTGTAACATTTTGACCACACAAGGTATCGACGCCAAATTTGCGTCCTTTTCTTCCAACATCATGGGGATTCTAGCGGTATCAAGGGTTTGTGGATTCCCCTGGAGGGGACCCAGAAATTAGCCAAAATACAGCTAAATTATTTTTTTGAAGGGAAAATGGGAAAAAAAGGCTACAGATAAAAGCATCTGTTTTTTTCCCTGCAAATAGTATCAAAAAAAGGGTTGTGGTGCTGGAATCACCATCTTCCCAGCTTTCATGGACAAGCAGACTTTTGTCAGAAAACTAAAATTCTTTACACAGTTTGGCATTTTTCTGGGACATAGCCTATTTTTACAATTTTTCGTGCTTTCAACCTCCTTCCAGTTAATGGTAGAAATGCGCGTGAAAGCAATAATGGATCCTGGACAGCTATACAGTTTAGAAAAGTAGACAAAATTCTAAATTCAGCAAGGGGTCATTTGTGTAGATCCTTCAAGGTTTATTTATAGAAACTAACCGTTGAATATAGGAAAATTGAAAATTAGTTGAAAAAACAGCCATTTGTGTCAACGTTTTCACCTGTAACTTCTTCTAATTATGACAGCTGTTTGAAAGCAATATACCATTACATCCGCTGGACTTTTCTGGTTGTGGGGATATATACTTGTAGGTTCACCAAGAACCCGACGAACCCAGTGCCAATAACTGAGCAGCGTCTTGCAAAGGTTTTTTATTATGTACCGGGTATATAGCAATTCATTTGGGAAAATATATACATGGAAAAATCGGTATGAGAGACACCTATGTATTTCTGAAATTGGAACAAAAAATATAGAGTTTAGAAACAGTAGATATTTGCACATTTCCGAAATTGTGAATACCCATACTAGCATGAGAATTATAGTTGCTCTACAATTCTGTGTTACCCTAAGTCTCCCGATAAAAATGGTACCTCAGTTGTGTGGGTAGGCCTAGTGCCCGCGACAGGAAATGTCTCAAATTGCAACGTGGACACACTTTATTTTTACAGTGAAAACTGACCCTTTTTTTGTAAAGTGCCTAGCGGGGAAATTTAAAACCCTAGCTCTGCCGGCACCTAGGGAAACCTAGCAAACCTATACATTTTTTCAAACTAGACACCTAGGGGAATCCAGGATGGGGTGACTTGACTGCCCACCAGGTCCTATTACCAAGAATCCTTTGCAAACTTAAACATTTGGAAAAAAAGCATTTTCCTCAAGTTTCTGTGGTGAAAAGTTCTGGAATCTGTGTGGATCCACAAAATTCCACCTACGCCGCGTTCCCCAAAGTCTTCCAAGAAAAATGGTACCTCACTTGTGTGGGTAGGCCTAGTGCCCCGCGACAGGAAACTGCCCAAAACGCAACGTGGACACACCAAATTTTCACATTGAAAATGGAACCTTTTTTTGCAAAGTGCCTAGCTGTAGATTTTGAACCCTAACTCTGCCAGCGCCTAGGGAAACCTAGCAAACCTATACATTTTTTTAAACTAGACACCCTGGGGAATTCCGGATGGGGTGATTTGACTGGCTGTCACCAGGTTCTGTTATCCAGCATCCCTTGCAAACCTAAAATTTGTTTTTAAAAAAACACATTTTCCTCACATTTCTGTGGTGGAAAGTTCTGGAATCTGCGTGGATACACAACATTCCACCCACTCCGCATTCCCCAAAGTCTTCCGAGAAAAATGGTACCTCACTTGTGTGGGTAAGCCTAGTGCCCGCGACAGGAAACGGCCCAAAACGCAACATGGACACACCACATTTTCACAGTGAAAACGGACCCTTTTTTTGCAAAGTGCCTATCTGTAGATTTTGAACCCTAACTCTGCCAGCACCTAGGGAAACCTAGCAAACCTATACATTTTTTAAAACTAGACACCCAGGGGAATCCCGGATGGGGTGTCTTGACTGGCTCTCACCAGGTTCTGCTACCCAGAATCCCTTGCATACCTAAAATTTGTTTTTAAAAAAACACATTTTCCTCGCATTTCTGTGGTGGAAAGTTCTGGAATCTGCGTGGATCCACAAAATACCACCTACGTGGCGTTCCCCAAAGTCTTCCGAGAAAAATGGTACCTCAGTTGTGTGGGTAGGCCTAGTGCCCGTGACAGGAAATGGCCCAAAACGCAACATGGACACACCACATTTTCACAGTGAAAACGGACCCTTTTTTTGCAAAGTGCCTAGCTGTAGATTATAAACCCTAGCTCTGCCGACACCTAGGGAAACCTAGCAAACCTATACATTTTTGAAAACTAGACACCCAGGGGAATCCAGGATGTGGTAACTTGACTGGCTCTCACCAGATTCTGTTGCCCAGAATACCTTGCAAACCTCAAAATTTGTCCAAAAAAACACATTTTCCTCACATTTCTGAGGTTGAAAGTTCTGGAATCTGTGTGAAGCCACAAAATTCCAACCACCCCGCGTTCCCCAAAGTCTTCAGAGAAAAATGGTACCTCACTTGTGTGGGTAGGCCTAGTTCCCGGGACAGGAAACGGCTCAAAACGCAACGTTGACACACCACATTTTCACAGTGAAAATGGACCCTTTTTTTGCAAAGTGCCTAGCTGTAGATTTTAACCCTAACTCTGCCAGCACCTAGGGAAACCTAGCAAACCTATACATTTTTTAAAACTAGACACCCAGGGGAATCCCGAGTGGGTTGACTTGACTGGCTCTCACCAGGTTCTTTTACCCAGAATCATTTGCAAACCTAAAATTTGTTTTAAAAAACACACAGTTTCCTCATATTTCTGTGGTGGAAAGTTCTGCAATCTGCGTGGATACACAACATTCCACCCACCCCACGTTCCCCAAAGTCTTCCGAGAAAAATGGTACCTCACTTGTGTGGGTAGGCCTAGTGCCCGTGACAGGAAACGGCCCAAAACGCAACATGGACACACCACATTGTCACAGTGAAAACGGACCCTTTTTTTGCAAAGTGCCTAGCTGTAGATTTTGAACCCTAACTCTGCCAGCACCTAGGGAAACCTAGCAAAACTATACATTTTTAAAAACTAGACACCCAGGGAAATCCCGGATAGGGTGACTTGACTGGCTCTCACCAGGTTCTGTTACCCAGAATCGCATGCAAACCTAAAATTTGCTTTAAAAAAAAAAAACACATTTACCTCATATTTCTGTGGTGGAAAGTTCTGGAATCCGCGTGGGTCCACAACATTCCACCCACCCGGCGTTCCCCAATGTCTTCCGAGAAAAATGGTACCTCACTTGTGTGGTTAGGCCTAGTGCCCGCGACAGGAAACGGCCCAAAAAGCAATGTGGACACACCACATTTTACAGTGAAAACTGACACTATTTTGCAAAGTGCCTAGCTGTAGATTTTGAACCCTAGGTCTGCTGGCACCAGGGGAAAAATAGCAAACCTATGCATTTTTGAAAACTAGACACCCAGGGAAATCCAGGATGGGGTGACTTGTCTGGCTCTCACCAGGTTCTGTTTCCTAGAATCCCTTGCAAACCTCAAAATTTGTAAAAAGAAAAATACATTTTCTTCACATTTCTGTGGTGGAAAATTCTGGAATGTGTGTGGATCCACAAAATTTCTTCTACCCTGCATTCCCCAAAATCTTCAGAGAAAAATGGTACCTCACTTGTGTGGGTAGGTCAAGTACAAACAACAGGCAAGGGCCCAAAACCTATTGAGGCGACAGCTAAATTACCTATCACAAAACAACCTGGTTTTGCAAGGGGGGTCCCAAGAGTTTTTGGCCCTGGGCTTGGCGGCCATCTAGGGAAACCTAGCAAAGCCACACATTTCTGAAAACTAGACACCAGGGGGAGTCCAGCAAGATATGGTTTGCGTTGTTCCCCCAACATTTCCCTACCCAGAATCCCCTGCAAACCTCAAATTTAGCTGAAAAAATCACCTTTTTATCAAATTTCTGTGTTGGAAAGTTCTGAAATCTGTGTGGATCCACAAATTTCCTTCTACACAGCATTCCCCCAGGTCTCCCAATAAAAATGGTGTCTCACTTGTGTGGGTGGGTCAAGTACCCTTGACAGGCTAGGGCCCAAAACGTATTGAGGAGACATCAAAATTACCTCTCACAAAAAAAATGGTTTCGCAAGGGGGGTCACCTGGGTTTTTGGGCCAGGGGTCAGCGGCCATCTGGGAAACCTACCAAACCCACACATTTCTGAAAACTAGACACCCGGGGGAGTCCAGCAAGGTATGGCTTGCGTGGATCGCCCTGTGTGGGGAAGTTGTAGGATCACTGGGCTGACACAAATTTCCTACCACCCAGCATTTCCCCAGGTCTCCCAATAAAAATGGTACCTCACTTGTGTAGGTAGGCATAGTGGCTGCAACAGGAAATTACCCAAATTGTACTGTGGAGACTTCAAAATTACCTATAACAAAACTACCTGGTTTTGGGGGGGCACCTGGTTTTTTGGCTCTGGGCTCACCGCCATCTAGGGAAACCTACTAAACCCACACATTCCTGAAAACTAGACACCCTGGGGAGTCCAATGAGGTATGACTTGCATGGATCCCCCAACGTCAGCCTTGGTGTTGTCCTATATCATATTGACCCTATCTTGGGCTTATATGTATCTGTTAGCATTTTGGAAGAAATCCGCGAGAGGCGAGGTCGGGGTAAACCAGATTTTATTTTATGAAATACGCGTTTTGTACGTTCAGCCAATCTGTAGGTAAAATAAGGGTAATAACGGGATTCCTTTTCTTTGATACTCCCAACTCCTAGCGACTTTCTCCTTCAATCACTGGATGGTCTTCCTCTTTCTGTCCCAGGGTCGGAAGAGATCTTGGAAGGACTCGGGAACCCCAAAAGAAAATATGAAAGCAGGGGGTAAGTATTCTTGTGACGTAGTGGATATAAGGAAAGGGATTGAGGGATCAACCCAATCAAACCAGTGCCACACGTCTAGCGGAGAGGAGTGAAGTTGTCGGGTTGGGGTTTAAGCTATGTACAACGGTCGGTAAGCGGTTGGCATCTCTATCCACCTGGCCTCTCCCGCCTCCCTACCCAGCCCGCGAACCGCTTTCGTACCTGTGTCAGCCACGCTCTGGGAGCGTGGCTCGTGAAGCGTGTTCCCGGTGGCCTCCTGGCTCTCCCGCCATCTCTGGGCTCTCCTCCGCTCCTCCTGGGCTAGATGTTTTTCCCCTGCAGCTCCACTCTCCATCTCGGTCTCTGTTCTTCCTTACTCCGCTTTCTCCTCGTTCTTTTCAACCTCCGGTGATAGCACACACCGTCTTCGGGTCCTCGTGCTCTCTTGTTGGTCCAAAGGTGGCGACGTCATCACTGGGGGTGGAGTCCGCAACTACCGGGTCACAGTTAAAGGGACCAGGGCTTATTTCTGTTAGGTCCGGTTGGGAGGAATGGAACCAATCATCCTGTCGAGGAGAAAGAAGAGGTGCGATAACATCCTGTGCCTCCCACCAGTCTCTTTGC
This sequence comes from Triturus cristatus, assembly GCF_964204655.1. Taxonomy (NCBI): domain Eukaryota; kingdom Metazoa; phylum Chordata; class Amphibia; order Caudata; family Salamandridae; genus Triturus; species Triturus cristatus. The sequence goes on from NC_140579.1 coordinate 153,047,145, forward strand.
TGATCTGTCGTTTCCCCAGGTATACCCGCCTTGTGACACTCCTGCTCCCCTGGAATCTCCCGATTGGGGAGAGGGAACACTCAAGAGAGATAGTCCGCGCTACTATTGTCCACTCCCCTGCGGTGTTGAACAATAAAGGAGAAGGGTTGGAGAGAGAGAAACCAACGGAGAACCCTGGGGTTATGAGCGATGTTACGGCTCATCCATTGTAGGGGGGCATGGTCTGTGTACAGGGTGAAATGGTGCCCCTCTAGGTAGTAACGCAGCTTATCTATGGCCCATTTCACTGCCAGGCATTCGCACTCAATAGTGGGTTATTTATTTTCCCTGGAGAAGAGTTTCCTGCTTCTGTATACTATTGGGTGATCTATACCCTCCGGGGATAATTGGGAAAGAGCTGCCCCTATTCCGTGGTTTGAGGCATCAGTATGTAGTAGAAAGGGACGGGAGAAGTCGGGGGAGGACAGTACTGGGCTTGTGGTAATGGTGCGTTTTAGGGTCTGGAAGGCTTCTAACATGGGTACTGTGGGGTGTACAAGACCTGTGGTTTCACTTCTTTCTGTAGGGTGTCTGTCAAAGGGATGCCACCTCTGAAAATTGAGGAATAAAATGCCTGTAGTAGCCTATTAGGCCAAGAAATGCTCTCATGTCTCTTTTAGTGGTTGGAAAAGGGGTATCTGCAATAGCTCTGACCTTTTCAATTTGCGGGGTAATCATTCCATGTCCTAGAACGTACCCCAGGTATTTTACTTTTTGGTAAGCGACCCGGGACTTCTTGGCATTTATGTGCAACCCGGCTGTCTTTAGGGCTTGTAGTATTGTTTTTAGGTGTTGTAAGTGAGTTTTCCAATCCGGGCTAAAGACCACGATGTCGTCAAGGTATGCCGATGAAAAGGAGTGGTAGTTTTGCAACACTGTGTTCATAAGTCTCTGAAAGGTTGCTGGGGCTCCATGTAGCTCAAAAGGGAGCCCTGTAAATTCATAGAGACCGTCTGGTGTTGAGAAGGCGGTCTTCTTTCTGTCTTCTTCCCTCTAACGACGTGATGTAACTGGCTTATCCTAACTTTTCAATCAGCTCGTCTATTCGAGGAATAGGGTATGCATCGAAGGACGAGATCTCGTTGAGGGCCCTAAAGTCCATACAGAACCGAAAACTGCCGTCAGGCTTGGGAACCATCACAATCGGAGCTGACCATTCACTTCTCGATGGTCTTATCACTATTCCTTTTGTGTAGCGTTTCTCCTGGCGGCAGGGATTCTGTAAGGACATTGTTTTATCACTCTTCCGGGGGGTGTCTCGAGTCTATGTTCTGCAAGGTTTGTTTTACCTGGAATGTCAGAGATCATAGGTGCGAAGGGACTCAGGGCTTCTTCCAATTCTTCTTTTTTTTGTGGGGTGAGGTCGTCGTTGACCACCAATTGTTTTATCGTACTGGAACTACTGGCAAGCGTAGGTACTGTGAAAGTGGCAGTCTTATGTATGGGTCCCAACCATTTCTTTAGCAGGTTTATGTGGAACGTCTGGGTGCGGCTAGGGGTCATTTGTAGTTTATGCATTGTTTTTCCAATGGTGGAGATGACTTTATAGGGGCCTTTCCACTCAGTTTAAAATTTCTGGGTGGATGTCGGCAGCAACACCAATGCCCAGTCGTTTACATGTAGGATCCTCCACTTCTTCCCCCGGTTATAGTAATGAGTTTGTCGTTCCTGTGTCTTCACGAGGTGGGAATAGGCTAGGTCCCGGAGTTTTCCTCTCTTCGTCTTAAGGGCTTGCATATACTCCAGCATCCCTCTGGTCATCTCCAGGAGGCTTCGGGGTTGTCTTCCATAAAGCATCTCAAAGGCCGAGCAGCCAAGGCAGCTCTGTACTTGACTTCTTATTACGTACAAGGCCAAGGGTAATCGTTGATCCCATTCCTTGCCCTTCACCTCCAGCATTTTCCTCAGTGTAACCTTTAGTGTCCTGTTGTACCGCTCAACGAGTCCGTCGGTTTGGGGGTGATATACTGCTGTCTTGATGTGGCGCAGGCAAGGACTTGGCACACTTCCTTCATGAGGCGAGACACAAAGGGAGTGCCTTGATCCGTTAGTATTTCCTTTGGGAAGCCTACCCCGGAAAACAGCTCCAAGAATCTCTCGGCTATATTACGTGTGGTGGGGCTGCGTAACTTGTATGCCTCTGGCAAACGAGTGGCATAATCCACTATTACCAGTGCATAAATGTTTCCCTTTTTTGTGCGTGGCAAATGGCAATGGTCCTATCAAGTCCATCCCTACTCTCTCGAATGGGGTGCCTATAATAGGGAGAGGCTGTAGGGGAACTGCTGGTGGTCGGTGGGTATTTCTTATAACACATGATTGGCAGTGTATTTTTATATCCTTGTAGACCCCTGGCCAAAAGAAATGTCTCAATACATTTTGGGTGGTTTTCTCTGCCCCGTATGTCCAGCCGTAAGATGGGAATGGGAGAAGAACATGATCTGATCTCCGAAGGATAGAGGTACTAATAGTTGCTGGGGTTCAGTGGGGGACGCCTGTCGATACAGTAAGCCTTCTTTGATAAGGAAGCGTGGATATGTAGGGGTGGTGTTATCTTGTGAGCTATGTGCCTGTTCCCATGCATTGTATAAAGTTGCATCGTTGGCCTGGGCAAATTTAAAGCTGCGATCCAAGAGCCACGGTTCCGGGGTCGCTAAAGCCGGTACCGTACTGGTGAGATCACTATCTATTTCTTCCTTTCTCCCTGCTGCCTGTAACACGTGTCTAAAAAGATTGAGGAACTCTGGATTGTCTGTCCCAATTATTAAATCCTCTGAAATGCCTTCTAATACGGCCACCTTTATGCTACCCCTTAGCCCATCAGAATGAGTGAGGGATATTAACGCTAGGGCATATGGTTTAACATCGCCATGCACGCAACGGATATGTACGGTTGTGTCTGGCAATATCTGTTCTTGGGTAACCAACACCCCCTGTATAACTGATTGTTTACTCCCAGAATCGAGAAGAGCCTTGATAAGCTTACCATTCACCTGTACAATTACATGAAATGCTGTCCCCATTTCGGTCGTATACATAATAGACCTTGGAATATAACTCACTTCCATGGGTTCCTCCGTTGGTTTTCTCCGAGGGCACACACAAACGATGTGCCCCCAGTCCCCACACTCAAAACACTGGGGTCCTTTGACACTGGGTAGCTCTGGTTTCGGTTGGCGTGGTTTTATCGATTCTGATGGTGGTCTCGGTTTCTTCTCCACCCTTATATTTTGGTGGCGTATTCTCTCTGAGTCCTATACCACCACCTTGGGCTGTGCCCGAGAATATGTAGTTGCCATTTCTATGGCCTGTGCTGCTGTCAGATGGGTGTGTTGGCACAACCACGTCTGCGTGATATAAGGGAGGGCATCCAAATACTGCTCTAAATACATTTTCTCCATTATATCCTCTTTGGTGCTGGCAACCGGGGTTAACCATTTGTCGGCCGCCATTTTTAATCTTAAAAAAAAAGGGTTTTCAGGTTTTCCCCGGGTGCTCCTCTTTCTTTACGGAAAAGCACCCTATAAGCCTTGGCGTCCAGGCCGAGGTGATCCAGTATTATGGTCTTTATCTCTCCATATGAAGTGTCCCCAGTGGCATTGGCCACTTGGTATGCCACTTGTGCCTCTCCCGTTAGCAGCGGTGCTAAAAAGAATGGCCATTTATCCAAGGGCCAACTACATCCTCTTGCTACTCGCTCGAAGTTAGTCAGGAATGCGTCTGGGTCCTCTCCGGCTATGTATTTTTGTAAGGAAACTCCAGAGGGGGGGGGGCGTGGCTTGTACTCCGTACCTCCCGAAAAGGGCTTACTGGTTGCTCGGTTACCATTTTATGCAGTCCATCTGTAGGAGAGTAGGGTCTGCTATCCTATGGTCACCCCAAATTTTTGCTTTTTGCTTCACTGGTTTTTGACATATTGAGGCTGTGGGCCTGCCAATCAGACCCCCAGCCTGCTGTTCTCTCTACTAAATTAAAACTATGCACCCTAGGTGCATAACCAATTGGAAGTGGATCACCCTGTCAGCCCCTGTACCAGTGTACACTAGGTACCCAGGGCATTGGTGTACCCAAGGCCTGCCAAGGGCTGCAGCATGTATTATGCCACCCCAGGCTTGGCCTAACAATTTGACACAACTGGCTGATCACTCAGCTGGGGTAAGTTGGTGTAATCACCTCTTACTTAGGTGTAGTATACCTATACCTAACCTTAAATGGGACACCTGGTAACCTATAAGTCACTCCTATGGCAGGCCTTAACAATCCTGAAGGCAGAGTGCTTGGTTCCATGTGAGATGGTGCTCTGGCATGAGCTGAGCCTGTCTGCAGTGGTCGGAACAACTTCCTTCTACTGTTTCCAGATATCGTCATACCATATACTCTTAAGTGCATTATGAACCTCGCGGTTAAATGCTATCTTTGGTTTGGCTTTATCAAAACATGTCGAGTAAGGTGTCATACGAATTGGAATACTAACCCCTCGCCAATTCTGGCGACGGGGTTAGCATTCCACCCTTCTAGAGGGACACGACATGTACAGTGCCTGAAACCCGGGTAAAATCAGACATAGCCTCAGCTCCACAAAATGGATGCTGCCACCACAGACACAAGTCTGCCCTCCTGCTGCTGGGAGTCCTTCCAGCTTGGGAGGTGTGGACAAAGGGTTTCCTGCCAGGGGAGGTGCGTGCACCACCCCAGACAGGATTTTGTGTATTGGTCAGGTAGGGCTTGAAAGAAACCAGACATGCCTGTGGCTCACAAGGAGCCTCGGTGCATATGCCAGTTCAAACCGGTCCTGGGGCACACCAGTCCCGGGCCTGGGGCGAGCTGGACAAAGGATTGGGGGTGTAACCACCCTCCTTCCTGGTCCCACCCATAGGGAGGGACCTAGCAGGTAGTCCGGCCCCTAGAATCCGAATAAAGGTAGGAGCTGTGTCCTAAGACTTCAGACATCCTGGAATCAACTTAAAACTAAGAAGAAGACGGGAACTTCGACGCTCTGCTGCACAGAGGACTGAAGCCAATCTCCCCTGTGGTCAGGGAGTGACCACCTTGCTAACGCAAGCACCATCCAGCGAATCAACGTCTGCTTTGCCGCCGCCTCCCGCCGGAGCCCGAGCCCAGAGACTGACAAGACCTGGACCTCCAGACCTCTCACCGCCCGATCCACAGTCCCTGCAAAGAGGAGACCCGTGGAGGCACCGAGACACGTGGAGCCAGCCATCTTGAAACGACTACGACAAGCTGACCAGTGCAACAACCGAGGCTCCCTCCAAGTTGTGCTTTGGGTCCTGAGAAGCCCAACCCTCGAGCAGCATCTGCACCAAAGGTGAGCCCTCCAGCATCTCCACGATCTGCGTGGGGCCCTTCTGCATTTTGCCACTCGACGCGCCTAACCGGTTGCTGGCCCGCTGGCTAGTGGCCATCTTGGCGACGAAATCTACGACAAACACCGCTGGTCTGGTTGCTCCAGACTGGCCCTTGCTCCCCTCCAAAGGAGCAGTTCCTCTGACCTTGCTGGTCAGAACCATCAGCTTAAACTCCTTGCCTACAACAATTGCTTTTGCCAAGGCTTGTTTGCTTCGATCAAGTCGCCGACACTGCCGACAGCGAGAGCCTGCGTGGGACAGCTCGTGACTCGACTCCTGGACGTCGTCGACCTTCAGGGACCACGTGGCTGCAGAGTCAAGCTACACCTTCCTTCCTGTTTGCACCCGACATCGCCTGGTACCCACCTGGTGCCACGCTGGTCACTGGCTAGTGACTGTGAACACTGTCCCCTCTGCTTTCAGGTCTTCAACATCTCCGATCCACTCTTGGATCCACTGCATCTCTTCCCGACCGACCGCCTGCAGCCCTTTTGTCTACAGGCCCCACGGAACAGATAGAAGAAACCCGACGCACTTCGAGGCCTATGCACCCGCTTCCTGTGGGTGAGGTAAAGCTGGCACACCTGTGCCCAAGTGTAGTATTACATCTCTAGTGCCTGTGTTCCAAATCTTAAGTTCCTAGGTCATCCGGAAGATTCCTTTTGCAGTAACTTTGTACTTTTTACGCACCCATTGAAACCTATGGGAGCACGCGTGTGACTATTTGCTCTGCACACGCCACCCGTGGACCTCCTGGTCACTAACTGACGTTAGCTCCTTGTAGGCCCAGCGATTCTAGAGGCCCTAGGCCTTTTCCCTTTTCTGTTCGTGGTACTTATACCACTATTTTAGTATATGGTTCGAGTGGCCACCAGGGCCTATCCATATAAAGTGCAACTTCTGTGTATTCTGTGATAATCTTGTTTGACGATTTGTGCTCCTGTGCTCATAAAGAGACTAGGGGTTACTTTGAGAAATAAATACATATATATTTTGAATATATATCTGTGTGGTGTCCTTTCATTGGTATAAAAGGGGGTTACTATTGGTAAAACAGCCTGCTTAACACGTTTCACGAGTTTAGCCTCAAAGACTGCTTAGCCTACGCTACCACTAGGGCAGCTAGTCCGAAAAGGTTGACTTACAACCACACCATAAGGGTTGCTTGGCATGGTACAAGGTGATCACTTTAACTAGTGAGCATCATATACCAGGCCAACTTCTCACATTGGTGAGCAGCGGTTGGATTTGAGCTTGCTGTGTTTTACCATTGTAATCTCTTGGTTACCAATTGAAAGATCACATAGGTACCTGTAGGTACATATAAAACAAGATTAGATATACATAAGTTCTACTGAACTTAGTTGTTGTAGAGCAAAGGGAGTAGCACACCCTGACTACAACTACTAGATAGGTTTAGTAGGTAAACCCAAGTGTAGGTAGATTGCAACACATCCACCCACACTTAAGAGCAATGGCTGGGGCAGAGGGGTCCACTGTACCCATCTCTGTTGAGAGTGACCCCCCGAGGGCACCATCCATCTATGCTACCCTTAATCAAAATGAGCTCAGGCAGCTGGCAACTCTTAGAGGCCTTAAACAGCCCAAGAACCCTACCTCTGCTTTGCTCAGAGAGCTCTTGCAAGAAGATGAAAATCAAAAAGAGCTCAGGAAAGCTTCCCAGTTAGCCCCCTTAGGGACAGGAACAGGAGGCCCCCCTTCTGAAGATGCCACTGAAGTACCCCTTCCCAATAGTCACCCCTTAGATGGGATGCCTACCACAGAGGATGAGAGTGAAAAGGATACTGACAGTAGTGAGGATGAAGGGAGAACTAGCCCAGTGCCAAGTGTTATACTTGGCCCAGCTAAACTAAGGCTATTGGGGACTGACAGTGGGTTCACCCCACTGGACCTCCCCAGTGGACTTAACACAGGGCTTGGAAGGCAAAGGAATCGCTCAGGTGACTCCAATGCTTCCCATGGCTCTAGAGGCTCTCAAGGTCACTCCAGGAGAAGGATGACCACCCCTCAGAGGAGGGAACATGAGGCCAAGATGCAAGAAGCTCAGCTGAGGATCAGGAAGCAGGAGCTAGAAGTAGCCCTGATGGAAGAGAAACTTAGCAAGGCTAGACAGCATAAAGAGAGTGGGTCTATACCCACTGGTGGCAGCATTGTCCCTAAGGACAAAGATAGGGTTTTCGATAATAGAAACCTGTCTAAGGTTGTGCCCCCCTACAAAAGTGGGGATGACATCCACAAGTGGATAACTGCTCTTGAGAGGGCCTGCAAAGTACAGCAGGTTCCTGAAGACCAGTGGGCAGCAATCCTCTGGCTCTCCTTTGAAGGAAGAGGCAGAGACAGACTCCTCACTGTTAGAGAAGAGGATGTCAGAAATTACAGAGTCCTGAAGAGTGTTCTAGTTGATGGGTTAGGCTTAACCACTGAACAGTACAGGTTAATGTTCAGAGACACCCAAAAGACACAGACTCAGGACTGGTCTGAATACATTGAATGTGCCACTAAGGCTCTGGAGGGTTGGTTGCTGGGAAGTAAGGTATCTGATTTTACAGGATTGTATAATTTGATGATGAGAGAACAGATTTTAAATAACTGTCAAAACCAGCAACTGCATCAACACTTGGTTGACTCTGATCTGACCTCTCCCCAAGAATTGGGAAAGAAGGCAGACAAATGGGTCAGAACCAGGGTTAAGCAAAAGAACCAGAACCAGGGCCAAGGGGGTGATCAGAAGAAAACAGACCAAAAGGGTGGAGATCAGAAACCTAAAGACCAGAAGTCTTCAACAGGGCCCCAAACTACTACTAAGGAGGGTGGGTCCCAACAGTCCAAAAAGAAGAAAGAAGGTCAAAAGAAACCCTGGTGCAATCATTGCAAGAATACAACTCACTGGACTAGTGATTGCAAAAAGGGTGGAGCCCCCAACACTGTTGCCCCTAAGGCACCTGCTCCCAGTACTACTGTTAGCAGTGTTGGTCCCCAGACAAAGGGTGTAGTGGGAATCACTATGGGAACTGAAGGAGATTCTGACTTAGACAGAACCCTGACACAGGCAGTCTTGATCTGTGATGGGGACATTGATTTGTCCCTGACTGTGAGCCCCAGTAACCTGGGCAAGTACAGACAGACTCCTTTAATTAATGACAAAGTGGCTCAAGCCTACAGGGACACATGTGCCAGTGTCACTATGGTGACACCAGGCTTTGTGGACCCTGGACAGTACATACCAGGTGAGAACTACCTGGTGACCAATGCCAGCAATGCCACTACTTCACATAGTGTGGCAGTTGTTAACTTCTCATGGGGAGGGGTAACTGGCCTCAAAAGGGTTGTGGTTAGTGCAGACCTCCCAGTAGAATGTTTGTTGGGCAATGACCTAGAGAGTTCTCTATGGTCAGAAGTGGAGTACAGGACTCATGCAGAGATGTTAGGTATATCATCACATGTCCTTGCTGTGACCAGGTCACAGGCCAAAAAGTGCCTCACTGAACCACAGGTCTTGGATCCTGGAACAATGGACCAAGCACCTACCAAGAAGAAGAACAGGAGGGTCAAGGCTGTGCCTTCCCCCCTGCCTCAGAGTGATGATCAGCCTTCCCAGGAAGCTGATCTAGAGGACCCTGAAGGAACTGTCCCTGAAGAGCTTGAACCTGACCAGGTTGAGTTTCTGGGGACAGGGGGACCTTCAAGGGCTGACTTGAGGCAGGCTCAGTTATCCTGTCCCTCTCTTGAACCCCTCAGACAGCTGGCTGCTGCTGAGGCTGCTGGGAATGCTCAAGGTACCCATAAAGTGTATTGGGATGAAGGGCTCCTTTATTCAGAGGCTAGAGACCCCAAGCCTGGTGCAACCAGGAGGTTGGTTATACCTCTGCAATTTAGGGGCTTCCTTCTTACCTTGGCCCATGACATTCCTTTAGCAGGACACCTAGGCCAGAACAAGACCTGGGACAGACTTGTCCCTCACTTTCACTGGCCTCATATGAATGAAGATACAAAGGAGTTTTGTCGCTCCTGTGTTACCTGCCAAGCCAGTGGCAAATCAGGTGGCACAACAAAGGCCCCCCTGATACCACTACCTGTGGTGGGGGTTCCCTTTGAAAGAGTGGGAATAGACATAGTGGGTCCCATGGATCCTCCCACTGCATCTGGGCACAGATTTATACTGGTGGTAGTGGATCATGCCACCAGGTATCCAGAGGCAATTCCCCTTAGGACCACTACAGCTCCTGTTGTGGCCAGGGCCCTGCTGGGAGTATTCTCCAGAGTGGGGTTTCCTAAGGAGGTAGTATCTGACAGAGGTACCAACTTTATGTCAGGATACTTAACAGCTATGTGGAAGGAATGTGGTGTCAACTACAAGTTCACCACCCCTTATCACCCACAATGCAATGGGCTTGTTGAGAGATTCAACAAGACCCTAAAGGGTATGATCAAAGGATTACCTGAAAAGCTCAGGCGAAGATGGGACATCCTTCTACCCTGCCTTCTGTTTGCTTACAGAGAGGTCCCACAAAAAGGAGTTGGCTACAGCCCCTTTGAATTGTTGTTTGGGCACCCTGTGAGAGGCCCACTGTGTTTGGTGAAGGAAGGCTGGGAGTTACCTCTCAAAAAGCCTAAGCTAGACATAGTGGACTATGTACTTGGTCTCCGCTCCAGGATGGCTGAGTATATGGAGAAGGCATCCAAAAACCTTGAGGCAAGCCAGGCCTTACAGAAAGCTTGGCATGACCAAAAGGCTGTCTTGGTTGAGTTTCAGCCAGGACAGAAGGTATGGGTGTTGGAGCCAGTGGCCCCAGCAGCACTCCAAGACAAATGGTCTGGACCCCATACAATCCTGGAAAAGAAGGGAGAGGTCACCTACTTGGTCGACCTAGGAACTCCCAGGAGTCCCCACAGGGTACTCCATGTTAACAGACTTAAAGCATATGTTGACAGGGCAGACATGGGCTTGCTCATGGCTACAGATGAGGGACAGGAGGAAGAGAGTGACCCTCTCCCAGACCTGTTGTCTCAGAACCCTGAAGATGGCTCAGTTGAAGGAGTGACCCTTGGAGGCAACCTCACTGCCCATCAGCAGACTGAATGTAGACAGGTTCTACAATCATTTTCACATATGTTTTCCTTGATACCTAGTCAAACTGACTGGTGTACCCATGTGGTGGACACTGGTGACAGTCTGCCTGTAAAGAACAAACTTTACAGACAACCTGACCACGTCAGGGACTGTATAAAGGCTGAGGTACATAAAATGCTGGAATTAGGTGTCATTGAACCCTCAGAGAGCCCCTGGGCTAGCCCAGTGGTCCTGGTCCCCAAACCTCACACCAAAGATGGCAAGAGAGAGATGAGGTTCTGTGTGGATTACAGAGGACTCAATGCTGTCACCAGGACAGATGCACACCCTATTCCAAGGGCAGATGAGCTCATAGACAAACTAGCTTCTGCAAAGTTTTTGAGCACATTTGACTTAACAGCTGGCTATTGGCAAATCAGATTAGCTGAGGAGTCTAAGGCCAAAACAGCATTCTCAACCCCAGGTGGGCACTACCAGTTTGTGGTGATGCCCTTTGGTCTGAAGAATGCACCTGCCACCTTCCAAAGGCTGGTGAACCAAGTCCTTACTGGGTTGGATGACTTTTGCGCAGCATATCTTGATGACATTGCTGTCTTTAGCTCCACCTGGGAGGATCACCTGATCCACCTGAAGAAGGCTCTTGAGGCTCTGCAAAGGGCAGGCCTCACTATCAAGGCTACTAAGTGCCAGATAGGGCAGAGTAAGGTTGTATATTTGGGCCACCTTGTAGGTGGAGGCCAAGTTCAACCACTGGAGAGTAAGATACAATCCATCAAGGACTGGTCCCCTCCAACCACCCAGACTCAAGTTCGAGCTTTCTTGGGCTTGACTGGGTACTACAGGAAGTTTGTTAAGAACTATGGGTCCATTGTGACTCCTCTTAATGATCTGACATCCAAGAAGATGCCCAAAAAGGTTCAGTGGACAGTAAGCTGTCAAAAGGCATTTGATGACCTGAAGGAGGCCATGTGCTCTGCACCTATCCTGAAAAGTCCTGACTACTCCAAAGAGTTTATTGTCCAAACAGATGCTTCTGAGTTGGGTGTGGGAGCTGTGCTGTCACAACTTAATGTAGATGGTCAAGACCAACCCATTGCTTTTATTAGCAGAAGGTTGACCCCCAGAGAGAAGAATTGGTCAGCTATTGAGAGGGAGGCCTTTGCTGTGGTGTGGGCCCTGAAGAAGCTGAGGCCATACTTGTTTGGCACTCACTTCAAGATTCAGACCGACCACAAGCCCCTCTTGTGGCTAAATCAGATGAAGGGTGAAAACCCCAAACTGCTTAGGTGGTCCATTTCCCTACAGGGGATGGACTTTACAGTGGAGCACCGGCCAGGTACTGACCATGGGAATGCAGATGGTCTCTCCAGGTACTTCCACTTAGGACATGAAGACGAGACTGGTCAAGGCTAGTTTAATGTCCCAGCGTTTGGGGGGGGGTTGTGTAGGAGAGTAGGGTCTGCTATCCTATGGTCACCCCAAATTTTTGCTTTTTGCTTCACTGGTTTTTGACATATTGAGGCTGTGGGCCTGCCAATCAGACCCCCAGCCTGCTGTTCTCTCTACTAAATTAAAACTATGCACCCTAGGTGCATAACCAATTGGAAGTGGATCACCCTGTCAGCCCCTGTACCAGTGTACACTAGGTACCCAGGGCATTGGTGTACCCAAGGCCTGCCAAGGGCTGCAGCATGTATTATGCCACCCCAGGCTTGGCCTAACAATTTGACACAACTGGCTGATCACTCAGCTGGGGTAAGTTGGTGTAATCACCTCTTACTTAGGTGTAGTATACCTATACCTAACCTTAAATGGGACACCTGGTAACCTATAAGTCACTCCTATGGCAGGCCTTAACAATCCTGAAGGCAGAGTGCTTGGTTCCATGTGAGATGGTGCTCTGGCATGAGCTGAGCCTGTCTGCAGTGGTCGGAACAACTTCCTTCTACTGTTTCCAGATATCGTCATACCATATACTCTTAAGTGCATTATGAACCTCGCGGTTAAATGCTATCTTTGGTTTGGCTTTATCAAAACATGTCGAGTAAGGTGTCATACGAATTGGAATACTAACCCCTCGCCAATTCTGGCGACGGGGTTAGCATTCCACCCTTCTAGAGGGACACGACATGTACAGTGCCTGAAACCCGGGTAAAATCAGACATAGCCTCAGCTCCACAAAATGGATGCTGCCACCACAGACACAAGTCTGCCCTCCTGCTGCTGGGAGTCCTTCCAGCTTGGGAGGTGTGGACAAAGGGTTTCCTGCCAGGGGAGGTGCGTGCACCACCCCAGACAGGATTTTGTGTATTGGTCAGGTAGGGCTTGAAAGAAACCAGACATGCCTGTGGCTCACAAGGAGCCTCGGTGCATATGCCAGTTCAAACCGGTCCTGGGGCACACCAGTCCCGGGCCTGGGGCGAGCTGGACAAAGGATTGGGGGTGTAACCACCCCCCTTCCTGGTCCCACCCATAGGGAGGGACCTAGCAGGTAGTCCGGCCCCTAGAATCCGAATAAAGGTAGGAGCTGTGTCCTAAGACTTCAGACATCCTGGAATCAACTTAAAACTAAGAAGAAGACGGGAACTTCGACGCTCTGCTGCACAGAGGACTGAAGCCAATCTCCCCTGTGGTCAGGGAGTGACCACCTTGCTGACGCAAGCACCATCCAGCGAATCAACGTCTGCTTTGCCGCCGCCTCCCGCCGGAGCCCGAGCCCAGAGACTGACAAGACCTGGACCTCCAGACCTCTCACCGCCCGATCCACAGTCCCTGCAAAGAGGAGACCCGTGGAGGCACCGAGACACGTGGAGCCAGCCATCTTGAAACGACTACAACAAGCTGACCAGTGCAACAACCGAGGCTCCCTCCAAGTTGTGCTTTGGGTCCTGAGAAGCCCAACCCTCGAGCAGCATCTGCACCAAAGGTGAGCCCTCCAGCATCTCCACGATCTGCGTGGGGCCCTTCTGCATTTTGCCACTCGACGCGCCTAACCGGTTGCTGGCCCGCTGGCTAGTGGCCATCTTGGCGACGAAATCTACGACAAACACCGCTGGTCTGGTTGCTCCAGACTGGCCCTTGCTCCCCTCCAAAGGAGCAGTTCCTCTGACCTTGCTGGTCAGAACCATCAGCTTAAACTCCTTGCCTACAACAATTGCTTTTGCCAAGGCTTGTTTGCTTCGATCAAGTCGCCGACACCGCCGACAGCGAGAGCCTGCGTGGGACAGCTCGTGACTCGACTCCTGGACGTCGTCGACCTTCAGGGACCACGTGGCTGCAGAGTCAAGCTACACCTTCCTTCCTGTTTGCACCCGACATCGCCTGGTACCCACCTGGTGCCACGCTGGTCACTGGCTAGTGACTGTGAACACTGTCCCCTCTGCTTTCAGGTCTTCAACATCTCCGATCCACTCTTGGATCCACTGCATCTCTTCCCGACCGACCGCCTGCAGCCCTTTTGTCTACAGGCCCCACGGAACAGATAGAAGAAACCCGACGCACTTCGAGGCCTATGCACCCGCTTCCTGTGGGTGAGGTAAAGCTGGCACACCTGTGCCCAAGTGTAGTATTACATCTCTAGTGCCTGTGTTCCAAATCTTAAGTTCCTAGGTCATCCGGAAGATTCCTTTTGCAGTAACTTTGTACTTTTTACGCACCCATTGAAACCTATGGGAGCACGCGTGTGACTATTTGCTCTGCACACGCCACCCGTGGACCTCCTGGTCACTAACTGACGTTAGCTCCTTGTAGGCCCAGCGATTCTAGAGGCCCTAGGCCTTTTCCCTTTTCTGTTCGTGGTACTTATACCACTATTTTAGTATATGGTTCGAGTGGCCACCAGGGCCTATCCATATAAAGTGCAACTTCTGTGTATTCTGTGATAATCTTGTTTGACGATTTGTGCTCCTGTGCTCATAAAGAGACTAGGGGTTACTTTGAGAAATAAATACATATATATTTTGAATATATATCTGTGTGGTGTCCTTTCATTGGTATAAAAGGGGGTTACTATTGGTAAAACAGCCTGCTTAACACGTTTCACGAGTTTAGCCTCAAAGACTGCTTAGCCTACGCTACCACTAGGGCAGCTAGTCCGAAAAGGTTGACTTACAACCACACCATAAGGGTTGCTTGGCATGGTACAAGGTGATCACTTTAACTAGTGAGCATCATATACCAGGCCAACTTCTCACACCATCTATCTGGGCAGCGATAGTATCCTTAAATACATCTCGGTCGGCCTGGGCTGACGCCATCTGCGGCTCGACGACCCACTCAAGCTTTTCCTGACCCTTGATCAGGTGTTGGATCAGCGAATCCATCTTTTGTACACAGATGGGCTATCCTATGCCTGCATTCTCCACCACTGTTAGTGTTTTGGAAGAAATCTGCGAGAGGCGAGGTCGGGGTAAACCAGGTTTTATTTTATGAAATACTCGTTTTCTACGTTCAGCCAGTCTGTAGGTAAAATAAGGGTAATAACGGGATTCCTTTTCTTCGGTCCTCCCAACTCCTAGCGACTTTCTCCTTCAATCACTGGATGGTCTTCCTCTTTCTGTCCCAGGGTCGGAAGAGATCTTGGAAGGACTCGGGAACCCCAAAAGAAAATATGAAAGCAGGGGGTAAGTATTCTTGTGATGTAGTGGATATAAGGAAAGGGAGTGAGGGATCAACCCAATCAAACCAGTGCCACACGTCTAGCGGAGAGGAGTGAAGGTGTCGAGTTGGGGTTTAAGCTATGTACAACGGTCGATAAGCGATTGGCGTCTCTATCCGTCTGGCCTCTCCCGCCTCCCTACCCAGCCTGCAAACTCTCGTACCTGTGTCAGCCACGTTCCTCCGGGAGCGTGGCTCGTGAAGCGTGTTCCCGGTGGCCTCCTGGCTCTCCCGCCGTCTCTGGGCTTTTCTCCGCTCCTCCTGGGCTAGATGTTTTTCCCCTGCAGCTCCGCTCTTTGTCTCTGTCTCTGTTCCTGCTTACTCCGCCCTCTCCTCGCTCTTTCCAACCTCCGGTGATACCACACACCGTCTTCCGGTCGTCGTCCTCACTTGTTGGTCCAAAGGCGGCGACGTCATCACTGGGGGTGGAGTCCGCAACTACCGGGTCCCAGTTAAAGGGACCAGGGCTTATTTCTGTTAGGTCCGGTTGGGAGGAATGGAACCAATCATCCTGTCGAGGAGAAAGAAGAGGTGCGATAACATCCTGTGCCTCCCACCAGTCTGTTTGCTGATCTGTCGTTTCCCCAGGTATACCCACCTTGTGACAGTATGTTAGCGCATAGGCAGGTGTTTTTTTCTTGTAGTATTTCTCTGATTTTCTCCCCTGCATCATCTGCCTATTATTTGTTCTCAGTGGTCCCTGTAGATATCCTGAGCCTTAAAAAGTGGTATTTCTAGACCCATCGAAAAGTCAAGGCCCCATTTCCAGGCCCCTACAGATGGCGGAGGAGTCGCTTTCCAAGCCTTAGCAATGTCACGCTTAGCCAGGGTAAAACCCAGGTATAGCAGATGTCTTTTGTACCTGTTACCTCCAATTCTCTCTGTAATGTGAAGCATAGTTAAATGCGGTGACCGTGGAACGTCGCAACCTAGCATCTCAGAGAGACAAGTCAGCACCCCACGCCAAAACCGCGATAAAGCAGTACATTCCCATACTGTGTGGAGGAAAGTGCCCTCTGCCATTCCACAGCACAGACACAGGGGGGATGCAATCTTCCCGGTGTGCTAAAGCCTGTAGCGAGTAAAATATACACAGTGGAGATATTTAAATTGTATAAGACGAAAGCGCGCAGCAATAGCCGTCCCGCGCTGGGACTGAAAAGCCTCAAACCAGTCGTCTTCATCAAGTGGACCCAAATCTTCCTGCCAGGTGTCTCTGGTCTTATTGAGTGTAGTGTGGCTGTTAGTGACCAATGTGCGGTATAGTGCTGTGAATTTGTGCACACCCATCTCGCCTAGGAACACCTTGGCCTCAATGAGATTGAAGTCGGGAATGTTGTCTTGCTGAGCTAGATACGGAAAGAATGCGTGGCGAAACTGCAGATATCTGGAAAATTGAGACCGGGGCATTTGGAATTCGGATTGTAGCTGCTGGAATGACTTCAGGGTCTGACCATGGAGGACAGCGCCAATCATTGAAATACCAATGGCATCCCAACCCACGAATCCCTGCAACTCAGACAATTGTGGTAGAAGGCCATTGCTCCAAAGAGGAGTCTCTTTCGTGAGTTTCCCCCACCACCTCCAGCTTGCGGATCAGAGACTTGTTGATCCAGGCGTAGAGGGCGTTTCCGTAGTCCAGTTTGCTGGTGATGAGCACGTGGCTGACGGCCTTCCTTGATTCGTGGGGGATCCACTTGAAGGTCTTTTGGAGGATTCGCAGGGTGATGAAGCAGCTGGAGGTGACGCGTTGACCTGTCAGGTCATGGAGAGGGAAGAGTCAAGTACGATGCCAAGGTTTCGGGCATGGTTCGTGGGTGTGGGGGGGATGCCAAGGGCGATAGGCCACCAGGTGTTGTCCCATGCCGAGGAGGAGGGTCCGAGGACGAGGACTTCTGTCTTCTCCGAGTTGAGCTTCAGGCAGTTTCTGCTCATCCAGGATGCAACATCCTTTATTCCTTCCTGGAAGTTGAGTCTGGTGGTGATTGGGTCCTTGGTTAGGGAGAGGATGAGCTGGGTGTCGTCGGCATAGGATACTATGCTGAGTCCGTGCTGTCTGACGATGGCGGTGAGGGGGGCCATGTAGATGTTGAAGAGCGTGGGGCTGAGCGCTGTTCCTTGGGGTACTCCGCAGTTGATTTCTGTGGGTTTGGAGAGGAAGGGTGGTAGTCTGATTATTTGGGTGCAAGACCACTGACTCATTGTCAGTGAAACTGCTCTCCCACCCTCGCAGCTCCACCATTAAGTGAGGCATCTCCTGAGCCCCTGCACTCCCCTAGTGTTGCTGTTCGAGGCCCTCCTCTACCCGCAGGTTATACCTGCGACTCATCCCTGGTGGTCCAGTGGACCTCTGACTCCTTTCTCTCGCTCTGCTTTCTGCCCCTTGCAGCTCCTTTTTTCACCCTTTAGCTCTTTCACCCTTTCACTCTTCTTAGCACTATTCTTCTACTCCATTTTCACCCTTTAGCTCTTTCATCCTTTCACTCTTCTTAGCACTCTTCTTCTGCTTTCTGCTCCGTTTTCACCCTTTATTTTTCCCACCCTTTTTCTCTTCATATCTTTTTCTTTTCCTTTTCGCACTTTTTACTCTTTACTTTTTTTCCTCTTCCCTATTGCTTGCTTTCCCCCGTTTTTCCCGCTGCTGCTGCCCCGCGGCCTCTCCCCCCAGCGCAACCAGCCCGAGCCAGTTCCCCTCCCACCTCCCAGCTGTCCAGACCTCCCCGACCCCTACTTAATGGCAGCCGCGCGCAGCGGGCATGCAAAAGGCAAGCCCGTCTGCGCCC
Source organism: Triturus cristatus (assembly GCF_964204655.1). Lineage (NCBI taxonomy): Eukaryota > Metazoa > Chordata > Amphibia > Caudata > Salamandridae > Triturus > Triturus cristatus. The sequence continues at coordinate 153,065,081 of NC_140579.1, forward strand.
ATCGGCGACCCAACCACGACCAGCGCCAGGAGCCCTGGACCTCCACACCGCCAACGCTAACACTCAGCGGTACTCCACGCATTTAACCCAGGCCGCAACTACAACTGCAAGCTAGCGTCACCAGCCGACACCCACGGACCCTTCAGCTGTCAACGCTGCAAGCACACCTGCAGCACCGCCAGGAACACGGACCCAGCTCAACCCGCCTACAAGAACACAACCGAACCGAAGACCCTGTAATTCATCCTCCTCAACGTCCGATTACTCCACAAACACGCCACTGAAATCTGGGACCTCCTCGACAGCACCACCCCGGACGTAGAATTCTTTACCGAAAACTGGACCAACACCACCTCGGGACCGGACATCGCCATCTCCATCCCCCAAGGATACAAGATCTCCTGGAAGGACAGCCCCACCCGCCCAGGAGGAGGAATCGCCATCGTCCACAAATCCACCCTCCGCCTGAGCACACTCCCCGACGAGCCCACAGACCTGATGGAACACCTACACTTCAAGATACAGACCAGCCCTACCACCACCCTCCGAGCAACTCTCATCTACCGACCCCCCGGACCCCTTGAACCTTTCACCAACTCCATCACAGACATCATCTCCCCGCAAGCCATCACATCCACCAACTACACCCTGCCGGGAGACCTCAACTTCCACCTAGACAACCAACTAGACCCCAACACCGCATCCCTCCTGGACAACCTCCACAACATTAGACTCCGCCAGATCATGATCGAACCCACGCACTCTGCAGGACACACCCTCAACCCCCTCTTCACATCAGGAAACTCCATCACTTTCAGCCACACCATCGAACTCCCGTGGACAGACCATCGATGCATCCACTTCACCTTCAGAACACTCACCATCCACAGACCTCAGCCCCTGCTCCCATGAAAAAACTGGACCAAAATCACCAACAACCAGCTCACCTCCTCACTCGGCAACTGGACCCCAACCACCGAAGAAGACGAAGACCCCAACACCGCAGCCCGAACTCTGCACAGATGGATCTCTGACAGCGCCAACACCAGACCCCCCTCAAGAGGAAGAACAACACACACGCCAAGAAAGCCAGATGGTTTACCACTGAACTTCGAGAGTCCAGACGCACATGCCATTGTCTCGAAAAGGCCTGGAGGAACTCCAAATCCACAGAAGCCTACAACAACTTCAGAACCGCCACCAACGCCCACCACCAACTCATCAGAAATACGAGAAAAACAGCGATCGAAGACGGAATCTCCACACACACACATAACAGCAAAGAACTCTTCAGCATCATCAAGGAGTCCGCCCAACCCACCAGTGAGTCTACTGACATTCCTCCCTCACAAGACCTCTGCAACAAACTCAGCTCCTTCTTCCACCACAAAATCAAGAACATCTACGAAACTTTGACGAAGGCAACCAACACACTGAACCCTCATCAGCCACCCCCGACACCCTGAAACCAACGATTGGCAGCTGGACAGCCCTCACCACCGAAGACACACTGAAGACGATGAAGTCAATCCACTCCGTGGCCCCAACGGACCCCTGCCCCCACCACATTTTCAACAGAGCCTGCCGACACCATCGCACCCATGCTCTGCCACACCATCAACCGCTCCCTGGCAACCGCCACGTTCCCAGACGACTGGAAACAAGCAGAGGTCAACCCCCTCCTGAAGAAACCCTCGGTGTTGGACTTGGCCCTTCTGGCAAGTTCACCCCTAGAACTTTTTGCAGTATCCTAGCCTTTTTCCTGTGTTGTACTAGTGGTTTTAAACCTCTAGGCGCTTTCACACTGTGTCCCAGTGGAAAGCGCGTGCGCTCTGTGTGGTTGAATGAGACTGACCTGCCCTCCCATAGGAATGCATGGGGGATCTGAGTGACCGTGCTAGTTCCTGAGGCGTGGGGAGTGCAGGGTCGAGTTTGATATGTGCAAACTCGTGAGAGTGAATGCTGCGCAATGATGTGTGCGGCGTTACTGTAGCTAGTATAGAGGCGCCACTTCTAGACACTGGCATAAATGTGCAGTGACTGTCTGGCGTGTGATTGGCTGGTGTGCCTGGCTCCAGGAGTCAGGGTGGGTCTGCCCCAGTGGTGGGTGGAGAGCTCTGCAGGTTGATGAGTGGGAGGAGTACACCTAGGACCTGAATAGGGCTGGGCTTTCCCCACACAATGCTGGCTCCACCCCCTGTGGTGCGACTGATGACCCTGGCCTGTTCTGTGAATAGGGAGAGGGGCTGAGCAAAACAAAGTGCTCAAGAACCAGTTGCATCTGGTTCGCCCCTTCCCTGCACCTTGAAACAAAGGTGATCGGTGTATAAAAAGGGGCTGTGACCCCATGTAAAATGTTCTTGTGCTTAACTTGAAACAACCAGGGGCGTGCTGCTGCTGGGGCCCAGGGGAAGGCTTGCCTCCCTGGGCCCTGCCCAGCCCCTGGATGCCTGATGGACTTTGTGGGACCTTTTGCTTCTGTTTCCTGGATCTATCAAGGACTTTGTGGGGTCCTGAACATAGCGCCTGGAGAGCGCTTTATCCTAATTTCCCCCAGAGAGAGGAGCTGGGGCTGTGCAGCGTCGCGCTGCTGAGAGCGAGAGAGAGGGAATCCCCAGCGTAGGGATTCCCCCATGATGTGTGCCTTGCGGGTGCCCACCCCGCTTATTTCGTTGCTTTGGGTGCGCAGGTGCCCACCCTGCGTCTTCGTTTTGGTTTCCTGATCAGTACGGGTGCCTACCCCGCTTATTTAATTAGTGGTATGCGTGGGTGCCCACCCCGCGATTTGCCGTGTTGGGCGGGTGCCCACCCCGCCTTGTGTCTTGGATTTGGAGGGAGCCTACCCCTCGTACAAAAGAAATCACCGCCGCAGGCCGGGAGTCTCCGCAACGTCATCTCTCCGCCGCGCTGGGATTGGCCCAGCGGGAGAGAGTGCGTCCACGTGACCAGAGGCTCGTCCAGGAAGCCGCGCTGTGAGTGGAGGAAGCGGACGGGAGCCTACCCCGCGCTTCCCCGAGGAAAGAAGGGAGGCCGAGTCCGCGGCATCAGGAAGAGCCCCGAGTGGTCCGAGGAGAGGAGTCCTGTCGAAGCCCCGGTGAGTGAGGGAGGGGGGGTCACTCCACCGCGAGGGCCTGACCTCTTGCTGAGTCCCCCGAGCGGGACTCCGACGCTTAACCGGGCACAATTGTTCCGAGAGCCCCGAGAAGGCTCCAATGTTACGGGGCCAGCATTGTGTGCTTTAGAGTGCTGGTGCGCTCCAACGTTACGGGGCCAGCATTGTGTGCTTTAGAGCGCTGGTGCGCTCCGTTACGGGACCAGCATTGTGTGTTTTAGAGCGCTGGTGCGCTCCAACGTTACGGGGCCAGCATTGTGTGTTTTAGAGCGCTGGTGCGCTCCAATGTTACGGGGCCAGCATTGTGTGTTTTAGAGCGCTGGTGCGCTCCCACGTTACGGGGCCAGCATTGTGTGTTTTAGAGCGCTGGTGCGCTCCAACGTTACGGGGCCAGCATTGTGTGCTTTAGAGCGCTGGTGCGCTCCAACGTACGGGGACATTGTTTAAGAGCATACATGGTGCCAACGTTCTGGGGGCATCTTTTCCTTCTTAAAGGATCCAGTGCGCTCCAGGGGGACATGTTATTTTCTGAGCCAGATGGCTCCAACGTTTTGGCATATTGTCTCAGGGGCCATTGAGAGCCCATGCCTCCTAGGTGCCTTCCACAGCTGCGCAGCACTTAGTGCCAGCTGCAGCGTTTAGGCCCTGTTCTTGTCCCCAGCTGCCCAGCAAGTGGTGGGCAGCTGCTACGTTTAGGTTTTGGCGCAACCTGGACCCTAATTGAATTTAGGTGTTATTGTGATTTATGTGCTAACGTGATTGGGTGTTAGGAAATGTACTGTTATAGCATGTTTTGCGCACCCTGTGTTTTATACCTCTACATAGGATTTCTGCCTAGGAGGTTGTTCTACCTGTTTAGGATGATATTAGGAAGATAATGCTTCCCTGTGTGATGTACGCCCCTAGTGTAGTTATACTTAGGTGGCTAGGTCTAATGCGTTAAACTAATGAGAAATTGCATAATGTGTTTAGGCCCCTGTGATGGATGCAGGATAGGTTTTATACCTGATGCTAGTGTGATGACGCTGATGTCATTATTGCGCCAGTAGTTACTGGTTGTGCTCTCCCCTGCTAATTTGTGTTACAGTTAGTATATGTTCTATATGTACAATTGGTGATTTGTGCTGATTCTGACAGTGGTCCATGTGGCCCTGTCCCGTGTAAATAGTCCCTTGTAAAATTCTGCCCAGTGCCAGTTGGCACAGTGTAAATTGTGTGAATATTATCCAATGTGTTTTGGTATAATACAAAGGCTATTTTTATATATAACCATGTGTGGAGTTTCCTTTGTGGTGGGCCTTGGGTTTTGTTGCTGGGTGCGCGCGCAAACGCTTTACACATTGCCTCCGGGATAAGCCTGACTGCTCGTGCCAAGCTACCAAGGGGGTGAGCAGGGGTTATCTTTGGCGTGTTACTCCCCAGCCCTGACTAGAGTGGTGGTTTCTGCCTGGCTTTGGCGCAAGCCCTAGCCAACCAGAAATCCCATTTCTAACACTCGGCAGACCCCACCGACCTCAGAAACTACAGACCCCTCTCCCTGCTCCCGTTCCCAGCGAAAGTCATCGAGAAAGCCATCAACAGCCAACTCGCCACACTCATCGAAGAGCACAACATCCTCGACTCCTCCCAATCTGGCTTCAGAAAAAAATACAGCACAGAAACCGCCCTCCTTACCGCAACAGATGACATCCGTTCCCTACTGAACAAAGGAGAAACAGTAGCCCTCATCCTCCTCGACCTCTCAGCGGCCTTCGACAGTCTCCCACCGCACCCTAACACGCAGACTCCACGACGCAGGGATCCGGGACAAGGCCCTCGACTAGATGCACTCTTTCTTCTCCGGCAGAACGCAGCGAGTGAGACTCCCTCCTTTCCTCCCAGACCCTACACCAACCACCTGCAGAGTACCCCAGGGGTCCTCCTTCAGCCCCATGCTCTTCAACGTCTACATGGCTCAGCTCGCCCCCATCGTCAGAATCCACAGACTCAACATTGTTTCATACACAGATGATAGCCAACTCATCCTCTCCCTATCCAACGAACCCAACGCAGCCAAACAAAACTTTCAAGAAGGCATGAAAGCTGTCGCCAAATGGATGAAAAGCAGCTGCCTACAACTCAACACCGACAAAACAGAAGTACTTATCCTGGGCCCACACCCCGATGCCTGGAATGACACTTAGTGGCCCCCCGCCCTCGGAAGCCCACCTACCCCCACGGACCATGCACGCAACCTTGGAATCATCCTGGACTCTGAGCTCAAAATGGACCAACAGATCAACTCCGTCGCATCCTCCTGCTTCCACACCCTCCGCCTCCTACACAAGACCTTCAAATGGAACCCCCTCGAGCACAGAAAGACCGTCACTCATGCCCTCGTCACCAGCAGACTCGACTACGGCAAAGCACTCTACGCCAGAATAAACAAAAACCTCACCCGCAAGCTACAAAACATCCAGAACACCGCCGCAAGACTGGTCCTCAACCTGCCAAGACACTGCCAGATATCCCAGCACCTGCGCACACTCCACTTGCTCCCCATAGAGACTAAATTCACCTTCAAGCTCCTCACCCATGCACACAAAGCCCTCCACAACACAGGACCAGCATACCTGAACAGCCAACTCAAATTCCATGCACCCCAAAGGACCCCACGATCAGCCCAGCTCTCCTACGTCGTGGTCCCCCGCACCAGAAAGACCGGATCAGGAGACCGCTCCTTCTCTTTCCTAGCGGCAAGAGCCTGGAACGCCCTACCACTCCACCTCAGACAGACATCACTCCCCATCTTCACCAGAAACCTCAAAACTTGGCGCTTCGACAGACCCCCTCCTTGATGGACTGAAACCTGCACCTCCACTTCTCCTCAGCGTCTTGAGATCCTTATGGGTGAGTAGTCGTGCTTAACAAACACATGATTGATTGATTGATTGGGTTTTGCTGGTGAGGAATGAGCAGATACAGTAAAGGGCGGTTCCTTGTATGCCGGCGTCATGGAGTCTGGCGGTGAGTGTGCAGTGGGAGACTGTGTTGAATGCTGCAGAGAGGTCGAGTAGGATCAGGGCTGTGGTGTGTCCTTGGTCGAATAGGGTGCGGATGTCGTCTGTGGCAGAGAGTAGGACAGTTTTGTTGCTGTGGTTGCTGTGAAATCTGGATTGGGAGGGGTCAAGGATGGAGTTTTCTTCGATTAATTTGGTTAGTTGTGCATTGACGGTCTTCTCTGTGACTTTGACCATGAAGGGGAGGAGGGAGATGGGTCGGTAGTTTTTGAGGTCGGGGGGGGGCTCTGCTGAGGACTTCTAGAGGAGGGGTCTGACTTCTGCGCATTTCCAGTCATCAGGAAAGGTGCTGGTCTTGAAGGTGGTATTGATGGTGTGTCGTAGTTCGGGAGCGATGGCGGCTCTGTGGAAAATGTGCGGGGGGCAGGGGTCCATGGTCTCTCCTGAGTGAGTGCCTGCCTTTCATGGTCGAAGGGGTGTCTTCGGTGGTGACTGGGGTCCAGGAGGAGATGGTGGGCTGGATTGCGTTGCTGGAGCAGGAAGTGTATTCGGGGTTGGGTGTTTGGTCGTTGAAGTTGTCGTAGAGTTCCTTGATTTTCCAAAGGAAGTAGGATACGAGCTTGTTGCAGAGGTCCTGGGAAGGGGTGATGTCAGTGGATTCGCTGGGGGGCTTGCTGAATTCCTGGATGAAGAGTTGCTTGGAGTTGCCGGCGTTGGCAAGGATTTTGTTTTGGATGAAGGTCCTTTTGGGGGATCTGATGCATTGGTGGTATTCCGTCATGGTGTTTTTGTAGGTGGTGTGGTCTTCTGGCATTTTGCTGTTTCTCCAGTTCTTCTCAAGATGTCTACCGGTGCGTCTGGATTCTTGGAGGTTGGTGGTGAACCAGGTGGCTTTTCTGGGGCGTTGTCTGTCGGATTGTATACTGGTGCAAGCTTGTCTGCGCAGCTGGAGATCCATGTGTGGAGTTCTTTGGCTGTGAGGTTGGTGTCGGTCTATGTGGGGGGGAGTGTCGAGGTTGAGGGTGGAGTTGAGTTGTTCCTCAGTAACTTTGCTCCAGTTCCTTCGTGGGGGGTCGCGATGCAGGTTTGGGCAGCGTGGGTTTGTCGACGTGGAAGTGTACGCAGTGGTGGTCTTTCCAAGGGGGTTGCGTGGTGTTGGATGTTGTTGCCTCCTTTGAAGATGGGGTTGAGGGTGTGTCCTGCCTTGTGGGTGGGCGTGGTGATGAGCTGTTTCAGTCCGATGTTGGCAAGGTTGTCCAGGAGGGTGGTGGAATTGGAGTCGCTGGGGTTGTCGAGGTGGAAGTTCAAGTCTCCGATGAGTATGTAGTCCACAGAGGCGATGGCATGGAGTGCGATGAGGTCGGCGATGGTAGTGGTGAATGAAGCGCGGGGTTGGGGGGGTCTGTAGGCAAGGGTGCCGCGGAGTGAGGTTCTGGGGTGGTCTGAATCTGGAAGTGGAGGTGTTTGGTGGTGAGGAAGGGGTCCTTCATCATAGAGGTGGAGAGTCGAAGGGAGCTCTTGTGTACAATGGCGAGTCCTCCTCCTGGGCGGTTGGTGTGGTCCCCCCTCTGGATCATGGATCCATCGGTAATGGCGGTGGCGATGTCGGCCGCGGAGGGGGCATTGATCCAGGTTTCCATATAGAAGGCGACGTCTGGTGAAAGGGTGTTGAGGATGTCCCAGATCTCTACGGCATGTATGTGCAGGGAGCACACATTGAGGAGGATGCACGTCAGGGCTTCGGTGTTGTTGATGTTAGATGCAGGGGGCCATGGGGGTATGTCGGAGGTGAAAGGTTGGCGGCAGTGACGGCAGGAGAACTGGCCGTGGGTGGTGTTCCGCATCGATTGCTGGCAGTTGTTTCTTCCAGGGTTGACTGCGAGGAGGGCAGTGGAGTTGTAGTAGTGGGAGGTCGTAGATCCAGGGTTCCTGGCACTGGCCGCGGTCATGGACGGGGGCAGACGGGTTTGCATTAGGCGCGCCTTCGGCGCGTCCGCTGCGCGCTTTCACTGCGAGCATCGGCTGCGCAGACCTGGGAGAGAATAGAGGGGAATCGAGGTTGGTGTAAAGCCTACAAGAGATTGCACTTCGGACTCACTAACCTGTGTACTGATGAAGTGTGTAGTGTTTAGTACAACAGTGTAATTAAAGTTCTTTATTTCTTGTACAGACAACCACCAGGCTGGGCATTAAGATTATTGTGTCTATTGGTTGATTGTTGAGTGCTGAGTTAGAGAAGCCCAACATCACCATGCTGAGAAGCCTGTGACTGCTTGTCCTCTTGCCCTGAGGGTTAACTGAGGTAAAGATTGTACTTGGTCCAGTTACCAGAGCCTTAGTTGGACATACCCTGAGACATGAGTGGAAAGCGACCTCAAACCTCCACAGTTGAGGCCTGTTAGCCGCCATCTACTCGGGTGGCACCCGAACATGGTCTGACATTTAGTACTTTATTTGCACTTATAAATAATTAGATCTAACCATGTGACAGTAACATAAAAAAGTATTTTAAAATGTTTGAATTATAATTAAATCTATGTGTAAAGTCTTTCTTCACTGCCTACATTCTTCATGGAGACCATGAAGAGGCACAGATGTTGTGGCCCCAGAAGTGCATGTAACAATTTTTCTTTAAATATTTATGTTAAAGTTAAGGTGACGTTCAACTTTCTTAATGGTTTTAGGGGATATATGGGAAAAATGTGGAGACTGGTTGTTCATCATTTTTTAGACATGCTTGGGCAGTGAGGACAAGGACTGTGCAGGTTTTGATAGAAGACAACGGAGATTGTTTTTTTCATCTTTGAAAGAGGTTTTTAGGGCGAGGGATGGTCATTAGTGTAATATCTAGTCCTTCCTTCTTATTGTTTTCTCACTTTTTATGGTTTAAATCTTTTTATTTGCGATTGCCCCCAAAAAATAACAAAAGCCACTACCTACATCCACTGGCCGGTGGGGAGACAATATGATGTTAATTATTCATAGGTGGTGTGAAAGAGGATAGGTCGCACACTTTCACAGGCTTACCAGGGGATGAAGCATGTATTATGCCACCCCTGGGAAGCAGACTAAATCTGACACCACAGGCCTGCTACTGCAGCCTGGGTGAGGTAGTGTTAGCACTCCTCACTGAGATATAGGTTCACTATATCTGTCCCTGCACACATATTTAAACCTATCAGTCACCCCTAAGGCAGGCCCTATCAATCCTGAGGGCAGGGTGCTTGGTTTCCATGTGAGGGGGTGCCTCTGCCTGAGCAGGGCCCCTCTGCAGCTCTCAAAGTCTATTCTCTGGGGCTGTTTGTGAATGCGGTCAAACATTATACTCTTAAGTGCATTATAACCTCGCGGTAAATGCTAACTTTGGAATGGCTTCATCAAAACATATCGTGTTTGGTGTCAAACACTTTGGAATCATACCCCCACACCAGTAACTGGTGTGGGAGTATGATCCCACCCTTCTAGAGGGATAGACATGCACCTACTGTGGAAACACTTTAGAATCCTGAAGAGCCCTGGCATCACAAAATGGATGCCACCAGTCACAGACGCTGGGCTGCCCTCCTGCTGATGACCGAAACTCGCAGTGGAGGAGGCCCAACAATAGGCATCCTGCACTGGGGAAGCAGTAGGCTCCTCTGTGCATACACCAGTTCAAACCGGCTCAGGGGCTACCTGCCCCTGCTCTGGCGTGAAACTGGACAAGGGGAAGTGGGTGTAGCCACCCCCTCCCCTGACCTTCCCATAGGTGGGGTCATAGAGCTAGTTCCTCCCTTCCTTTCAGTATAAGTTAGGGAACCCTTGCCATTGCAAACTAGATATCCCTGGACGACGCTCTGAAGAAGAATCCTGGACCTTCGACGTTCCATTACCTCTGGAAGATGGAAGAATCTCCCTTGGAGTCAAGGAGTGACTCCCCTGCTTGGCAAGCACCAAATCTTGCAACCAACGGTCGCACACTTTCCCGCTCCCGCCGGAGTCCGAAGTCCCTGCAGCCCAGGAAGAGGATTTCCTAACTCCTCCAAGGCCATCGTGAGTCCCCAGTGACGCTGAGGCAAGTGGACCCCACGAGTGACGAGGAACCACAATCCCTGGGTACCGGGCACTATTTTCGAGTACAACCCCTTCACGATGTTCTAGGAACCTGTGCATTGGACCACGTATGGTCCAAGCATCCTGCAGGAATCCCTCTGAAGGCCTACCCCATACCGAGGCCTACCCCATACCGAGTGACCGTGGGCCACTGTTGAGTGAATCCTCCTGAGGCGTCTTCGCGATCCCTTGCCGGTTGGCTTGTGGGTCCCCAGAAGACTTTTCTACAGTTCCAAAGGGCTCCCCTGGTTGCTCCAGGCCTGCCCTGACTTACCCTTGCTGGGTGAGTCCCTCAGACCTTGCTGGTCTGCACCGCTGACTTTTTATCCTCTCCACAAGACTTGCTGTTACCAAGGTTTGTTAGCTCCAATCTGGTCACCGACACTGCAGTAAGCTGTAGACTTTGTGGCACACACTGAATCCAGCTCCTGGTCATCATCGATGCCTCCTGGACCTCGTGGCTGGAGAGTCAAGACACCCATGGATCACCTGAAATCACCCGACGACTGTGGGCATCCATCTTCCTTGCCCCGGGTCACTGCCAAGTGACTTTGAACACTGTCTCCTCTGCTTTCAGGTCTTCCTTCTTCTGAATCCAGGCTTGGATTCCACCAGACACTTCTCCTGTCTTCACAAGCAGCAAGTCTTCTTTGGCTCCCATTGAAAACGACGCTGCGACCCGACACCAAAAGACACCTATGCACCCGGCTTCCCTGGGTGAGGTAACTCCAGCACTACGGTGCTCCTGTGGGTGTTGGATCTAGAACTACTTACCCTGTAAGTGACTTGCTTGTAGACTCTCCTGAAGTATTCTAAAACTCTTAATTTCGAATCGCGACTTGCTCCATTGAAGTCAATAGGGATTCGCGGCTGTGTTTTCACACTGCATGCGTCTCCCGTGGGTCCTTTACTTACCTGCCTTGGGTGGTTTCGTGAGGCCTCAGCACTTCTGAAGGCTCTAGGCCTTGTCCCCTTGCAAGTCGTTATCTCTAAGTCTCTTTTTTAGTATATGGTCTGGTACGCCCCTAGGGCCCCTGCCATATTTGTGCTTAACTTATTGTGAAATGTTGATTTGTGCATATGTTCCTGACTTCTAATCTCATAAAGAGATTAGCAGAGAGTTGCTAGTAATAAATACAAATATATTTGATATATATACCTGTGTGGTGTCCTTTCATTTAGTGATTCAAGAGATTATAAGGTAAAACAAACTGCTTTACATTCGTCTAAAGACTTAGCCTGAAGGCTGCTCTCCACAGCTACCACTAGGATAGCTTTCTTGAAAGGTTGTCTTAAACCTATCTACCATAAGAGTCGAATTGTACTGGTGCAAGGTGTCCACTTTAACTAGTGAACAGCATATACCAGGCCAACTTCTCACACCCATGTTCTCCAGGGGGGCAGATTATCTCATGTGGGCATGGTCCTCCGTGATAGGGCTTGATTTGGTGAGTAGAAGGACCCGAAGATATTTCAGACAGGTGAGTTCTGTAAATTCTGTGAATAAAAATTATATAGGAATACCCCAGGTTTTGTCGAAGCAGAAAGTTTGTGTGTGAGGCTTGCCATGATTTTCTCCATGCCTACCACCTCCCACGGTCTATGTAGCCACTCAAGTTTAGTTGGGATCCCATCTCTACCCCATTTAGAAAGCAATACTCTTTTGGCGGCGCCCGGTGCTAGGGTGATTGCTCTCCCCTGGCACGATTTGAGGGGATAGGTCAATGGGTTGGGAAGGCCCAGTATAACATAGCTAGGGAATCTGGAGATGTCTGTGTGGTAAATGGTGTCAATGTCCAGTTGTATTGAGTCCCAGAAGTTTGAATCTTCAGGCAGTGCCATACACATGTGTGAGAGTGCCTACCTGTCCACAGAGGTGCCAACAAAGGTTGTCCCCTCTAGACTTCCACTGTGCTACTCTAGCCGGAGTTTAATACCAATAATGCACTATTTTGGGGAACATTTTCTTCCCAGCTGTACTACAGGAGGAAGCTCTGGAGAATTTGTGCTTTAGTTTGGAGTCCCATTGACTCCTTGCTGGGGTTTAATGCTTTGTTTAGGTGTGAGCAAGAAGGAGTAAATGTCCGAGAGCAGACGTTTGTCGGAACTGTGGGTTATGTACCCTTTTTCTAACTTGGTGAGTGGCCTGCTGGCATGAGGCCGAATATGTACTTGACTAAACCAGTGTCGCAGGGCGAGATATTGCCAGTGTGCATCCCTGGGAATTCCGAAATCTGACAAGTTGAGTGAAGTCCATTACTTCCTTCTCATCAAAGAGGTCGCTGATTCTCTTGCAATTAGCCTCTTGCCATGTGATGTAACTAATTCCGTCCCTGGCAGGGGAAAATTCCGGGTGTCCTATGAAGCTAAACTCTTCCACCTCCTGGAGGAGAGGAGGCAGAGAGGTGAACGGCTTCATGAGGAAGAGCATCACGTTGTCTTCATAGAGTGAGACTTTGTGCTCCCTGTCTCCCATCCGGATCCCAGCTATTGTGGGTTGTTAGCGAATGCATTCTGCAAAAGGCTCCATATATAGAGCAAACAATAAAGGCGATAACAGGCACCCTTGACGGGTACCTCTCGTGATCCAGAAGGGTCGGGTGGCAACTCAGTTCACTCTGATGCGCTCTACAGGGCAGCTGTATATACAGTCCACCCACTTCAAGAACTGTTCGCCGAGATCAAATCTGTTCAGTACCAGTTGCAGGTATGGCCAGTGGACCCTATCAAAAGCCTTCTCGGCGTCCACCGACAGGAGCAGGATGGGGTGCTAGGTGCTTTGGATCTTGTCTAGAAGATGGCACATTCGGCGTATCCCATCGCCACAGTTGCATTCCAATATGAAGCCAGACTGGTCTGGATCCACCGGACCTTGTATATATGGGGCCAAGCAGGCAGTAAAGGATGCTGGTGAATATTTTCAGATCAACATTCAGGAGGGAAATAGGGCTTTATGAGGCACAGTTTAACTGGTCCTTACCCGGCTTGGGTATCACTAACACTGCCACCATGTTTATGGTAGGAGCCAGAAACCCGGTGTGGCTAAACAAGTTAAAAAGATGGGTAAGTAGTGGAGTAAGGCTTGTGGCAAAGGCTTTGTAGAAGTCAGCTGAAAAGCCATCATCCCCGGTTGTTTTGCTGGAGGCTAGTCCCTGTATCGCTCGAAGGACTTCCTCCGGGTGAATATCCGCGTCTAGCTTCTTTGCTTCCGAGGCCGATATAGAGGCCACTGGTGCCTGGCTTACATATGTCTCAGCTGCCACTGGGTCTATGGAGTCTACCAAGTAGAGAGTGATGTAAAATTCCTCAAATAAAGCAGCAATGGCATTATCTGTTCGAAGGATATCCCCCTGGGAACTTCTGATCTCCGCAATGTGGCATGCATTAATCTGGGATAAAAGGTGATGTGCTAATAGCTTTCCAGCTTTGTTACCCCCTTCATAATACCGCTGTTTGGTGCATAAGAGGGCATATTCCGCTCTGTCAAGGTCCAGGGTTTTCAATTGTTTTTGCGCGTTAGTGAGCTGGTGTCTGGTTTGGATCGATCATGTGCGCCAATGCACCTCTTCCAGTTCCTTAATCTGTGTTTCCAGGAGGTCTCTTTTGTTTCTTCTATCTTTGTTCAGTCTGGCTGCTATGGCTAAAAATTGCCACCTCATAACCACTTTCAACGTGTCCCAGAGCAGAGGAGCAGAGACAGAACCATCATCATTAATTGCTAAGTAGGCTTGTATGGCCTCTTGAATCTCCTTAATATTTGTGTCGCATGTGAGTAATTTGTGATTTAGCCTCCACATCCTCTGACATGTGGATTCCCCAGATAGCTGTAACACAAGGGTGATCAGAGTGGTCTGAGAGAGCCGCCACCCCTATCATAACCTCCTGCATGTACCGCATGATGTGTGAGGATGTCAGAAAGAGATCTAAGCGCACATATGTTTGATGAGCCGCTGAAAAGAAGGTGTATTCCTGGGCAGTGGTGTCTCCAAGCATCTACCAAGAACATTTATTTTAGGCTTTTGTTCATAGAGTCCGAAAGTGACCCAGAGTGTCCCACCCGTTGTATAGACCTGTCCAGTTAGCGGTCGGGTACTATATTGAAATTGCCCCCCACTATTAGATCTTCATCCGGGGACTCGAGAATCATTGTTTGCGCTTCCCCAAGGAATGTTTCCTGATGTTTGTTTGGGCTGTATATGGAAGCTATAGTGTAGGTGTGTCCCCCAATTGCCACCCGCAGCGCAATCATTCTACCAGGTTTCTCTACATGCGTGTCTAGCACTCTCCCCAGGAAGTGTGTTACTAAAAGGATGGCCACTCCCACCTTCTTCCCGGCCAGGGAGGAGAAATATTTTCAGTCGAACCATTTAGACCGTAGGCATTTCCAATCTCCAATCTCCAATCTCTTTCCAGCTCAGAGGGGCGTGAGCGCTTGTCCTTCCCGGTTCCACACCGCCTTCCCAGTCTCGGTGTCTCTGAGGTCATTGTGTTTCCGATTTGATGCTCTAGGTTCTTCCCTACCTCGAAGTTGACACCAAGCACTTTCTGTGCTTCCCTCAGAGACCTCACCGCATGCATCTCTTTGTTCCAGACGAAGGTCAGTCTAAATGGGTGACCCGGCGATAGCGGACTACTTTCTACCGAAGGTAGGCGTTGGCCGGTTTCAGGGCCTTGCATCTCTGTAGAGTGAGGGAAGAGAGGTCCTGGAAAATGCCCACCTGAAGTCCCTCAAACAATATGGTCATCTTGTCTCGGGTTGCATTCATAATGGCTTCCTTCTACTTGTATGAGTGAAGACACGTGAGATTGTCTTGTGGTTGACCCGGGCCTGATGCCGGTCTTCCAGCTCGGTGAGCGCGCTCTAGGATGATCTCTTTGTCACTCAGTTCCGGCGCAACTTGTCGGTGATCACCCAGTCCTCCAATTTCCCAGCATCGGCTTGAAGTGGCACTCCCTTGATGCGGATGTTGGAGAACCTCGAGCGATTTTCAAGGTCCTTGAGGTAGAGGCACAGATCTTCATTTAGGTCTCTGAGTTCCAGCAGTTCCTGTGCATGTTCAGTTAGTTCCTCTTCTCCATGGTTGCTGGATCTCTCCAGTGAGTTCACACGACTACCCCATTTCCAGGATCTCCGTTCTAATTTGCTTTATGTCTGAGGGCAAATCCTGCCTTAGTTCCGCTAAGTCCTCCCTGAGGGTGCCGAAAAGTTGTTTCAGAAATTGACGGATGATTGGTTCCTCTGTGTTCGCACCCGTAGGGTCGGTTTCTCTCTCCTGGGGAGGGGTTGGCAACTGATCACGGCTATTCCCGTCTGGTTTCTTATTGCCTGTCTTCTGTAGGAGGTCTTTGATGGAGGCATCCTTCTTCGTTCAAGGGGACATCATCATGGGGGCTTGTAAGTCAGTAGAGCCAGGGGCTCTTCTTCCAACTTGCATGGTGTGTCCGGGTTGCTAGCGATTGATCGGGTGAGTCCCTCTCAGTAGTGCAGATTGTATGTATGTTCACCATTTACTCGAGTGGGGGGGGGGGCAGGTCGGTCCCCAAGTTGCTGCTCCGAAGTGGGGTCAGGGGGACTCAGTGCACTGTCACTCCTCCCTTTCCAACGAGCTGGTTCCCCCGGTCTAGGTGCGGCACAAGAGAAGGGCTCTCTTGGGAGGAAAAACAACTTCATTATTTGGATTTCTGCATCTGACTATGATTTTGCTTCAGCAGGAACAGAAAAAATAGACAATGTTTATTGGATTTTGAAATGTTTTGTATGGAACTGGTTTGAAATCATATACCTTGTGTTTCTAAGCATAGTACATGCAATTCTCCTTGAATATATGAGATTAAATTTTTCTAAAAATAGTTGCTGTATGATGTTCTTTTTTCTGATGAATATTTAATGATACGCTTTGGCCTTATTTTGATGAAATAGCAATATTAATCACTGTCATAGTGCTCTTACTATCAATTGATGAATTGCTTAAGTTAAATTTGAAACATTTTTTCCACTATCATTATAACTTGTGAGTGCCGGGGTATACCTATATGCTAATACATGACTACTGGTGTCTTGTGATGAAGGCCCTCTGTGGCCCTTAAAGATGGGTGCCCTCCCTCTTTTAGCATGCTGGGTTCCCTGATCTAGGTGCTCCACTCAGGGGCATGGGGTGCACCTTTTGAGGCCGATTTGTCGACTTGTGTCCCGGGGTTCAGTGCGTCCTGAGCTCTTTAAAGGTGGGTGGTGCTTCCAACCTTTTGTAGTACAGTGGCCTCACGCTGCAGGCACCAACCTCCCCCTACTGCTGCAGGCATACCTGTGGTTCGGGTCTCGGTACAGTCTTCAGGGGCCTTTCCACACAAGCCTCTTGTGGAAAACTGGTAAGGGGTCCAGGCCGCCACCGGAAGCCTCCGCTCCACCTATGATCCCGTGTATCAGGCCACATCCGCCTCTCTCAGCCTGGCATCAGATGCCTGAGTACTCCGCTCTCAGCTCCTGCCTCGGGCCCAGTGTCACGGCGTCTCTAGGCATCACTGTTCGGCATCTCCCGCTGTCCGGGCGCAGAATACTCCAGCCTCAGCCACTCAGGGTTTCGGTCTGTGTCCCGGGAGGGTGTTTGGTCCTGCGATGGCTAATTATCGGTCCTGGCAAGCGGAGCTCCGTGAAGAGGGTCCTACTCCACCGCCATCTTGGACATGCCCCACCTTTTCTCACGTTTTAGAACAAATTTCATGCTTTTGCTGGGAGACACCCAGGACATTGGGGTTCCCTATATCTGGATAGCGTTTCCTCGGGTGGATACCCTCTGTTGTTTGGATGCACTAGTGCAGTCACAAGACCTGTGAGCAATAGTTAGTATGCCCTACCCTGCATCCTGACAAAAAATGAATAAATTCTATATTGTTGTAGGAAAATAAATGCAACCCATAAATACATTTCATTTTCTTATCTTGTTGAGAGTTTTATATGTACAATGAGTAGCCAAGACTTGAAAGCCTCTCCTTATAAACATGGAATGTTGACACAATTCCTTACCTGAGAAAAGTATTCACAAAAACTTCAGGGCCTCAATTAGATGTCAGTGCGACCACCAATGACAGGCCGTCGTGGCGGTCCCACTGACATCCAGGTCATCAGTCTGACCGTGGCATTACGGTGTGGACAGTCGGACCACAGCGGTCTGGGGGACAGGCCCGCTGCCTGCAACATGATCAAGAATCCCGTCGGGTTGGTGGTCGGACTCCTATATCCACCATGAGGGTGGTGCCTGCCCAGGCACTGCCATAGAAATTAGTATGTCCCTTTCCTACTTGCTTTTCATGGCGGTTCCACCGTCTTGGAAAGGCAGCCGATAAAAGACTTTGGGGGCCAAGCAGGGCCCTCATATCCCATGTGCCACTGCTGAGTGGCCTGGGTGCACATGTAGTGCCCCCCACACATCCGTGCACCGTGTGCCAGGCACCAGACGGTGCCTGTCACACGGTGCATGGATGTGCACTAGGTGCCTTTTACTACTGCAGTTTGTGTTGTGGCCCCTTTCCTGGACTGCAAGGCAAGCTGCAGTAGTAAAAGGCACCTTCCAACCGCCTGCACTGCGGCAATATCATAATAAGGCAGGTGGGAATGCCGAATCATTGTCAGACGGTCATCTGCCTGCAGCGATGGCAGTCGGACACTCGTCCGACCGTCATCATAATGAGGCCCTCTGTTTTCTTTTTTAATAAATATTGATTAGCACACTGTCTTTTTTCTAATTATTGCCAGTTGTTTCATATGGTTTTATTTTAAGACAGCAGATGATTTGGTAATTTGTCGAATATTCACAGTAGGAGATGAGACACAAACAAGGCATTTGTTTTTGCTTTACAAAAGACATTTACTTGTGTTTAGATAGCCGAATTAATTTGTATTTTAGAATCAGAATTCAATAGCGAATATTATTCTGAAAGTATGATTTGACAAAAAGATTTTTGATCGTTTTCTTTAATATTTTTTTTTTTACTTGATTGGTGCAGCCATATTAGTACCTTATTTTTCATCAAAAACACCTATATTTTATATTTTATTATTTATATATCAATTTAGGTTTAAAAAAAGTATAAAACAGAAACATATAAGTAAAGATTTTGTTTTAAAATACGAGGTAAAAAATGTGAAGTAGTGACATGCAAAGTAATGGTCATTTGTATAAGCCTATTATGCATGTGAAGTAGTGGTAACAAAGTAGAAAATGTGAGGTGGTGACTCATGACGTAGGTGTGTGCAAAGTAATGTCATACAACTGTCAACAATAGAAAATGTTCCAATTCCGGGAGAGACTGCTTAGACTGGAGGGGAATCCACTGAATTAATTTAGTATGGGAAAGGAATTTCGCTCGAGGATTGCTATGCAAATGTAGCATTTTCAAGTATTATGAAGTAATGCACTTACCTTGTTTATGCTTTCCAGGTTCAAGTCTATTTAGAAGCATGTTATAGTTTTATGAATCAACGTCAATATTAATAGACTTGTTTTCATTTATTTGATTTATTTATTTTAACACTGTTGATCCTAAGTACTTTACAACAACTAAACCGTATAAACCGAGTACCCAGCTAATGATTAGCAACGATCAGGTTTAATACTGATAAGAAATAGACAGCAGATATCTCCTTTATCAAAGTCTTAAAGTCAAGAAATTGGTACCCAGTATCAATAATAAAAAAGGTTGTTTGTTCCATAACCAAGGGGGCATTAGCACAAATGACAATGGTGGACGAGGAACCAACATCACATATCTAAGCGCAAAGAACATAAGGCGAGAACAGAGATAGAGCAGAGCCGGGTGATGATATTTGTTAAAACAATAAAGCAAAAAACAAAAGTTGCACTGAAAAGCTAATGGTAATCAGTCTGTTTGACGCAAATCAGAAGTTGAGCAGTGAGGAGGGAGAGAAAACAGAAAATGGACATAAGCATTCTGATTCAATGGGTCTGGTATGGTAAGATATTTGGGCTAGCCCACTTACAAGGGTGAACAATTAATAAAACAGGCCAGGACCAGCATCTGCAAGAGTAGAATCAATAATGAACAAGCATTGGCATAGCCAATAGGTCTCGCCTTTGGGACCTTATAAGTGTTTAGCCATGCAACAGTTGCATAACTAAACACTTATAAGGTCCCAAAAGCGAGACCTATTGGCTATGCCAAGCGGCCGTGCGGCCGCGAAAGTGAAAGTGATTGCGATCAAACATCAAAGCGGCCGTGCGGCCGCGAAAGTGAAAGTAATCGCGGTAAAAGCAGCGCGCCCGCGCCCGCGCACATGCACTGTAGCTCTAGGCTGGCCTGGTAGCACTTTTTGGAGCCCTCTCTATAAGTCTCGCCAGACCAGCGCATGCGCTGGGTCAGGCGAGACCTAAAAAGGAATAAGATGTGTGAGTTTGTGATATTGGTTAGACGGACCCTGGGCTTGAGAAGGGGTGATATAGGTATTCCTTTGCCTCTCTCCCTCCTGTTGTTTTTTTTTCTTTTTTTCTTTTCTTTGCTTTTCTTGTTCTCTGTCCCCCCCCCTGCAATACCCCGCCTTTGTTGGGGGGATCCACACTGATGGTAATGCATGTCTCTAGAGGACCATGGGATAGGGGTAGGCTCCTGGCGGGATTCAGTTATTGTTTGGTGGTTTGGTTACCCTATAAAGGGATTGAGTTCAGTGATGAATATTTTTAAGCATATATGGAGTGTTTTGACCTTATTAAAATTGTGATGTAAGTAATAGTGTTAAGGAGACACTTAGACCTTGTCAACCCCCTTGAAGCTATGAATGGGGGGAATTCTGGCAAAGATCCCTACATAAACTACATGAGGCAAAGGAATGATGGTTTTCTGAAACTGTACTCAAGGTAACAGGGATTTTCTTTGTTTCCTTCTCCTACCTACTCTTGGTATAATGCAAAATATACTGTATCACGAAGATCCTTTCTTTTCTTGTTATATGATAACTTGTGCAAATGCCAATAAAAATAATAATAAAAAAAAAAAAAGACGTGTGAGTTTGTGAATATTAAAGTGATGAAAGTAGAACGTTTTCACAACCGAGCCAATCTGAGTTGCAAAGTCCCTAGAGGAGGTAGTAAGAAACTCCAAATTGCGTGCAGAGCAAAAGAAGCAGGGATAGAAGAGGAAGAATGATGACAAAAGAATGAATAACAGTTTTGGAGGGATTCACTTTTAGAACATGAGTGGCTGTTAGAAATGAGGGGGCTCTGGTTGACGCAGGTGTGTACCCACAACAAGCAGGGACCCTTTACTTCTTGTCAGGGCAAAGGATGACTCCTCAGAATAACCCCTGCTCACCCTCTAGGTGCGTGGCGCGAGCAGTCTAGGCTAAGTCTCAGGCGTACACGGTTAAGCAAATGCAATTACACATACAGTAAACCCCTTGCATGCACCACAAACGGACACCAATCAGGAAGTATATAAAAATAATCTTTTATGTAGATTCAGCAGATTCAAATACAAGGCCCAGTAACGTTAAACTGATGGGGGCCACAATTCTTGGAAATACGGTAAAGTCTCTTTGTTACGGAAAGTTCTTCAGGCGGGCACAAGGTAACTGTGGGCCTCAGCGCACTTCGTGCTGAGGCGGCGCCCGGGAAGCACACGGCCGACGACAGGGAAATCAGAACGTTGCGGACCCTGGATCCGATGCAAGCTCGCGGTCGAGTTCGTAAGTACAGTACCTTGTTTCTTGACGCGAAGGCGGGTGTGGGATTTCAGCGGCTCTTCGACAGAAGGGCGAGGCGGCGTCCGGGGCTCCCACACTTCACGATGGGGGTCTGATCTTCAGGCTCACGACAAGAGCGGGGTGTTGCAGGTGGCGGGTGAACAAAGCGGGGCAGCCGGGCACGCAGGTTACGTCCGGGCCGTCCGAGGCTTGGAGATGCTCACAACGCCGATTCCGGCGGGAGGGTGAAGGTGCACAGCGAGCCTCCAGCGAGCGAGGTGACAGGGGCAGCCCAGCACAGCGTAGGGGGAGCGGCTCCGATCGAGCGAGGCTCTTCCCAAGGCGGGGGCGGCTAAGCAGTCCTGATCACGGCTCAGGGAGGGACTGGGGCACGAGGGTCACAGCTCCGGCGAGGGAAAGGACACCACAGTCCAGCAGCAGGCGAGTGAAGATCAGGTAGAGCCCAATGGTCCTGGGGCTCAGTTCAGGGGGCAAGCTCAGTTCCAAGCCCTTGGAGATCGTTTTGGGAAGCACAAGTCTTGAAAGTAAAAATAAAGCAAAGTCTTCAGCAACAGTTTCTCTTCTCCCCTTTGGTAGCAAGGTCACCACTGCAGGCCAATCCCCCAGGACAGGGACAGTCTTCCTCCTACAGCTTTCCCGGTGCCTCCTCCTCAGGCAGAGATTCTTCTTGGTCAAAAGCGGATCTAGTTTCTTAGGAGCAGGGCTCCTACATTTATACAGCAAATCTTTTGTTCTCCCAGGCCAGGGGGGCCCTTGCCTAGTTCAGTCCGGTTTCTGAGCACTTTGTTTACGCGATGCAGGCTTCTTCTTTCAGAGTGCAGGGCAGAGTCCTCAGACGCTCCACAGGGGGCGGAGCCGGCATTGAGGTGGCAGAGCACTGTCCTATTCAGAGCCTAGGAGTACTCCTCCCACCCATCTACCTGTCGATTGTCCTATTCACCACCAGGCTACCTAGCCCTGCCCATCTGGGTTCCCCCAGCCCTGTCACTCATACCAGCCAGACATCAGATACACATCACGCAGAGGGGGGCTGAAATGTTTAGGCAAGCAAAGGCCAGCTTTCTAAAAGCGGCATTTGCAAACCCGGAATATTAAAATAAACCTTGCGAAAAGATGTACCTTATTATTCCGAGTTCAGGCATACTAAACTCGATCTTCTACCATGTTCCCTGGGTCGGTTAGGATCCTAGGGTGTAACAATCCAAGCCGCCCATACTGGCCTATGAGAACAGGGTAGCCTTGCAGTAGTGAACAACAAGATGGCGGTCATTCACTACTAGGACATGCCACGCATCCAGGCTTGTCCTACCTTAGGCTTACAACGCACCCTGCCCGTGGGCCTACCAGAGGGGTGACTAACATGCAGCTAAGGAAAGGTTTCAGGGACCGGCAAGTGCGGGCACTTGCCAGTAAGCATGTCAGTACCAGACTGCATGCAGGTTCTGCGGTGGCAGACCTTAGACATATTTTACCGGCCGCTTCTGTGGGTGGTACAACCAGTGCTGCAAGCCCACCAGCGGTGTTTGTATTTACATGCCCTGGCGCTCCTGGCGCACTTTACTGGGGTCTGACAGTAAACCAAAACAATCCAATCATGGAATCCAACCAACATATACAATTTACATAGGGAGCACTCGCACCGTGACACTGGTTGGCAGTGGCACAGCGCGCTGAGCGGCCAACACCATAAAATCAGATGAGGCACAGCGACAAAAAGAGGAAGGGAGACTCACGCCAAGGTGCCAGGTCTAACACGTGTCCCCTCCAGCTGAAAGGTGGGGAGAACTACCCTACCCCAGGGAGTTCCTCATCACTAAGGCGGAAAAATCTGGACAGACCGTCAGCATTGGCGTGATCTGTACCAGGGCGATGTTCAACCGTGAAATCCATACCCTGTAGGGAAATGGACCACCTCAACAGCTTTGGATTCTCACCCCTCATATGCATCAACCACCTGAGGGGCCTGTGGTCCGTCTGAACCCGGAAGTGAGACCCAAACAGGTAGGGTCTTAGCTTCTTCAGCGCCCAGACCACAGCAAATGCCTCACGCTCAATAGCACTCCACCTTTGTTCCCGTGGAAGTAACCTCCTGCTAAGAAAGGCTACGGGTTGATCTAGGCCCTCCTCATTAATCTGTGAAAGAACAGCCCCCACACCATGCTCTGAAGCGTCTGTCTGAACGATAAACTCTTTGGAGAAGTTGGGAGCCAAGAGCACGGGCGCTGTGCACATAGCAGTTTTCAAGGCCTCAAAAGCTTTCTGACAGGTGTCAGTCCAGATCACTTTCCTGGGCTGCTTCTTCGAAGTCAGCGCTGTCAAGGGGGCAACCATGTTGCCATACCCCTTGACAAACCTCCTGTAGTACCCAGTGAGACCTAGGAAGGCTCTCACCTCTGTCTGGGTTTTGGGCGCCTCCCAATTCAGGATGGTTTCTATCTTGGGCTGAAGGGGTGCCACCTGGCCACTCCCAACTTGGTGTCCCAAGTACACCACGGAACCCTGCCCGATCTGGCACTTACTCGCCTTGATCGTGAGGCCTGCCTTGCGCAGCGCCATCAACACTTCCCAGAGGTGTCGCAGGTGTTCTTCCCAAGTGGAGCTGAACACCGCGATGTCATCCAGGTAGGCTGCACTGAACAAATCCAGCCCAGCCAACACCTGGTTGACCAATCTCTGGAAGGTGGCAGGGGCATTCTTCATCCCAAATGGCATAACCCGGAACTGGTAGTGTCCATCTGGGGTGGAAAATGCTGACCTCTCTTTGGCCCCCTCGGTCAAGGCGATCTGCCAATACCCCGACGTTAAATCAAACGTGCTGAGGTAGTTGGCAGCCCCTAGCCGATCGATGAGCTCATCAGCTCTGGGGATAGGGTGTGCGTCAGTCCTAGTGACTGAATTGAGTCCTCTGTAGTCCACACAGAACCGGAGTTCGGGTGTGGCTCCCGGCGCAGCAGCCTTTGGGACCAAGACCACGGGGCTGGCCCAAGGACTGCTAGAAGACTCTATTACCCCGAGTGCAAACATCTTGGAGACCTCCTCCTTGATGCATGTCCTCACCCTGTCAGTCACCCTGTAGGCCTTGTGCCGTACAGGTGGACTATCCCCAGTGTCCACATCATGGACGCACCAATCAGTGACACCAGGGACCAGGGAAAACAGATCAGAAAATTGTCCCAGCAACTGGCGACAATCATTCGGTTGCTCAGGGGTCAGGGCGGAAGAGAGGATGACACCATCCACTGACCCATCTTGCACCTTGGCTGACAGGAGGTCAGGAAGAGGTTCGGTCTCCTTCTTCCATCCCAGCATCTGTTGCCAAGAGCATGCCCACTTGGGACCTCTCCAAGTGGGGCTTGAGGCGGTTGACATGTAGGACCCTTAAGGGGTTCCTAGGAGACTTCAGGTCCACCACGTAGGTAACAGGACTCTTGCGCTCCACCACCTCAAAGGGACCGGTCCACTTATCCTGGAGCGCACACGGCTCCACGGGGGCCAAGATCCATACTTTCTGTCCAGGCTGAAGCTCTACCAAAGTGGCATTCTGGTCGTACCACCGCTTCATCTCCTCCTGGCTGGCTTCCAGATTTGCCTCAGCAAGTTGCCTGAAACGCCTAGTCTGATTCCTGAAGGCCAGCATGTAACTATATACATTCTGGGGAGGTTTCCTGGGAGATTGCTCCCAGCCTTCCTTGACCAGACTCAGAGGTCCTCTGACTGGGTGACCATACAGAAGCTCAAAGGGACTGAACCCCAGAGACTTCTGTGGCACCTCACGGTAAGCGAAGAGAAGGCATGGTAAGAGGACGTCCCACTTACTCCTCATGGGTCCTTCTAGGCCCATTATCATGCCTTTGAGGGTTCGGTTGAATCTCTCAACCAACCCGTTTCCTTGGGGGTGGTAAGGGGTGGTGAACTTGTAGGTTACACCACACTCTTGCCAAAGAGATTTCATGTACTTGGACATGAAATTGGTACCTCGGTCAGACACCACCTCTAGAGGGAATCCCACTCGGGAGAAAATTCCCATCAGTGCCCGTCCCACCACGGGGGCCGTCACTGTCCTCAGAGGAATGGCTTCCGGGTACCGGGTGGCATGGTCCACCAGGACCAGGATGAACCTATTGCCCATCGCTGTCCTGGGGTCCAGTGGCCCTACAATGTCAATCCCCACTCGCTGGAATGGGGTACCGACCACAGGGAATGGCTGGAGTGGAGCCTTCTGCTTCCTTCCACTCTTTCCACTTGCCTGGCAAGTCTGGCATGTCCTGCAGTGAGTATCTGAACTCCTGCGCATTTGAGGCCAATAAAAGTGGGTGACAAGCCTTTCAAAGGTCTTGTCCTGCCCCAAATGCCCTGCCAATGGCACATCGTGAGCCAGCCCCAGTAGGAAGGCTCTGAAGTCCTGGGGTACCACCAGCGCACGGGCTGACCCAGGCTCAGCAACCTTAGGTTCTGTATATAGGAGGGCGTTCTCCCAGTAAACGAAATGTGATCCTGACTGATCACCTGCGGCCTGGTCTGCAGCCTGCTGCCGCATACCCACGAGAGAAGGGCACTCCTTCTGTGCCTTGCAAAAGTCCTCCCTGGTGGGACCCCCTTCCTGCTGCCAATGGGTCAGCTCCGGCAGGTCTCCCAGTTCAGCTATCTGCTCCCCTGTAGGCTCCAGGGCATCCCCCTCAAGGTCTGCTTCCTCCTGGACCGTGGGAACTTCAGGGGCCGGCTTCCCGCACCCCTTGCTCCTTCTCTCCGAGGCCGGTTCCTGGGCCTCCCTCTCAGGCTCCAGGACCTCTTGAGTCCCAGGCCGGATGGCAGAGCGCTGTCGTGTGCTCTCCCAAATGCTTCAGGGCACTTTGTTGGACATTATTCATACACAGCAGCCTAGCCATGGGGAAGATGCACCATCGCCTTCTGGAGACGAAATAAGACTACCGGCTGGCTGAGGCTGTGGTCTCTCAACTGTTGAAGGATCGTGTCAGCACAGCGCTCAAATGGAAAATAACCTGCGCTAGCTGCTCTGCAAACCTACTAAAGGAAGTATAATTGTCTTAATTTTCAAACGAACATCTGAACTCACTGAAAGTTTTAATAATCATTACGCTCGCATATGAGACTCTGTGTCCCAGAAGGCTTTAGGACAAACATTGCACTCAGCACACGCCCACTGGGGGCAGAATTGTGAATAAAACGTGCCTGAAATGAAAAATGCGTGCTATCAGGTGTTCCTTGTGACGTGCCCAAGAAGAAGAGGTTCCTGACCTTGAAACGCGTTGGCAGAAGTAAAAAGTAATGTGGAGCAGGAGAGCAGTTTGAAAGTGTAGGCCGGATGGCAGAGCGCTGTCGTGTGCTCTCCCAAATGCTTCAGGGCACTTTGTTGGACATTATTCATACACGGCAGCCTAGCCATGGGGAAGATGCACCATCGCCTTCTGGAGACGAAATAAGACTACCGGCTGGCTGAGGCTGTGGTCTCTCAACTGTTGAAGGATCGTGTCAGCACAGCGCTCAAATGGAAAATAACCTGCGCTAGCTGCTCTGCAAACCTACTAAAGGAAGTATAATTGTCTTAATTTTCAAACGAACATCTGAACTCACTGAAAGTTTTAATAATCATTACGCTCGCATATGAGACTCTGTGTCCCAGAAGGCTTTAGGACAAACATTGCACTCAGCACACGCCCACTGGGGGCAGAATTGTGAATAAAACGTGCCTGAAGAACAAGTTACTAACCTTCGGTAACGATGTATCTGTAAGAAACATTAGTTAGTTAGATTCCTCACCTTAGAATATCCCCAGGCGTCAGACTGGATCCGGAAGATTTTTCGTCAGCAATACCCCTTGCGCGTCGCTAGGCGTCGTCTGCGGCTCCGCGTCCGTCGTCGGCGTCGTGCGCCGGGATGACGTCGTCGGAGTACTTAGACGCCGCCCTCGCGCGCTGACGTCAGTTCTTGTACATAGCCTTCCGCGCCAGGAACGCAGAGCCATGCAAAGACCGACACTGGTGCCAAAAATAAAATCTAGGGGCCTGAAAGGACAACCTTAACCCTAGATGTCAGTTCGCAGAACGGGGAGGATGGGTGGGTCGGTGAGGAATCTAACTAACTAATGTTTCTTACAGATACATCGTTACCGAAGGTTAGTAACTTGTTCATCTGAAAGAAACACGTTAGTTAGATTCCTCACCTTAGAATAGATACCCAAGCAATACCATCCCCGGTGGTGGGTCTGCGAACCAAGATCACACCAGAAAGTCCTGGAGGACAGAACGGCCAAAGAAGCCATCCCTCCGGACTTGGCTGTCAAGGCAATAATGCCTGGCAAACGTGTGTAGAGAAGCCCACGTCGCCGCCTGACAGATGTCCTGCAAAGGGACTCCCCGTCCCAAGGCAGTAGTAGCCGCCGTGGCCCGAGTAGAATGGGCGCGCAGCCCAACAGGAGGGTCCTTTTTAGCCAAGGAATAGCAGATTTTTATACACAAAACGACCCACCGAGAGATGGTTCGTTTGTGCACAGCTTTCCCCTTCTTAGCGCCCACGTACCCAACAAAAAGCTGGTCGTCCACCCGGAACTGTTTTGTGCGGTCCAGATAGAAGGAGAGCGCACGTTTTGGGTCCAGACGGTGGAGCCTCTCTTCCTCTTTGGAAGGATGCGGAGGCGGAAAGAAGGTGGGCAAGGTGACAGACTGCCCAAGGTGAAAAGGAGTCACCACTTTAGGAAGAAAAGAGGGACGAGGCCGAAGGACAACCTTGTCCGGATGAACAGATAGAAAAGGAGGCTTTGAAGATAAAGCCTGGAGCTCACTCACCCGTCTAGCCGAGGTGATGGCTACCAGAAAAGCAGTCTTTAGAGTTAGAAGACGAAGAGGGCAATTGTGAAGAGGCTCGAAGGGAGCGCACATCAGGAATGTCAAAACCAGATTCAAGTCCCACTGAGGCATTACAAAAGGGACAGGAGGGAACGTGTGTGTAATGCCTTTGAGAAAGCGTGTAACCACAGGGGACTTGAAAAGAGAAGGCTGATCAGGAAGCCGCAAGAAGGCGGAGATGGCAGCAAGATAACCTTTCAGGGTGCCCAGGGCAGAGCCCTGCCGGGCCAGAGAAAGAAGGAAGAGGAGAACCTCAGAAAGAGGGGCGGAAAGGGGATCCACAGCCTTTGCTGTGCACCATGCCACAAATTTGTTCCACCGGCAGGCGTATACCGACTTTGTGGAGGGACGCCTGGCTGCCAGAATGATATCACAGACTTCAGGAGGCAAGTCAAATGGCATCAACTGCCGCCGCTCAATCTCCACGCATGGAGGTGGAGGCTGGACAGGTTCGGGTGGAGGACCGTCCCCTGCTGCTGCGACAGAAGATCCTCCCGAAGGGGCAGACGTATCGGGGGATCGGTCAACAGACTGAGTAGCTCGGGATACCAGTATCTTCGTGCCCAATCCGGAGCCACCAAGATGACTTGGGCCCGGTCGCGCCTGATCTTCTTCAGCACTCTGGGCAGAAGTGGTATAGGCGGAAAGGCGTACAACAGACCGCAACTCCACTCGTGACGAAAAGCGTCGCCGAGCGAGTGCCGCCTTGGAAATTCCAACGCGCAGAACTGCTGACATTGCGCGTTCTCTTCGGTGGCGAATAGATCTAACCAAGGCTCTCCCCACTGCTGAAAGAGGCCTTGCACCACTTCGGAGTTCAGACGCCATTCGTGATCCATCATGCACCGGCGGCTGAGTTCGTCTGCTCTGGCGTTCAGAGAGCCCGCCAGATGTTGAACCACCAGGGTGACGCCCTGGTGTTCCAGCCATGTCCAGAGGCGCAGAGCCTCCTGACAAAGGGTCCACGACCCCACCCCGCCCTGTTTGTTGCAGTACCACATGGCGGTGGTGTTGTCCGTGAACACCTGCACGACACTTCCCCTGACAGAGGGAAGGAAGGCTTTCAGTGCAAGCCGGATCGCTCTCAACTCCAACAGGTTGATGTGGAGACGAGACTCCGCCGGAGACCAGAGGCCTCTGATCTCCGCCTCTCCCATATGGCCACCCCAACCCAGGAGGGACGCATCCGTCACTACGACATGCTCCGGTTGGGGAAGGGAGAGGCTCTTGCCCTTGACCCACTCGCGGTCCGTGAGCCACCACTGCAACTGCTGTGCAGTGCCCTCCGAGATCAAGACATGGTCGGACAGGTTGCCGTGATGCTGGGCCCACTGAAACTTCAGGTCCCACTGCAGAGCCCGCATGCGCCGCCTGGCGTGATGCACTAGTAGGATGCAGGAGGCCATCAGCCCCAGAAGCCGCAACACTAGCCTGACCGAAACCCGGGATAGAGGCCGAAAGATGGGAATCAGGGCCTGTATATCCCGGACCCGCTGTTCCGGTGGATGGACCCGGAACTGCGCCGAATCGAGAACCGCTCCGATGAAGAGGAGCTTCTGAGAGGGACTCAAGCGTGACTTCGGCACGTTGATGGAAAACCCCAGCAAATGCAGGAGATCCGCCGTAGTCTGGAGGTGGGAGACGACTGCCTGGGGCGAGCCCGCCTTCAACAACCAGTCGTCGAGATAGGGGAAGACTGGGACCCCTGATCTGCGCAGATGAGCTGCGACCACCGCCATCACTTTCGTGAACACCCGAGGGGCACTGGTGAGGCCGAAGGGGAGCACGGTAAACTGAAAGTGCTCTTGGCCCACCGTGAACCGCAGGTAACGCCGGTGGGCCGGCAGGACGGGGATATGGAAATATGCGTCCTGCAAGTCCAACGCTACCATCCAGTCTCCAGGGTCTAGGGCAGCTAAAACCTGAGCCAACGTTAGCATCTTGAACCTTTCCTTTCGGAGGAAGGCATTGACGTTCCGGAGGTCCAAGATAGGGCGCAGGCCCCCCTTGCCCTTCTTGGGAACCAGAAAGTAGTGGGAATAACAACCACGACCTACTTCTGGACTCGGAACGCGCTCGACGGCCCCCTTGGCCAAGAGAGCCGAAACTTCCTCGCGGAGAAGATCCAAATGATCCCCCGAGATACGGTGGTGCTGTGGTGGCATGGCTGGAGGGGTCGTCTCGAAGGGGAGGGAGTAGCCCCTTCGGACGATTTGCAGCACCCACCTGTCCAATGTTATGGACCGCCAGTGGAGCAGGTGATGGCGAACTCTGCCGCCCACTGGCGTGGTATGGGCCTGAAAGCTCGGACTAGGAAGGCTTTGAGGCGGATGCTGCCGGGGTGGATGTGGGCTGACCACGTCGGCCTCCATTTCCGCCACGGCGGAAGCCACGTCCGCGACCGCGCGCAGGTTGGTTCTGCGGCTGGTGGCTCTGCGGACGTGAGGAGGCGCCCCTTCCTTGGCCACGAAAGGGGCGAAAAGCGGAGGTGTGCGCCCGCGGAGCCGAGAGGCCCAAGGACTTGGCCGTAGCCCGGGAGTCCTTAAAGCGGTTCAGCGCACTGTCCGCCTTCTCACCAAACAGGCAAGTGCCATCAAAGGGCATGTCCATGAGTGTGTTCTGGACATCCCCGGAAAATGACGTGGACCGCATCCAGGCGTGGCGGCGGAGCGCCACCGTGGTGGAAATCGCCCGACCTAGCGAGTCCGTGGTGTCAAGCCCACATCTTATGGCGTGCCGTGCTGCATCCCTCCCATCGGCCAGAGCCTGGGAAAGACGTGGCCGGACCTCCTCCGGACACAGGGGCAGCACGTCCTCCACCGTATCCCACAGGGAATGGGAATAACGGTCCAAGAGACAGGCGGTATTTAAGGACCGCAGGCCCAAACTAAGGGACGAGAACAGTTTCTTGCCAAACTGCTCGAGTCTCTTGGAATCCCGGTCCGGCGGAGCGGTCGGGAAGGAGGATTGGGAAGTAGAGGCCTGGATAACCAGACTCTCGGGGGTGGGGTGTTGGGACAGGAAGCTGGGGTCGCCCGGAGCAGGGCGGTGGCGCCTGGCAACGTTCCTATCCACAGGAGGAACTGTGGAGGGCTTGGACCAGGTGCCCTGCAGAACGTCAGTGAGGGCCTCGTTAAACGGCAGCAGAGGCTCAGTGGAGCTTGCTGAGGTTTGAAGCACCTCAGTGAGGATGTTGGTCCTCACAGCCACGGCAGGCAACTCGAGCCCAAGGGCCTCAGCCGCCTTGCGCAGCACCACAGAAAATGCTGCACCCTCCTCCGAAGCCACGGTCGGAGGAGAAGTGAATCCAGCGTCTGGCGAGGTGTCCAGCCCGCTGGCCTCCCCCAGTTCATCTGCCCAGTCCTGAGAAAGCTGTGACTGAACAGCCAGAGGGTCCTCGAACCCCTCCCAGTCGCCCCCTTCTTCCGATTCCTGATAAACAGGAGGAATGATCGGAACCGGACTGTAGAGATGGTAGGTCTCTAGCGGCGTCGGATGCGGCGTCGGCGGACGCCGTGCCGGCGTCGGGTCCGGATGAGGGCTAAACTGGGGCGTCGGCGTCACAGGCGTCGGCGTCGGCGGCGCCGGTGACGGCGTCGGTGGTTCAGGCGTCGGCGCCGGTGGAGGAGTGACAAGGTCAACCGGCGTCGACTGGGGCCCAGGCATGGGCCCCGCGGGGACCTGCGGCGTCGAGACCGGAGTCGTCGACGGCGCCGGGGCCGGAGCCGCCGGCACGCGAGGTCGCCCAGTCGAGCCCGCGGGGCCCGAAGGCGCGCCAGCGGGCGTCGACGGCGGGGCCAGGCTCCTCATGGCCGAGAGGAAGGCGCTGATCTCCGCCGGCGCCGCGTCAGCCCCAGGGACCGGAAGGTATGGGGGCGGACGCGGCACCTGCGGCTCCGCCGGAGCCGCGGGGGTGGAACCACTTGGACCCTCGGCCGAGTCGCGCGACCGGCGAGGGGAGTCCGAAGAGCGATGTCGCCTCTTGGACTTCTTTGAGTGCTTGGACTTACCCGACGACTTGGAGCCCGACGATCGATGGTGGCGTCGGCTAGGGCTCCGCGAGCGATCCTTGGACCTCCTCCTGGACCGGGATCGCGCACGACGCGGAGCCGAGTGGCGAAGCTCGAGAAGCTTGCGGGACCGCTCCCGCCTAGCCTTCGAAGTCAGGGCCTGGCAGTCGTTGCACGACTCCGCGTCGTGGTCGAGGCCTAAGCAATAGAGGCACCGGCGGTGGTGATCGGTCACCGACATCAGTCGATGACAGTCTTCACAAGCCTTGAACCCAGGCATCCTACCGGCACCAGATGTCGACAGACAGGGATCAAAAATGATCAAAAAGAGTTAGTCAAAAAAGACTAAAAGGGGTAGCTCTCCCGGATCTGCGCTTACTGGCGCGGAAAAAAGAAGAACTGACGTCAGCGCGCGAGGGCGGCGTCTAAGTACTCCGACGACGTCATCCCGGCGCACGACGCCGACGACGGACGCGGAGCCGCAGACGACGCCTAGCGACGCGCAAGGGGTATTGCTGACGAAAAATCTTCCGGATCCAGTCTGACGCCTGGGGATATTCTAAGGTGAGGAATCTAACTAACGTGTTTCTTTCAGATATGAAAAATGCGTGCTATCAGGTGTTCCTTGTGACGTGCCCAAGAAGAAGAGGTTCCTGACCTTGAAACGCGTTGGCAGAAGTAAAAAGTAATGTGGAGCAGGAGAGCAGTTTGAAAGTGTAGGCCGGATGGCAGAGCGCTGTCGTGTGCTCTCCCAAATGCTTCAGGGCACTTTGTTGGACATTATTCATACACGGCAGCCTGGCCGTGGGGAAGATGCACCATCGCCGGCTGGAGACGAAATAAGACTACCGGCTGGCTGAGGCTGTGGTCTCTCAACTGTTGAAGGATCGTGTCAGCACAGCGCTCAAATGGAAAATAACCTGCGCTATCTGCTCTGCAAACCTACTAAAGGAAATATAATTGTCTTAATTTTCAAACGAACATCTGAACTCACTGAAAGTTTTAATAATCATTACGCTCGCATATGAGACTCTGTGTCCCAGAAGGCTTTAGGACAAACATTGCACTGAGCACACGCCCACTGGGGGCAGAATTGTGAATAAAACGCGCCTGAAATGAAAAATGCGTGCTATCAGGTGTTCCTTGTGGCGTGCCCAAAAAGAAGAGGTTCCTGACCTTGAAACGCGTTGGCAGAAGTAAAAAGTAATGTGGAGCAGGAGAGCAGTTTGAAAGTGTAGGCTGGATGGCAGAGCGCTGTCGTGTGCTCTCCCAAATGCTTCAGGGCACTTTGTTGGACATTATTCATACACAGCAGCCTGGCCGTGGGGAAGATGCACCATCGCCTTCTGGAGACGAAATAAGACTACCGGCTGGCTGAGGCTGTGGTCTCTCAACTGTTGAAGGATCGTCTCAGCACAGCGCTCAAATGGAAAATAACTTGCGCTATCTGCTCTGCAAACCTACTAAAGGAAGTATAATTGTCTTAATTTTCAAACGAACATCTGAACTCACTGAAAGTTTTAATAATCATTACGCTCGCATATGAGACTCTGTGTCCCAGAAGGCTTTAGGACAAACATTGCACTGAGCACACGCCCACTGGGGGCAGAATTGTGAATAAAACGTGCCTGAAATGAAAAATGCGTGCTATCAGGTGTTCCTTGTAACGTGCCCAAGAAGAAGAGGTTCCTGACCTTGAAACGCGTTGGCAGAAGTAAAAAGTAATGTGGAGCAGGAGAGCAGTTTGAAAGTGTAGGCCGGATGGCAGAGCGCTGTCGTGTGCTCTCCCAAATGCTTCAGGGCACTTTGTTGGACAT
This sequence comes from Triturus cristatus, assembly GCF_964204655.1. Lineage (NCBI taxonomy): Eukaryota > Metazoa > Chordata > Amphibia > Caudata > Salamandridae > Triturus > Triturus cristatus. The sequence continues at coordinate 153,098,685 of NC_140579.1, forward strand.
TATTCATACACGGCAGCCTGGCCGTGGGGAAGATGCACCATCGCCGGCTTGAGACGAAATAAGATTACCGGCTGGCTGAGACTGTGGTCTCTCAACTGTTGAAGGATCGTGTCAGCACAGCGCTCAAATGGAAAATAACCTGCGCTATCTGCTCTGCAAACCTACTAAAGGAAATATAATTGTCTTAATTTTCAAACGAACATCTGAACTCACTGAAATTTTTAATAATCATTACGCTCGCATATGAGACTCTGTGTCCCAGAAGGCTTTAGGACAAACATTGCACTGAGCACACGCCCACTGGGGGCAGAATTGTGAATAAAACGTGCCTGAAATGAAAAATGCGTGCTATCAGGTGTTCCTTGTGGCGTGCCCAAGAAGAAGAGGTTCCTGACCTTGAAACGCGTTGGCAGAAGTAAAAAGTAATGTGGAGCAGGAGAGCAGTTTGAAAGTGTAGGCCGGATGGCAGAGCGCTGTCGTGTGCTCTCCCAAATGCTTCAGGGCACTTTGTTGGACATTATTCATACACGGCAGCCTGGCCGTGGGGAAGATGCACCATCGCCGGCTGGAAACGAAATAAGACTGCCAGCTGGCTGAGGCTCTGGTCTCTCAAGTGTTGAAGGATCGTGTCAGCACAGCGCTCAAATGGAAAATAACCTGCGCTATCTGCTCTGCAAACCTACTAAAGGAAGTATAATTGTCTTAATTTTCAAACGAACATCTGAACTCACTGAAAGTTTTAATAATCATTACGCTCGCATATGAGACTCTGTGTCCCAGAAGGCTTTAGGACAAACATTGCACTGAGCACACGCCCACTGGGGGCAGAATTGTGAATAAAACTTGCCTGAAATGAAAAATGCGTGCTATCAGGCGTTCCTTGTGACGTGCCCAAGAAGAAGAGGTTCCTGACCTTGAAACGCGTTGGCAGAAGTAAAAAGTAATGTGCAGCAGGAGAGCAGTTTGAAAGTGTAGGCCGGATGGCAGAGCGCTGTCGTGTGCTCTCCCAAATGCTTCAGGGCACTTTGTTGGACATTATTCATACACGGCAGCCTGGCCGTGGGGAAGATGCACCATCGCCGGCTGGAGACGAAATAAGACTACCGGCTGGCTGAGGCTGCGGTCTCTCAACTGTTGAAGGATCGTGTCAGCACAGCGCTCAAATGGAAAATAACCTGCGCTATCTGCTCTGCAAACCTACTAAAGGAAGTATAATTGTCTTAATTTTCAAACGAACATCTGAACTCACTGAAAGTTTTAATATTCATTACGCTCGCATATGAGACTCTGTGTCCCAGAAGGCTTTAGGACAAATATTGCACTGAGCACACGCCCACTGGGGGCAGAATTGTGAATAAAACTTGCCTGAAATGAAAAATGCGTGCTATTAGGTGTGCCTTGTGACGTGCCCAAGAAGAAGAGGTTCCTGACCTTGAAACGCGTTGGCAGAAGTAAAAAGTAATGTGGAGCAGGAGAGCAGTTTGAAAGTGTAGGCCGGATGGCAGAGCGCTATCGTGTGCTCTCCCAAATGCTTCAGGGCACTTTGTTGGACATTATTCATACACGGCATCCTGGCTGTGGGGAAGATGCACCATCGCCGGCTGGAGCCGAAATAAGACTACCGGCTGGCTGAGGCTGTGGTCTCTCAACTGTTGAAGGATCGTGTCAGCACAGCGCTCAAATGGAAAATAACCTGCGCTATCTGCTCTGCAAACCTACTAAAGGAAGTATAATTGTCTTAATTTTCAAACGAACATCTGAACTCACTGAAAGTTTTAATAATCATTACGCTCGCATATGAGACTCTGTTTCCCAGAAGGCTTTAGGACAAACATTGCACTGAGCACACGCCCACTGGGGGCAGAATTGTGAATAAAACGTGCCTGAAATGAAAAATGTGTGCTATCAGGTGTTCCTTGTGACGTGCCCAAGAAGAAGTGGTTCCTGACCTTGAAACGTGTTGGCAGAAGTAAAAAGTAATGTGGAGCAGGAGAGCAGTTTGAAAGTGTAGGCCGGATGGCAGAGCGCTGTCGTGTGCTCTCCCAAATGCTTCAGGGCACTTTGTTGGACATTATTCATACACGGCAGCCTGGCCGTGGGGAAGATGCACCATCGCCGGCTGGAGACGAAATAAGACTACCGGCTGGCTGAGGCTGTGGTCTCTCAACTGTTGAAGGATCGTGTCAGCACAGCGCTCAAATGGAAAATAACCTGCGCTATCTGCTCTGCAAACCTACTAAAGGAAGTATAATTGTCTTAATTTTCAAACGAACATCTGAACTCACTGAAAGTTTTAATAATCATTACGCTCGCATATGAGACTCTGTGTCCCAGAAGGCTTTAGGACAAACATTGCACTGAGCACACGCCCACTGGGGGCAGAATTGTGAATAAAACTTGCCTGAAATGAAAAATGCGTGCTATTAGGTGTTCCTTGTGACGTGCCCAAGAAGAAGAGGTTCCTGACCTTGAAACGCGTTGGCAGAAGTAAAAAGTAATGTGGAGCAGGAGAGCAGTTTGAAAGTGTAGGCCGGATGGCAGAGCGCTATCGTGTGCTCTCCCAAATGCTTCAGGGCACTTTGTTGGACATTATTCATACACGGCATCCTGGCTGTGGGGAAGATGCACCATCGCCGGCTGGAGCCGAAATAAGACTACCGGCTGGCTGAGGCTGTGGTCTCTCAACTGTTGAAGGATCGTGTCAGCACAGCGCTCAAATGGAAAATAACCTGCGCTATCTGCTCTGCAAACCTACTAAAGGAAGTATAATTGTCTTAATTTTCAAACGAACATCTGAACTCACTGAAAGTTTTAATAATCATTACGCTCGCATATGAGACTCTGTTTCCCAGAAGGCTTTAGGACAAACATTGCACTGAGCACACGCCCACTGGGGGCAGAATTGTGAATAAAACGTGCCTGAAATGAAAAATGCGTGCTATCAGGTGTTCCTTGTGACGTGCCCAAGAAGAAGAGGTTCCTGACCTTGAAACGCGTTGGCAGAAGTAAAAAGTAATGTGGAGCAGGAGAGCAGTTTGAAAGTGTAAGCCAGATGGCAGAGCGCTGTCGTGTGCTCTCCCAAATGCTTCAGGGCACTTTGTTGGACATTATTCATACACGGCAGCCTTGCCGTGGGGAAGATGCACCATCGCCGGCTGGAGACGAAATAAGACTACCGGCTGGCTGAGGCTGTGGTCTCTCAACTGTTGAAGGATCGTGTCAGCACAGCGCTCAAATGGAAAATAACCTGCGCTATCTGCTCTGCAAACCTACTAAAGGAAGTATAATTGTCTTAATTTTCAAACGAACATCTGAACTCACTGAAAGTTTTAATAATCATTACGCTCGCATATGAGACTCTGTGTCCCAGAAGGCTTTAGGACAAACATTGCACTGAGCACACGCCCACTGGGGGCAGAATTGTGAATAAAACTTGCCTGAAATGAAAAATGCGTGCTATCTGGTATTCCTTGTGATGTGCCCAAGAAGAAGAGGTTCCTGACCTTGAAACGCGTTGGCAGAAGTAAAAAGTAATGTGGAGCAGGAGAGCAGTTTGAAAGTGTAGGCTGGATGGCAGAGCGCTGTTGTGTACTCTTCCAAATGCTTCAGGGCACTTTGTTGGACATTATTCATACACGGCAGCCTGGCCGTGGGAAAGATGCACCATCGCCGGCTGGAGACGAAATAAGACTACCGGCTGGCTGAGGCTGTGGTCTCTCAACTGTTGAAGGATCGTGTCAGCACAGCGCTCAAATCGAAAATAACCTGCGCTATCTGCTCTGCAAACCTACTAAAGGAAGTATAATTGTCTTAATTTTCAAACGAACATCTGAACTCACTGAAAGTTTTAATAATCATTACGCTCGCATATGAGACTCTGTGTCCCAGAAGGCTTTAGGACAAACATTGCACTGAGCACACGCCCACTGGGGGCAGAATTGTGAATAAAACGTGCCTGAAATGAAAAATGCGTGCTATCAGGTGTTCCTTGTGACGTGCCCAAGAAGAAGAGGTTCCTGACCTTGAAACGCGTTGGCAGAAGTAAAAAGTAATGTGGAGCAGGAGAGCAGTTTGAAAGTGTAGGCCGGATGGCAGAGCGCTGTCGTGTGCTCTCCCAAATGCTTCAGGGCACTTTGTTGGATATTATTCATACACGGCAGCCTGGCCGTGGGGAAGATGCACCATCGCCGGCTGGAGACGAAATAAGACTACCGGCTGGCTGAGGCTGTGGTCTCTCAACTGTTGAAGGATCGTGTCAGCACAGCGCTCAAATGGAAAAGAACCTGCACTATCTGCTCTGCAAACCTACTAAAGGAAGTATAATTGTCTTAATTTTCAAACGAACATCTGAACTCACTGAAAGTTTTAATAATGATTACGCTCGCATATGAGACTCTGTGTCCCAGAAGGCTTTAGGACAAACATTGCACTGAGCACACGCCCACTGGGGGCAGAATTGTGAATAAAACTTGCCTGAAATGAAAAATGCGTGCTATCAGGTGTTCCTTGTGACGTGCCCAAGAAGAAGAGGTTCCTGACCTTGAAACGCGTTGGCAGAAGTAAAAAGTAATGTGGAGCAGGAGAGCAGTTTGAAAGTGTAGGCCGGATGGCAGAGCGCTGTCGTGTGCTCTCCCAAATGCTTCAGGGCACTTTGTTGGACATTATTCATACACGGCAGCCTGGCCGTGGGGAAGATGCACCATCGCCGGCTGGAGACGAAATAAGACTACCGGCTGGCTGAGGCTGTGGTCTCTCAACTGTTAAAGGATCGTGTCAGCACAGCGCTCAAATGGAAAATAACCTCCGCTATCTGCTCTGCAAACCTACTAAAGGAAGTATAATTGTCTTAATTTTCAAACGAACATCTGAACTCACTGAAAGTTTTAATAATCATTACGCTCGCATATGAGACTCTGTGTCCCAGAAGGCTTTAGGACAAACATTGCACTGAGCACACGCCCACTGGGGGCAGAATTGTGAATAAAACGTGCCTGAAATGAAAAATGCGTGCTATCAGGTGTTCCTTGTGACGTGCCCAAGAAGAAGAGGTTCCTGACCTTGAAACGCGTTGGCAGAAGTAAAAAGTAATGTGGAGCAGGAGAGCAGTTTGAAAGTGTAGGCCGGATGGCAGAGCGCTGTCGTGTGCTCTCCCAAATGCTTCAGGGCACTTTGTTGGACATTATTCATACACGGCAGCCTGGCCGTGGGGAAGATGCACCATCGCCGGCTGGAAACGAAATAAGACTGCCAGCTGGCTGAGGCTGTGGTCTCTCAAGTGTTGAAGGATCGTGTCAGCACAGCGCTCAAATGGAAAATAACCTGCGCTATCTGCTCTGCAAACCTACTAAAGGAAGTATAATTGTCTTAATTTTCAAACGAACATCTGAACTCACTGAAAGTTTTAATAATCATTACGCTCGCATATGAGACTCTGTGTCCCAGAAGGCTTTAGGACAAACATTGCACTGAGCACACGCCCACTGGGGGCAGAATTGTGAATAAAACTTGCCTGAAATGAAAAATGCGTGCTATCAGGTGTTCCTTGTGACGTGCCCAAGAAGAAGAGGTTCCTGACCTTGAAACGCGTTGGCAGAAGTAAAAAGTAATGTGCAGCAGGAGAGCAGTTTGAAAGTGTAGGCCGGATGGCAGAGCGCTGTCGTGTGCTCTCCCAAATGCTTCAGGGCACTTTGTTGGACATTATTCATACACGGCAGCCTGGCCGTGGGGAAGATGCACCATCGCCGGCTGGAGACGAAATAAGACTACCGGCTGGCTGAGGCTGTGGTCTCTCAACTGTTGAAGGATCGTGTCAGCACAGCGCTCAAATGGAAAATAACCTGCGCTATCTGCTCTGCAAACCTACTAAAGGAAGTATAATTGTCTTAATTTTCAAACGAACATCTGAACTCACTGAAAGTTTTAATAATCATTACGCTCGCATATGAGACTCTGTGTCCCAGAAGGCTTTAGGACAAACATTGCACTGAGCACACGCCCACTGGGGGCAGAATTGTGAATAAAACTTGCCTGAAATGAAAAATGCGTGCTATTAGGTGTGCCTTGTGACGTGCCCAAGAAGAAGAGGTTCCTGACCTTGAAACGCGTTGGCAGAAGTAAAAAGTAATGTGGAGCAGGAGAGCAGTTTGAAAGTGTAGGCCGGATGGCAGAGCGCTATCGTGTGCTCTCCCAAATGCTTCAGGGCACTTTGTTGGACATTATTCATACACGGCATCCTGGCTGTGGGGAAGATGCACCATCGCCGGCTGGAGACGAAATAAGACTACCGGCTGGCTGAGGCTGTGGTCTCTCAACTGTTGAAGGATCGTGTCAGCACAGCGCTCAAATGGAAAATAACCTGCGCTATCTGCTCTGCAAACCTACTAAAGGAAGTATAATTGTCTTAATTTTCAAACGAACATCTGAACTCACTGAAAGTTTTAATAATCATTACGCTCGCATATGAGACTCTGTTTCCCAGAAGGCTTTAGGACAAACATTGCACTGAGCACACGCCCACTGGGGGCAGAATTGTGAATAAAACGTGCCTGAAATGAAAAATGCGTGCTATCAGGTGTTCCTTGTGACGTGCCCAAGAAGAAGAGGTTCCTGACCTTGAAACGCGTTGGCAGAAGTAATAAGTAATGTGGAGCAGGAGAGCAGTTTGAAAGTGTAGGCCGGATGGCAGAGCGCTGTCGTGTGCTCTCCCAAATGCTTCAGGGCACTTTATTGGACATTATTCATACACGGCAGCCTGGCCGTGGGGAAGATGCACCATCGCCGGCTGGAGACGAAATAAGACTACCGGCTGGCTGAGGCTGTGGTCTCTCAACTGTTGAAGGATCGTGTCAGCACAGCGCTCAAATGGAAAATAACCTGCGCTATCTGCTCTGCGAACCTACTAAAGGAAGTATAATTGTCTTAATTTTCAAACGAACATCTGAACTCACTGAAAGTTTTAATAATCATTACGCTCACATATGAGACTCTGTGTCCCAGAAGGCTTTAGGACAAACATTGCACTGAGCACACGCCCACTGGGGGCAGAATTGTGAATAAAACTTGCCTGAAATGAAAAATGCGTGCTATCAGGTGTTCCTTGTGACGTGCCCAAGAAGAAGAGGTTCCTGACCTTGAAACGCGTTGGCAGAAGTAAAAAGTAATGTGGAGCAGGAGAGCAGTTTGAAAGTGTAGGCCGGATGGCAGAGCGCTGTCGTGTGCTCTCCCAAATGCTTCAGGGCACTTTGTTGGACATTATTCATACACGGCAGCCTGGCCGTGGGGAAGATGCACCATCGCCGGCTGGAGACGAAATAAGGCTACCGGCTGGCTGAGGCTGTGGTCTCTCAACTGTTGAAGGATCGTGTCAGCACAGCGCTCAAATGGAAAATAACCTGCGCTATCTGCTCTGCAAACCTACTAAAGGAAGTATAATTGTCTTAATTTTCAAACGAACATCTGAACTCACTGAAAGTTTTAATAATCATTACGCTCGCATATGAGACTCTGTGTCCCAGAAGGCTTTAGGACAAACATTGCACTGAGCACACGCCCACTGGGGGCAGAATTGTGAATAAAACTTGCCTGAAATGAAAAATGCGTGCTATTAGGTGTTCCTTGTGACGTGCCCAAGAAGAAGAGGTTCCTGACCTTGAAACGCGTTGGCAGAAGTAAAAAGTAATGTGGAGCAGGAGAGCAGTTTGAAAGTGTAGGCCGGATGGCAGAGCGCTATCGTGTGCTCTCCCAAATGCTTCAGGGCACTTTGTTGGACATTATTAATACACGGCATCCCGGCTGTGGGGAAGATGCACCATCGCCGGCTGGAGCCGAAATAAGACTACCGGCTGGCTGAGGCTGTGGTCTCTCAACTGTTGAAGGATCGTGTCAGCACAGCGCTCAAATGGAAAATAACCTGCGCTATCTGCTCTGCAAACCTACTAAAGGAAGTATAATTGTCTTAATTTTCAAACGAACATCTGAACTCACTGAAAGTTTTAATAATCATTACGCTCGCATATGAGACTCTGTTTCCCAGAAGGCTTTAGGACAAACATTGCACTGAGCACACGCCCACTGGGGGCAGAATTGTGAATAAAACGTGCCTGAAATGAAAAATGCGTGCTATCAGGTGTTCCTTGTGACGTGCCCAAGAAGAAGAGGTTCCTGACCTTGAAACGCGTTGGCAGAAGTAAAAAGTAATGTGGAGCAGGAGAGCAGTTTGAAAGTGTAGGCCGGATGGCAGAGCGCTGTCGTGTGCTCTCCCAAATGCTTCAGGGCACTTTGTTGGACATTATTCATACACGGCAGCCTGGCCGTGGGGAAGATGCACCATCGCCGGCTGGAAACGAAATAAGACTGCCAGCTGGCTGAGGCTGTGGTCTCTCAAGTGTTGAAGGATCGTGTCAGCACAGCGCTCAAATGGAAAATAACCTGCGCTATCTGCTCTGCAAACCTACTAAAGGAAGTATAATTGTCTTAATTTTCAAACGAACATCTGAACTCACTGAAAGTTTTAATAATCATTACGCTCGCATATGAGACTCTGTGTCCCAGAAGGCTTTAGGACAAACATTGCACTGAGCACACGCCCACTGGGGGCAGAATTGTGAATAAAACTTGCCTGAAATGAAAAATGCGTGCTATCAGGTGTTCCTTGTGACGTGCCCAAGAAGAAGAGGTTCCTGACCTTGAAACGCGTTGGCAGAAGTAAAAAGTAATGTGCAGCAGGAGAGCAGTTTGAAAGTGTAGGCCGGATGGCAGAGCGCTGTCGTGTGCTCTCCCAAATGCTTCAGGGCACTTTGTTGGACATTATTCATACACGGCAGCCTGGCCGTGGGGAAGATGCACCATCGCCGGCTGGAGACGAAATAAGACTACCGGCTGGCTGAGGCTGTGGTCTCTCAACTGTTGAAGGATCGTGTCAGCACAGCGCTCAAATGGAAAATAACCTGCGCTATCTGCTCTGCAAACCTACTAAAGGAAGTATAATTGTCTTAATTTTCAAACGAACATCTGAACTCACTGAAAGTTTTAATAATCATTACGCTCGCATATGAGACTCTGTGTCCCAGAAGGCTTTAGGACAAACATTGCACTGAGCACACGCCCACTGGGGGCAGAATTGTGAATAAAACTTGCCTGAAATGAAAAATGCGTGCTATTAGGTGTGCCTTGTGACGTGCCCAAGAAGAAGAGGTTCCTGACCTTGAAACGCGTTGGCAGAAGTAAAAAGTAATGTGGAGCAGGAGAGCAGTTTGAAAGTGTAGGCCGGATGGCAGAGCGCTATCGTGTGCTCTCCCAAATGCTTCAGGGCACTTTGTTGGACATTATTCATACACGGCATCCTGGCTGTGGGGAAGATGCACCATCGCCGGCTGGAGCCGAAATAAGACTACCGGCTGGCTGAGGCTGTGGTCTCTCAACTGTTGAAGGATCGTGTCAGCACAGCGCTCAAATGGAAAATAACCTGCGCTATCTGCTCTGCAAACCTACTAAAGGAAGTATAATTGTCTTAATTTTCAAACGAACATCTGAACTCACTGAAAGTTTTAATAATCATTACGCTCGCATATGAGACTCTGTTTCCCAGAAGGCTTTAGGACAAACATTGCACTGAGCACACGCCCACTGGGGGCAGAATTGTGAATAAAACGTGCCTGAAATGAAAAATGCGTGCTATCAGGTGTTCCTTGTGACGTGCCCAAGAAGAAGAGGTTCCTGACCTTGAAACGCGTTGGCAGAAGTAATAAGTAATGTGGAGCAGGAGAGCAGTTTGAAAGTGTAGGCCGGATGGCAGAGCGCTGTCGTGTGCTCTCCCAAATGCTTCAGGGCACTTTGTTGGACATTATTCATACACGGCAGCCTGGCCGTGGGGAAGATGCACCATCGCCGGCTGGAGACGAAATAAGACTACCGGCTGGCTGAGGCTGTGGTCTCTCAACTGTTGAAGGATCGTGTCAGCACAGCGCTCAAATGGAAAATAACCTGCGCTATCTGCTCTGCAAACCTACTAAAGGAAGTATAATTGTCTTAATTTTCAAACGAACATCTGAACTCACTGAAAGTTTTAATAATCATTACGCTCGCATATGAGACTCTGTGTCCCAGAAGGCTTTAGGACAAACATTGCACTGAGCACACGCCCACTGGGGGCAGAATTGTGAATAAAACTTGCCTGAAATGAAAAATGCGTGCTATTAGGTGTTCCTTGTGACGTGCCCAAGAAGAAGAGGTTCCTGACCTTGAAACGCGTTGGCAGAAGTAAAAAGTAATGTGGAGCAGGAGAGCAGTTTGAAAGTGTAGGCCGGATGGCAGAGCGCTATCGTGTGCTCTCCCAAATGCTTCAGGGCACTTTGTTGGACATTATTAATACACGGCATCCTGGCTGTGGGGAAGATGCACCATCGCCGGCTGGAGCCGAAATAAGACTACCGGCTGGCTGAGGCTGTGGTCTCTCAACTGTTGAAGGATCGTGTCAGCACAGCGCTCAAATGGAAAATAACCTGCGCTATCTGCTCTGCAAACCTACTAAAGGAAGTATAATTGTCTTAATTTTCAAACGAACATCTGAACTCACTGAAAGTTTTAATAATCATTACGCTCGCATATGAGACTCTGTTTCCCAGAAGGCTTTAGGACAAACATTGCACTGAGCACACGCCCACTGGGGGCAGAATTGTGAATAAAACGTGCCTGAAATGAAAAATGCGTGCTATCAGGTGTTCCGTGTGACGTGCCCAAGAAGAAGAGGTTCCTGACCTTGAAACGCGTTGGCAGAAGTAAAAAGTAATGTGGAGCAGGAGAGCAGTTTGAAAGTGTAGGCCGGATGGCAGAGCGCTATCGTGTGCTCTCCCAAATGCTTCAGGGCACTTTGTTGGACATTATTCATACACGGCATCCTGGCTGTGGGGAAGATGCACCATCGCCGGCTGGAGCCGAAATAAGACTACCGGCTGGCTGAGGCTGTGGTCTCTCAACTGTTGAAGGATCGTGTCAGCACAGCGCTCAAATGGAAAATAACCTGCGCTATCTGCTCTGCAAACCTACTAAAGGAAGTATAATTGTCTTAATTTTCAAACGAACATCTGAACTCACTGAAAGTTTTAATAATCATTACGCTCGCATATGAGACTCTGTTTCCCAGAAGGCTTTAGGACAAACATTGCACTGAGCACACGCCCACTGGGGGCAGAATTGTGAATAAAACATGCCTGAAATGAAAAATGCGTGCTATCAGGTGTTCCTTGTGACGTGCCCAAGAAGAAGAGGTTCCTGACCTTGAAACGCGTTGGCAGAAGTAAAAAGTAATGTGGAGCAGGAGAGCAGTTTGAAAGTGTAGGCCGGATGGCAGAGCGCTGTCGTGTGCTCTCCCAAATGCTTCAGGGCACTTTGTTGGACATTATTCATACACGGCAGCCTGGCCGTGGGGAAGATGCACCATCGCCGGCTGGAGACGAAATAAGACTACCGGCTGGCTGAGGCTGTGGTCTCTCAACTGTTGAAGGATCGTGTCAGCACAGCGCTCAAATGGAAAATAACCTGCGCTATCTGCTCTGCAAACCTACTAAAGGAAGTATAATTGTCTTAATTTTCAAACGAACATCTGAACTCACTGAAAGTTTTAATAATCATTACGCTCGCATATGAGACTCTGTGTCCCAGAAGGCTTTAGGACAAACATTGCACTGAGCACACGCCCACTGGGGGCAGAATTGTGAATAAAACTTGCCTGAAATGAAAAATGCGTGCTATTAGGTGTTCCTTGTGACGTGCCCAAGAAGAAGAGGTTCCTGACCTTGAAACGCGTTGGCAGAAGTAAAAAGTAATGTGGAGCAGGAGAGCAGTTTGAAAGTGTAGGCCGGATGGCAGAGCGCTATCGTGTGCTCTCCCAAATGCTTCAGGGCACTTTGTTGGACATTATTCATACACGGCATCCTGGCTGTGGGGAAGATGCACCATCGCCGGCTGGAGCCGAAATAAGACTACCGGCTGGCTGAGGCTGTGGTCTCTCAACTGTTGAAGGATCGTGTCAGCACAGCGCTCAAATGGAAAATAACCTGCGCTATCTGCTCTGCAAACCTACTAAAGGAAGTATAATTGTCTTAATTTTCAAACGAACATCTGAACTCACTGAAAGTTTTAATAATCATTACGCTCGCATATGAGACTCTGTTTCCCAGAAGGCTTTAGGACAAACATTGCACTGAGCACACGCCCACTGGGGGCAGAATTGTGAATAAAACGTGCCTGAAATGAAAAATGCGTGCTATCAGGTGTTCCGTGTGACGTGCCCAAGAAGAAGAGGTTCCTGACCTTGAAACGCGTTGGCAGAAGTAAAAAGTAATGTGGAGCAGGAGAGCAGTTTGAAAGTGTAAGCCAGATAGCAGAGCGCTGTCGTGTGTTCTCCCAAATGCTTCAGGGCACTTTGTTGGACATTATTCATACACGGCAGCCTGGCCGTGGGGAAGATGCACCATCGCCGGCTGGAGACGAAATAAGACTACCGGCTGGCTGAGGCTGTGGTCTCTCAACTGTTGAAGGATCGTGTCAGCACAGCGCTCAAATGGAAAATAACCTGCGCTATCTGCTCTGCAAACCTACTAAAGGAAGTATAATTGTCTTAATTTTCAAACGAACATCTGAACTCACTGAAAGTTTTAATAATCATTACGCTCGCATATGAGACTCTGTGTCCCAGAAGGCTTTAGGACAAACATTGCACTGAGCACACGCCCACTGGGGGCAGAATTGTGAATAAAACTTGCCTGAAATGAAAAATGCGTGCTATTAGGTGTTCCTTGTGACGTGCCCAAGAAGAAGAGGTTCCTGACCTTGAAACGCGTTGGCAGAAGTAAAAAGTAATGTGGAGCAGGAGAGCAGTTTGAAAGTGTAGGCCGGATGGCAGAGCGCTATCGTGTGCTCTCCCAAATGCTTCAGGGCACTTTGTTGGACATTATTCATACACGGCATCCTGGCTGTGGGGAAGATGCACCATCGCCGGCTGGAGCCGAAATAAGACTACCGGCTGGCTGAGGCTGTGGTCTCTCAACTGTTGAAGGATCGTGTCAGCACAGCGCTCAAATGGAAAATAACCTGCGCTATCTGCTCTGCAAACCTACTAAAGGAAGTATAATTGTCTTAATTTTCAAACGAACATCTGAACTCACTGAAAGTTTTAATAATCATTACGCTCGCATATGAGACTCTGTTTCCCAGAAGGCTTTAGGACAAACATTGCACTGAGCACACGCCCACTGGGGGCAGAATTGTGAATAAAACGTGCCTGAAATGAAAAATGCGTGCTATCAGGTGTTCCTTGTGACGTGCCCAAGAAGAAGAGGTTCCTGACCTTGAAACGCGTTGGCAGAAGTAAAAAGTAATGTGGAGCAGGAGAGCAGTTTGAAAGTGTAGGCCGGATGGCAGAGCGCTGTCGTGTGCTCTCCCAAATGCTTCAGGGCACTTTGTTGGACATTATTCATACACGGCAGCCTGGCCGTGGGGAAGATGCACCATCGCCGGCTGGAGACGAAATAAGACTACCGGCTGGCTGAGGCTGTGGTCTCTCAACTGTTGAAGGATCGTGTCAGCACAGCGCTCAAATGGAAAATAACCTGCGCTATCTGCTCTGCAAACCTACTAAAGGAAGTATAATTGTCTTAATTTTCAAACGAACATCTGAACTCACTGAAAGTTTTAATAATCATTACGCTCGCATATGAGACTCTGTGTCCCAGAAGGCTTTAGGACAAACATTGCACTGAGCACACGCCCACTGGGGGCAGAATTGTGAATAAAACTTGCCTGAAATGAAAAATGCGTGCTATTAGGTGTTCCTTGTGACGTGCCCAAGAAGAAGAGGTTCCTGACCTTGAAACGCGTTGGCAGAAGTAAAAAGTAATGTGGAGCAGGAGAGCAGTTTGAAAGTGTAGGCCGGATGGCAGAGCGCTATCGTGTGCTCTCCCAAATGCTTCAGGGCACTTTGTTGGACATTATTCATACACGGCATCCTGGCTGTGGGGAAGATGCACCATCGCCGGCTGGAGCCGAAATAAGACTACCGGCTGGCTGAGGCTGTGGTCTCTCAACTGTTGAAGGATCGTGTCAGCACAGCGCTCAAATGCAAAATAACCTGCGCTATCTGCTCTGCAAACCTACTAAAGGAAGTATAATTGTCTTAATTTTCAAACGAACATCTGAACTCACTGAAAGTTTTAATAATCATTACGCTCGCATATGAGACTCTGTTTCCCAGAAGGCTTTAGGACAAACATTGCACTGAGCACACGCCCACTGGGGGCAGAATTGTGAATAAAACGTGCCTGAAATGAAAAATGCGTGCTATCAGGTGTTCCTTGTGACGTGCCCAAGAAGAAGAGGTTCCTGACCTTGAAACGCGTTGGCAGAAGTAAAAAGTAATGTGGAGCAGGAGAGCAGTTTGAAAGTGTAAGCCAGATGGCAGAGCGCTGTCGTGTGCTCTCCCAAATGCTTCAGGGCACTTTGTTGGACATTATTCATACACGGCAGCCTGGCCGTGGGGAAGATGCACCATCGCCGGCTGGAGCCGAAATAAGACTACCGGCTGGCTGAGGCTGTGGTCTCTCAACTGTTGAAGGATCGTGTCAGCACAGCGCTCAAATGGAAAATAACCTGCGCTATCTGCTCTGCAAACCTACTAAAGGAAGTATAATTGTCTTAATTTTCAAACGAACATCTGAACTCACTGAAAGTTTTAATAATCATTACGCTCGCATATGAGACTCTGTTTCCCAGAAGGCTTTAGGACAAACATTGCACTGAGCACACGCCCACTGGGGGCAGAATTGTGAATAAAACGTGCCTGAAATGAAAAATGCGTGCTATCAGGTGTTCCGTGTGACGTGCCCAAGAAGAAGAGGTTCCTGACCTTGAAACGCGTTGGCAGAAGTAAAAAGTAATGTGGAGCAGGAGAGCAGTTTGAAAGTGTAAGCCAGATGGCAGAGCGCTGTCGTGTGCTCTCCCAAATGCTTCAGGGCACTTTGTTGGACATTATTCATACACGGCAGCCTGGCCGTGGGGAAGATGCACCATCGCCGGCTGGAGACGAAATAAGACTACCGGCTGGCTGAGGCTGTGGTCTCTCAACTGTTGAAGGATCGTGTCAGCACAGCGCTCAAATGGAAAATAACCTGCGCTATCTGCTCTGCAAACCTACTAAAGGAAGTATAATTGTCTTAATTTTCAAACGAACATCTGAACTCACTGAAAGTTTTAATAATCATTACGCTCGCATATGAGACTCTGTGTCCCAGAAGGCTTTAGGACAAACATTGCACTGAGCACACGCCCACTGGGGGCAGAATTGTGAATAAAACTTGCCTGAAATGAAAAATGCGTGCTATTAGGTGTTCCTTGTGACGTGCCCAAGAAGAAGAGGTTCCTGACCTTGAAACGCGTTGGCAGAAGTAAAAAGTAATGTGGAGCAGGAGAGCAGTTTGAAAGTGTAGGCCGGATGGCAGAGCGCTATCGTGTGCTCTCCCAAATGCTTCAGGGCACTTTGTTGGACATTATTCATACACGGCATCCTGGCTGTGGGGAAGATGCACCATCGCCGGCTGGAGCCGAAATAAGACTACCGGCTGGCTGAGGCTGTGGTCTCTCAACTGTTGAAGGATCGTGTCAGCACAGCGCTCAAATGGAAAATAACCTGCGCTATCTGCTCTGCAAACCTACTAAAGGAAGTATAATTGTCTTAATTTTCAAACGAACATCTGAACTCACTGAAAGTTTTAATAATCATTACGCTCGCATATGAGACTCTGTTTCCCAGAAGGCTTTAGGACAAACATTGCACTGAGCACACGCCCACTGGGGGCAGAATTGTGAATAAAACGTGCCTGAAATGAAAAATGCGTGCTATCAGGTGTTCCTTGTGACGTGCCCAAGAAGAAGAGGTTCCTGACCTTGAAACGCGTTGGCAGAAGTAAAAAGTAATGTGGAGCAGGAGAGCAGTTTGAAAGTGTAGGCCGGATGGCAGAGCGCTGTCGTGTGCTCTCCTAAATGCTTCAGGGCACTTTGTTGGACATTATTCATACACGGCAGCCTGGCCGTGGGGAAGATGCACCATCGCCGGCTGGAGACGAAATAAGACTACCGGCTGGCTGAGGCTGTGGTCTCTCAACTGTTGAAGGATCGTGTCAGCACAGCGCTCAAATGGAAAATAACCTGCGCTATCTGCTCTGCAAACCTACTAAAGGAAGTATAATTGTCTTAATTTTCAAACGAACATCTGAACTCACTGAAAGTTTTAATAATCATTACGCTCGCATATGAGACTCTGTGTCCCAGAAGGCTTTAGGACAAACATTGCACTGAGCACACGCCCACTGGGGGCAGAATTGTGAATAAAACTTGCCTGAAATGAAAAATGCGTGCTATTAGGTGTTCCTTGTGACGTGCCCAAGAAGAAGAGGTTCCTGACCTTGAAACGCGTTGGCAGAAGTAAAAAGTAATGTGGAGCAGGAGAGCAGTTTGAAAGTGTAGGCCGGATGGCAGAGCGCTATCGTGTGCTCTCCCAAATGCTTCAGGGCACTTTGTTGGACATTATTCATACACGGCATCCTGGCTGTGGGGAAGATGCACCATCGCCGGCTGGAGCCGAAATAAGACTACCGGCTGGCTGAGGCTGTGGTCTCTCAACTGTTGAAGGATCGTGTCAGCACAGCGCTCAAATGGAAAATAACCTGCGCTATCTGCTCTGCAAACCTACTAAAGGAAGTATAATTGTCTTAATTTTCAAACGAACATCTGAACTCACTGAAAGTTTTAATAATCATTACGCTCGCATATGAGACTCTGTTTCCCAGAAGGCTTTAGGACAAACATTGCACTGAGCACACGCCCACTGGGGGCAGAATTGTGAATAAAACGTGCCTGAAATGAAAAATGCGTGCTATCAGGTGTTCCTTGTGACGTGCCCAAGAAGAAGAGGTTCCTGACCTTGAAACGCGTTGGCAGAAGTAAAAAGTAATGTGGAGCAGGAGAGCAGTTTGAAAGTGTAGGCCGGATGGCAGAGCGCTGTCGTGTGCTCTCCTAAATGCTTCAGGGCACTTTGTTGGACATTATTCATACACGGCAGCCTGGCCGTGGGGAAGATGCACCATCGCCGGCTGGAGACGAAATAAGACTACCGGCTGGCTGAGGCTGTGGTCTCTCAACTGTTGAAGGATCGTGTCAGCACAGCGCTCAAATGGAAAATAACCTGCGCTATCTGCTCTGCAAACCTACTAAAGGAAGTATAATTGTCTTAATTTTCAAACGAACATCTGAACTCACTGAAAGTTTTAATAATCATTACGCTCGCATATGAGACTCTGTGTCCCAGAAGGCTTTAGGACAAACATTGCACTGAGCACACGCCCACTGGGGGCAGAATTGTGAATAAAACTTGCCTGAAATGAAAAATGCGTGCTATTAGGTGTTCCTTGTGACGTGCCCAAGAAGAAGAGGTTCCTGACCTTGAAACGCGTTGGCAGAAGTAAAAAGTAATGTGGAGCAGGAGAGCAGTTTGAAAGTGTAGGCCGGATGGCAGAGCGCTATCGTGTGCTCTCCCAAATGCTTCAGGGCACTTTGTTGGACATTATTCATACACGGCATCCTGGCTGTGGGGAAGATGCACCATCGCCGGCTGGAGCCGAAATAAGACTACCGGCTGGCTGAGGCTGTGGTCTCTCAACTGTTGAAGGATCGTGTCAGCACAGCGCTCAAATGGAAAATAACCTGCGCTATCTGCTCTGCAAACCTACTAAAGGAAGTATAATTGTCTTAATTTTCAAACGAACATCTGAACTCACTGAAAGTTTTAATAATCATTACGCTCGCATATGAGACTCTGTTTCCCAGAAGGCTTTAGGACAAACATTGCACTGAGCACACGCCCACTGGGGGCAGAATTGTGAATAAAACGTGCCTGAAATGAAAAATGCGTGCTATCAGGTGTTCCGTGTGACGTGCCCAAGAAGAAGAGGTTCCTGACCTTGAAACGCGTTGGCAGAAGTAAAAAGTAATGTGGAGCAGGAGAGCAGTTTGAAAGTGTAAGCCAGATAGCAGAGCGCTGTCGTGTGCTCTCCCAAATGCTTCAGGGCACTTTGTTGGACATTATTCATACACGGCAATCTGGCCGTGGGGAAGATGCACCATCGCCGGCTGGAGACGAAATAAGACTACCGGCTGGCTGAGGCTGTGGTCTCTCAACTGTTGAAGGATCGTGTCAGCACAGCGCTCAAATGGAAAATAACCTGCGCTATCTGCTCTGCAAACCTACTAAAGGAAGTATAATTGTCTTAATTTTCAAACGAACATCTGAACTCACTGAAAGTTTTAATAATCATTACGCTCGCATATGAGACTCTGTGTCCCAGAAGGCTTTAGGACAAACATTGCACTGAGCACACGCCCACTGGGGGCAGAATTGTGAATAAAACTTGCCTGAAATGAAAAATGCGTGCTATTAGGTGTTCCTTGTGACGTGCCCAAGAAGAAGAGGTTCCTGACCTTGAAACGCGTTGGCAGAAGTAAAAAGTAATGTGGAGCAGGAGAGCAGTTTGAAAGTGTAGGCCGGATGGCAGAGCGCTATCGTGTGCTCTCCCAAATGCTTCAGGGCACTTTGTTGGACATTATTCATACACGGCATCCTGGCTGTGGGGAAGATGCACCATCGCCGGCTGGAGCCGAAATAAGACTACCGGCTGGCTGAGGCTGTGGTCTCTCAACTGTTGAAGGATCGTGTCAGCACAGCGCTCAAATGGAAAATAACCTGCGCTATCTGCTCTGCAAACCTACTAAAGGAAGTATAATTGTCTTAATTTTCAAACGAACATCTGAACTCACTGAAAGTTTTAATAATCATTACGCTCGCATATGAGACTCTGTTTCCCAGAAGGCTTTAGGACAAACATTGCACTGAGCACACGCCCACTGGGGGCAGAATTGTGAATAAAACGTGCCTGAAATGAAAAATGCGTGCTATCAGGTGTTCCTTGTGACGTGCCCAAGAAGAAGAGGTTCCTGACCTTGAAACGCGTTGGCAGAAGTAAAAAGTAATGTGGAGCAGGAGAGCAGTTTGAAAGTGTAGGCCGGATGGCAGAGCGCTGTCGTGTGCTCTCCCAAATGCTTCAGGGCACTTTGTTGGACATTATTCATTCACGGCAGCCTGGCCGTGGGGAAGATGCACCATCGCCGGCTGGAGACGAAATAAGACTACCGGCTGGCTGAGGCTGTGGTCTCTCAACTGTTGAAGGATCGTGTCAGCACAGCGCTCAAATGGAAAATAACCTGCGCTATCTGCTCTGCAAACCTACTAAAGGAAGTATAATTGTCTTAATTTTCAAACGAACATCTGAACTCACTGAAAGTTTTAATAATCATTACGCTCGCATATGAGACTCTGTGTCCCAGAAGGCTTTAGGACAAACATTGCACTGAGCACGAGCACACGCCCACTGGGGGCAGAATTGTGAATAAAACTTGCCTGAAATGAAAAATGCGTGCTATTAGGTGTTCCTTGTGACGTGCCCAAGAAGAAGAGGTTCCTGACCTTGAAACGCGTTGGCAGAAGTAAAAAGTAATGTGGAGCAGGAGAGCAGTTTAAAAGTGTAGGCCGGATGGCAGAGCGCTATCGTGTGCTCTCCCAAATGCTTCAGGGCACTTTGTTGGACATTATTCATACACGGCATCCTGGCTGTGGGGAAGATGCACCATCGCCGGCTGGAGCCGAAATAAGACTACCGGCTGGCTGAGGCTGTGGTCTCTCAACTGTTGAAGGATCGTGTCAGCACAGCGCTCAAATGGAAAATAACCTGCGCTATCTGCTCTGCAAACCTACTAAAGGAAGTATAATTGTCTTAATTTTCAAACGAACATCTGAACTCACTGAAAGTTTTAATAATCATTACGCTCGCATATGAGACTCTGTTTCCCAGAAGGCTTTAGGACAAACATTGCACTGAGCACACGCCCACTGGGGGCAGAATTGTGAATAAAACGTGCCTGAAATGAAAAATGCGTGCTATCAGGTGTTCCGTGTGACGTGCCCAAGAAGAAGAGGTTCCTGACCTTGAAACGCGTTGGCAGAAGTAAAAAGTAATGTGGAGCAGGAGAGCAGTTTGAAAGTGTAAGCCAGATGGCAGAGCGCTGTCGTGTGCTCTCCCAAATGCTTCAGGGCACTTTGTTGGACATTATTCATACACGGCAGCCTGGCCGTGGGGAAGATGCACCATCGCCGGCTGGAGACGAAATAAGACTACCGGCTGGCTGAGGCTGTGGTCTCTCAACTGTTGAAGGATCGTGTCAGCACAGCGCTCAAATGGAAAATAACCTGCGCTATCTGCTCTGCAAACCTACTAAAGGAAGTATAATTGTCTTAATTTTCAAACGAACATCTGAACTCACTGAAAGTTTTAATAATCATTACGCTCGCATATGAGACTCTGTGTCCCAGAAGGCTTTAGGACAAACATTGCACTGAGCACACGCCCACTGGGGGCAGAATTGTGAATAAAACTTGCCTGAAATTCAAAAATGCGTGCTATCTGGTATTCCTTGTGATGTGCCCAAGAAGAAGAGGTTCCTGACCTTGAAACGCGTTGGCAGAAGTAAAAAGTAATGTGGAACAGGAGAGCAGTTTGAAAGTGTAGGCTGGATGGCAGAGAGCTGTTGTGTACTCTCCCAAATGCTTCAGGGCACTTTGTTGGACATTATTCATACACGGCAGCCTGGCCGTGTGGAAGATGCACCATCGCCGGCTGGAGACGAAATAAGACTACCGGCTGGCTGAGGCTGTGGTCTCTCAACTGTTGAAGGATCGTGTCAGCACAGCGCTCAAATCGAAAATAACCTGCGCTATCTGCTCTGCAAACCTACTAAAGGAAGTATAATTGTCTTAATTTTCAAACGAACATCTGAACTCACTGAAAGTTTTAATAATCATTACGCTCGCATATGAGACTCTGTGTCCCAGAAGGCTTTAGGACAAACATTGCACTGAGCACACGCCCACTGGGGGCAGAATTGTGAATAAAACGTGCCTGAAATGAAAAATGCGTGCTATCAGGTGTTCCTTGTGACGTGCCCAAGAAGAAGAGGTTCCTGACCTTGAAACGCGTTGGCAGAAGTAAAAAGTAATGTGGAGCAGGAGAGCAGTTTGAAAGTGTAGGCCGGATGGCAGAGCGCTGTCGTGTGCTCTCCCAAATGCTTCAGGGCACTTTGTTGGACATTATTCATACACGGCAGCCTGGCCGTGGGGAAGATGCACCATCGCCGGCTGGAGACGAAATAAGACTACCGGCTGGCTGAGGCTGTGGTCTCTCAACTGTTGAAGGATCGTGTCAGCACAGCGCTCAAATGGAAAAGAACCTGCACTATCTGCTCTGCAAACCTACTAAAGGAAGTATAATTGTCTTAATTTTCAAACGAACATCTGAACTCACTGAAAGTTTTAATAATGATTACGCTCGCATATGAGACTCTGTGTCCCAGAAGGCTTCAGGACAAACATTGCACTGAGCACACGCCCACTGGGGGCAGAATTGTGAATAAAACTTGCCTGAAATGAAAAATGCGTGCTATCAGGTGTTCCTTGTGACGTGCCCAAGAAGAAGAGGTTCCTGACCTTGAAACGCGTTGGCAGAAGTAAAAAGTAATGTGGAGCAGGAGAGCAGTTTGAAAGTGTAGGCCGGATGGCAGAGCGCTGTCGTGTGCTCTCCCAAATGCATCAGGGCACTTTGTTGGACATTATTCATACACGGCAGCCTGGCCGTGGGGAAGATGCACCATCGCCGGCTGGAGACGAAATAAGACTACCGGCTGGCTGAGGCTGTGGTCTCTCAACTGTTGAAGGATCGTGTCAGCACAGCGCTCAAATGGAAAATAACCTGCGCTATCTGCTCTGCAAACCTACTAAAGGAAGTATAATTGTCTTAATTTTCAAACGAACATCTGAACTCACTGAAAGTTTTAATAATCATTATGCTCGCATATGAGACTCTGTGTCCCAGAAGGCTTTAGGACAAACATTGCACTGAGCACACGCCCACTGGGGGCAGAATTGTGAATAAAACTTGCCTGAAATGAAAAATGCGTGCTATCAGGTGTTCCTTGTGACGTGCCCAAGAAGAAGAGGTTCCTGACCTTGAAACGCGTTGGCAGAAGTAAAAAGTAATGTGGAGCAGGAGAGCAGTTTGAAAGTGTAGGCCGGATGGCAGAGCGCTATCGTGTGCTCTCCCAAATGCTTCAGGGCACTTTGTTGGACATTATTCATACACGGCATCCTGGCTGTGGGGAAGATGCACCATCGCCGGCTGGAGCCGAAATAAGACTACCGGCTGGCTGAGGCTGTGGTCTCTCAACTGTTGAAGGATCGTGTCAGCACAGCGCTCAAATGGAAAATAACCTGCGCTATCTGCTCTGCAAACCTACTAAAGGAAGTATAATTGTCTTAATTTTCAAACGAACATCTGAACTCACTGAAAGTTTTAATAATCATTACGCTCGCATATGAGACTCTGTTTCCCAGAAGGCTTTAGGACAAACATTGCACTGAGCACACGCCCACTGGGGGCAGAATTGTGAATAAAACGTGCCTGAAATGAAAAATGCGTGCTATCAGGTGTTCCGTGTGACGTGCCCAAGAAGAAGAGGTTCCTGACCTTGAAACGCGTTGGCAGAAGTAAAAAGTAATGTGGAGCAGGAGAGCAGTTTGAAAGTGTAAGCCAGATGGCAGAGCGCTGTCGTGTGCTCTCCCAAATGCTTCAGGGCACTTTGTTGGACATTATTCATACACGGCAGCCTGGCCGTGGGGAAGATGCACCATCGCCGGCTGGAGACGAAATAAGACTACCGGCTGGCTGAGGCTGTGGTCTCTCAACTGTTGAAGGATCGTGTCAGCACAGCGCTCAAATGGAAAATAACCTGCGCTATCTGCTCTGCAAACCTACTAAAGGAAGTATAATTGTCTTAATTTTCAAACGAACATCTGAACTCACTGAAAGTTTTAATAATCATTACGCTCGCATATGAGACTCTGTGTCCCAGAAGGCTTTAGGACAAACATTGCACTGAGCACACGCCCACTGGGGGCAGAATTGTGAATAAAACTTGCCTGAAATGAAAAATGCGTGCTATCAGGTGTTCCTTGTGACGTGCCCAAGAAGAAGAGGTTCCTGACCTTGAAACGCGTTGGCAGAAGTAAAAAGTAATGTGGAGCAGGAGAGCAGTTTGAAAGTGTAGGCCGGATGGTAGAGCGCTGTCGTGTGCTCTCCCAAATGCTTCAGGGCACTTTGTTGGACATTATTCATACACGGCAGCCTGGCCGTGGGGAAGATGCACCATCGCCGGCTGGAGACGAAATAAGACTACCGGCTGGCTGAGGCTGTGGTCTCTCAACTGTTGAAGGATCGTGTCAGCACAGCGCTCAAATGGAAAATAACCTGCGCTATCTGCTCTGCAAACCTACTAAAGGAAGTATAATTGTCTTAATTTTCAAACGAACATCTGAACTCACTGAAAGTTTTAATAATCATTACGCTCGCATATGAGACTCTGTGTCCCAGAAGGCTTTAGGACAAACATTGCACTGAGCACACGCCCACTGGGGGCAGAATTGTGAATAAAACTTGCCTGAAATGAAAAATGCGTGCTATCAGGTGTTCCTTGTGACGTGCCCAAGAAGAAGAGGTTCCTGACCTTGAAACGCGTTGGCAGAAGTAAAAAGTAATGTGGAGCAGGAGTGCAGTTTGAAAGTGTAGGCAGGATGGCAGAGCGCTGTCGTGTGCTCTCCCAAATGCTTCAGGGCACTTTGTTGGACATTATTCATACACGGCAGCCTGGCCGTGGGGAAGATGCACCATCGCCGGCTGGAGACGAAATAAGACTACCGGCTGGCTGAGGCTGTGGTCTCTCAACTGTTGAAGGATCGTGTCAGCACAGCGCTCAAATGGAAAATAACCTGCGCTATCTGCTCTGCAAACCTACTAAAGGAAGTATAATTGTCTTAATTTTCAAACGAACATCTGAACTCACTGAAAGTTTTAATAATCATTACGCTCGCATATGAGACTCTGTGTCCCAGAAGGCTTTAGGACAAACATTGCACTGAGCACACGCCCACTGGGGGCAGAATTGTGAATAAAACTTGCCTGAAATGAAAAATGGGTGCTATCAGGTGTTCCTTGTGACGTGCCCAAGAAGAAGAGGTTCCTGACCTTGAAACGCGTTGGCAGGAGTAAAAAGTAATGTGGAGCAGGAGAGCAGTTTGAAAGTGTAGGCCGGATGGCAGAGCGCTGTCGTGTGCTCTCCCAAATGCTTCAGGGCACTTTGTTGGACATTATTCATACACGGCAGCCTGGCCGTGGGGAAGATGCACCATCGCTGGCTGGAGACGAAATAAGACTACCAGCTGGCTGAGGCTGTGGTCTCTCAACTGTTGAAGGATCGTGTCAGCACAGCGCTCAAATGGAAAATAACCTGCGCTATCTGCTCTGCAAACCTACTAAAGGAAGTATAATTGTCTTAATTTTCAAACGAACATCTGAACTCACTGAAAGTTTTAATAATCATTATGCTCGCATATGAGACTCTGTGTCCCAGAAGGCTTTAGGACAAACATTGCACTGAGCACACGCCCACTGGGGGCAGAATTGTGAATAAAACTTGCCTGAAATGAAAAATGCGTGCTATCAGGTGTTCCTTGTGACGTGCCCAAGAAGAAGAGGTTCCTGACCTTGAAACGCGTTGGCAGAAGTAAAAAGTAATGTGGAGCAGGAGAGCAGTTTGAAAGTGTAGGCCGGATGGCAGAGCGCTGTCGTGTGCTCTCCCAAATGCTTCAGGGCACTTTGTTGGACATTATTCATACACGGCAGCCTGGCCGTGGGGAAGATGCACCATCGCCGGCTGGAGACGAAATAAGACTACCGGCTGGCTGAGGCTGTGGTCTCTCAACTGTTGAAGGATCGTGTCAGCACAGTGCTCAAATGGAAAATAACCTGCGCAATCTGCTCTGCAAACCTACTAAAGGAAGTATAATTGTCTTAATTTTCAAACGAACATCTGAACTCACTGAAAGTTTTAATAATCATTACGCTCGCATATGAGACTCTGTGTCCCAGAAGGCTTTAGGACAAACATTGCACTGAGCACACGCCCACTGGGGGCAGAATTGTGAATAAAACTTGCCTGAAATGAAAAATGGGTGCTATCAGGTGTTCCTTGTGACGTGCCCAAGAAGAAGAGGTTCCTGACCTTGAAACGCGTTGGCAGGAGTAAAAAGTAATGTGGAGCAGGAGAGCAGTTTGAAAGTGTAGGCCGGATGGCAGAGCGCTGTCGTGTGCTCTCCCAAATGCTTCAGGGCACTTTGTTGGACATTATTCATACACGGCAGCCTGGCCGTGGGGAAGATGCACCATCGCTGGCTGGAGACGAAATAAGACTACCAGCTGGCTGAGGCTGTGGTCTCTCAACTGTTGAAGGATCGTGTCAGCACAGCGCTCAAATGGAAAATAACCTGCGCTATCTGCTCTGCAAACCTACTAAAGGAAGTATAATTGTCTTAATTTTCAAACGAACATCTGAACTCACTGAAAGTTTTAATAATCATTATGCTCGCATATGAGACTCTGTGTCCCAGAAGGCTTTAGGACAAACATTGCACTGAGCACACGCCCACTGGGGGCAGAATTGTGAATAAAACTTGCCTGAAATGAAAAATGCGTGCTATCAGGTGTTCCTTGTGACGTGCCCAAGAAGAAGAGGTTCCTGACCTTGAAACGCGTTGGCAGAAGTAAAAAGTAATGTGGAGCAGGAGAGCAGTTTGAAAGTGTAGGCCGGATGGCAGAGCGCTGTCGTGTGCTCTCCCAAATGCTTCAGGGCACTTTGTTGGACATTATTCATACACGGCAGCCTGGCCGTGGGGAAGATGCACCATCGCCGGCTGGAGACGAAATAAGACTACCGGCTGGCTGAGGCTGTGGTCTCTCAACTGTTGAAGGATCGTGTCAGCACAGTGCTCAAATGGAAAATAACCTGCGCAATCTGCTCTGCAAACCTACTAAAGGAAGTATAATTGTCTTAATTTTCAAACGAACATCTGAACTCACTGAAAGTTTTAATAATCATTACGCTCGCATATGAGACTCTGTGTCCCAGAAGGCTTTAGGACAAACATTGCACTGAGCACACGCCCACTGGGGTCAGAATTGTGAATACAACTTGCCTGAAATGAAAAATGCGTGCTATCAGGTGTTCCTTGTGAAGTGCCCAAGAAGAAGAGGTTCCTGACCTTGAAACGCGTTGGCAGAAGTAAAAAGTAATGTGGAGCAGGAGAGCAGTTTGAAAGTATAGGCCGGATGGCAGAGCGCTGTCGTGTGCTCTCCCAAATGCTTCAGGGCACTTTGTTGGACATTATTCATACACGGCAGCCTGGCCGTGGGGAAGATGCACCATCGCCGGCTGGAGACGAAATAAGACTACCGGCTGGCTGAGGCTGTGGTCTCTCAACTGTTGAAGGATCGTGTCAGCACAGCGCTCAAATGGAAAATAACCTGTGCTATCTGCTCTGCAAACCTACTAAAGGAAGTATAATTGTCTTAATTTTCAAACGAACATCTGAACTCACTGAAAGTTTTAATAATCATTACGCTCGCATATGAGACTCTGTGTCCCAGAAGGCTTTAGGACAAACATTGCACTGAGCACACGCCCACTGGGGGCAGAATTGTGAATAAAACGTGCCTGAAATGAAAAATGCGTGCTATCAGGTGTTCCTTGTGACGTGCCCAAGAAGAAGAGGTTCCTGACCTTGAAACGCGTTGGCAGAAGTAAAAAGTAATGTGGAGCAGGAGAGCAGTTTGAAAGTGTAGGCCGGATGGCAGAGCGCTGTCGTGTGCTCTCCCAAATGATTCAGGGCACTTTGTTGGACATTATTCATACACGGCAGCCTGGCCGTGGGGAAGATGCACCATCGCCGGCTGGAGACGAAATAAGACTACCGGCTGGCTGAGGCTGTGGTCTCTCAACTGTTGAAGGATCGTGTCAGCACAGCGCTCAAATGGAAAATAACCTGCGCTATCTGCTCTGCAAACCTACTAAAGGAAGTATAATTGTCTTAATTTTCAAACGAACATCTGAACTCACTGAAAGTTTTAATAATCATTACGCTCGCATATGAGACTCTGTGTCCCAGAAGGCTTTAGGACAAACATTGCACTGAGCACACGCCCACTGGGGGCAGAATTGTGAATAAAACTTGCCTGAAATGAAAAATGGGTGCTATCAGGTGTTCCTTGTGACGTGCCCAAGAAGAAGAGGTTCCTGACCTTGAAACGCGTTGGCAGGAGTAAAAAGTAATGTGGAGCAGGAGAGCAGTTTGAAAGTGTAGGCCGGATGGCAGAGCGCTGTCGTGTGCTCTCCCAAATGCTTCAGGGCACTTTGATGGACATTATTCATACACGGCAGCCTGGCCGTGGGGAAGATGCACCATCGCCGGCTGGAGACGAAATAAGACTACCGGCTGGCTGAGGCTGTGGTCTCTCAACTGTTGAAGGATCGTGTCAGCACAGCGCTCAAATGGAAAATAACCTTCGCTATCTGCTCTGCAAACCTACTAAAGGAAGTATAATTGTCTTAATTTTCAAACGAACATCTGAACTCACTGAAAGTTTTAATAATCACTACGCTCGCATATGAGACTCTGTGTCCCAGAAGGCTTTAGGACAAACATTGCACTGAGCACACGCCCACTGGGGGCAGAATTGTGAATAAAACGTGCCTGAAATGAAAAATGCGTGCTATCAGGTGTTCCTTGTGACGTGCCCAAGAAGAAGAGGTTCCTGACCTTGAAACGCGTTGGCAGAAGTAAAAAGTAATGTGGAGCAGGAGAGCAGTTTGAAAGTGTAGGCCGGATGGCAGAGCGCTGTCGTGTGCTCTCCCAAATGCTTCAGGGCACTTTGTTGGACATTATTCATACACGGCAGCCTGGCCGTGGGGAAGATGCACCATCGCCAGCTGGAGACGAAATAAGACTACCGGCTGGCTGAGGCTGTGGTCTCTCAACTGTTGAAGGATCGTGTCAGCACAGCGCTCAAATGGAAAATAACCTGCGCTATCTGCTCTGGAAACCTACTAAAGGAAGTATAATTGTCTTAATTTTCAAACGAACATCTGAACTCACTGAAAGTTTTAATAATCATTACGCTCGCATATGAGACTCTGTGTCCCAGAAGGCTTTAGGACAAACATTGCACTGAGCACACGCCCACTGGGCGCAGAATTGTGAATAAAACGTTCCTGAAATTAAAAATGCGTGCTATCAGGTGTTCCTTGTGACGTGCCCAAGAAGAAGAGGTTCCTGACCTTGAAACGCGTTGGCAGAAGTAAAAAGTAATGTAGAGCAGGAGAGCAGTTTGAAAGTGTAGGCCGGATGGCAGAGCGCTGTCGTGTGCTCTCCCAAATGCTTCAGGGCACTTTGTTGGACATTATTCATACACGGCAGCCTGGCCGTGGGGAAGATGCACCATCGCCGGCTGGAGACGAAATAAGACTACCGGCTGGCTGAGGCTGTGGTCTCTCAACTGTTGAAGGATCGTGTCAGCACAGCGCTCAAATGGAAAATAACCTGCGCTATCTGCTCTGCAAACCTACTAAAGGAAGTATAATTGTCTTAATTTTCAAACGAACATCTGAACTCACTGAAAGTTTTAATAATCATTACGCTCGCATATGAGACTCTGTGTGCCAGAAGGCTTTAGGACAAACATTGCACAGAGCACACGCCCACTGGGGGCAGAATTGTGAATAAAACTTGCCTGAAATGAAAAATGCGTGCTATCAGGTGTTCCTTGTGACGTGCCCAAGAAGAAGAGGTTCCTGACCTTGAAACGCGTTGGCAGAAGTAAAAAGTAATGTGGAGCAGGAGAGCAGTTTGAAAGTATAGGCCGGATGGCAGAGCGCTGTCGTGTGCTCTCCCAAATGGTTCAGGGCACTTTGTTGGACATTATTCATACACGGCAGCCTGGCCGTGGGGAAGATGCACCATCGCCGTCTGGAGACGAAATAAGACTACCGGCTGGCTGAGGCTGTGGTCTCTCAACTGTTGAAGGATCGTGTCAGCACAGCGCTCAAATGGAAAATAACCTGCGCTATCTGCTCTGCAAACCTACTAAAGGAAGTATAATTGTCTTAATTTTCAAACGAACATCTGAACTCACTGAAAGTTTTAATAATCATTACGCTCGCATATGAGACTCTGTGTCCCAGAAGGCTTTAGGACAAACATTGCACTGAGCACACGCCCACTGGGGGCAGAATTGTGAATAAAACGTGCCTGAAATGAAAAATGCGTGCTATCAGGTGTTCCTTGTGACGTGCCCAAGAAGAAGAGGTTCCTGACCTTGAAACGCGTTGGCAGAAGTAAAAAGTAATGTGGAGCAGGAGAGCAGTTTGAAAGTGTAGGCCGGATTGCAGAGCGCTATCGTGTGCTCTCTCAAATGCTTCAGGGCACTTTGTTGGACATTATTCATACACGGCAGCCTGGCCGTGGGGAAGATGCACCATCGCCGGCTGGAGACGAAATAAGACTACCGGCTGGCTGAGGCTGTGGTCTCTCAACTGTTGAAGGATCGTGTCAGCACAGCGCTCAAATGGAAAATAACCTGCGCTATCTGCTCTGCAAACCTACTAAAGGAAGTATAATTGTCTTAATTTTCAAACGAACATCTGAACTCACTGAAAGTTTTAATAATCATTACGCTCGCATATGAGACTCTGTGTCCCAGAAGGCTTTAGGACAAACATTGCACTGAGCACACGCCCACTGGGGGCAGAATTGTGAATAAAACGTGCCTGAAATAAAAAATGCGTGCTATCAGGTGTTCCTTGTGACGTGCCCAAGAAGAAGAGGTTCCTGACCTTGAAACGCGTTGGCAGAAGTAAAAAGTAATGTAGAGCAGGAGAGCAGTTTGAAAGTGTAGGCCGGATGGCAGAGCGCTGTCGTGTGCTCTCCCAAATGCTTCAGGGCACTTTATTGGACATTATTCATACACGGCAGCCTGGCCGTGGGGAAGATGCACCATCGCCGGCTGGAGACGAAATAAGACTACCGGCTGGCTGAGGCTGTGGTCTCTCAACTGTTGAAGGATCGTGTCAGCACAGCGCTCAAATGGAAAATAACCTGCGCTATCTGCTCTGCGAACCTACTAAAGGAAGTATAATTGTCTTAATTTTCAAACGAACATCTGAACTCACTGAAAGTTTTAATAATCATTACGCTCACATATGAGACTCTGTGTCCCAGAAGGCTTTAGGACAAACATTGCACTGAGCACACGCCCACTGGGGGCAGAATTGTGAATAAAACTTGCCTGAAATGAAAAATGCGTGCTATCAGGTGTTCCTTGTGACGTGCCCAAGAAGAAGAGGTTCCTGACCTTGAAACGCGTTGGCAGAAGTAAAAAGTAATGTGGAGCAGGAGAGCAGTTTGAAAGTGTAGGCCGGATGGCAGAGCGCTGTCGTGTGCTCTCCCAAATGCTTCAGGGCACTTTGTTGGACATTATTCATACACGGCAGCCTGGCCGTGGGGAAGATGCACCATCGCCGGCTGGAGACGAAATAAGGCTACCGGCTGGCTGAGGCTGTGGTCTCTCAACTGTTGAAGGATCGTGTCAGCACAGCGCTCAGATGGAAAATAACCTGCGCTATCTGCTCTGCAAACCTACTAAAGGAAGTATAATTGTCTTAATTTTCAAACGAACATCTGAACTCACTGAAAGTTTTAATAATCATTACGCTCGCATATGAGACTCTGTGTCCCAGAAGGCTTTAGGACAAACATTGCACTGAGCACACGCCCACTGGGGGCAGAATTGTGAATAAAACTTGCCTGAAATGAAAAATGCGTGCTATCAGGTGTTCCTTGTGACATGCCCAAGAAGAAGAGGTTCCTGACCTTGAAACGCGTTGGCAGAAGTAAAAAGTAATGTGGAGCAGGAGAGCAGTTTGAAAGTGTAGGCCGGATGGCAGAGCGCTGTCGTGTGCTCTCCCAAATGCTTCAGGGCACTTTGTTGGACATTATTCATACACGGCAGTCTGGCCGTGGGGAAGATGCACCATCGCCGGCTGGAGACGAAATAAGACTACCAGCTGGCTGAGGCTGTGGTCTCTCAACTGTTGAAGGATCGTGTCAGCACAGGGCTCAAATGGAAAATAACCTGCGCTATCTGCTCTGCAAACCTACTAAAGGAAGTATAATTGTCTTAATTTTCAAACGAACATATGAACTCACTGAAAGTTTTAATAATCATTACGCTCGCATATGAGACTCTGTGTCCCAGAAGGCTTTAGGACAAACATTGCACTGAGCACACGCCCACTGGGGGCAGAATTGTGAATAAAATGTGCCTGAAATGAAAAATGCGTGCTATCAGGTGTTCCTTGTGACGTGCCCAAGAAGAAGAGGTTCCTGACCTTGAAATGCGTTGGCAGAAGTAAAAAGTAATGTAGAGCAGGAGAGCAGTTTGAAAGTGTAGGCCGGATGGCAGAGCGCTGTCGTGTGCTCTCCCAAATGCTTCAGGGCACTTTGTTGGACATTATGCATACACGGCAGCCTGGCCGTGGGGAAGATGCACCATGGCCGGCTGGAGACTAAATAAGACTACCGGCTGGCTGAGGCTGTGGTCTCTCAACTGTTGAAGGATCGTGTCAGCACAGCGCTCAAATGGAAAATAACCTGCGCTATCTGCTCTGCAAACCTACTAAAGGAAGTATAATTGTCTTAATTTTCAAACGAACATCTGAACTCACTGAAAGTTTTAATAATCATTACGCTCGCATATGAGACTCTGTGTCCCAGAAGGCTTTAGGACAAACATTGCACTGAGCACACGCCCACTGGGGGCAGAATTGTGAATAAAACGTGCCTGAAATGAAAAATGCGTGCTATCAGGTGTTCCTTGTGACGTGCCCAAGAAGAAGAGGTTCCTGACCTTGAAACGCGTTGGCAGAAGTAAAAAGTAATGTGGAGCAGGAGAGCAGTTTGAAAGTGTAGGCCGGATGGCAGAGCGCTGTCGTGTGCTCTCCCAAATGCTTCAGGGCACTTTGTTGGACATTATTCATACACGGCAGCCTGGCCGTCGGGAAGATGCACCATCGCCGGCTGGAGACGAAATAAGACTACCGGCTGGCTGAGGCTGTGGTCTCTCAACTGTTGAAGGATCGTGTCAGCACAGCGCTCAAATGGAAAATAACCTGCGCTATCTGCTCGGCAAACCTACTAAAGGAAGTATAATTGTCTTAATTTTCAAACGAACATCTGAACTCACTGAAAGTTTTAATAATCATTACGCTCGCATATGAGACTCTGTGTCCCAGAAGGCTTTAGGACAAACATTGCACTGAGCAAACGCCCACTGGGGGCAGAATTGTGAATAAAACGTGCCTGAAATGAAAAATGCGTGCTATCAGGTGTTCCTTGTGACGTGCCCAAGAAGAAGAGGTTCCTGACCTTGAAACACGTTGGCAGAAGTAAAAAGTAATGTGGAGCAGGAGAGCAGTTTGAAAGTGTAGGCTGGATGGCAGAGCGCTGTCGTGTGCTCTCCCAAATGCTTCAGGGCACTTTGTTGGACATTATTCATACACAGCAGCCTGGCCGTGGGGAAGATGCACCATCGCCTTCTGGAGACGAAATAAGACTACCGGCTGGCTGAGGCTGTGGTCTCTCAACTGTTGAAGGATCGTCTCAGCACAGCGCTCAAATGGAAAATAACTTGCGCTATCTGCTCTGCAAACCTACTAAAGGAAGTATAATTGTCTTAATTTTCAAACGAACATCTGAACTCACTGAAAGGTTTAATAATCATTACGCTCGCATATGAGACTCTGTGTCCCAGAAGGCTTTAGGACAAACATTGCACTGAGCACACGCCCACTGGGGGCAGAATTGTGAATAAAACGTGCCTGAAATGAAAAATGCGTGCTATCAGGTGTTCCTTGTGACGTGCCCAAGAAGAAGAGGTTCCTGACCTTGAAACGCGTTGGCAGAAGTCAAAAGTAATGTGGAGCAGGAGAGCAGTTTGAAAGTGTAGGCCGGATGGCAGAGCGCTGTCGTGTGCTCTCCCAAATGCTTCAGGGCACTTTGTTGGACATTATTCATACACGGCAGCCTGGCCGTGGGGAAGATGCACCATCGCCGGCTGGAGACGAAATAAGATTACCGGCTGGCTGAGGCTGTGGTCTCTCAACTGTTGAAGGATCGTGTCAGCACAGCGTTCAAATGTAAAATAACCTGCGCTATCTGCTCTGCAAACCTACTAAAGGAAATATAATTGTCTTAATTTTCAAACGAACATCTGAACTCACTGAAAGTTTTAATAATCATTACGCTCGCATATGAGACTCTGTGTCCCAGAAGGCTTTAGGACAAACATTGCACTGAGCACACGCCCACTGGGGTCAGAATTGTGAATAAAACGTGCCTGAAATGAAAAATGCGTGCTATCAGGTGTTCCTTGTGGCGTGCCCAAGAAGAAGAGGTTCCTGACCTTGAAACGCGTTGGCAGAAGTAAAAAGTAATGTGGAGCAGGAGAGCAGTTTGAAAGTGTAGGCCGGATGGCAGAGCGCTATCGTGTGCTCTCCCAAATGCTTCAGGGCACTTTGTTGGACATTATTCATACACGGCATCCTGGCTGTGGGGAATATGCACCATCGCTGGCTGGAGACGAAATAAGACTACCGGCTGTCTGAGGCTGTGGTCTCTCAACTGTTGAAGGATCGTGTCAGCACAGCGCTCAAATGGAAAATAACCTGCGCTATCTGCTCTGCGAACCTACTAAAGGAAGTATAATTGTCTTAATTTTCAAACGAACATCTGAACTCACTGAAAGTTTTAATAATCATTACGCTCACATATGAGACTCTGTGTCCCAGAAGGCTTTAGGACAAACATTGCACTGAGCACACGCCCACTGGGGGCAGAATTGTGAATAAAACTTGCCTGAAATGAAAAATGCGTGCTATCAGGTGTTCCTTGTGGCGTGCCCAAAAAGAAGAGGTTCCTGACCTTGAAACGCGTTGGCAGAAGTAAAAAGTAATGTGGAGCAGGAGAGCAGTTTGAAAGTGTAGGCCGGATGGCAGAGCACTGTCGTGTGCTCTCCCAAATGCTTCAGGGCACTTTGTTGGACATTATTCATACACGGCAGCCTGGCCGTGGGGAAGATGCACCATTGCCGGCTGGAAACGAAATAAGACTGCCGGCTGGCTGAGGCTGTGGTCTCTCAACTGTTGAAGGATCGTGTCAGCACAGCGCTCAAATGGAAAATAACCTGCGCTATCTGCTCGGCAAACCTACTAAAGGAAGTATAATTGTCTTAATTTTCAAACGAACATCTGAACTCACTGAAATTTTAATAATCATTACGCTCGCATATGAGACTCTGTGTCCCAGAAGGCTTTAGGACAAACATTGCACTGAGCAAACGCCCACTGGGGGCAGAATTGTGAATAAAACGTGCCTGAAATGAAAAATGCGTGCTATCAGGTGTTCCTTGTGACGTGCCCAAGAAGAAGAGGTTCCTGACCTTGAAACACGTTGGCAGAAGTAAAAAGTAATGTAGAGCAGGAGAGCAGTTTGAAAGTGTAGGCTGGATGGCAGAGCGCTGTCGTGTGCTCTCCCAAATGCTTCAGGGCACTTTGTTGGACATTATTCATACACAGCAGCCTGGCCGTGGGGAAGATGCACCATCGCCTTCTGGAGACGAAATAAGACTACCGGCTGGCTGAGGCTGTGGTCTCTCAACTGTTGAAGGATCGTCTCAGCACAGCGCTCAAATGGAAAATAACTTGCGCTATCTGCTCTGCAAACCTACTAAAGGAAGTATAATTGTCTTAATTTTCAAACGAACATCTGAACTCACTGAAAGGTTTAATAATCATTACACTCGCATATGAGACTCTGTGTCCCAGAAGGCTTTAGGACAAACATTGCACTGAGCACACGCCCACTGGGGGCAGAATTGTGAATAAAACGTGCCTGAAATGAAAAATGCGTGCTATCAGGTGTTCCTTGTGACGTGCCCAAGAAGAAGAGGTTCCTGACCTTGAAACGCGTTGGCAGAAGTCAAAAGTAATGTGGAGCAGGAGAGCAGTTTGAAAGTGTAAGCCGGATGGCAGAGCGCTGTCGTGTGCTCTCCCAAATGCTTCAGGGCACTTTGTTGGACATTATTCATACACGGCAGCCTGGCCGTGGGGAAGATGCACCATCGCCGGCTGGAGACGAAATAAGATTACCGGCTGGCTGAGGCTGTGGTCTCTCAACTGTTGAAAGATCGTGTCAGCACAGCGTTCAAATGTAAAATAACCTGCGCTATCTGCTCTGCAAACCTACTAAAGGAAATATAATTGTCTTAATTTTCAAACGAACATCTGAACTCACTGAAAGTTTTAATAATCATTACGCTCGCATATGAGACTCTGTGTCCCAGAAGGCTTTAGGACAAACATTGCACTGAGCACACGCCCACTGGGGTCAGAATTGTGAATAAAACGTGCCTGAAATGAAAAATGCGTGCTATCAGGTGTTCCTTGTGGCGTGCCCAAGAAGAAGAGGTTCCTGACCTTGAAACGCGTTGGCAGAAGTAAAAAGTAATGTGGAGCAGGAGAGCAGTTTGAAAGTGTAGGCCGGATGGCAGAGCGCTGTCGTGTGCTCTCCCAAATGCTTCAGGGCACTTTTTTGGACATTATCCATACACGGCAGCCTGGCCGTGGGGAAGATGCACCATCGCCGGCTGGAAACGAAATAAGACTACCGGCTGGCTGAGGCTGTGGTCTCTCAACTGTTGAAGAATCGTGTCAGCACATCGCTCAAATGGAAAATAACCTGCGCTATCTGCTCTGCAAACCTACTAAAGGAAATATAATTGTCTTAATTTTCAAACGAACATCTGAACTCACTGAAAGTTTTAATAATCATTACGCTCGCATATGAGACTCTGTGTCCCAGAAGGCTTTAGGACAAACATTGCACTGAGCACACGCCCACTGGGGGCAGAATTGTGTATAAAACTTGCCTGAAATGAAAAATGCGTGCTATTAGGTGTTCCTTGTGACGTGCCCAAGAGGAAGAGGTTCCTGACCTTGAAAGGCGTTGGCAGAAGTAAAAAGTAATGTGGAGCAGGAGAGCAGTTTGAAAGTGTAGGCCGGATGGCAGAGCGCTATCGTGTGCTCTCCCAAATGCTTCAGGGCACTTTGTTGGACATTATTCATACACGGCATCCTGGCTGTGGGGAATATGCACCATCGCTGGCTGGAGACGAAATAAGACTACCGGCTGTCTGAGGCTGTGGTCTCTCAACTGTTGAAGGATCGTGTCAGCACAGCGCTCAAATGGAAAATAACCTGCGCTATCTGCTCTGCGAACCTACTAAAGGAAGTATAATTGTCTTAATTTTCAAACGAACATCTGAACTCACTGAAAGTTTTAATAATCATTACGCTCACATATGAGACTCTGTGTCCCAGAAGGCTTTAGGACAAACATTGCACTGAGCACACGCCCACTGGGGGCAGAATTGTGAATAAAACTTGCCTGAAATGAAAAATGCGTGCTATCAGGTGTTCCTTGTGACGTGCCCAAGAAGAAGAGGTTCCTGACCTTGAAACGCGTTGGCAGAAGTAAAAAGTAATGTGGAGCAGGAGAGCAGTTTGAAAGTGTAGGCCGGATGGCAGAGCGCTGTCGTGTGCTCTCCCAAATGCTTCAGGGCACTTTGTTGGACATTATTCATACACGGCAGCCTGGCCGTGGGGAAGATGCACCATCGCCGGCTGGAGACGAAATAAGGCTACCGGCTGGCTGAGGCTGTGGTCTCTCAACTGTTGAAGGATCATGTCAGCACAGCGCTCAAATGGAAAATAACCTGCGCTATCTGCTCTGCAAACCTACTAAAGGAAGTATAATTGTCTTAATTTTCAAACGAACATCTGAACTCACTGAAAGTTTTAATAATCATTACGCTCGCATATGAGACTCTGTGTCCCAGAAGGCTTTAGGACAAACATTGCACTGAGCACACGCCCACTGGGGGCAGAATTGTGAATAAAACGTGCCTGAAATGAAAAATGCGTGCTATCAGGTGTTCCTTGTGACGTGCCCAAGAAGAAGAGGTTCCTGACCTTGAAACGCGTTGGCAGAAGTAAAAAGTAATGTGGAGCAGGAGAGCAGTTTGAAAGTGTAGGCCGGATGGCAGAGCGCTGTCGTGTGCTCTCCCAAATGCTTCAGGGCACTTTGCTGGACATTATTCATACACGGCAGCCTGGCCGTGGGGAAGATGCACCATCGCCGGCTGGAGACGAAATAAGACTACCGGCTGGCTGAGGCTGTGGTCTCTCAACTGTTGAAGGATCGTGTCAGCACAGCGCTCAGATGGAAAATAACCTGCGCTATCTGCTCTGCAAACCTACTAAAGGAAGTATAATTGTCTTAATTTTCAAACGAACATCTGAACTCACTGAAAGTTTTAATAATCATTACGCTCGCATATGAGACTCTGTGTCCCAGAAGGCTTTAGGACAAACATTGCACTGAGCACACGCCCACTGGGGGCAGAATTGTGAATAAAACTTGCCTGAAATGAAAAATGCGTGCTATCAGGTGTTCCTTGTGACATGCCCAAGAAGAAGAGTTTCCTGACCTTGAAACGCGTTGGCAGAAGTAAAAAGTAATGTGGAGCAGGAGAGCAGTTTGAAAGTGTAGGCCGGATGGCAGAGCGCTGTCGTGTGCTCTCCCAAATGCTTCAGGGCACTTTGTTGGACATTATTCATACACGGCAGTCTGGCCGTGGGGAAGATGCACCATCGCCGGCTGGAGACGAAATAAGACTACCAGCTGGCTGAGGCTGTGGTCTCTCAACTGTTGCAGGATCGTGTCAGCACAGGGCTCAAATGGAAAATAACCTGCGCTATCTGCTCTGCAAACCTACTAAAGGAAGTATAATTGTCTTAATTTTTAAACGAACATATGAACTCACTGAAAGTTTTAATAATCATTACGCTCGCATATGAGACTCTGTGTCCCAGAAGGCTTTAGGACAAACATTGCACTGAGCACACGCCCACTGGGGGCAGAATTGTGAATAAAACTTGCCTGAAATGAAAAATGCGTGCTATCAGGTGTTCCTTGTGACATGCCCAAGAAGAAGAGGTTCCTGACCTTGAAACGCGTTGGCAGAAGTAAAAAGTAATGTGGAGCAGGAGAGCAGTTTGAAAGTGTAGGCCGGATGGCAGAGCGCTGTCGTGTGCTCTCCCAAATGCTTCAGGGCACTTTGTTGGACATTATTCATACACGGCAGTCTGGCCGTGGGGAAGATGCACCATCGCCGGCTGGAGACGAAATAAGACTACCAGCTGGCTGAGGCTGTGGTCTCTCAACTGTTGAAGGATCGTGTCAGCACAGGGCTCAAATGGAAAATAACCTGCGCTATCTGCTCTGCAAACCTACTAAAGGAAGTATAATTGTCTTAATTTTCAAACGAACATATGAACTCACTGAAAGTTTTAATAATCATTACGCTCGCATATGAGACTCTGTGTCCCAGAAGGCTTTAGGACAAACATTGCACTGAGCACACGCCCACTGGGGGCAGAATTGTGAATAAAATGTGCCTGAAATGAAAAATGCGTGCTATCAGGTGTTCCTTGTGACGTGCCCAAGAAGAAGAGGTTCCTGACCTTGAAATGCGTTGGCAGAAGTAAAAAGTAATGTAGAGCAGGAGAGCAGTTTGAAAGTGTAGGCCGGATGGCAGAGCGCTGTCGTGTGCTCTCCCAAATGCTTCAGGGCACTTTGTTGGACATTATTCATACACGGCAGCCTGGCCGTGGGGAAGATGCACCATCGCCGGCTGGAGACTAAATAAGACTACCGGCTGGCTGAGGCTGTGGTCTCTCAACTGTTGAAGGATCGTGTCAGCACAGCGCTCAAATGGAAAATAACCTGAGCTATCTGCTCTGCAAACCTACTAAAGGAAGTATAATTGTCTTAATTTTCAAACGAACATCTGAACTCACTGAAAGTTTTAATAATCATTACGCTCGCATATGAGACTCTGTGTCCCAGAAGGCTTTAGGACAAACATTGCACTGAGCACACGCCCACTGGGGGCAGAATTGTGAATAAAACGTGCCTGAAATGAAAAATGCGTGCTATCAGGTGTTCCTTGTGACGTGCCCAAGAAGAAGAGGTTCCTGACCTTGAAACGCGTTGGCAGAAGTAAAAAGTAATGTGGAGCAGGAGAGCAGTTTGAAAGTGTAGGCCGGATGGCAGAGCGCTGTCGTGTGCTCTCTCAAATGCTTCAGGGCACTTTGTTGGACATTATTCATACACGGCAGCCTGGCCGTCGGGAAGATGCACCATCGCCGGCTGGAGACGAAATAAGACTACCGGCTGGCTGAGGCTGTGGTCTCTCAACTGTTGAAGGATCGTGTCAGCACAGCGCTCAAATGGAAAATAACCTGCGCAATCTGCTCTGCAAACCTACTAAAGGAAATATAATTGTCTTAATTTTCAAACGAACATCTGAACTCACTGAAAGTTTTAATAATCATTACGCTCGCATATGAGACTCTGTGTCCCAGAAGGCTTTAGGACAAACATTGCACTGAGCACACGCCCACTGGGGGCAGAATTGTGAATAAAACGTGCCTGAAATGAAAAATGCGTGCTATCAGGTGTTCCTTGTGGCGTGCCCAAAAAGAAGAGGTTCCTGACCTTGAAACGCGTTGGCAGAAGTAAAAAGTAATGTGGAGCAGGAGAGCAGTTTGAAAGTGTAGGCCGGATGGCAGAGCGCTGTCGTGTGCTCTCCCAAATGCTTCAGGGCACTTTGTTGGACATTATTCATACACGGCAGCCTGGCCGTGGGGAAGATGCACCATCGCCGGCTGGAAACGAAATAAGACTGCCGGCTGGCTGAGGCTGTGGTCTCTCAACTGTTGAAGGATCGTGTCAGCACAGCGCTCAAATGGAAAATAACCTGCGCTATCTGCTCGGCAAACCTACTAAAGGAAGTATAATTGTCTTAATTTTCAAACGAACATCTGAACTCACTGAAAGTTTTAATAATCATTACGCTCGCATATGAGACTCTGTGTCCCAGAAGGCTTTAGGACAAACATTGCACTGAGCACACGCCCACTGGGGGCAGAATTGTGAATAAAACGTGCCTGAAATGAAAAATGCGTGCTATCAGGTGTTCCTTGTGACGTGCCCAAGAAGAAGAGGTTCCTGACCTTGAAACGCGTTGGCAGAAGTAAAAAGTAATGTGGAGCAGGAGAGCAGTTTGAAAGTGTAAGCCAGATGGCAGAGCGCTGTCGTGTGCTCTCCCAAATGCTTCAGGGCACTTTGTTGGACATTATTCATACACGGCAGCCTGGCCGTGGGGAAGATGCACCATCGCCGGCTGGAGCCGAAATAAGACTACCGGCTGGCTGAGGCTGTGGTCTCTCAACTGTTGAAGGATCGTGTCAGCACAGCGCTCAAATGGAAAATAACCTGCGCTATCTGCTCTGCAAACCTACTAAAGGAAGTATAATTGTCTTAATTTTCAAACGAACATCTGAACTCACTGAAAGTTTTAATAATCATTACGCTCGCATATGAGACTCTGTTTCCCAGAAGGCTTTAGGACAAACATTGCACTGAGCACACGCCCACTGGGGGCAGAATTGTGAATAAAACGTGCCTGAAATGAAAAATGCGTGCTATCAGGTGTTCCTTGTGACGTGCCCAAGAAGAAGAGGTTCCTGACCTTGAAACGCGTTGGCAGAAGTAAAAAGTAATGTGGAGCAGGAGAGCAGTTTGAAAGTGTAGGCCGGATGGCAGAGCGCTGTCGTGTGCTCTCTCAAATGCTTCAGGGCACTTTGTTGGACATTATTCATACACGGCAGCCTGGCCGTCGGGAAGATGCACCATCGCCGGCTGGAGACGAAATAAGACTACCGGCTGGCTGAGGCTGTGGTCTCTCAACTGTTGAAGGATCGTGTCAGCACAGCGCTCAAATGGAAAATAACCTGCGCAATCTGCTCTGCAAACCTACTAAAGGAAATATAATTGTCTTAATTTTCAAACGAACATCTGAACTCACTGAAAGTTTTAATAATCATTACGCTCGCATATGAGACTCTGTGTCCCAGAAGGCTTTAGGACAAACATTGCACTGAGCACACGCCCACTGGGGGCAGAATTGTGAATAAAACGTGCCTGAAATGAAAAATGCGTGCTATCAGGTGTTCCTTGTGACGTGCCCAAGAAGAAGAGGTTCCTGACCTTGAAACGCGTTGGCAGAAGTAAAAAGTAATGTGGAGCAGGAGAGCAGTTTGAAAGTGTAGGCCGGATGGCAGAGCGCTATCGTGTGCTCTCCCAAATGCTTCAGGGCACTTTGTTGGACATTATTCATACACGGCATCCTGGCTGTGGGGAATATGCACCATCGCCGGCTGGAGACGAAATAAGACTACCGGCTGTCTGAGGCTGTGGTCTCTCAACTGTTGAAGGATCGTGTCAGCACAGCGCTCAAATGGAAAATAACCTGCGCTATCTGCTCTGCAAACCTACTAAAGGAAGTATAATTGTCTTAATTTTCAAACGAACATCTGAACTCACTGAAAGTTTTAATAATCATTACGCTCGCATATGAGACTCTGTTTCCCAGAAGGCTTTAGGACAAACATTGCACTGAGCACACGCCCACTGGGGGCAGAATTGTGAATAAAACGTGCCTGAATTGAAAAATGCGTGCTATCAGGTGTTCCTTGTGACGTGCCCAAGAAGAAGAGGTTCCTGACCTTGAAACGCGTTGGCAGAAGTAAAAAGTAATGTGGAGCAGGAGAGCAGTTTGAAAGTGTAGGCCGGATGGCAGAGCGCTAGCGTGTGCTCTCCCAAATGCTTCAGGGCACTTTGTTGGACATTATTCATACACGGCAGCCTGGCCGTGGGGAAGATGCACCATCGCCGGCTGGAGCCGAAATAAGACTACCGGCTGGCTGAGGCTGTGGTCTCTCAACTGTTGAAGGATCGTGTCAGCACAGCGCTCAAATGGAAAATAACCTGAGCTATCTGCTCTGCAAACCTACTAAAGGAAGTATAATTGTCTTAATTTTCAAACGAACATCTGAACTCACTGAAAGTTTTAATAATCATTATGATCGCATATGAGACTCTGTGTCCCAGAAGGCTTTGGGTCAAATATTGCACTGAGCACACGCCCACTGGGGGCAGAATTGTGAATAAAACTTGCCTGAAATGAAAAATGCGTGCTATCAGGTGTTCCTTGTGACGTGCCCAAGAAGAAGAGGTTCCTGACCTTGAAACGCGTTGGCAGAAGTAAAAATTAATGTGGAGCAGGAGAGCAGTTTGAAAGTGTAGGCCGGATGGCAGAGCGCTGTCGTGTGCTCTCCCAAATGCTTCAGGGCACTTTGTTGGACATTATTCATACACGACAGCCTGGCCGTGGGGAAGATGCACCATCGCCGGCTGGAGACGAAATAAGATTACCGGCTGGCTGAGGCTGTGGTCTCTCAACTGTTGAAGGATCGTGTCAGCACAGCGCTCAAATGGAAAATAACCTGCGCTATCTGCTCTGCAAACCTACTAAAGGAAGTATAATTGTCTTAATATTCAAACGAACATCTGAACTCACTGAAAGTTTTAATAATCATTACGCTCGCATATGAGACTCTGTGTCCCAGAAGGCTTTAGGACAAACATTGCACTGAGCACACGCCCACTGGGGGCAGAATTGTGAATAAAACTTGCCTGAAATGAAAAATGCATGCTATCAGGTGTTCCTTGTGACGTGCCCAAGAAGAAGAGGTTCCTGACCTTGAAACGCGTTGGCAGAAGTAAAAAGTAATGTGGAGCAGGAGAGCAGTTTGAAAGTGTAGGCCGGATGGCAGAGCGCTGTCGTGTGCTCTCCCAAATGCTTCAGGGCACTTTGTTGGACATTATTCATACACGGCAGCCTGGCCGTGGGAAAGATGCACCATCGCCGGCTGGAGACGAAATAAGACTACCGGCTGGCTGAGGCTGTGGTCTCTCAACTGTTGAAGGATCGTGTCAGCACAGCGCTCAAATGGAAAATAACCTGCGCTATCTGCTCTGCAAACCTACTAAAGGAAGCATAATTGTCTTAATTTTCAAACGAACATCTGAACTCACTGAAAGTTTTAATAATCATTACGCTCGCATATGAGACTCTGTGTCCCAGAAGGCTTTAGGACAAACATTGCACTGAGCACACGCCCACTGGGGGCAGAATTGTGAATAAAACGTGCCTGAAATGAAAAATGCGTGCTATTAGGTGTTCCTTGTGACGTGCCCAAGAAGAAGAGGTTCCTGACCTTGAAACGCGTTGGCAGAAGTAAAAAGTAATGTGGAGCAGGAGAGCAGTTTGAAAGTGTAGGCCGGATGGCAGAGCGCTGTCGTGTGCTCTCCCAAATGCT
This sequence comes from Triturus cristatus, assembly GCF_964204655.1. NCBI lineage: Eukaryota > Metazoa > Chordata > Amphibia > Caudata > Salamandridae > Triturus > Triturus cristatus. The sequence goes on from NC_140579.1 coordinate 153,142,182, forward strand.
TCAGGGCACTTTGTTGGACATTATTCATACACGGCATCCTGGCCGTGGGGAAGATGCACCATCGCCGGCTAGAGACGAAATAAGACTACCGGCTGGCTGAGGCTGTGGTCTCTCAACTGTTGAAGGATCGTGTCAGCACAGCGCTCAAATGGAAAATAACCTGCGCTATCTGCTCTGCAAACCTACTAAAGGAAGTATAATTGTCTTAATTTTCAAACGAACATCTGAACTCACTGAAAGTTTTAATAATCATTACGCTCGCATATGAGACTCTGTGTCCCAGAAGGCTTTAGGACAAACATTGCACTGAGCACACGCCCACTGGGGGCAGAATTGTGAATAAAACTTGCCTGAAATGAAAAATGCGTGCTATCAGGTGTTCCTTGTGACGTGCCCAAGAAGAAGAGGTTCCTGACCTTGAAACGCGTTGGCAGAAGTAAAAAGTAATGTGGAGCAGGAGAGCAGTTTGAAAGTGTAGGCCGGATGGCAGAGCGCTGTCGTGTGCTCTCCCAAATGCTTCAGGGCACTTTGTTGGACATTATTCATACACGGCAGCCTGGCCGTGGGAAAGATGCACCATCGCCGGCTGGAGACGAAATAAGACTACCGGCTGGCTGAGGCTGTGGTCTCTCAACTGTTGAAGGATCGTGTCAGCACAGCGCTCAAATGGAAAATAACCTGCGCTATCTGCTCTGCAAACCTACTAAAGGAAGTATAATTGTCTTAATTTTCAAACGAACATCTGAACTCACTGAAAGTTTTAATAATCATTACGCTCGCATATGAGACTCTGTGTCCCAGAAGGCTTTAGGACAAACATTGCACTGAGCACACGCCCACTGGGGGCAGAATTGTGAATAAAACGTGCCTGAAATGAAAAATGCGTGCTATCAGGTGTTCCTTGTGACGTGCCCAAGAAGAAGAGGTTCCTGACCTTGAAACTCGTTGGCAGAAGTAAAAAGTAATGTGGAGCAGGAGAGCAGTTTGAAAGTGTAGGCCGGATGGCAGAGCGCTGTCGTGTGCTCTCCCAAATGCTTCAGAGCACTTTGTTGGACATTATTCATACACGGCAGCCTGGCCGTGGGGAAGATGCACCATCGCCGGCTGGAAACGAAATAAGACTACCGGCTGGCTGAGGCTGTGGTCTCTCAACTGTTGAAGGATCGTGTCAGCACAGCGCTCAAATGGAAAATAACCTGCGCTATCTGCTCTGCAAACCTACTAAAGGAAGTATAATTGTCTTAATTTTCAAACGAACATCTGAACTCACTGAAAGTTTTAATAATCATTACGCTCGCATATGAGACTCTGTGTCCCAGAAGGCTTTAGGACAAACATTGCACTGAGCACACGCCCACTGGGGGCAGAATTGTGAATAAAACGTGCCTGAAATGAAAAATGCGTGCTATCAGGTGTTCCTTGTGACGTGCCCAAGAAGAAGAGGTTCCTGACCTTGAAACGCGTTGGCAGAAGTAAAAAGTAATGTGGAGCAGGAGAGCAGTTTGAAGGTGTAGGCCGGATGGCAGAGCGCTGTCGTGTGCGCTCCCAAATGCTTCAGGGCACTTTGTTGGACATTATTCATACACGGCAGCCTGGCCGTGGGGAAGATGCACCATCGCCGGCTGGAGACGAAATAAGACTACCGGCTGGCTGAGGCTGTGGTCTCTCAACTGTTGAAGGATCGTGTCAGCACAGCGCTCAAATGGAAAATAACCTGCGCTATCTGCTCTGCAAACCTACTAAAGGAAGTATAATTGTCTTAATTTTCAAACGAACATCTGAACTCACTGAAAGTTTTAATAATCATTACGCTCGCATATGAGACTCTGTGTCCCAGAAGGCTTTAGGACAAACATTGCACTGAGCACACGCCCACTGGGGGCAGAATTGTGAATAAAACGTGCCTGTAATGAAAAATGCGTGCTATCAGGTGTTCCTTGTGACGTGCCCAAGAAGAAGAGGTTCCTGACCTTGAAACGCGTTGGCAGAAGTAAAAAGTAATGTGGAGCAGGAGAGCAGTTTGAAAGTGTAGGCCGGATGGCAGAGCGCTGTCGTGTGCTCTCCCAAATGCTTCAGGGCACTTTGTTGGACATTATTCATACACGGCAGCCTGGCCGTGGGGAAGATGCACCATCGCCGGCTGGAAACGAAATAAGACTGCCGGCTGGCTGAGGCTGTGGTCTCTCAACTGTTGAAGGATCGTGTCAGCACAGCGCTCAAATGGAAAATAACCTGCGCTATCTGCTCTGCAAACCTACTAAAGGAAGTATAATTGTCTTACTTTTCAAACGAACATCTGAACTCACTGAAAGTTTTAATAATCATTACGCTCGCATATGAGACTCTGTGTCCCAGAAGGCTTTAGGACAAACATTGCACTGAGCACACGCCCACTGGGGGCAGAATTGTGAATAAAACGTGCCTGAAATGAAAAATGCGTGCTATCAGGTGTTCCTTGTGACGTGCCCAAGAAGAAGAGGTTCCTGACCTTGAAACGCGTTGGCAGAAGTAAAAAGTAATGTGGAGCAGAAGAGCAGTTTGAAAGTGTAGGCCGGATGGCAGAGCGCTGTTGTGTGCTCTCCCAAATGCTTCAGGGCACTTTGTTGGACATTATTCATACACAGCAGCCTGGCCGTGGGGAAGATGCACCATCGCCGTCTGGAGACGAAATAAGACTACCGGCTGGCTGAGGCTGTGGTCTCTCAACTGTTGAAGGATCGTCTCAGCACAGCGCTCAAATGGAAAATAACTTGCGCTATCTGCTCTGCAAACCTACTAAAGGAAGTATAATTGTCTTAATTTTCAAACGAACATCTGAACTCACTGAAAGTTTTAATAATCATTACGCTCGCATATGAGACTCTGTGTCCCAGAAGGCTTTAGGACAAACATTGCACTGAGCACACGCCCACTGGGGGCAGAATTGTGAATAAAACGTGCCTGAAATGAAAAATGCGTGCTATCAGGTGTTCCTTGTGACGTGCCCAAGAAGCAGAGGTTCCTGACCTTGAAATGCGTTGGCAGAAGTAAAAAGTAATGTGGAGCAGGAGAGCAGTTTGAAAGTGTAGGCCGGATGGCAGAGTGCTGTCGTGTGCATTCCCAAATGCTTCAAGGCACTTTGTTGGACATTATTCATACACGGCAGCCTGGCCGTGGGAAAGATGCACCATCGCCGGTTGGAGACGAAATAAGACTACCGGCTGGCTGAGGCTGTGGTCTCTCAACTGTTGAAGGATCGTGTCAGCACAGCGCTCAAATGGAAAATAACCTGCGCTATCTGCTCTGTAAACCTACTAAAGGAAGTATAATTGTCTTAATTTTCAAACGAACATCTGAACTCACTGAAAGTTTCAATAATCATTACGCTCGCATATGAGACTCTGTGTCCCAGAAGGCTTTAGGACAAACATTGCACTGAGCACACGCCCACTGGGGGCAGAATTGTGAATAAAACGTGCCTGAAATGAAAAATGCGTGCTATCAGGTGTTCCTTGTGACGTGCCCAAGAAGAAGAGGTTCCTGACCTTGAAACGCGTTGGCAGAAGTAAAAAGTAATGTGGAGCAGGAGAGCAGTTTGAAAGTGTAGGCCGGATGGCAGAGCGCTGTCGTGTGCTCTCCCAAATGCTTCAGGGCACTTTGTTGGACATTATTCATACACGGCAGCCTGGCCGTGGGGAAGATGCACCATCGCCGGCAGGAGACGAAATAAGACTACCGGCTGGCTGAGGCTGTGGTCTCTCAACTGTTGAAGGATCGTGTCAGCACAGCGCTCAAATGGAAAATAACCTGCGCTATCTGCTCTGCAAACCTACTAAAGGAAGTATAATTGTCTTAATTTTCAAACGAACATCTGAACTCACTGAAAGTTTTAATAATCATTACGCTCGCATATGAAACTCTGTGTCCCAGAAGGCTTTAGGACAAACATTGCACTGAGCACACGCCCACTGGGGGCAGAATTGTGAATAAAACGTGCCTGAAATGAAAAATGCGTGCTATCAGGTGTTCCTTGTGACGTGCCCAAGAAGAAGAGGTTCCTGACCTTGAAACGCGTTGGCAGAAGTAAAAAGTAATGTGGAGCAGGAGAGCAGTTTGAAAGTGTAGGCCGGATGGCAGAGCGCTGTCGTGTGCTCTCCCAAATGCTTCAGGGCACTTTGTTGGACATTATTCATACACGGCAGCCTGGCCGTGGGGAAGATGCACCATCGCCGGCTGGAGACGAAATAAGACTACCGGCTGGCTGAGGCTGTGGTCTCTCAACTGTTGAAGGATCGTGTCAGCACAGCGCTCAAATGGAAAATAACCTGCGCTATCTGCTCTGCAAACCTACTAAAGGAAGTATAATTGTCTTAATATTCAAACGAACATCTGAACTCACTGAAAGTTTTAATAATCATTACGCTCGCATATGAGACTCTGTGTCCCAGAAGGCTTTAGGACAAACATTGCACTGAGCACACGCCCACTGGGGGCAGAATTGTGAATAAAACGTGCCTGAAATGAAAAATGCGTGCTATCAGGTGTTCCTTGTGGCGTGCCCAAGAAGAAGAGGTTCCTGACCTTGAAACGCGTTGGCAGAAGTAAAAAGTAATGTGGAGCTGGAGAGCAGTTTGAAAGTGTAGGCCGGATGGCAGAGTGCTGTCGTGTGCTCTCCCAAATGCTTCAGGGCACTTTGTTGGACATTATTCATACACGGCAGCCTGGCCGTGGGGAAGATGCACCATCGCCGGCTGGAAACGAAATAAGACTGCCGGCTGGCTGAGGCTGTGGTCTCTCAACTGTTGAAGGATCGTGTCAGCACAGCGCTCAAATGGAAAATAACCTGCGCTATCTGCTCTGCAAACCTACTAAAGGAAGTATAATTGTCTTAATTTTCAAACGAACATCTGAACTCACTGAAAGTTTTAATAATCATTACGCTCGCATATGAGACTCTGTGTCCCAGAAGGCTTTAGGACAAACATTGCACTGAGCACACGCCCACTGGGGGCAGAATTGTGAATAAAACGTGCCTGAAATGAAAAATGCGTGCTATCAGGTGTTCCTTGTGACGTGCCCAAGAAGAAGAGGTTCCTGACCTTGAAACGCGTTGGCAGAAGTAAAAAGTAATGTGGAGCAGGAGAGCAGTTTGAAAGTGTAGGCCGGATGGCAGAGCGCTATTGTGTGCTCTCCCAAATGCTTCAGGGCACTTTGTTGGACATTATTCATACACGGCAGCCTGGCCGTGGGGAAGATGCACCATCGCCGGCTGGAGACGAAATAAGACTACCGGCTGGCTGAGGCTGTGGTCTCTCAACTGTTGAAGGATCGTGTCAGCACAGCGCTAAAATGGAAAATAACCTGCGCTATCTGCTCTGCAAACCTACTAAAGGAAGTATAATTGTCTTAATTTTCAAACGAACATCTGAACTCACTGAAAGTTTTAATAATCATTACGCTCGCATATGAGACTCTGTGTCCCAGAAGGCTTTAGGACAAACATTGCACTGAGCACACGCCCACTGGGGGCAGAATTGTGAATAAAACGTGCCTGAAATGAAAAATGCGTGCTATCAGGTGTTCCTTGTGACGTGCCCAAGAAGAAGAGGTTCCTGACCTTGAAACGCGTTGGCAGAAGTAAAAAGTAATATGGAGCAGGAGAGCAGTTTGAAAGTGTAGGCCGGATGGCAGAGCGCTGTCGTGTGCTCTCCGAAATGCTTCAGGGCACTTTGTTGGACATTATTCATACACAGCAGCCTGGCCGTGGGGAAGATGCACCATCGCCGTCTGGAGACGAAATAAGACTACCGGCTGGCTGAGGCTGTGGTCTCTCAACTGTTGAAGGATCGTGTCAGCACAGCGCTCAAATGGAAAATAACCTGCGCTATCTGCTCTGCAAACCTACTAAAGGAAGTATAATTGTCTTAATTTTCAAACGAACATCTGAACTCACTGAAAGTTTTAATAATCATTACGCTCGCATATGAGACTCTGTGTCCCAGAAGGCTTTAGGACAAACATTGCACTGAGCACACGCCCACTGGGGGCAGAATTGTGAATAAAACGTGCCTGAAATGAAAAATGCGTGCTATCAGGTGTTCCTTGTGACGTGCCCAAGAAGAAGAGGTTCCTGACCTTGAAACGCGTTGGCAGAAGTAAAAAGTAATGTGGAGCAGGAGAGCAGTTTGAAAGTGTAGGCCGGATGGCAGAGCGCTGTCGTGTGCTCTCCCAAATGCTTCAGGGCACTTTGTTGGACATTATTCATACACGGCAGCCTGGCCGTGGGGAAGATGCACCATCGCCGGCTGGAGACGAAATAAGACTACCGGCTGGCTGAGGCTGTGGTCTCTCAACTGTTGAAGGATCGTGTCAGCACAGCGCTCAAATGGAAAATAACCTGCGCTATCTGCACTGCAAACCTACTAAAGGAAGTATAATTGTCTTAATTTTCAAACGAACATCTGAACTCACTGAAAGTTTTAATAATCATTACGCTCGCATATGAGACTCTGTGTCCCAGAAGGATTTAGGACAAACATTGCACTGAGCACACGCCCACTGGGGGCAGAATTGTGAATAAAACGTGCCTGAAATGAAAAATGCGTGCTATCAGGTGTTCCTTGTGGCGTGCCCAAGAAGAAGAGGTTCCTGACCTTGAAACGCGTTGGCAGAAGTAAAAAGTAATGTGGAGCTGGAGAGCAGTTTGAAAGTGTAGGCCGGATGGCAGAGCGCTGTCGTGTGCTCTCCCAAATGCTTCAGAGCACTTTGTTGGACATTATTCATACACGGCAGCCTGGCCGTGGGGAAGATGCACCATCGCCGGCTGGAAACGAAATAAGACTGCCGGCTGGCTGAGGCTGTGGTCTCTCAACTGTTGAAGGATCGTGTCAGCACAGCGCTCAAATGGGAAATAACCTGCGCTATCTGCTCTGCAAACCTACTAAAGGAAGTATAATTGTCTTAATTTTCAAACGAACATCTGAACTCACTGAAAGTTTTAATAATCATTACGCTCGCATATGAGACTCTGTGTCCCAGAAGGCTTTAGGACAAACATTGCACTGAGCACACGCCCACTGGGGGCAGAATTGTGAATAAAACGTGCCTGAAATGAAAAATGCGTGCTATCAGGTGTTCCTTGTGACGTGCCCAAGAAGAAGAGGTTCCTGACCTTGAAACGCGTTGGCAGAAGTAAAAAGTAATGTGGAGCAGGAGAGCAGTTTGAAAGTGTAGGCCGGATGGCAGAGCGCTGTCGTGTGCTCTCCCAAATGCTTCAGGGCACTTTGTTGGACATTATTCATACACGGCAGCCTGGCCGTGGGGAAGATGCACCATCGCCGGCTGGAGACTAAATAAGACTACCGGCTGGCTGAGGCTGTGGTCTCTCAACTGTTGAAGGATCGTGTCAGCACAGCGCTCAAATGGAAAATAACCTGCGCTATCTGCTCTGCAAACCTACTAAAGGAAGCATAATTGTCTTAATTTTCAAACGAACATCTGAACTCACTGAAAGTTTTAATAATCATTACGCTCGCATATGAGACTCTGTGTCCCAGAAGGCTTTAGGACAAACATTGCACTGAGCACACGCCCACTGGGGGCAGAATTGTGAATAAAACGTGCCTGAAATGAAAAATGCGTGCTATTAGGTGTTCCTTGTGACGTGCCTAAGAAGAAGAGGTTCCTGACCTTGAAACGCGTTGGCAGAAGTAAAAAGTAATGTGGAGCAGGAGAGCAGTTTGAAAGTGTAGGCGGGATGGCAGAGCGCTGTCGTGTGCTCTCCCAAATGCTTCAGGGCACTTTGTTGGACATTATTCATACACGGCATCCTGGCCGTGGGGAAGATGCACCATCGCCGGCTGGAGACGAAATAAGACTACCAGCTGGCTGAGGCTGTGGTCTCTCAACTGTTGAAGGATCGTGTCAGCACAGCGCTCAAATGGAAAATAACCTGCGCTATCTGCTCTGCAAACCTACTAAAGGAAGTATAATTGTCTTAATTTTCAAACGAACATCTGAACTCACTGAAAGTTTTAATAATCATTACGCTCGCATATGAGACTCTGTGTCCCAGAAGGCTTTAGGACAAACATTGCACTGAGCACACGCCCACTGGGGGCAGAATTGTGAATAAAACTTGCCTGAAATGAAAAATGCGTGCTATCAGGTGTTCCTTGTGACGTGCCCAAGACGAAGAGGTTCCTGACCTTGAAACGCGTTGGCAGAAGTAAAAAGTAATGTGGAGCAGGAGAGCAGTTTGAAAGTGTAGGCCGGATGGCAGAGCGCTGTCGTGTGCTCTCCCAAATGCTTCAGGGCACTTTGTTGGACATTATTCATACACGGCAGCCTGGCCGTGGGGAAGATGCACCATCGCCGGCTGGAGACGAAATAAGACTACCGGCTGGCTGAGGCTGTGGTCTCTCAACTGTTGAAGGATCCTGTCAGCACAGCGCTCAAATGAAAAATAACCTGCGCTATCTGCTCTGCAAACCTACTAAAGGAAGTATAATTGTCTTAATTTTCAAACGAACATCTGAACTCACTGAAAGTTTTAATAATCATTACGCTCGCATATGAGACTCTGTGTCCCAGAAGGCTTTAGGACAAACATTGCACTGAGCACACGCCCACTGGGGGCAGAATTGTGAATAAAACGTGCCTGAAATGAAAAATGCGTGCTATCAGGTGTTCCTTGTGACGTGCCCAAGAAGAAGAGGTTCCTGACCTTGAAACGCGTTGGCAGAAGTAAAAAGTAATGTGGAGCAGGAGAGCAGTTTGAAAGTGTAGGCCGGATGGCAGAGCGCTGTCGTGTGCTCTCCCAAATGCTTCAGGGCACTTTGTTGGACATTATTCATACACGGCAGCCTGGCCGTGGGGAAGATGCACCATCGCCGGCTGGAGACGAAATAAGACTACCGGCTGGCTGAGGCTTGGTCTCTCAACTGTTGAAGGATCGTGTCAGCACAGCGCTCAAATGGAATATAACCTGCGCTATCTGCTCTGCAAACCTACTAAAGGACGTATAATTGTCTTAATTTTCAAACGAACATCTGAACTCACTGAAAGTTTTAATAATCATTACGCTCGCATATGAGACTCTGTGTCCCAGAAGGCTTTAGGACAAACATTGCACTGAGCACACGCCCACTGGGGGCAGAATTGTGAATAAAACATGCCTGAAATGAAAAATGCGTGCTATCAGGTGTTCCTTGTGACGTGCCCAAGAAGAAGAGGTTCCTGACCTTGAAACGCGTTGGCAGAAGTAAAAAGTAATGTGGAGCAGGAGAGCAGTTTGAAAGTGTAGGCCGGATGGCAGAGCGCTGTTGTGTGCTCTCCCAAATGCTTCAGGGCACTTTGTTGGACATTATTCATACACGGCAGCCTGGCCGTGGGGAAGATGCACCATCGCCGGCTGGAGACTAAATAAGACTACCGGCTGGCTGAGGCTGTGGTCTCTCAACTGTTGAAGGATCGTGTCAGCACAGCGCTCAAATGGAAAATAACCTGCGCTATCTGCTCTGCAAACCTACTAAAGGAAGCATAATTGTCTTAATTTTCAAACGAACATCTGAACTCACTGAAAGTTTTAATAATCATTACGCTCGCATATGACACTCTGTGTCCCAGAAGGCTTTAGGACAAACATTGCACTGAGCACACGCCCACTGGGGGCAGAATTGTGAAAAAACGTGCCTGAAATGAAAAATGCGTGCTATTAGGTGTTCCTTGTGACGTGCCTAAGAAGAAGAGGTTCCTGACCTTGAAACGCGTTGGCAGAAGTAAAAAGTAATGTGGAGCAGGAGAGCAGTTTGAAAGTGTAGGCGGGATGGCAGAGCGCTGTCGTGTGCTCTCCCAAATGCTTCAGGGCACTTTGTTGGACATTATTCATACACGGCATCCTGGCCGTGGGGAAGATGCACCATCGCCGGCTGGAGACGAAATAAGACTACCAGCTGGCTGAGGCTGTGGTCTCTCAACTGTTGAAGGATCGTGTCAGCACAGCGCTCAAATGGAAAATAACCTGCGCTATCTGCTCTGCAAACCTAATAAAGGAAGCATAATTGTCTTAATTTTCAAACGAACATCTGAACTCACTGAAAGTTTTAATAATCATTACGCTCGCATATGAGACTCTGTGTCCCAGAAGGCTTTAGGACAAACATTGCACTGAGCACACGCCCACTGGGGGCAGAATTGTGAATAAAACGTGCCTGAAATGAAAAATGCGTGCTATTAGGTGTTCCTTGTGACGTGCCCAAGAAGAAGAGGTTCCTGACCTTGAAACGCGTTGGCAGAAGTAAAAAGTAATGTGGAGCAGGAGAGCAGTTTGAAAGTGTAGGCCGGATGGCAGAGCGCTGTCGTGTGCTCTCCCAAATGCTTCAGGGCACTTTGTTGGACATTATTCATACACGGCATCCTGGCCGTGGGGAAGATGCACCATCGCCGGCTAGAGACGAAATAAGACTACCGGCTGGCTGAGGCTGTGGTCTCTCAACTGTTGAAGGATCGTGTCAGCACAGCGCTCAAATGGAAAATAACCTGCGCTATCTGCTCTGCAAACCTACTAAAGGAAGTATAATTGTCTTAATATTCAAACGAACATCTGAACTCACTGAAAGTTTTAATAATCATTACGCTCGCATATGAGACTCTGTGTCCCAGAAGGCTTTAGGACAAACATTGCACTGAGCACACGCCCACTGGGGGCAGAATTGTGAATAAAACTTGCCTGAAATGAAAAATGCATGCTATCAGGTGTTCCTTGTGACGTGCCCAAGAAGAAGAGGTTCCTGACCTTGAAACGCGTTGGCAGAAGTAAAAAGTAATGTGGAGCAGGAGAGCAGTTTGAAAGTGTAGGCCGGATGGCAGAGCGCTGTCGTGTGCTCTCCCAAATGCTTCAGGGCACTTTGTTAGACATTATTCATACACGGCATCCTGGCCGTGGGGAAGATGCACCATCGCCGGCTAGAGACGAAATAAGACTACCGGCTGGCTGAGGCTGTGGTCTCTCAACTGTTGAAGGATCGTGTCAGCACAGCGCTCAAATGGAAAATAACCTGTGCTATCTGCTCTGCAAACCTACTAAAGGAAGTATAATTGTCTTAATTTTCAAACGAACATCTGAACTCACTGAAAGTTTTAATAATCATTACGCTCGCATATGAGACTCTGTGTCCCAGAAGGCTTTAGGACAAACATTGCACTGAGCACACGCCCACTGGGGGCAGAATTGTGAATAAAACTTGCCTGAAATGAAAAATGCGTGCTATCAGGTGTTCCTTGTGACGTGCCCAAGAAGAAGAGGTTCCTGACCTTGAAACGCGTTGGCAGAAGTAAAAAGTAATGTGGAGCAGGAGAGCAGTTTGAAAGTGTAGGCCGGATGGCAGAGCGCTGTCGTGTGCTCTCCCAAATGCTTCAGGGCACTTTGTTGGACATTATTCATACACGGCAGCCTGGCCGTGGGTAAGATGCACCATCGCCGGCTGGAGACGAAATAAGACTACCGGCTGGCTGAGGCTGTGGTCTCTCAACTGTTGAAGGATCGTGTCAGCACAGCGCTCAAATGGAAAATAACCTGCGCTATCTGCTCTGCAAACCTACTAAAGGAAGTATAATTGTCTTAATTTTCAAACGAACATCTGAACTCACTGAAAGTTTTAATAATCATTACGCTCGCATATGAGACTCTGTGTCCCAGAAGGCTTTAGGACAAACATTGCACTGAGCACACGCCCACTGGGGGCAGAATTGTGAATAAAACGTGCCTGAAATGAAAAATGCATGCTATCAGGTGTTCCTTGTGACGTGCCCAAGAAGAAGAGGTTCCTGACCTTGAAACGCGTTGGCAGAAGTAAAAAGTAATGTGGAGCAGGAGAGCAGTTTGAAAGTGTAGGCCGGATGGCAGAGCGCTGTCGTGTGCTCTCCCAAATGCTTCAGGGCACTTTGTTGGACATTATTCATACACGGCAGCCTGGCCGTGGGAAAGATGCAACATCGCCGGCTGGAGACGAAATAAGACTACCGGCTGGCTGAGGCTGTGGTCTCTCAACTGTTGAAGGATCGTGTCAGCACAGCGCTCAAATGGAAAATAACCTGCGCTATCTGCTCTGCAAACCTACTAAAGGAAGTATAATTGTCTTAATTTTCAAACGAACATCTGAACTCACTGAAAGTTTTAATAATCATTACGCTCGCATATGAGACTCTGTGTCCCAGAAGGCTTTAGGACAAACATTGCACTGAGCACACGCCCACTGGGGGCAGAATTGTGAATAAAACGTGCCTGAAATGAAAAATGCGTGCTATCAGGTGTTCCTTGTGACGTGCCCAAGAAGAAGAGGTTCCTGACCTTGAAACTCGTTGGCAGAAGTAAAAAGTAATGTGGAGCAGGAGAGCAGTTTGAAAGTGTAGGCCGGATGGCAGAGCGCTATCGTGTGCTCTCCCAAATGCTTCAGGGCACTTTGTTGGACATTATTCATACACGGCAGCCTGGCCGTGGGGAAGATGCACCATCGCCGGCTGGAGACGAAATAAGACTACCGGCTGGCTGAGGCTGTGGTCTCTCAACTGTTGAAGGATCGTGTCAGCACAGCGCTCAAATGGAAAATAACCTGCGCTATCTGCTCTGCAAACCTACTAAAGGAAGTATAATTGTCTTAATTTTCTAACGAACATCTGAACTCACTGAAAGTTTTAATAATCATTACGCTCGCATATGAGACTCTGTGTCCCAGAAGGCTTTAGGACAAACATTGCACTGAGCACACGCCCACTGGGGGCAGAATTGTGAATAAAACGTGCCTGAAATGAAAAATGCGTGCTATCAGGTGTTCCTTGTGACGTGCCCAAGAAGAAGAGGTTCCTGACCTTGAAACGCGTTGGCAGAAGTAAAAAGTAATGTGGAGCAGGAGAGCAGTTTGAAGGTGTAGGCCGGATGGCAGAGCGCTGTCGTGTGCGCTCCCAAATGCTTCAGGGCACTTTGTTGGACATTATTCATACACGGCAGCCTGGCCGTGGGGAAGATGCACCATCGCCGGCTGGAGACGAAATAAGACTACCGGCTGGCTGAGGCTGTGGTCTCTCAACTGTTGAAGGATCGTGTCAGCACAGCGCTCAAATGGAAAATAACCTGCGCTATCTGCTCTGCAAACCTACTAAAGGAAGTATAATTGTCTTAATTTTCAAACGAACATCTGAACTCACTGAAAGTTTTAATAATCATTACGCTCGCATATGAGACTCTGTGTCCCAGAAGGCTTTAGGACAAACATTGCACTGAGCACACGCCCACTGGGGGCAGAATTGTGAATAAAACGTGCCTGTAATGAAAAATGCGTGCTATCAGGTGTTCCTTGTGACGTGCCCAAGAAGAAGAGGTTCCTGACCTTGAAACGTGTTGGCAGAAGTAAAAAGTAATGTGGAGCAGGAGAGCAGTTTGAAAGTGTAGGCCGGATGGCAGAGCGCTGTCGTGTGCTCTCCCAAATGCTTCAGGGCACTTTGTTGGACATTATTCATACACGGCAGCCTGGCCGTGGGGAAGATGCACCATCGCCGGCTGGAGACGAAATAAGACTACCGGCTGGCTGAGGCTGTGGTCTCTCAACTGTTGAAGGATCGTGTCAGCACAGCGCTCAAATGGAAAATAACCTGCGCTATCTGCTCTGCAAACCTACTAAAGGAAGTATAATTGTCTTAATTTTCAAACGAACATCTGAACTCACTGAAAGTTTTAATAATCATTACGCTCGCATATGAGACTCTGTGTCCCAGAAGGCTTTAGGACAAACATTGCACTGAGCACACGCCCACTGGGGGCAGAATTGTGAATAAAACGTGCCTGAAATGAAAAATGCGTGCTATCAGGTGTTCCTTGTGGCGTGCCCAAGAAGAAGAGGTTCCTGACCTTGAAACGCGTTGGCAGAAGTAAAAAGTAATGTGGAGCTGGAGAGCAGTTTGAAAGTGTAGGCCGGATGGCAGAGCGCTGTCGTGTGCTCTCCCAAATCCTTCAGGGCACTTTGTTGGACATTATTCATACACGGCAGCCTGGCCGTGGGGAAGATGCACCATCGCCGGCTGGAAATGAAATAAGACTGCCGGCTGGCTGAGGCTGTGGTCTCTCAACTGTTGAAGGATCGTGTCAGCACAGCGCTCAAATGGAAAATAACCTGCGCTATCTGCTCTGCAAACCTACTAAAGGAAGTATAATTGTCTTACTTTTCAAACGAACATCTGAACTCACTGAAAGTTTTAATAATCATTACGCTCGCATATGAGACTCTGTGTCCCAGAAGGCTTTAGGACAAACATTGCACTGAGCACACGCCCACTGGGGGCAGAATTGTGAATAAAACGTGCCTGAAATGAAAAATGCGTGCTATCAGGTGTTCCTTGTGACGTGCCCAAGAAGAAGAGGTTCCTGACCTTGAAACGCGTTGGCAGAAGTAAAAAGTAATGTGGAGCAGGAGAGCAGTTTGAAAGTGTAGGCCGGATGGCAGAGCGCTGTTGTGTGCTCTCCCAAATGCTTCAGGGCACTTTGTTGGACAGTATTCATACACAGCAGCCTGGCCGTGGGGAAGATGCACCATCGCCGTCTGGAGACGAAATAAGACTACCGGCTGGCTGAGGCTGTGGTCTCTCAACTGTTGAAGGATCGTCTCAGCACAGCACTCAAATGGAAAATAACCTGCGCTATCTGCTCTGCAAACCTACTAAAGGTAGTATAATTGTCTTAATTTTCAAACGAACATCTGAACTCACTGAAAGTTTTAATAATCATTACGCTAGCATATGAGACTCTGTGTCCCAGAAGGCTTTAGGACAAACATTGCACTGAGCACACGCCCACTGGGGGCAGAATTGTGAATAAAACGTGCCTGAAATGAAAAATGCGTGCTATCAGGTGTTCCTTGTGACGTGCCCAAGAAGAAGAGGTTCCTGACCTTGAAACGCGTTGGCAGAAGTAAAAAGTAATGTGGAGCAGGAGAGCAGTTTGAAAGTGTAGGCCGGATGGCAGAGTGCTGTCGTGTGCTCTCCCAAATGCTTCAGGGCACTTTGTTGGACATTATTCATACACGGCAGCCTGGCCGTGGGAAAGATGCACCATCGCCGGCTGGAGACGAAATAAGACTACCGGCTGGCTGAGGCTGTGGTCTCTCAACTGTTGAAGGATCGTGTCAGCACAGCGCTCAAATGGAAAATAACCTGCGCTATCTGCTCTGTAAACCTACTAAAGGAAGTATAATTGTCTTAATTTTCAAACGAACATCTGAACTCACTGAAAGTTTCAATAATCATTACGCTCGCATATGAGACTCTGTGTCCCAGAAGGCTTTAGGACAAACATTGCACTGAGCACACGCCCACTGGGGGCAGAATTGTGAATAAAACGTGCCTGAAATGAAAAATGCGTGCTATCAGGTGTTCCTTGTGACGTGCCCAAGAAGAAGAGGTTCCTGACCTTGAAACGCGTTGGCAGAAGTAAAAAGTAATGTGGAGCAGGAGAGCAGTTTGAAAGTGTAGGCCGGATGGCAGAGCGCTGTCGTGTGCTCTCCCAAATGCTTCAGGGCACTTTGTTGGACATTATTCATACACGGCAGCCTGGCCGTGGGGAAGATGCACCATCGCCGGCAGGAGACGAAATAAGACTACCGGCTGGCTGAGGCTGTGGTCTCTCAACTGTTGAAGGATCGTGTCAGCACAGCGCTCAAATGGAAAATAACCTGCGCTATCTGCTCTGCAAACCTACTAAAGGAAGTATAATTGTCTTAATTTTCAAACGAACATCTGAACTCACTGAAAGTTTTAATAATCATTACGCTCGCATATGAGACTCTGTGTCCCAGAAGGCTTTAGGACAAACATTGCACTGAGCACACGCCCACTGGGGGCAGAATTGTGAATAAAACGTGCCTGAAATGAAAAATGCGTGCTATCAGGTGTTCCTTGTGACGTGCCCAAGAAGAAGAGGTTCCTGACCTTGAAACGCGTTGGCAGAAGTAAAAAGTAATGTGGAGCAGGAGAGCAGTTTGAAAGTGTAGGCCGGATGGCAGAGCGCTGTCGTGTGCTCTCCCAAATGCTTCAGGGCACTTTGTTGGACATTATTCATACACGGCAGCCTGGCCGTGGGGAAGATGCACCATCGCCGGCTGGAGACGAAATAAGACTACCGGCTGGCTGAGGCTGTGGTCTCTCAACTGTTGAAGGATCGTGTCAGCACAGCGTTCAAATGGAAAATAACCTGCGCTATCTGCACTGCAAACCTACTAAAGGAAGTATAATTGTCTTAATTTTCAAACGAACATCTGAACTCACTGAAAGTTTTAATAATCATTACGCTCGCATATGAGACTCTGTGTCCCAGAAGGCTTTAGGACAAACATTGCACTGAGCACACGCCCACTGGGGGCAGAATTGTGAATAAAACGTGCCTGAAATGAAAAATGCGTGCTATCAGGTGTTCCTTGTGGCGTGCCCAAGAAGAAGAGGTTCCTGACCTTGAAACGCGTTGGCAGAAGTAAAAAGTAATGTGGAGCTGGAGAGCAGTTTGAAAGTGTAGGCCGGATGGCAGAGCGCTGTCGTGTGCTCTCCCAAATGCTTCAGGGCACTTTGTTGGACATTATTCATACACGGCAGCCTGGCCGTGGGGAAGATGCACCATCGCCGGCTGGAAACGAAATAAGACTGCCGGCTGGCTGAGGCTGTGGTCTCTCAACTGTTGAAGGATCGTGTCAGCACAGCGCTCAAATGGAAAATAACCTGCGCTATCTGCTCTGCAAACCTACTAAAGGAAGTATAATTGTCTTAATTTTCAAACGAACATCTGAACTCACTGAAAGTTTTAATAATCATTACGCTCGCATATGAGACTCTGTGTCCCAGAAGGCTTTAGGACAAACATTGCACTGAGCACACGCCCACTGGGGGCAGAATTGTGAATAAAACGTGCCTGAAATGAAAAATGCGTGCTATCAGGTGTTCCTTGTGACGTGCCCAAGAAGAAGAGGTTCCTGACCTTGAAACGCGTTGGCAGAAGTAAAAAGTAATGTGGAGCAGGAGAGCAGTTTGAAAGTGTAGGCCGGATGGCAGAGCGCTATTGTGTGCTCTCCCAAATGCTTCAGGGCACTTTGTTGGACATTATTCATACACGGCAGCCTGGCCGTGGGGAAGATGCACCATCGCCGGCTGGAGACGAAATAAGACTACCGGCTGGCTGAGGCTGTGGTCTCTCAACTGTTGAAGGATCGTGTCAGCACAGCGCTCAAATGGAAAATAACCTGCGCTATCTGCTCTGCAAACCTACTAAAGGAAGTATAATTGTCTTAATTTTCAAACGAACATCTGAACTCACTGAAAGTTTTAATAATCATTACGCTCGCATATGAGACTCTGTGTCCCAGAAGGCTTTAGGACAAACATTGCACTGAGCACACGCCCACTGGGGACAGAATTGTGAATAAAACGTGCCTGAAATGAAAAATGCGTGCTATCAGGTGTTCCTTGTGACGTGCCCAAGAAGAAGAGGTTCCTGACCTTGAAACGCGTTGGCAGAAGTAAAAAGTAATGTGGAGCAGGAGAGCAGTTTGAAAGTGTAGGCCGGATGGCAGAGCGCTGTCGTGTGCTCTCCCAAATGCTTCAGGGCACTTTGTTGGACATTATTCATACACAGCAGCCTGGCCGTGGGGAAGATGCACCATCGCCGTCTGGAGACGAAATAAGACTACCGGCTGGCTGAGGCTGTGGTCTCTCAACTGTTGAAGGATCGTGTCAGCATAGCGCTCAAATGGAAAATAACCTGCGCTATCTGCTCTGCAAACCTACTAAAGGTAGTATAATTGTCTTAATTTTCAAACGAACATCTGAACTCACTGAAAGTTTTAATAATCATTACGCTAGCATATGAGACTCTGTGTCCCAGAAGGCTTTAGGACAAACATTGCACTGAGCACACGCCCACTGGGGGCAGAATTGTGAATAAAACGTGCCTGAAATGAAAAATGCGTGCTATCAGGTGTTCCTTGTGACGTGCCCAAGAAGAAGAGGTTCCTGACCTTGAAACGCGTTGGCAGAAGTAAAAAGTAATGTGGAGCAGGAGAGCAGTTTGAAAGTGTAGGCCGGATGGCAGAGCGCTGTCGTGTGCTCTCCCAAATGCTTCAGGGCACTTTGTTGGACATTATTCATACACGGCAGCCTGGCCGTGGGGAAGATGCACCATCGCCGGCTGGAGACGAAATAAGACTACCGGCTGGCTGAGGCTGTGGTCTCTCAACTGTTGAAGGATCGTGTCAGCACAGCGCTCAAATGGAAAATAACCTGCGCTATCTGCACTGCAAACCTACTAAAGGAAGTATAATTGTCTTAATTTTCAAACGAACATCTGAACTCACTGAAAGTTTTAATAATCATTACGCTCGCATATGAGACTCTGTGTCCCAGAAGGCTTTAGGACAAACATTGCACTGAGCACACGCCCACTGGGGGCAGAATTGTGAATAAAACGTGCCTGAAATGAAAAATGCGTGCTATCAGGTGTTCCTTGTGGCGTGCCCAAGAAGAAGAGGTTCCTGACCTTGAAACGCGTTGGCAGAAGTAAAAAGTAATGTGGAGCTGGAGAGCAGTTTGAAAGTGTAGGCCGGATGGCAGAGCGCTGTCGTGTGCTCTCCCAAATGCTTCAGGGCACTTTGTTGGACATTATTCATACACGGCAGCCTGGCCGTGGGGAAGATGCACCATCGCCGGCTGGAAACTAAATAAGACTGCCGGCTGGCTGAGGCTGTGGTCTCTCAACTGTTGAAGGATCGTGTCAGCACAGCGCTCAAATGGAAAATAACCTGCGCTATCTGCTCTGCAAACCTACTAAAGGAAGTATAATTGTCTTAATTTTCAAACGAACATCTGAACTCACTGAAAGTTTTAATAATCATTACGCTCGCATATGAGACTCTGTGTCCCAGAAGGCTTTAGGACAAACATTGCACTGAGCACACGCCCACTGGGGGCAGAATTGTGAATAAAACGTGCCTGAAATGAAAAATGCGTGCTATCAGGTGTTCCTTGTGACGTGCCCAAAAAGAAGAGGTTCCTGACCTTGAAACGCGTTGGCAGAAGTAAAAAGTAATGTGGAGCAGGAGAGCAGTTTGAAAGTGTAGGCCGGATGGCAGAGCGCTGTCGTGTGCTCTCCCAAATGCTTCAGGGCACTTTGTTGGACATTATTCATACACGGCAGCCTGGCCGTGGGGAAGATGCACCATCGCCGGCTGGAGACTAAATAAGACTACCGGCTGGCTGAGGCTGTGGTCTCTCAACTGTTGAAGGATCGTGTCAGCACAGCGCTCGAATGGAAAATAACCTGCGCTATCTGCTCTGCAAACCTACTAAAGGAAGCATAATTGTCTTAATTTTCAAACGAACATCTGAACTCACTGAAAGTTTTAATAATCATTACGCTCGCATATGAGACTCTGTGTCCCAGAAGGCTTTAGGACAAACATTGCACTGAGCACACGCCCACTGGGGGCAGAATTGTGAATAAAACGTGCCTGAAATGAAAAATGCGTGCTATTAGGTGTTCCTTGTGACGTGCCTAAGAAGAAGAGGTTCCTGACCTTGAAACGCGTTGGCAGAAGTAAAAAGTAATGTGGAGCAGGAGAGCAGTTTGAAAGTGTAGGCGGGATGGCAGAGCGCTGTCGTGTGCTCTCCCAAATGCTTCAGGGCACTTTGTTGGACATTATTCATACACGGCATCCTGGCCGTGGGGAAGATGCACCATCGCCGGCTGGAGACGAAATAAGACTACCAGCTGGCTGAGGCTGTGGTCTCTCAACTGTTGAAGGATCGTGTCAGCACAGCGCTCAAATGGAAAATAACCTGCGCTATCTGCTCTGCAAACCTACTAAAGGAAGTATAATTGTCTTAATTTTCAAACGAACATCTGAACTCACTGAAAGTTTTAATAATCATTACGCTCGCATATGAGACTCTGTGTCCCAGAAGGCTTTAGGACAAACATTGCACTGAGCACACGCCCACTGGGGGCAGAATTGTGAATAAAACTTGCCTGAAATGAAAAATGCGTGCTATCAGGTGTTCCTTGTGACGTGCCCAAGACGAAGAGGTTCCTGACCTTGAAACGCGTTGGCAGAAGTAAAAAGTAATGTGGAGCAGGAGAGCAGTTTGAAAGTGTAGGCCGGATGGCAGAGCGCTGTCGTGTGCTCTCCCAAATGCTTCAGGGCACTTTGTTGGACATTATTCATACACGGCAGCCTGGCCGTGGGGAAGATGCACCATCGCCGGCTGGAGACGAAATAAGACTACCGGCTGGCTGAGGCTGTGGTCTCTCAACTGTTGAAGGATCCTGTCAGCACAGCGCTCAAATGAAAAATAACCTGCGCTATCTGCTCTGCAAACCTACTAAAGGAAGTATAATTGTCTTAATTTTCAAACGAACATCTGAACTCACTGAAAGTTTTAATAATCATTACGCTCGCATATGAGACTCTGTGTCCCAGAAGGCTTTAGGACAAACATTGCACTGAGCACACGCCCACTGGGGGCAGAATTGTGAATAAAACGTGCCTGAAATGAAAAATGCGTGCTATCAGGTGTTCCTTGTGACGTGCCCAAGAAGAAGAGGTTCCTGACCTTGAAACGCGTTGGCAGAAGTAAAAAGTAATGTGGAGCAGGAGAGCAGTTTGAAAGTGTAGGCCGGATGGCAGAGCGCTGTCGTGTGCTCTCCCAAATGCTTCAGGGCACTTTGTTGGACATTATTCATACACGGCAGCCTGGCCGTGGGGAAGATGCACCATCGCCGGCTGGAGACGAAATAAGACTACCGGCTGGCTGAGGCTTGGTCTCTCAACTGTTGAAGGATCGTGTCAGCACAGCGCTCAAATGGAAAATAACCTGCGCTATCTGCTCTGCAAACCTACTAAAGGAAGTATAATTGTCTTAATTTTCAAACGAACATCTGAACTCACTGAAAGTTTTAATAATCATTACGCTCGCATATGAGACTCTGTGTCCCAGAAGGCTTTAGGACAAACATTGCACTGAGCACACGCCCACTGGGGGCAGAATTGTGAATAAAACATGCCTGAAATGAAAAATGCGTGCTATCAGGTGTTCCTTGTGACGTGCCCAAGAAGAAGAGGTTCCTGACCTTGAAACGCGTTGGCAGAAGTAAAAAGTAATGTGGAGCAGGAGAGCAGTTTGAAAGTGTAGGCCGGATGGCAGAGCGCTGTCGTGTGCTCTCCCAAATGCTTCAGGGCACTTTGTTGGACATTATTCATACACGGCAGCCTGGCCGTGGGGAAGATGCACCATCGCCGGCTGGAGACTAAATAAGACTACCGGCTGGCTGAGGCTGTGGTCTCTCAACTGTTGAAGGATCGTGTCAGCACAGCGCTCAAATGGAAAATAACCTGCGCTATCTGCTCTGCAAACCTACTAAAGGAAGCATAATTGTCTTAATTTTCAAACGAACATCTGAACTCACTGAAAGTTTTAATAATCATTACGCTCGCATATGAGACTCTGTGTCCCAGAAGGCTTTAGGACAAACATTGCACTGAGCACACGCCCACTGGGGGCAGAATTGTGAATAAAACGTGCCTGAAATGAAAAATGCGTGCTATTAGGTGTTCCTTGTGACGTGCCTAAGAAGAAGAGGTTCCTGACCTTGAAACGCGTTGGCAGAAGTAAAAAGTAATGTGGAGCAGGAGAGCAGTTTGAAAGTGTAGGCGGGATGGCAGAGCGCTGTCGTGTGCTCTCCCAAATGCTTCAGGGCACTTTGTTGGACATTATTCATACACGGCATCCTGGCCGTGGGGAAGATGCACCATCGCCGGCTGGAGACGAAATAAGACTACCAGCTGGCTGAGGCTGTGGTCTCTCAACTGTTGAAGGATCGTGTCAGCACAGCGCTCAAATGGAAAATAACCTGCGCTATCTGCTCTGCAAACCTACTAAAGGAAGTATAATTGTCTTAATTTTCAAACGAACATCTGAACTCACTGAAAGTTTTAATAATCATTACGCTCGCATATGAGACTCTGTGTCCCAGAAGGCTTTAGGACAAACATTGCACTGAGCACACGCCCACTGGGGGCAGAATTGTGAATAAAACTTGCCTGAAATGAAAAATGCGTGCTATCAGGTGTTCCTTGTGACGTGCCCAAGACGAAGAGGTTCCTGACCTTGAAACGCGTTGGCAGAAGTAAAAAGTAATGTGGAGCAGGAGAGCAGTTTGAAAGTGTAGGCCGGATGGCAGAGCGCTGTCGTGTGCTCTCCCAAATGCTTCAGGGCACTTTGTTGGACATTATTCATACACGGCAGCCTGGCCGTGGGGAAGATGCACCATCGCCGGCTGGAGACGAAATAAGACTACCGGCTGGCTGAGGCTGTGGTCTCTCAACTGTTGAAGGATCGTGTCAGCACAGCGCTCAAATGGAAAATAACCTGCGCTATCTGCACTGCAAACCTACTAAAGGAAGTATAATTGTCTTAATTTTCAAACGAACATCTGAACTCACTGAAAGTTTTAATAATCATTACGCTCGCATATGAGACTCTGTGTCCCAGAAGGCTTTAGGACAAACATTGCACTGAGCACACGCCCACTGGGGGCAGAATTGTGAATAAAACGTGCCTGAAATGAAAAATGCGTGCTATCAGGTGTTCCTTGTGGCGTGCCCAAGAAGAAGAGGTTCCTGACCTTGAAACGCGTTGGCAGAAGTAAAAAGTAATGTGGAGCTGGAGAGCAGTTTGAAAGTGTAGGCCGGATGGCAGAGCGCTGTCGTGTGCTCTCCCAAATGCTTCAGGGCACTTTGTTGGACATTATTCATACACGGCAGCCTGGCCGTGGGGAAGATGCACCATCGCCGGCTGGAAACGAAATAAGACTGCCGGCTGGCTGAGGCTGTGGTCTCTCAACTGTTGAAGGATCGTGTCAGCACAGCGCTCAAATGGAAAATAACCTGCGCTATCTGCTCTGCAAACCTACTAAAGGAAGTATAATTGTCTTAATTTTCAAACGAACATCTGAACTCACTGAAAGTTTTAATAATCATTACGCTCGCATATGAGACTCTGTGTCCCAGAAGGCTTTAGGACAAACATTGCACTGAGCACACGCCCACTGGGGGCAGAATTGTGAATAAAACGTGCCTGAAATGAAAAATGCGTGCTATCAGGTGTTCCTTGTGACGTGCCCAAGAAGAAGAGGTTCCTGACCTTGAAACGCGTTGGCAGAAGTAAAAAGTAATGTGGAGCAGGAGAGCAGTTTGAAAGTGTAGGCCGGATGGCAGAGCGCTGTCGTGTGCTCTCCCAAATGCTTCAGGGCACTTTGTTGGACATTATTCATACACGGCAGCCTGGCCGTGGGGAAGATGCACCATCGCCGGCTGGAGACTAAATAAGACTACCGGCTGGCTGAGGCTGTGGTCTCTCAACTGTTGAAGGATCGTGTCAGCACAGCGCTCGAATGGAAAATAACCTGCGCTATCTGCTCTGCAAACCTACTAAAGGAAGCATAATTGTCTTAATTTTCAAACGAACATCTGAACTCACTGAAAGTTTTAATAATCATTACGCTCGCATATGAGACTCTGTGTCCCAGAAGGCTTTAGGACAAACATTGCACTGAGCACACGCCCACTGGGGGCAGAATTGTGAATAAAACGTGCCTGAAATGAAAAATGCGTGCTATTAGGTGTTCCTTGTGACGTGCCTAAGAAGAAGAGGTTCCTGACCTTGAAACGCGTTGGCAGAAGTAAAAAGTAATGTGGAGCAGGAGAGCAGTTTGAAAGTGTAGGCGGGATGGCAGAGCGCTGTCGTGTGCTCTCCCAAATGCTTCAGGGCACTTTGTTGGACATTATTCATACACGGCATCCTGGCCGTGGGGAAGATGCACCATCGCCGGCTGGAGACGAAATAAGACTACCAGCTGGCTGAGGCTGTGGTCTCTCAACTGTTGAAGGATCGTGTCAGCACAGCGCTCAAATGGAAAATAACCTGCGCTATCTGCTCTGCAAACCTACTAAAGGAAGTATAATTGTCTTAATTTTCAAACGAACATCTGAACTCACTGAAAGTTTTAATAATCATTACGCTCGCATATGAGACTCTGTGTCCCAGAAGGCTTTAGGACAAACATTGCACTGAGCACACGCCCACTGGGGGCAGAATTGTGAATAAAACTTGCCTGAAATGAAAAATGCGTGCTATCAGGTGTTCCTTGTGACGTGCCCAAGACGAAGAGGTTCCTGACCTTGAAACGCGTTGGCAGAAGTAAAAAGTAATGTGGAGCAGGAGAGCAGTTTGAAAGTGTAGGCCGGATGGCAGAGCGCTGTCGTGTGCTCTCCCAAATGCTTCAGGGCACTTTGTTGGACATTATTCATACACGGCAGCCTGGCCGTGGGGAAGATGCACCATCGCCGGCTGGAGACGAAATAAGACTACCGGCTGGCTGAGGCTGTGGTCTCTCAACTGTTGAAGGATCCTGTCAGCACAGCGCTCAAATGAAAAATAACCTGCGCTATCTGCTCTGCAAACCTACTAAAGGAAGTATAATTGTCTTAATTTTCAAACGAACATCTGAACTCACTGAAAGTTTTAATAATCATTACGCTCGCATATGAGACTCTGTGTCCCAGAAGGCTTTAGGACAAACATTGCACTGAGCACACGCCCACTGGGGGCAGAATTGTGAATAAAACATGCCTGAAATGAAAAATGCGTGCTATCAGGTGTTCCTTGTGACGTGCCCAAGAAGAAGAGGTTCCTGACCTTGAAACGCGTTGGCAGAAGTAAAAAGTAATGTGGAGCAGGAGAGCAGTTTGAAAGTGTAGGCCGGATGGCAGAGCGCTGTCGTGTGCTCTCCCAAATGCTTCAGGGCACTTTGTTGGACATTATTCATACACGGCAGCCTGGCCGTGGGGAAGATGCACCATCGCCGGCTGGAGACTAAATAAGACTACCGGCTGGCTGAGGCTGTGGTCTCTCAACTGTTGAAGGATCGTGTCAGCACAGCGCTCAAATGGAAAATAACCTGCGCTATCTGCTCTGCAAACCTACTAAAGGAAGCATAATTGTCTTAATTTTCAAACGAACATCTGAACTCACTGAAAGTTTTAATAATCATTACGCTTGCATATGAGACTCTGTGTCCCAGAAGGCTTTAGGACAAACATTGCACTGAGCACACGCCCACTGGGGGCAGAATTGTGAATAAAACGTGCCTGAAATGAAAAATGCGTGCTATTAGGTGTTCCTTGTGACGTGCCTAAGAAGAAGAGGTTCCTGACCTTGAAACGCGTTGGCAGAAGTAAAAAGTAATGTGGAGCAGGAGAGCAGTTTGAAAGTGTAGGCGGGATGGCAGAGCGCTGTCGTGTGCTCTCCCAAATGCTTCAGGGCACTTTGTTGGACATTATTCATACACGGCATCCTGGCCGTGGGGAAGATGCACCATCGCCGGCTGGAGACGAAATAAGACTACCAGCTGGCTGAGGCTGTGGTCTCTCAACTGTTGAAGGATCGTGTCAGCACAGCGCTCAAATGGAAAATAACCTGCGCTATCTGCTCTGCAAACCTACTAAAGGAAGTATAATTGTCTTAATTTTCAAACGAACATCTGAACTCACTGAAAGTTTTAATAATCATTACGCTCGCATATGAGACTCTGTGTCCCAGAAGGCTTTAGGACAAACATTGCACTGAGCACACGCCCACTGGGGGCAGAATTGTGAATAAAACTTGCCTGAAATGAAAAATGCGTGCTATCAGGTGTTCCTTGTGACGTGCCCAAGACGAAGAGGTTCCTGACCTTGAAACGCGTTGGCAGAAGTAAAAAGTAATGTGGAGCAGGAGAGCAGTTTGAAAGTGTAGGCCGGATGGCAGAGCGCTGTCGTGTGCTCTCCCAAATGCTTCAGGGCACTTTGTTGGACATTATTCATACACGGCAGCCTGGCCGTGGGGAAGATGCACCATCGCCGGCTGGAGACGAAATAAGACTACCGGCTGGCTGAGGCTGTGGTCTCTCAACTGTTGAAGGATCCTGTCAGCACAGCGCTCAAATGAAAAATAACCTGCGCTATCTGCTCTGCAAACCTACTAAAGGAAGTATAATTGTCTTAATTTTCAAACGAACATCTGAACTCACTGAAAGTTTTAATAATCATTACGCTCGCATATGAGACTCTGTGTCCCAGAAGGCTTTAGGACAAACATTGCACTGAGCACACGCCCACTGGGGGCAGAATTGT
This sequence comes from Triturus cristatus, assembly GCF_964204655.1. NCBI lineage: Eukaryota > Metazoa > Chordata > Amphibia > Caudata > Salamandridae > Triturus > Triturus cristatus. The sequence goes on from NC_140579.1 coordinate 153,168,416, forward strand.
GAATAAAACGTGCCTGAAATGAAAAATGCGTGCTATCAGGTGTTCCTTGTGACGTGCCCAAGAAGAAGAGGTTCCTGACCTTGAAACGCGTTGGCAGAAGTAAAAAGTAATGTGGAGCAGGAGAGCAGTTTGAAAGTGTAGGCCGGATGGCAGAGCGCTGTCGTGTGCTCTCCCAAATGCTTCAGGGCACTTTGTTGGACATTATTCATACACGGCATCCTGGCCGTGGGGAAGATGCACCATCGCCGGCTGGAGACGAAATAAGACTACCGGCTGGCTGAGGCTGTGGTCTCTCAACTGTTGAAGGATCGTGTCAGCACAGCGCTCAAATGGAAAATAACCTGCGCTATCTGCTCTGCAAACCTACTAAAGGAAGTATAATTGTCTTAATTTTCAAACGAGCATCTGAACTCACTGAAAGTTTTAATAATCATTACGCTCGCATATGAGACTCTGTGTCCCAGAAGGCTTTAGGACAAACATCGCACTGAGCACACGCCCACTGGGGGCAGAATTGTGAATAAAACTTGCCTGAAATGAAAAATGCGTGCTATCAGGTGTTCCTTGTGACGTGCCCAAGACGAAGAGGTTCCTGACCTTGAAACGCGTTGGCAGAAGTAAAAAGTAATGTGGAGCAGGAGAGCAGTTTGAAAGTGTAGGCCGGATGGCAGAGCGCTGTCGTGTGCTCTCCCAAATGCTTCAGGGCACTTTGTTGGACATTATTCATACACGGCAGCCTGGCCGTGGGGAAGATGCACCATCGCCGGCTGGAGACGAAATAAGACTACCGGCTGGCTGAGGCTTGGTCTCTCAACTGTTGAAGGATCGTGTCAGCACAGCGCTCAAATGGAAAATAACCTGCGCTATCTGCTCTGCAAACCTACTAAAGGAAGTATAATTGTCTTAATTTTCAAACGAACATCTGAACTCACTGAAAGTTTTAATAATCATTACGCTCGCATATGAGACTCTGTGTCCCAGAAGGCTTTAGGACAAACATTGCACTGAGCACACGCCCACTGGGGGCAGAATTGTGAATAAAACATGCCTGAAATGAAAAATGCGTGCTATCAGGTGTTCCTTGTGACGTGCCCAAGAAGAAGAGGTTCCTGACCTTGAAACGCGTTGGCAGAAGTAAAAAGTAATGTGGAGCAGGAGAGCAGTTTGAAAGTGTAGGCCGGATGGCAGAGCGCTGTCGTGTGCTCTCCCAAATGCTTCAGGGCACTTTGTTGGACATTATTCATTCATACACGGCAGCCTGGCCGTGGGGAAGATGCACCATCGCCGGCTGGAGACGAAATAAGACTACCGGCTGGCTGAGGCTCTGGTCTCTCAACTGTTGAAGGATCGTGTCAGCACAGCGCTCAAATGGAAAATAACCTGCGCTATCTGCTCTGCAAACCTACTAAAGGAAGTATAATTGTCTTAATTTTCAAACGAACATCTGAACTCACTGAAAGTTTTAATAATCATTACGCTCGCATATGAGACTCTGGGTCCCAGAAGGCTTTAGGACAAACATTGCACTGAGCACACGCCCACTGGGGGCAGAATTGTGAATAAAACGTGCCTGAAATGAAAAATGCGTGCTATCAGGTGTTCCTTGTGGCGTGCCCAAGAAGAAGAGGTTCCTGACCTTGAAACGCGTTGGCAGAAGTAAAAAGTAATGTGGAGCTGGAGAGCAGTTTGAAAGTGTAGGCCGGATGGCAGAGCGCTGTCGTGTGCTCTCCCAAATGTTTCAGGGCACTTTGTTGGACATTATTCATACACGGCAGCCTGGCCGTGGGGAAGATGCACCATCGCCGGCTGGAAACGAAATAAGACTGCCGGCTGGCTGAGGCTGTGGTCTCTCAACTGTTGAAGGATCGTGTCAGCACAGCGCTCAAATGGAAAATAACCTGCGCTATCTGCTCTGCAAACCTACTAAAGGAAGTATAATTGTCTTAATTTTCAAACGAACATCTGAACTCACTGCAAGTTTTAATAATCATTACGCTCGCATATGAGACTCTGTGTCCCAGAAGGCTTTAGGACAAACATTGCACTGAGCACACGCCCACTGGGGGCAGAATTGTGAATAAAACGTGCCTGAAATGAAAAATGCGTGCTATCAGGTGTTCCTTGTGACGTGCCCAATTAGAAGAGGTTCCTGACCTTGAAACGCGTTGGCAGAAGTAAAAAGTAATGTGAAGCAGGAGAGCAGTTTGAAAGTGTAGGCCGGATGGCAGAGCGCTGTCGTGTGCTCTCCCAAATGCTTCAGGGCACTTTGTTGGACATTATTCATACACAGCAGCCTGGCCGTGGGGAAGATGCACCATCGCCGTCTGGAGACGAAATAAGACTACTGGCTGGCTGAGGCTGTGGTCTCTCAACTGTTGAAGGATCGTCTCAGCACAGCGCTCAAATAGAAAATAACTTGCGCTATCTGCTCTGCAAACCTACTAAAGGAAGTATAATTGTCTTAATTTTCAAACGAACATCTGAACTCACTGAAAGTTTTAATAATCATTACGCTCGCATATCAGACTCTGTGTCCCAGAAGGCTTTAGGACAAACATTGCACTGAGCACACGCCCACTGGGGGCAGAATTGTGAATAAAACGTGCCTGAAATGAAAAATGCGTGCTATCAGGTGTTCCTTGTGACGTGCCCAAGAAGAAGAGGTTCCTGACCTTGAAACGCGTTGGCAGAAGTAAAAAGTAATGTGGAGCAGGAGAGCAGTTTGAAAGTGTAGGCCGGATGGCAGAGTGCTGTCGTGTGCTCTCCCAAATGCTTCAGGGCACTTTGTTGGACATTATTCATACACGGCAGCCTGGCCGTGGGGAAGATGCACCATCGCCGGCTGGAGACGAAATAAGACTACCGGCTGGCTGAGGCTGTGGTCTCTCAACTGTTGAAGGATCCTGTCAGCACAGCGCTCAAATGAAAAATAACCTGCGCTATCTGCTCTGCAAACCTACTAAAGGAAGTATAATTGTCTTAATTTTCAAACGAACATCTGAACTCACTGAAAGTTTTAATAATCATTACGCTCGCATATGAGACTCTGTGTCCCAGAAGGCTTTAGGACAAACATTGCACTGAGCACACGCCCACTGGGGGCAGAATTGTGAATAAAACGTGCCTGAAATGAAAAATGCGTGCTATCAGGTGTTCCTTGTGACGTGCCCAAGAAGAAGAGGTTCCTGACCTTGAAACGCGTTGGCAGAAGTAAAAAGTAATGTGGAGCAGGAGAGCAGTTTGAAAGTGTAGGCCGGATGGCAGAGCGCTGTCGTGTGCTCTCCCAAATGCTTCAGGGCACTTTGTTGGACATTATTCATACACGGCATCCTGGCCGTGGGGAAGATGCACCATCGCCGGCTGGAGACGAAATAAGACTACCGGCTGGCTGAGGCTGTGGTCTCTCAACTGTTGAAGGATCGTGTCAGCACAGCGCTCAAATGGAAAATAACCTGCGCTATCTGCTCTGCAAACCTACTAAAGGAAGTATAATTGTCTTAATTTTCAAACGAACATCTGAACTCACTGAAAGTTTTAATAATCATTACGCTCGCATATGAGACTCTGTGTCCCAGAAGGCTTTAGGACAAACATCGCACTGAGCACACGCCCACTGGGGGCAGAATTGTGAATAAAACTTGCCTGAAATGAAAAATGCGTGCTATCAGGTGTTCCTTGTGACGTGCCCAAGACGAAGAGGTTCCTGACCTTGAAACGCGTTGGCAGAAGTAAAAAGTAATGTGGAGCAGGAGAGCAGTTTGAAAGTGTAGGCCGGATGGCAGAGCGCTGTCGTTTGCTCTCCCAAATGCTTCAGGGCACTTTGTTGGACATTATTCATACACGGCAGCCTGGCCGTGGGGAAGATGCACCATCGCCGGCTGGAGACGAAATAAGACTACCGGCTGGCTGAGGCTTGGTCTCTCAACTGTTGAAGGATCGTGTCAGCACAGCGCTCAAATGGAAAATAACCTGCGCTATCTGCTCTGCAAACCTACTAAAGGAAGTATAATTGTCTTAATTTTCAAACGAACATCTGAACTCACTGAAAGTTTTAATAATCATTACGCTCGCATATGAGACTCTGTGTCCCAGAAGGCTTTAGGACAAACATTGCACTGAGCACACGCCCACTGGGGGCAGAATTGTGAATAAAACATGCCTGAAATGAAAAATGCGTGCTATCAGGTGTTCCTTGTGACGTGCCCAAGAAGAAGAGGTTCCTGACCTTGAAACGCGTTGGCAGAAGTAAAAAGTAATGTGGAGCAGGAGAGCAGTTTGAAAGTGTAGGCCGGATGGCAGAGCGCTGTCGTGTGCTCTCCCAAATGCTTCAGGGCACTTTGTTGGACATTATTCATTCATACACGGCAGCCTGGCCGTGGGGAAGATGCACCATCGCCGGCTGGAGACGAAATAAGACTACCGGCTGGCTGAGGCTGTGGTCTCTCAACTGTTGAAGGATCGTGTCAGCACAGCGCTCAAATGGAAAATAACCTGCGCTATCTGCTCTGCAAACCTACTAAAGGAAGTATAATTGTCTTAATTTTCAAACGAACATCTGAACTCACTGAAAGTTTTAATAATCATTACGCTCGCATATGAGACTCTGTGTCCCAGAAGGCTTTAGGACAAACATTGCACTGAGCACACGCCCACTGGGGGCAGAATTGTGAATAAAACGTGCCTGAAATGAAAAATGCGTGCTATCAGGTGTTCCTTGTGGCGTGCCCAAGAAGAAGAGGTTCCTGACCTTGAAACGCGTTGGCAGAAGTAAAAAGTAATGTGGAGCTGGAGAGCAGTTTGAAAGTGTAGGCCGGATGGCAGAGCGCTGTCGTGTGCTCTCCCAAATGTTTCAGGGCACTTTGTTGGACATTATTCATACACGGCAGCCTGGCCGTGGGGAAGATGCACCATCGCCGGCTGGAAACGAAATAAGACTGCCGGCTGGCTGAGGCTGTGGTCTCTCAACTGTTGAAGGATCATGTCAGCACAGCGCTCAAATGGAAAATAACCTGCGCTATCTGCTCTGCAAACCTACTAAAGGAAGTATAATTGTCTTAATTTTCAAACGAACATCTGAACTCACTGCAAGTTTTAATAATCATTACGCTCGCATATGAGACTCTGTGTCCCAGAAGGCTTTAGGACAAACATTGCACTGAGCACACGCCCACTGGGGGCAGAATTGTGAATAAAACGTGCCTGAAATGAAAAATGCGTGCTATCAGGTGTTCCTTGTGACGTGCCCAATTAGAAGAGGTTCCTGACCTTGAAACGCGTTGGCAGAAGTAAAAAGTAATGTGAAGCAGGAGAGCAGTTTGAAAGTGTAGGCCGGATGGCAGAGCGCTGTCGTGTGCTCTCCCAAATGCTTCAGGGCACTTTGTTGGACATTATTCATACACAGCAGCCTGGCCGTGGGGAAGATGCACCATCGCCGTCTGGAGACGAAATAAGACTACTGGCTGGCTGAGGCTGTGGTCTCTCAACTGTTGAAGGATCGTCTCAGCACAGCGCTCAAATAGAAAATAACTTGCGCTATCTGCTCTGCAAACCTACTAAAGGAAGTATAATTGTCTTAATTTTCAAACGAACATCTGAACTCACTGAAAGTTTTAATAATCATTACGCTCGCATATCAGACTCTGTGTCCCAGAAGGCTTTAGGACAAACATTGCACTGAGCACACGCCCACTGGGGGCAGAATTGTGAATAAAACGTGCCTGAAATGAAAAATGCGTGCTATCAGGTGTTCCTTGTGACGTGCCCAAGAAGAAGAGGTTCCTGACCTTGAAACGCGTTGGCAGAAGTAAAAAGTAATGTGGAGCAGGAGAGCAGTTTGAAAGTGTAGGCCGGATGGCAGAGTGCTGTCGTGTGCTCTCCCAAATGCTTCAGGGCACTTTGTTGGACATTATTCATACACGGCAGCCTGGCCGTGGGAAAGATGCACCATCGCCGGCTGGAGACGAAATAAGACTACCGGCTGGCTGAGGCTGTGGTCTCTCAACTGTTGAAGGATCGTGTCAGCACAGCGCTCAAATGGAAAATAACCTGCGCTATCTGCTCTGCAAACCTACTAAAGGAAGTATAATTGTCTTAATTTTCAAACGAACATCTGAACTCACTGAAAGTTTCAATAATCATTACGCTCCCATATGAGACTCTGTGTCCCAGAAGGCTTTAGGACAAACATTGCACTGAGCACACGCCCACTGGGGGCAGAATTGTGAATAAAACGTGCCTGAAATGAAAAATGCGTGCTATCAGGTGTTCCTTGTGACGTGCCCAAGAAGAAGAGGTTCCTGACCTTGAAACGCGTTGGCAGAAGTAAAAAGTAATGTGGAGCAGGAGAGCAGTTTGAAAGTGTAGGCCGGATGGCAGAGCGCTATTGTGTGCTCTCCCAAATGCTTCAGGGCACTTTGTTGGACATTATTCATACACGGCAGCCTGGCCGTGGGGAAGATGCACCATCGCCGGCTGGAGACGAAATAAGACTACCGGCTGGCTGAGGCTGTGGTCTCTCAACTGTTGAAGGATCGTGTCAGCACAGCGCTCAAATGGAAAATAACCTGCGCTATCTGCTCTGCAAACCTACTAAAGGAAGTATAATTGTCTTAATTTTCAAACGAACATCTGAACTCACTGAAAGTTTTAATAATCATTACGCTCGCATATGAGACTCTGTGTCCCAGAAGGCTTTAGGACAAACATTGCACTGAGCACACGCCCACTGGGGGCAGAATTGTGAATAAAACGTGCCTGAAATGAAAAATGCGTGCTATCAGGTGTTCCTTGTGACGTGCCCAAGAAGAAGAGGTTCCTGACCTTGAAACGCGTTGGCAGAAGTAAAAAGTAATGTGGAGCAGGAGAGCAGTTTGAAAGTGTAGGCCGGATGTCAGAGCGCTGTCGTGTGCTCTCCCAAATGCTTCAGGGCACTTTGTTGGACATTATTCATACACAGCAGCCTGGCCGTGGGGAAGATGCACCATCGCCGTCTGGAGACGAAATAAGACTACCGGCTGGCTGAGGCTGTGGTCTCTCAACTGTTGAAGGATCGTGTCAGCACAGCGCTCAAATGGAAAATAACCTGCGCTATCTGCTCTGCAAACCTACTAAAGGAAGTATAATTGTCTTAATTTTCAAACGAACATCTGAACTCACTGAAAGTTTTAATAATCATTACGCTCGCATATGAGACTCTGTGTCCCAGAAGGCTTTAGGACAAACATTGCACTGAGCACACGCCCACTGGGGGCAGAATTGTGAATAAAACATGCCTGAAATGAAAAATGCGTGCTATCAGGTGTTCCTTGTGACGTGCCCAAGAAGAAGAGGTTCCTGACCTTGAAACGCGTTGGCAGAAGTAAAAAGTAATGTGGAGCAGGAGAGCAGTTTGAAAGTGTAGGCCGGATGGCAGAGCGCTGTCGTGTGCTCTCCCAAATGCTTCAGGGCACTTTGTTGGACATTATTCATACACGGCAGCCTGGCCGTGGGGAAGATGCACCATCGCCGGCTGGAGACTAAATAAGACTACCGGCTGGCTGAGGCTGTGGTCTCTCAACTGTTGAAGGATCGTGTCAGCACAGCGCTCAAATGGAAAATAACCTGCGCTATCTGCTCTGCAAACCTACTAAAGGAAGCATAATTGTCTTAATTTTCAAACGAACATCTGAACTCACTGAAAGTTTTAATAATCATTACGCTCGCATATGAGACTCTGTGTCCCAGAAGGCTTTAGGACAAACATTGCACTGAGCACACGCCCACTGGGGGCAGAATTGTGAATAAAACGTGCCTGAAATGAAAAATGCGTGCTATTAGGTGTTCCTTGTGACGTGCCTAAGAAGAAGAGGTTCCTGACCTTGAAACGCGTTGGCAGAAGTAAAAAGTAATGTGGAGCAGGAGAGCAGTTTGAAAGTGTAGGCGGGATGGCAGAGCGCTGTCGTGTGCTCTCCCAAATGCTTCAGGGCACTTTGTTGGACATTATTCATACACGGCATCCTGGCCGTGGGGAAGATGCACCATCGCCGGCTGGAGACGAAATAAGACTACCAGCTGGCTGAGGCTGTGGTCTCTCAACTGTTGAAGGATCGTGTCAGCACAGCGCTCAAATGGAAAATAACCTGCGCTATCTGCTCTGCAAACCTACTAAAGGAAGTATAATTGTCTTAATTTTCAAACGAACATCTGAACTCACTGAAAGTTTTAATAATCATTACGCTCGCATATGAGACTCTGTGTCCCAGAAGGCTTTAGGACAAACATTGCACTGAGCACACGCCCACTGGGGGCAGAATTGTGAATAAAACTTGCCTGAAATGAAAAATGCGTGCTATCAGGTGTTCCTTGTGACGTGCCCAAGACGAAGAGGTTCCTGACCTTGAAACGCGTTGGCAGAAGTAAAAAGTAATGTGGAGCAGGAGAGCAGTTTGAAAGTGTAGGCCGGATGGCAGAGCGCTGTCGTGTGCTCTCCCAAATGCTTCAGGGCACTTTGTTGGACATTATTCATACACGGCAGCCTGGCCGTGGGGAAGATGCACCGTCGCCGGCTGGAGACGAAATAAGACTACCGGCTGGCTGAGGCTGTGGTCTCTCAACTGTTGAAGGATCCTGTCAGCACAGCGCTCAAATGAAAAATAACCTGCGCTATCTGCTCTGCAAACCTACTAAAGGAAGTATAATTGTCTTAATTTTCAAACGAACATCTGAACTCACTGAAAGTTTTAATAATCATTACGCTCGCATATGAGACTCTGTGTCCCAGAAGGCTTTAGGACAAACATTGCACTGAGCACACGCCCACTGGGGGCAGAATTGTGAATAAAACGTGCCTGAAATGAAAAATACGTGCTATCAGGTGTTCCTTGTGACGTGCCCAAGAAGAAGAGGTTCCTGACCTTGAAACGCGTTGGCAGAAGTAAAAAGTAATGTGGAGCAGGAGAGCAGTTTGAAAGTGTAGGCCGGATGGCAGAGCGCTGTCGTGTGCTCTCCCAAATGCTTCAGGGCACTTTGTTGGACATTATTCATACACGGCATCCTGGCCGTGGGGAAGATGCACCATCGCCGGCTGGAGACGAAATAAGACTACCGGCTGGCTGAGGCTGTGGTCTCTCAACTGTTGAAGGATCGTGTCAGCACAGCGCTCAAATGGAAAATAACCTGCGCTATCTGCTCTGCAAACCTACTAAAGGAAGTATAATTGTCTTAATTTTCAAACGAACATCTGAACTCACTGAAAGTTTTAATAATCATTACGCTCGCATATGAGACTCTGTGTCCCAGAAGGCTTTAGGACAAACATCGCACTGAGCACACGCCCACTGGGGGCAGAATTGTGAATAAAACTTGCCTGAAATGAAAAATGCGTGCTATCAGGTGTTCCTTGTGACGTGCCCAAGACGAAGAGGTTCCTGACCTTGAAACGCGTTGGCAGAAGTAAAAAGTAATGTGGAGCAGGAGAGCAGTTTGAAAGTGTAGGCCGGATGGCAGAGCGCTGTCGTGTGCTCTCCCAAATGCTTCAGGGCACTTTGTTGGACATTATTCATACACGGCAGCCTGGCCGTGGGGAAGATGCACCATCGCCGGCTGGAGACGAAATAAGACTACCGGCTGGCTGAGGCTTGGTCTCTCAACTGTTGAAGGATCGTGTCAGCACAGCGCTCAAATGGAAAATAACCTGCGCTATCTGCTCTGCAAACCTACTAAAGGAAGTATAATTGTCTTAATTTTCAAACGAACATCTGAACTCACTGAAAGTTTTAATAATCATTACGCTCGCATATGAGACTCTGTGTCCCAGAAGGCTTTAGGACAAACATTGCACTGAGCACACGCCCACTGGGGGCAGAATTGTGAATAAAACATGCCTGAAATGAAAAATGCGTGCTATCAGGTGTTCCTTGTGACGTGCCCAAGAAGAAGAGGTTCCTGACCTTGAAACGCGTTGGCAGAAGTAAAAAGTAATGTGGAGCAGGAGAGCAGTTTGAAAGTGTAGGCCGGATGGCAGAGCGCTGTCGTGTGCTCTCCCAAATGCTTCAGGGCACTTTGTTGGACATTATTCATACACGGCAGCCTGGCCGTGGGGAAGATGCACCATCGCCGGCTGGAGACGAAATAAGACTACCGGCTGGCTGAGGCTGTGGTCTCTCAACTGTTGAAGGATCGTGTCAGCACAGCGCTCAAATGGAAAATAACCTGCGCTATCTGCTCTGCAAACCTACTAAAGGAAGTATAATTGTCTTAATTTTCAAACGAACATCTGAACTCACTGAAAGTTTTAATAATCATTACGCTCGCATATGAGACTCTGTGTCCCAGAAGGCTTTAGGACAAACATTGCACTGAGCACACGCCCACTGGGGGCAGAATTGTGAATAAAACGTGCCTGAAATGAAAAATGCGTGCTATCAGGTGTTCCTTGTGGCGTGCCCAAGAAGAAGAGGTTCCTGACCTTGAAACGCGTTGGCAGAAGTAAAAAGTAATGTGGAGCTGGAGAGCAGTTTGAAAGTGTAGGCCGGATGGCAGAGCGCTGTCGTGTGCTCTCCCAAATGTTTCAGGGCACTTTGTTGGACATTATTCATACACGGCAGCCTGGCCGTGGGGAAGATGCACCATCGCCGGCTGGAAACGAAATAAGACTGCCGGCTGGCTGAGGCTGTGGTCTCTCAACTGTTGAAGGATCGTGTCAGCACAGCGCTCAAATGGAAAATAACCTGCGCTATCTGCTCTGCAAACCTACTAAAGGAAGTATAATTGTCTTAATTTTCAAACGAACATCTGAACTCACTGCAAGTTTTAATAATCATTACGCTCGCATATGAGACTCTGTGTCCCAGAAGGCTTTAGGACAAACATTGCACTGAGCACACGCCCACTGGGGGCAGAATTGTGAATAAAACGTGCCTGAAATGAAAAATGCGTGCTATCAGGTGTTCCTTGTGACGTGCCCAATTAGAAGAGGTTCCTGACCTTGAAACGCGTTGGCAGAAGTAAAAAGTAATGTGAAGCTGGAGAGCAGTTTGAAAGTGTAGGCCGGATGGCAGAGCGCTGTCGTGTGCTCTCCCAAATGCTTCAGGGCACTTTGTTGGACATTATTCATACACAGCAGCCTGGCCGTGGGGAAGATGCACCATCGCCGTCTGGAGACGAAATAAGACTACTGGCTGGCTGAGGCTGTGGTCTCTCAACTGTTGAAGGATCGTCTCAGCACAGCGCTCAAATAGAAAATAACTTGCGCTATCTGCTCTGCAAACCTACTAAAGGAAGTATAATTGTCTTAATTTTCAAACGAACATCTGAACTCACTGAAAGTTTTAATAATCATTACGCTCGCATATCAGACTCTGTGTCCCAGAAGGCTTTAGGACAAACATTGCACTGAGCACACGCCCACTGGGGGCAGAATTGTGAATAAAACGTGCCTGAAATGAAAAATGCGTGCTATCAGGTGTTCCTTGTGACGTGCCCAAGAAGAAGAGGTTCCTGACCTTGAAACGCGTTGGCAGAAGTAAAAAGTAATGTGGAGCAGGAGAGCAGTTTGAAAGTGTAGGCCGGATGGCAGAGTGCTGTCGTGTGCTCTCCCAAATGCTTCAGGGCACTTTGTTGGACATTATTCATACACGGCAGCCTGGCCGTGGGAAAGATGCACCATCGCCGGCTGGAGACGAAATAAGACTACCGGCTGGCTGAGGCTGTGGTCTCTCAACTGTTGAAGGATCGTGTCAGCACAGCGCTCAAATGGAAAATAACCTGCGCTATCTGCTCTGCAAACCTACTAAAGGAAGTATAATTGTCTTAATTTTCAAACGAACATCTGAACTCACTGAAAGTTTCAATAATCATTACGCTCCCATATGAGACTCTGTGTCCCAGAAGGCTTTAGGACAAACATTGCACTGAGCACACGCCCACTGGGGGCAGAATTGTGAATAAAACGTGCCTGAAATGAAAAATGCGTGCTATCAGGTGTTCCTTGTGACGTGCCCAAGAAGAAGAGGTTCCTGACCTTGAAACGCGTTGGCAGAAGTAAAAAGTAATGTGGAGCAGGAGAGCAGTTTGAAAGTGTAGGCCGGATGGCAGAGCGCTATTGTGTGCTCTCCCAAATGCTTCAGGGCACTTTGTTGGACATTATTCATACACGGCAGCCTGGCCGTGGGGAAGATGCACCATCGCCGGCTGGAGACGAAATAAGACTACCGGCTGGCTGAGGCTGTGGTCTCTCAACTGTTGAAGGATCGTGTCAGCACAGCGCTCAAATGGAAAATAACCTGCGCTATCTGCTCTGCAAACCTACTAAAGGAAGTATAATTGTCTTAATTTTCAAACGAACATCTGAACTCACTGAAAGTTTTAATAATCATTACGCTCGCATATGAGACTCTGTGTCCCAGAAGGCTTTAGGACAAACATTGCACTGAGCACACGCCCACTGGGGGCAGAATTGTGAATAAAACGTGCCTGAAATGAAAAATGCGTGCTATCAGGTGTTCCTTGTGACGTGCCCAAGAAGAAGAGGTTCCTGACCTTGAAACGCGTTGGCAGAAGTAAAAAGTAATGTGGAGCAGGAGAGCAGTTTGAAAGTGTAGGCCGGATGTCAGAGCGCTGTCGTGTGCTCTCCCAAATGCTTCAGGGCACTTTGTTGGACATTATTCATACACAGCAGCCTGGCCGTGGGGAAGATGCACCATCGCCGTCTGGAGACGAAATAAGACTACCGGCTGGCTGAGGCTGTGGTCTCTCAACTGTTGAAGGATCGTGTCAGCACAGCGCTCAAATGGAAAATAACCTGCGCTATCTGCTCTGCAAACCTACTAAAGGAAGTATAATTGTCTTAATTTTCAAACGAACATCTGAACTCACTGAAAGTTTTAATAATCATTACGCTCGCATATGAGACTCTGTGTCCCAGAAGGCTTTAGGACAAACATTGCACTGAGCACACGCCCACTGGGGGCAGAATTGTGAATAAAACGTGCCTGAAATGAAAAATGCGTGCTATCAGGTGTTCCTTGTGACGTGCCCAAGAAGAAGAGGTTCCTGACCTTGAAACGCGTTGGCAGAAGTAAAAAGTAATGTGGAGCAGGAGAGCAGTTTGAAAGTAGAGGCCGGATGGCAGAGCGCTGTCGTGTGCTCTCCCAAATGCTTCAGGGCACTTTGTTGGACATTATTCATACACGGCAGCCTGGCCGTGGGGAAGATGCACCATCGCCGGCTGGAGACGAAATAAGACTACCGGCTGGCTGAGGCTGTGGTCTCTCAACTGTTGAAGGATCGTGTCAGCACAGCGCTCAAATGGAAAATAACCTGCGCTATCTGCTCTGCAAACCTACTAAAGGAAGTATAATTGTCTTAATTTTCAAACGAACATCTGAACTCACTGAAAGTTTTAATAATCATTACGCTCGCATATGAGACTCTGTGTCCCAGAAGGCTTTAGGACAAACATTGCACTGAGCACACGCCCACTGGGGGCAGAATTGTGAATAAAACGTGCCTGAAATGAAAAATGCGTGCTATCAGGTGTTCCTTGTGGCGTGCCCAAGAAGAAGAGGTTCCTGACCTTGAAACGCGTTGGCAGAAGTAAAAAGTAATGTGGAGCTGGAGAGCAGTTTGAAAGTGTAGGCCGGATGGCAGAGCGCTGTCGTGTGCTCTCCCAAATGTTTCAGGGCACTTTGTTGGACATTATTCATACACGGCAGCCTGGCCGTGGGGTAGATGCACCATCGCCGGCTGGAAAGGAAATAAGACTGCCGGCTGGCTGAGGCTGTGGTCTCTCAACTGTTGAAGGATCGTGTCAGCACAGCGCTCAAATGGAAAATAACCTGCGCTATCTGCTCTGCAAACCTACTAAAGGAAGTATAATTGTCTTAATTTTCAAACGAACATCTGAACTCACTGAAAGTTTCAATAATCATTACGCTCGCATATGAGACTCTGTGTCCCAGAAGGCTTTAGGACAAACATTGCACTGAGCACACGCCCACTGGGGGCAGAATTGTGAATAAAACGTGCCTGAAATGAAAAATGCGTGCTATCAGGTGTTCCTTGTGACGTGCCCAAGAAGAAGAGGTTCCTGACCTTGAAACGCGTTGGCAGAAGTAAAAAGTAATGTGGAGCAGGAGAGCAGTTTGAAAGTGTAGGCCGGATGGCAGAGCGCTATTGTGTGCTCTCCCAAATGCTTCAGGGCACTTTGTTGGACATTATTCATACACGGCAGCCTGGCCGTGGGGAAGATGCACCATCGCCGTCTGGAGACGAAATAAGACTACCGGCTGGCTGAGGCTGTGGTCTCTCAACTGTTGAAGGATCGTGTCAGCACAGCGCTCAAATGGAAAATAACCTGCGCTATCTGCTCTGCAAACCTACTAAAGGAAGTATAATTGTCTTAATTTTCAAACGAACATCTGAACTCACTGAAAGTTTTAATAATCATTACGCTCGCATATGAGACTCTGTGTCCCAGAAGGCTTTAGGACAAACATTGCACTGAGCACACGCCCACTGGGGGCAGAATTGTGAATAAAACGTGCCTGAAATGAAAAATGCGTGCTATCAGGTGTTCCTTGTGGCGTGCCCAAGAAGAAGAGGTTCCTGACCTTGAAACGCGTTGGCAGAAGTAAAAAGTAATGTGGAGCTGGAGAGCAGTTTGAAAGTGTAGGCCGGATGGCAGAGCGCTGTCGTGTGCTCTCCCAAATGTTTCAGGGCACTTTGTTGGACATTATTCATACACGGCAGCCTGGCCGTGGGGTAGATGCACCATCGCCGGCTGGAAAGGAAATAAGACTGCCGGCTGGCTGAGGCTGTGGTCTCTCAACTGTTGAAGGATCGTGTCAGCACAGCGCTCAAATGGAAAATAACCTGCGCTATCTGCTCTGCAAACCTACTAAAGGAAGTATAATTGTCTTAATTTTCAAACGAACATCTGAACTCACTGAAAGTTTTAATAATCATTACGCTCGCATATGAGACTCTGTGTCCCAGAAGGCTTTAGGACAAACATTGCACTGAGCACACGCCCACTGGGGGCAGAATTGTGAATAAAACGTGCCTGAAATGAAAAATGCGTGCTATCAGGTGTTCCTTGTGACGTGCCCAAGAAGAAGAGGTTCCTGACCTTGAAACGCGTTGGCAGAAGTAAAAAGTAATGTGAAGCAGGAGAGCAGTTTGAAAGTGTAGGCCGGATGGCAGAGCGCTGTCGTGTGCTCTCCCAAATGCTTCAGGGCACTTTGTTGGACATTATTCATACACAGCAGCCTGGCCGTGGGGAAGATGCACCATCGCCGTCTGGAGACGAAATAAGACTACTGGCTGGCTGAGGCTGTGGTCTCTCAACTGTTGAAGGATCGTCTCAGCACAGCGCTCAAATGGAAAATAACTTGCGCTATCTGCTCTGCAAACCTACTAAAGGAAGTATAATTGTCTTAATTTTCAAACGAACATCTGAACTCACTGAAAGTTTTAATAATCATTACGCTCGCATATGAGACTCTGTGTCCCAGAAGGCTTTAGGACAAACATTGCACTGAGCACACGCCCACTGGGGGCAGAATTGTGAATAAAACGTGCCTGAAATGAAAAATGCGTGCTATCAGGTGTTCCTTGTGACGTGCCCAAGAAGAAGAGGTTCCTGACCTTGAAACGCGTTGGCAGAAGTAAAAAGTAATGTGGAGCAGGAGAGCAGTTTGAAAGTGTAGGCCGGATGGCAGAGTGCTGTCGTGTGCTCTCCCAAATGCTTCAGGGCACTTTGTTGGACATTATTCATACACGGCAGCCTGGCCGTGGGAAAGATGCACCATCGCCGGCTGGAGACGAAATAAGACTACCGGCTGGCTGAGGCTGTGGTCTCTCAACTGTTGAAGGATCGTGTCAGCACAGCGCTCAAATGGAAAATAACCTGCGCTATCTGCTCTGCAAACCTACTAAAGGAAGTATAATTGTCTTAATTTTCAAACGAACATCTGAACTCACTGAAAGTTTCAATAATCATTACGCTCGCATATGAGACTCTGTGTCCCAGAAGGCTTTAGGACAAACATTGCACTGAGCACACGCCCACTGGGGGCAGAATTGTGAATAAAACGTGCCTGAAATGAAAAATGCGTGCTATCAGGTGTTCCTTGTGACGTGCCCAAGAAGAAGAGGTTCCTGACCTTGAAACGCGTTGGCAGAAGTAAAAAGTAATGTGGAGCAGGAGAGCAGTTTGAAAGTGTAGGCCGGATGGCAGAGCGCTATTGTGTGCTCTCCCAAATGCTTCAGGGCACTTTGTTGGACATTATTCATACACGGCAGCCTGGCCGTGGGGAAGATGCACCATCGCCGTCTGGAGACGAAATAAGACTACCGGCTGGCTGAGGCTGTGGTCTCTCAACTGTTGAAGGATCGTGTCAGCACAGCGCTCAAATGGAAAATAACCTGCGCTATCTGCTCTGCAAACCTACTAAAGGAAGTATAATTGTCTTAATTTTCAAACGAACATCTGAACTCACTGAAAGTTTTAATAATCATTACGCTCGCATATGAGACTCTGTGTCCCAGAAGGCTTTAGGACAAACATTGCACTGAGCACACGCCCACTGGGGGCAGAATTGTGAATAAAACGTGCCTGAAATGAAAAATGCGTGCTATCAGGTGTTCCTTGTGACGTGCCCAAGAAGAAGAGGTTCCTGACCTTGAAACGCGTTGGCAGAAGTAAAAAGTAATGTGGAGCAGGAGAGCAGTTTGAAAGTGTAGGCCGGATGGCAGAGCGCTGTCGTGTGCTCTCCCAAATGCTTCAGGGCACTTTCTTGGACATTATTCATACACGGCAGCCTGGCCGTGGGGAAGATGCACCATCGCCGGCTGGAGACGTAATAAGACTACCGGCTGGCTGAGGCTGTGGTCTCTCAACTGTTGAAGGATCGTGTCAGCACAGCGCTCAAATGGAAAATAACCTGCGCTATCTGCTCTGCAAACCTACTAAAGGAAGTATAATTGTCTTAATTTTCAAACGAACATCTGAACTCACTGAAAGTTTTAATAATCATTACGCTCGCATATGAGACTCTGTGTCCCAGAAGGCTTTAGGACAAACATTGCACTGAGCACACGCCCACTGGGGGCAGAATTGTGAATAAAACGTGCCTGAAATGAAAAATGCGTGCTATCAGGTGTTCCTTGTGACGTGCCCAAGAAGAAGAGGTTCCTGACCTTGAAACGCGTTGGCAGAAGTAAAAAGTAATGTGGAGCAGGAGAGCAGTTTGAAAGTGTAGGCCGGATGGCAGAGCGCTGTCGTGTGCTCTCCCAAATGCTTCAGGGCACTTTGTTGGACATTATTCATACACGGCAGCCTGGCCGTGGGGAAGATGCACCATCGCCGGCTGGAGACGAAATAAGACTACCGGCTGGCTGAGGCTGTGGTCTCTCAACTGTTGAAGGATCGTGTCAGCACAGCGCTCAAATGGAAAATAACCTGCGCTATCTGCTCTGCAAACCTACTAAAGGAAGTATAATTGTCTTAATTTTCAAACGAACATCTGAACTCACTGAAAGTTTTAATAATCATTACGCTCGCATATGAGACTCTGTGTCCCAGAAGGCTTTAGGACAAACATTGCACTGAGCACACGCCCACTGGGGGCAGAATTGTGAATAAAACGTGCCTGAAATGAAAAATGCGTGCTATCAGGTGTTCCTTGTGGCGTGCCCAAGAAGAAGAGGTTCCTGACCTTGAAACGCGTTGGCAGAAGTAAAAAGTAATGTGGAGCTGGAGAGCAGTTTGAAAGTGTAGGCCGGATGGCAGAGCGCTGTTGTGTGCTCTCCCAAATGCTTCAGGGCACTTTGTTGGACATTATTCATACACGGCAGCCTGGCCGTGGGGAAGATGCACCATCGCCGGCTGGAAACGAAATAAGACTGCCGGCTGGCTGAGGCTGTGGTCTCTCAACTGTTGAAGGATCGTGTCAGCACAGCGCTCAAATGGAAAATAACCTGCGCTATCTGCTCTGCAAACCTACTAAAGGAAGTATAATTGTCTTAATTTTCAAACGAACATCTGAACTCACTGAAAGTTTCAATAATCATTACGCTCGCATATGAGACTCTGTGTCCCAGGGAGGGGTTTTCCTGGGATTGGGGTGTTTGGAGGGTGGGGGGTTCTTTTGGAGTTATAGGCTTGTTTAGAAAAGCAGATGAAGGACAATGGATCTTCCGGGCCAACCTCGACATCCTCCGGAGCCCCCATTGAATTTCGCCGCCCGACCCCAGGGTTGTGGGCTGAATGGCTGTGTAAGCAACACCCGGAGGGGGATGGAGGGCTGTGTTTCAATGCTTTGGTTTGAGATATAATGTTGGCCGATCATGTAACGATTTACTGATTCCTGCAATAAAAATAATTAAAAAAAAAAAAAAAAAAAAAAATGAGACTCTGTGTCCCAGAAGGCTTTAGGACAAACATTGCACTGAGCACACGCCCACTGGGGGCAGAATTGTGAATAAAACGTGCCTGAAATGAAAAATGCGTGCTATCAGGTGTTCCTTGTGACGTGCCCAAGAAGAAGAGGTTCCTGACCTTGAAACGCGTTGGCAGAAGTAAAAAGTAATGTGGAGCAGGAGAGCAGTTTGAAAGTGTAGGCCGGATGGCAGAGCGCTATTGTGTGCTCTCCCAAATGCTTCAGGGCACTTTGATGGACATTATTCATACACGGCAGCCTGGCCGTGGGGAAGATGCACCATCTCCGGCTGGAAACGAAATAAGACTGCCGGCTGGCTGAGGCTGTGGTCTCTCAACTGTTGAAGGATCGTGTCAGCACAGCGCTCAAATGGAAAATAACCTGCGCTATCTGCTCTGCAAACCTACTAAAGGAAGTATAATTGTCTTAATTTTCAAACGAACATCTGAACTCACAGAAAGTTTTAATAATCATTACGCTCGCATATGAGACTCTGTGTCCCAGAAGGCTTTAGGACAAACATTGCACTGAGCACACGCCCACTGGGGGCAGAATTGTGAATACAACGTGCCTGAAATGAAAAATGCGTGCTATCAGGTGTTCCTTGTGACGTGCCCAAGAAGAAGAGGTTCCTGACCTTAACACGCGTTGGCAGAAGTAAAAAGTAATGTGGAGCAGGAGAGCAGTTTGAAAGTGTAGGCCGGATGGCAGAGCGCTGTCGTGTGCTCTCCCAAATGCTTCAGGGCACTTTGTTGGACATTATTCATACACAGCAGCCTAGCCGTGGGGAAGATGCACCATCGCCGTCTGGAGACGAAATAAGACTACCGGCTGGCTGAGGCTGTGGTCTCTCAACTGTTGAAGGATCGTGTCAGCACAGCGCTCAAATCGAAAATAACCTGCGCTATCTGCTCTGCAAACCTACTAAAGGAAGTATAATTGTCTTAATTTTCAAACGAACATCTGAACTCACTGAAAGTTTTAATAATCATTACGCTCGCATATGAGACTCTGTGTCCCAGAAGGCTTTAGGACAAACATTGCACTGAGCACACGCCCACTGGGGGCAGAATTGTGAATAAAACGTGCCTGAAATGAAAAATGCGTGCTATCAGGTGTTCCTTGTGACGTGCCCAAGAAGAAGAGGTCCCTGACCTTGAAACGCGTTGGCAGAAGTAAAAAGTAATGTGGAGCAGGAGAGCAGTTTGAAAGTGTAGGCCGGATGGCAGAGCGCTGTCGTGTGCTCTCCCAAATGCTTCAGGGCACTTTGTTGGACATTATTCATACACGGCAGCCTGGCCGTGGGGAAGATGCACCATCGCCGGCTGGAGACGAAATAAGACTACCGGCTGGCTGAGGCTGTGGTCTCTCAACTGTTGAAGGATCGTGTCAGCACAGCGCTCAAATGGAAAAGAACCTGCACTATCTGCTCTGCAAACCTACTAAAGGAAGTATAATTGTCTTAATTTTCAAACGAACATCTGAACTCACTGAAAGTTTTAATAATGATTACGCTCGCATATGAGACTCTGTGTCCCAGAAGGCTTTAGGACAAACATTGCACTGAGCACACGCCCACTGGGGGCAGAATTGTGAATAAAACTTGCCTGAAATGAAAAATGCGTGCTATCAGGTGTTCCTTGTGACGTGCCCAAGAAGAAGAGGTTCCTGACCTTGAAACGCGTTGGCAGAAGTAAAAAGTAATGTGGAGCAGGAGAGCAGTTTGAAAGTGTAGGCCGGATGGCAGAGCGCTGTCGTGTGCTCTCCCAAATGCATCAGGGCACTTTGTTGGACATTATTCATACACGGCAGCCTGGCCGTGGGGAAGATGCACCATCGCCGGCTGGAGACGAAATAAGACTACCGGCTGGCTGAGGCTGTGGTCTCTCAACTGTTGAAGGATCGTGTCAGCACAGCGCTCAAATGGAAAATAACCTGCGCTATCTGCTCTGCAAACCTACTAAAGGAAGTATAATTGTCTTAATTTTCAAACGAACATCTGAACTCACTGAAAGTTTTAATAATCATTATGCTCGCATATGAGACTCTGTGTCCCAGAAGGCTTTAGGACAAACATTGCACTGAGCACACGCCCACTGGGGGCAGAATTGTGAATAAAACTTGCCTGAAATGAAAAATGCGTGCTATCAGGTGTTCCTTGTGACGTGCCCAAGAAGAAGAGGTTCCTGACCTTGAAACGCGTTGGCAGAAGTAAAAAGTAATGTGGAGCAGGAGAGCAGTTTGAAAGTGTAGGCTGGATGGCAGAGCGCTGTCGTGTGCTCTCCCAAATGCTTCAGGGCACTTTGTTGGACATTATTCATACACGGCAGCCTGGCCGTGGGAAAGATGCACCATCGCCGGCTGGAGACGAAATAAGACTACCGGCTGGCTGAGGCTGTGGTCTCTCAACTGTTGAAGGATCGTGTCAGCACAGCGCTCAAATGGAAAATAACCTGCGCTATCTGCTCTGCAAACCTACTAAAGGAAGTATAATTGTCTTAATTTTCAAACGAACATCTGAACTCACTGAAAGTTTTAATAATCATTACGCTCGCATATGAGACTCTGTGTCCCAGAAGGCTTTAGGACAAACATTGCACTGAGCACACGCCCACTGGGGGCAGAATTGTGAATAAAACTTGCCTGAAATGAAAAATGCGTGCTATCAGGTGTTCCTTGTGACGTGCCCAAGAAGAAGAGGTTCCTGACCTTGAAACGCGTTGGCAGAAGTAAAAAGTAATGTGGAGCAGGAGAGCAGTTTGAAAGTGTAGGCCGGATGGTAGAGCGCTGTCGTGTGCTCTCCCAAATGCTTCAGGGCACTTTGTTGGACATTATTCATACACGGCAGCCTGGCCGTGGGGAAGATGCACCATCGCCGGCTGGAGACGAAATAAGACTACCGGCTGGCTGAGGCTGTGGTCTCTCAACTGTTGAAGGATCGTGTCAGCACAGCGCTCAAATGGAAAATAACCTGCGCTATCTGCTCTGCAAACCTACTAAAGGAAGTATAATTGTCTTAATTTTCAAACGAACATCTGAACTCACTGAAAGTTTTAATAATCATTACGCTCGCATATGAGACTCTGTGTCCCAGAAGGCTTTAGGACAAACATTGCACTGAGCACACGCCCACTGGGGGCAGAATTGTGAATAAAACTTGCCTGAAATGAAAAATGCGTGCTATCAGGTGTTCCTTGTGACGTGCCCAAGAAGAAGAGGTTCCTGACCTTGAAACGCGTTGGCAGAAGTAAAAAGTAATGTGGAGCAGGAGAGCAGTTTGAAAGTGTAGGCAGGATGGCAGAGCGCTGTCGTGTGCTCTCCCAAATGCTTCAGGGCACTTTGTTGGACATTATTCATACACGGCAGCCTGGCCGTGGGGAAGATGCACCATCGCCGGCTGGAGACGAAATAAGACTACCGGCTGGCTGAGGCTGTGGTCTCTCAACTGTTGAAGGATCGTGTCAGCACAGCGCTCAAATGGAAAATAACCTGCGCTATCTGCTCTGCAAACCTACTAAAGGAAGTATAATTGTCTTAATTTTCAAACGAACATCTGAACTCACTGAAAGTTTTAATAATCATTACGCTCGCATATGAGACTCTGTGTCCCAGAAGGCTTTAGGACAAACATTGCACTGAGCACACGCCCACTGGGGGCAGAATTGTGAATAAAACTTGACTGAAATGAAAAATGGGTGCTATCAGGTGTTCCTTGTGACGTGCCCAAGAAGAAGAGGTTCCTGACCTTGAAACGCGTTGGCAGGAGTAAAAAGTAATGTGGATCAGGAGAGCAGTTTGAAAGTGTAGGCCGGATGGCAGAGCGCTGTCGTGTGCTCTCCCAAATGCTTCAGGGCACTTTGTTGGACATTATTCATACACGGCAGCCTGGCCGTGGGGAAGATGCACCATCGCTGGCTGGAGACGAAATAAGACTACCAGCTGGCTGAGGCTGTGGTCTCTCAACTGTTGAAGGATCGTGTCAGCACAGCGCTCAAATGGAAAATAACCTGCGCTATCTGCTCTGCAAACCTACTAAAGGAAGTATAATTGTCTTAATTTTCAAACGAACATCTGAACTCACTGAAAGTTTTAATAATCATTATGCTCGCATATGAGACTCTGTGTCCCAGAAGGCTTTAGGACAAACATTGCACTGAGCACACGCCCACTGGGGGCAGAATTGTGAATAAAACGTGCCTGAAATGAAAAATGCGTGCTATCAGGTGTTCCTTGTGACGTGCCCAAGAAGAAGAGGTTCCTGACCTTGAAACGCGTTGGCAGAAGTAAAAAGTAATGTGGAGCAGGAGAGCAGTTTGAAAGTGTAGGCCGGATGGCAGAGCGCTGTCGTGTGCTCTCCCAAATGCTTCAGGGCACTTTGTTGGACATTATTCATACACGGCAGCCTGGCCGTGGGGAAGATGCACCATCGCCGGCTGGAGACGAAATAAGACTACCGGCTGGCTGAGGCTGTGGTCTCTCAACTGTTGAAGGATCGTGTCAGCACAGCGCTCAAATGGAAAATAACCTGCGCTATCTGCTCTGGAAACCTACTAAAGGAAGTATAATTGTCTTAATTTTCAAACGAACATCTGAACTCACTGAAAGTTTTAATAATCATTACGCTCGCATATGAGACTCTGTGTCCCAGAAGGCTTTAGGACAAACATTGCACTGAGCACACGCCCACTGGGCGCAGAATTGTGAATAAAACGTTCCTGAAATTAAAAATGCGTGCTATCAGGTGTTCCTTGTGACGTGCCCAAGAAGAAGAGGTTCCTGACCTTGAAACGCGTTGGCAGAAGTAAAAAGTAATGTAGAGCAGGAGAGCAGTTTGAAAGTGTAGGCCGGATGGCAGAGCGCTGTCGTGTGCTCTCCCAAATGCTTCAGGGCACTTTGTTGGACATTATTCATACACGGCAGCCTGGCCGTGGGGAAGATGCACCATCGCCGGCTGGAGACGAAATAAGACTACCGGCTGGCTGAGGCTGTGGTCTCTCAACTGTTGAAGGATCGTGTCAGCACAGCGCTCAAATGGAAAATAACCTGCGCTATCTGCTCTGCAAACCTACTAAAGGAAGTATAATTGTCTTAATTTTCAAACGAACATCTGAACTCACTGAAAGTTTTAATAATCATTACGCTCGCATATGAGACTCTGTGTGCCAGAAGGCTTTAGGACAAACATTGCACAGAGCACACGCCCACTGGGGGCAGAATTGTGAATAAAACTTGCCTGAAATGAAAAATGCGTGCTATCAGGTGTTCCTTGTGACGTGCCCAAGAAGAAGAGGTTCCTGACCTTGAAACGCGTTGGCAGAAGTAAAAAGTAATGTGGAGCAGGAGAGCAGTTTGAAAGTATAGGCCGGATGGCAGAGCGCTGTCGTGTGCTCTCCCAAATGCTTCAGGGCACTTTGTTGGACATTATTCATACACGGCAGCCTGGCCGTGGGGAAGATGCACCATCGCCGTCTGGAGACGAAATAAGACTACCGGCTGGCTGAGGCTGTGGTCTCTCAACTGTTGAAGGATCGTGTCAGCACAGCGCTCAAATGGAAAATAACCTGCGCTATCTGCTCTGCAAACCTACTAAAGGAAGTATAATTGTCTTAATTTTCAAACGAACATCTGAACTCACTGAAAGTTTTAATAATCATTACGCTCGCATATGAGACTCTGTGTCCCAGAAGGCTTTAGGACAAACATTGCACTGAGCACACGCCCACTGGGGGCAGAATTGTGAATAAAACGTGCCTGAAATGAAAAATGCGTGCTATCAGGTGTTCCTTGTGACGTGCCCAAGAAGAAGAGGTTCCTGACCTTGAAACGCGTTGGCAGAAGTAAAAAGTAATGTGGAGCAGGAGAGCAGTTTGAAAGTGTAGGCCGGATGGCAGAGCGCTATCGTGTGCTCTCCCAAATGCTTCAGGGCACTTTGTTGGACATTATTCATACACGGCAGCCTGGCCGTGGGGAAGATGCACCATCGCCGGCTGGAGACGAAATAAGACTACCGGCTGGCTGAGGCTGTGGTCTCTCAACTGTTGAAGGATCGTGTCAGCACAGCGCTCAAATGGAAAATAACCTGCGCTATCTGCTCTGCAAACCTACTAAAGGAAGTATAATTGTCTTAATTTTCAAACGAACATCTGAACTCACTGAAAGTTTTAATAATCATTACGCTCGCATATGAGACTCTGTGTCCCAGAAGGCTTTAGGACAAACATTGCACTGAGCACACGCCCACTGGGGGCAGAATTGTGAATAAAACTTGCCTGAAATGAAAAATGCGTGCTATCAGGTGTTCCTTGTGACGTGCCCAAGAAGAAGAGGTTCCTGACCTTGAAACGCGTTGGCAGAAGTAAAAAGTAATGTGGAGCAGGAGAGCAGTTTGAAAGTGTAGGCCGGATGGCAGAGCGCTGTCGTGTGCTCTCCCAAATGCTTCAGGGCACTTTGTTGGACATTATTCATACACGGCAGCCTGGCCGTGGGGAAGATGCACCATCGCCGGCTGGAGACGAAATAAGGCTACCGGCTGGCTGAGGCTGTGGTCTCTCAACTGTTGAAGGATCGTGTCAGCACAGCGCTCAGATGGAAAATAACCTGCGCTATCTGCTCTGCAAACCTACTAAAGGAAGTATAATTGTCTTAATTTTCAAACGAACATCTGAACTCACTGAAAGTTTTAATAATCATTACGCTCGCATATGAGACTCTGTGTCCCAGAAGGCTTTAGGACAAACATTGCACTGAGCACACGCCCACTGGGGGCAGAATTGTGAATAAAACTTGCCTGAAATGAAAAATGCGTGCTATCAGGTGTTCCTTGTGACATGCCCAAGAAGAAGAGGTTCCTGACCTTGAAACGCGTTGGCAGAAGTAAAAAGTAATGTGGAGCAGGAGAGCAGTTTGAAAGTGTAGGCCGGATGGCAGAGCGCTGTCGTGTGCTCTCCCAAATGCTTCAGGGCACTTTGTTGGACATTATTCATACACGGCAGTCTGGCCGTGGGGAAGATGCACCATCGCCGGCTGGAGACGAAATAAGACTACCAGCTGGCTGAGGCTGTGGTCTCTCAACTGTTGAAGGATCGTGTCAGCACAGGGCTCAAATGGAAAATAACCTGCGCTATCTGCTCTGCAAACCTACTAAAGGAAGTATAATTGTCTTAATTTTCAAACGAACATATGAACTCACTGAAAGTTTTAATAATCATTACGCTCGCATTTGAGACTCTGTGTCCCAGAAGGCTTTAGGACAAACATTGCACTGAGCACACGCCCACTGGGGGCAGAATTGTGAATAAAATGTGCCTGAAATGAAAAATGCGTGCTATCAGGTGTTCCTTGTGACGTGCCCAAGAAGAAGAGGTTCCTGACCTTGAAATGCGTTGGCAGAAGTAAAAAGTAATGTAGAGCAGGAGAGCAGTTTGAAAGTGTAGGCCGGATGGCAGAGCGCTGTCGTGTGCTCTCCCAAATGCTTCAGGGCACTTTGTTGGACATTATGCATACACGGCAGTCTGGCCGTGGGGAAGATGCACCATGGCCGGCTGGAGACTAAATAAGACTACCGGCTGGCTGAGGCTGTGGTCTCTCAACTGTTGAAGGATCGTGTCAGCACAGCGCTCAAATGGAAAATAACCTGCGCTATCTGCTCTGCAAACCTACTAAAGGAAGTATAATTGTCTTAATTTTCAAACGAACATCTGAACTCACTGAAAGTTTTAATAATCATTACGCTCGCATATGAGACTCTGTGTCCCAGAAGGCTTTAGGACAAACATTGCACTGAGCACACGCCCACTGGGGGCAGAATTGTGAATAAAACGTGCCTGAAATGAAAAATGCGTGCTATCAGGTGTTCCTTGTGACGTGCCCAAGAAGAAGAGGTTCCTGACCTTGAAACGCGTTGGCAGAAGTAAAAAGTAATGTGGAGCAGGAGAGCAGTTTGAAAGTGTAGGCCGGATGGCAGAGCGCTGTCGTGTGCTCTCCCAAATGCTTCAGGGCACTTTGTTGGACATTATTCATACACGGCAGCCTGGCCGTCGGGAAGATGCACCATCGCCGGCTGGAGACGAAATAAGACTACCGGCTGGCTGAGGCTGTGGTCTCTCAACTGTTGAAGGATCGTGTCAGCACAGCGCTCAAATGGAAAATAACCTGCGCTATCTGCTCGGCAAACCTACTAAAGGAAGTATAATTGTCTTAATTTTCAAACGAACATCTGAACTCACTGAAAGTTTTAATAATCATTACGCTCGCATATGAGACTCTGTGTCCCAGAAGGCTTTAGGACAAACATTGCACTGAGCAAACGCCCACTGGGGGCAGAATTGTGAATAAAACGTGCCTGAAATGAAAAATGCGTGCTATCAGGTGTTCCTTGTGACGTGCCCAAGAAGAAGAGGTTCCTGACCTTGAAACACGTTGGCAGAAGTAAAAAGTAATGTGGAGCAGGAGAGCAGTTTGAAAGTGTAGGCTGGATGGCAGAGCGCTGTCGTGTGCTCTCCCAAATGCTTCAGGGCACTTTGTTGGACATTATTCATACACAGCAGCCTGGCCGTGGGGAAGATGCACCATCGCCTTCTGGAGACGAAATAAGACTACCGGCTGGCTGAGGCTGTGGTCTCTCAACTGTTGAAGGATCGTCTCAGCACAGCGCTCAAATGGAAAATAACTTGCGCTATCTGCTCTGCAAACCTACTAAAGGAAGTATAATTGTCTTAATTTTCAAACGAACATCTGAACTCACTGAAAGGTTTAATAATCATTACGCTCGCATATGAGACTCTGTGTCCCAGAAGGCTTTAGGACAAACATTGCACTGAGCACACGCCCACTGGGGGCAGAATTGTGAATAAAACGTGCCTGAAATGAAAAATGCGTGCTATCAGGTGTTCCTTGTGACGTGCCCAAGAAGAAGAGGTTCCTGACCTTGAAACGCGTTGGCAGAAGTCAAAAGTAATGTGGAGCAGGAGAGCAGTTTGAAAGTGTAGGCCGGATGGCAGAGCGCTGTCGTGTGCTCTCCCAAATGCTTCAGGGCACTTTGTTGGACATTATTCATACACGGCAGCCTGGCCGTGGGGAAGATGCACCATCGCAGGCTGGAGACGAAATAAGATTACCGGCTGGCTGAGGCTGTGGTCTCTCAACTGTTGAAGGATCGTGTCAGCACAGCGTTCAAATGTAAAATAACCTGCGCTATCTGCTCTGCAAACCTACTAAAGGAAATATAATTGTCTTAATTTTCAAACGAACATCTGAACTCACTGAAAGTTTTAATAATCATTACGCTCGCATATGAGACTCTGTGTCCCAGAAGGCTTTAGGACAAACATTGCACTGAGCACACGCCCACTGGGGTCAGAATTGTGAATAAAACGTGCCTGAAATGAAAAATGCGTGCTATCAGGTGTTCCTTGTGGCGTGCCCAAGAAGAAGAGGTTCCTGACCTTGAAACGCGTTGGCAGAAGTAAAAAGTAATGTGGAGCAGGAGAGCAGTTTGAAAGTGTAGGCCGGATGGCAGAGCGCTGTCGTGTGCTCTCCCAAATGCTTCAGGGCACTTTTTTGGACATTATCCATACACGGCAGCCTGGCCGTGGGGAAGATGCACCATCGCCGGCTGGAAACGAAATAAGACTGCCGGCTGGCTGAGGCTGTGGTCTCTCAACTGTTGAAGGATCGTGTCAGCACAGCGCTCAAATGGAAAATAACCTGCGCTATCTGCTCGGCAAACCTACTAAAGGAAGTATAATTGTCTTAATTTTCAAACGAACATCTGAACTCACTGAAAGTTTTAATAATCATTACGCTCGCATATGAGACTCTGTGTCCCAGAAGGCTTTAGGACAAACATTGCACTGAGCAAACGCCCACTGGGGGCAGAATTGTGAATAAAACGTGCCTGAAATGAAAAATGCGTGCTATCAGGTGTTCCTTGTGACGTGCCCAAGAAGAAGAGGTTCCTGACCTTGAAACACGTTGGCAGAAGTAAAAAGTAATGTGGAGCAGGAGAGCAGTTTGAAAGTGTAGGCTGGATGGCAGAGCGCTGTCGTGTGCTCTCCCAAATGCTTCAGGGCACTTTGTTGGACATTATTCATACACAGCAGCCTGGCCGTGGGGAAGATGCACCATCGCCTTCTGGAGACGAAATAAGACTACCGGCTGGCTGAGGCTGTGGTCTCTCAACTGTTGAAGGATCGTCTCAGCACAGCGCTCAAATGGAAAATAACTTGCGCTATCTGCTCTGCAAACCTACTAAAGGAAGTATAATTGTCTTAATTTTCAAACGAACATCTGAACTCACTGAAAGGTTTAATAATCATTACGCTCGCATATGAGACTCTGTGTCCCAGAAGGCTTTAGGACAAACATTGCACTGAGCACACGCCCACTGGGGGCAGAATTGTGAATAAAACGTGCCTGAAATGAAAAATGCGTGCTATCAGGTGTTCCTTGTGACGTGCCCAAGAAGAAGAGGTTCCTGACCTTGAAACGCGTTGGCAGAAGTCAAAAGTAATGTGGAGCAGGAGAGCAGTTTGAAAGTGTAGGCCAGATGGCAGAGCGCTGTCGTGTGCTCTCCCAAATGCTTCAGGGCACTTTGTTGGACATTATTCATACACGGCAGCCTGGCCGTGGGGAAGATGCACCATCGCCGGCTGGAGACGAAATAAGATTACCGGCTGGCTGAGGCTGTGGTCTCTCAACTGTTGAAAGATCGTGTCAGCACAGCGTTCAAATGTAAAATAACCTGCGCTATCTGCTCTGCAAACCTACTAAAGGAAATATAATTGTCTTAATTTTCAAACGAACATCTGAACTCACTGAAAGTTTTAATAATCATTACGCTCGCATATGAGACTCTGTGTCCCAGAAGGCTTTAGGACAAACATTGCACTGAGCACACGCCCACTGGGGTCAGAATTGTGAATAAAACGTGCCTGAAATGAAAAATGCGTGCTATCAGGTGTTCCTTGTGGCGTGCCCAAGAAGAAGAGGTTCCTGACCTTGAAACGCGTTGGCAGAAGTAAAAAGTAATGTGGAGCAGGAGAGCAGTTTGAAAGTGTAGGCCGGATGGCAGAGCGCTGTCGTGTGCTCTCCCAAATGCTTCAGGGCACTTTTTTGGACATTATCCATACACGGCAGCCTGGCCGTGGGGAAGATGCACCATCGCCGGCTGGAAACGAAATAAGACTACCGGCTGGCTGAGGCTGTGGTCTCTCAACTGTTGAAGAATCGTGTCAGCACAGCGCTCAAATGGAAAATAACCTGCGCTATCTGCTCTGCAAACCTACTAAAGGAAATATAATTGTCTTAATTTTCAAACGAACATCTGAACTCACTGAAAGTTTTAATAATCATTACGCTCGCATATGAGACTCTGTGTCCCAGAAGGCTTTAGGACAAACATTGCACTGAGCACACGCCCACTGGGGGCAGAATTGTGTATAAAACTTGCCTGAAATGAAAAATGCGTGCTATTAGGTGTTCCTTGTGACGTGCCCAAGAAGAAGAGGTTCCTGACCTTGAAACGCGTTGGCAGAAGTAAAAAGTAATGTGGAGCAGGAGAGCAGTTTGAAAGTGTAGGCCGGATGGCAGAGCGCTATCGTGTGCTCTCCCAAATGCTTCAGGGCACTTTGTTGGACATTATTCATACACGGCATCCTGGCTGTGGGGAATATGCACCATCGCTGGCTGGAGACGAAATAAGACTACCGGCTGTCTGAGGCTGTGGTCTCTCAACTGTTGAAGGATCGTGTCAGCACAGCGCTCAAATGGAAAATAACCTGCTCTATCTGCTCTGCGAACCTACTAAAGGAAGTATAATTGTCTTAATTTTCAAACGAACATCTGAACTCACTGAAAGTTTTAATAATCATTACGCTCACATATGAGACTCTGTGTCCCAGAAGGCTTTAGGACAAACATTGCACTGAGCACACGCCCACTGGGGGCAGAATTGTGAATAAAACTTGCCTGAAATGAAAAATGCGTGCTATCAGGTGTTCCTTGTGACGTGCCCAAGAAGAAGAGGTTCCTGACCTTGAAACGCGTTGGCAGAAGTAAAAAGTAATGTGGAGCAGGAGAGCAGTTTGAAAGTGTAGGCCGGATGGCAGAGCGCTGTCGTGTGCTCTCCCAAATGCTTCAGGGCACTTTGTTGGACATTATTCATACACGGCAGCCTGGCCGTGGGGAAGATGCACCATCGCCGGCTGGAGACGAAATAAGGCTACCGGCTGGCTGAGGCTGTGGTCTCTCAACTGTTGAAGGATCATGTCAGCACAGCGCTCAAATGGAAAATAACCTGCGCTATCTGCTCTGCAAACCTACTAAAGGAAGTATAATTGTCTTAATTTTCAAACGAACATCTGAACTCACTGAAAGTTTTAATAATCATTACGCTCGCATATGAGACTCTGTGTCCCAGAAGGCTTTAGGACAAACATTGCACTGAGCACACGCCCACTGGGGGCAGAATTGTGAATAAAACGTGCCTGAAATGAAAAATGCGTGCTATCAGGTGTTCCTTGTGACGTGCCCAAGAAGAAGAGGTTCCTGACCTTGAAACGCGTTGGCAGAAGTAAAAAGTAATGTGGAGCAGGAGAGCAGTTTGAAAGTGTAGGCCGGATGGCAGAGCGCTGTCGTGTGCTCTCCCAAATGCTTCAGGGCACTTTGCTGGACATTATTCATACACGGCAGCCTGGCCGTGGGGAAGATGCACCATCGCCGGCTGGAGACGAAATAAGACTACCGGCTGGCTGAGGCTGTGGTCTCTCAACTGTTGAAGGATCGTGTCAGCACAGCGCTCAGATGGAAAATAACCTGCGCTATCTGCTCTGCAAACCTACTAAAGGAAGTATAATTGTCTTAATTTTCAAACGAACATCTGAACTCACTGAAAGTTTTAATAATCATTACGCTCGCATATGAGACTCTGTGTCCCAGAAGGCTTTAGGACAAACATTGCACTGAGCACACGCCCACTGGGGGCAGAATTGTGAATAAAACTTGCCTGAAATGAAAAATGCGTGCTATCAGGTGTTCCTTGTGACATGCCCAAGAAGAAGAGTTTCCTGACCTTGAAACACGTTGGCAGAAGTAAAAAGTAATGTGGAGCAGGAGAGCAGTTTGAAAGTGTAGGCCGGATGGCAGAGCGCTGTCGTGTGCTCTCCCAAATGCTTCAGGGCACTTTGTTGGACATTATTCATACACGGCAGCCTGGCCGTGGGGAAGATGCACCATCGCCGGCTGGAGACGAAATAAGGCTACCGGCTGGCTGAGGCTGTGGTCTCTCAACTGTTGAAGGATCGTCTCAGCACAGCGCTCAAATGGAAAATAACTTGCGCTATCTGCTCTGCAAACCTACTAAAGGAAGTATAATTGTCTTAATTTTCAAACGAACATCTGAACTCACTGAAAGGTTTAATAATCATTACGCTCGCATATGAGACTCTGTGTCCCAGAAGGCTTTAGGACAAACATTGCACTGAGCACACGCCCACTGGGGGCAGAATTGTGAATAAAACGTGCCTGAAATGAAAAATGCGTGCTATCAGGTGTTCCTTGTGACGTGCCCAAGAAGAAGAGGTTCCTGACCTTGAAACGCGTTGGCAGAAGTCAAAAGTAATGTGGAGCAGGAGAGCAGTTTGAAAGTGTAGGCCAGATGGCAGAGCGCTGTCGTGTGCTCTCCCAAATGCTTCAGGGCACTTTGTTGGACATTATTCATACACGGCAGCCTGGCCGTGGGGAAGATGCACCATCGCCGGCTGGAGACGAAATAAGATTACCGGCTGGCTGAGGCTGTGGTCTCTCAACTGTTGAAAGATCGTGTCAGCACAGCGTTCAAATGTAAAATAACCTGCGCTATCTGCTCTGCAAACCTACTAAAGGAAATATAATTGTCTTAATTTTCAAACGAACATCTGAACTCACTGAAAGTTTTAATAATCATTACGCTCGCATATGAGACTCTGTGTCCCAGAAGGCTTTAGGACAAACATTGCACTGAGCACACGCCCACTGGGGTCAGAATTGTGAATAAAACGTGCCTGAAATGAAAAATGCGTGCTATCAGGTGTTCCTTGTGGCGTGCCCAAGAAGAAGAGGTTCCTGACCTTGAAACGCGTTGGCAGAAGTAAAAAGTAATGTGGAGCAGGAGAGCAGTTTGAAAGTGTAGGCCGGATGGCAGAGCGCTGTCGTGTGCTCTCCCAAATGCTTCAGGGCACTTTTTTGGACATTATCCATACACGGCAGCCTGGCCGTGGGGAAGATGCACCATCGCCGGCTGGAAACGAAATAAGACTACCGGCTGGCTGAGGCTGTGGTCTCTCAACTGTTGAAGAATCGTGTCAGCACAGCGCTCAAATGGAAAATAACCTGCGCTATCTGCTCTGCAAACCTACTAAAGGAAATATAATTGTCTTAATTTTCAAACGAACATC
Source organism: Triturus cristatus (assembly GCF_964204655.1). NCBI lineage: Eukaryota > Metazoa > Chordata > Amphibia > Caudata > Salamandridae > Triturus > Triturus cristatus. The sequence continues at coordinate 153,201,267 of NC_140579.1, forward strand.
TGAACTCACTGAAAGTTTTAATAATCATTACGCTCGCATATGAGACTCTGTGTCCCAGAAGGCTTTAGGACAAACATTGCACTGAGCACACGCCCACTGGGGGCAGAATTGTGTATAAAACTTGCCTGAAATGAAAAATGCGTGCTATTAGGTGTTCCTTGTGACGTGCCCAAGAAGAAGAGGTTCCTGACCTTGAAACGCGTTGGCAGAAGTAAAAAGTAATGTGGAGCAGGAGAGCAGTTTGAAAGTGTAGGCCGGATGGCAGAGCGCTATCGTGTGCTCTCCCAAATGCTTCAGGGCACTTTGTTGGACATTATTCATACACGGCATCCTGGCTGTGGGGAATATGCACCATCGCTGGCTGGAGACGAAATAAGACTACCGGCTGTCTGAGGCTGTGGTCTCTCAACTGTTGAAGGATCGTGTCAGCACAGCGCTCAAATGGAAAATAACCTGCTCTATCTGCTCTGCGAACCTACTAAAGGAAGTATAATTGTCTTAATTTTCAAACGAACATCTGAACTCACTGAAAGTTTTAATAATCATTACGCTCACATATGAGACTCTGTGTCCCAGAAGGCTTTAGGACAAACATTGCACTGAGCACACGCCCACTGGGGGCAGAATTGTGAATAAAACTTGCCTGAAATGAAAAATGCGTGCTATCAGGTGTTCCTTGTGACGTGCCCAAGAAGAAGAGGTTCCTGACCTTGAAACGCGTTGGCAGAAGTAAAAAGTAATGTGGAGCAGGAGAGCAGTTTGAAAGTGTAGGCCGGATGGCAGAGCGCTGTCGTGTGCTCTCCCAAATGCTTCAGGGCACTTTGTTGGACATTATTCATACACGGCAGCCTGGCCGTGGGGAAGATGCACCATCGCCGGCTGGAGACGAAATAAGGCTACCGGCTGGCTGAGGCTGTGGTCTCTCAACTGTTGAAGGATCATGTCAGCACAGCGCTCAAATGGAAAATAACCTGCGCTATCTGCTCTGCAAACCTACTAAAGGAAGTATAATTGTCTTAATTTTCAAACGAACATCTGAACTCACTGAAAGTTTTAATAATCATTACGCTCGCATATGAGACTCTGTGTCCCAGAAGGCTTTAGGACAAACATTGCACTGAGCACACGCCCACTGGGGGCAGAATTGTGAATAAAACGTGCCTGAAATGAAAAATGCGTGCTATCAGGTGTTCCTTGTGACGTGCCCAAGAAGAAGAGGTTCCTGACCTTGAAACGCGTTGGCAGAAGTAAAAAGTAATGTGGAGCAGGAGAGCAGTTTGAAAGTGTAGGCCGGATGGCAGAGCGCTGTCGTGTGCTCTCCCAAATGCTTCAGGGCACTTTGCTGGACATTATTCATACACGGCAGCCTGGCCGTGGGGAAGATGCACCATCGCCGGCTGGAGACGAAATAAGACTACCGGCTGGCTGAGGCTGTGGTCTCTCAACTGTTGAAGGATCGTGTCAGCACAGCGCTCAGATGGAAAATAACCTGCGCTATCTGCTCTGCAAACCTACTAAAGGAAGTATAATTGTCTTAATTTTCAAACGAACATCTGAACTCACTGAAAGTTTTAATAATCATTACGCTCGCATATGAGACTCTGTGTCCCAGAAGGCTTTAGGACAAACATTGCACTGAGCACACGCCCACTGGGGGCAGAATTGTGAATAAAACTTGCCTGAAATGAAAAATGCGTGCTATCAGGTGTTCCTTGTGACATGCCCAAGAAGAAGAGTTTCCTGACCTTGAAACACGTTGGCAGAAGTAAAAAGTAATGTGGAGCAGGAGAGCAGTTTGAAAGTGTAGGCCGGATGGCAGAGCGCTGTCGTGTGCTCTCCCAAATGCTTCAGGGCACTTTGTTGGACATTATTCATACACGGCAGTCTGGCCGTGGGGAAGATGCACCATCGCCGGCTGGAGACGAAATAAGACTACCAGCTGGCTGAGGCTGTGGTCTCTCAACTGTTGCAGGATCGTGTCAGCACAGGGCTCAAATGGAAAATAACCTGCGCTATCTGCTCTGCAAACCTACTAAAGGAAGTATAATTGTCTTAATTTTTAAACGAACATATGAACTCACTGAAAGTTTTAATAATCATTACGCTCGCATATGAGACTCTGTGTCCCAGAAGGCTTTAGGACAAACATTGCACTGAGCACACGCCCACTGGGGGCAGAATTGTGAATAAAATGTGCCTGAAATGAAAAATGCGTGCTATCAGGTGTTCCTTGTGACGTGCCCAAGAAGAAGAGGTTCCTGACCTTGAAATGCGTTGGCAGAAGTAAAAAGTAATGTAGAGCAGGAGAGCAGTTTGAAAGTGTAGGCCGGATGGCAGAGCGCTGTCGTGTGCTCTCCCAAATGCTTCAGGGCACTTTGTTGGACATTATTCATACACGGCAGCCTGGCCGTGGGGAAGATGCACCATCGCCGGCTGGAGACTAAATAAGACTACCGGCTGGCTGAGGCTGTGGTCTCTCAACTGTTGAAGGATCGTGTCAGCACAGCGCTCAAATGGAAAATAACCTGCGCTATCTGCTCTGCAAACCTACTAAAGGAAGTATAATTGTCTTAATTTTCAAACGAACATCTGAACTCACTGAAAGTTTTAATAATCATTACGCTCGCATATGAGACTCTGTGTCCCAGAAGGCTTTAGGACAAACATTGCACTGAGCACACGCCCACTGGGGGCAGAATTGTGAATAAAACGTGCCTGAAATGAAAAATGCGTGCTATCAGGTGTTCCTTGTGACGTGCCCAAGAAGAAGAGGTTCCTGACCTTGAAACGCGTTGGCAGAAGTAAAAAGTAATGTGGAGCAGGAGAGCAGTTTGAAAGTGTAGGCCGGATGGCAGAGCGCTGTCGTGTGCTCTCCCAAATGCTTCAGGGCACTTTGCTGGACATTATTCATACACGGCAGCCTGGCCGTGGGGAAGATGCACCATCGCCGGCTGGAGACGAAATAAGACTACCGGCTGGCTGAGGCTGTGGTCTCTCAACTGTTGAAGGATCGTGTCAGCACAGCGCTCAGATGGAAAATAACCTGCGCTATCTGCTCTGCAAACCTACTAAAGGAAGTATAATTGTCTTAATTTTCAAACGAACATCTGAACTCACTGAAAGTTTTAATAATCATTACGCTCGCATATGAGACTCTGTGTCCCAGAAGGCTTTAGGACAAACATTGCACTGAGCACACGCCCACTGGGGGCAGAATTGTGAATAAAACTTGCCTGAAATGAAAAATGCGTGCTATCAGGTGTTCCTTGTGACATGCCCAAGAAGAAGAGTTTCCTGACCTTGAAACGCGTTGGCAGAAGTAAAAAGTAATGTGGAGCAGGAGAGCAGTTTGAAAGTGTAGGCCGGATGGCAGAGCGCTGTCGTGTGCTCTCCCAAATGCTTCAGGGCACTTTGTTGGACATTATTCATACACGGCAGTCTGGCCGTGGGGAAGATGCACCATCGCCGGCTGGAGACGAAATAAGACTACCAGCTGGCTGAGGCTGTGGTCTCTCAACTGTTGCAGGATCGTGTCAGCACAGGGCTCAAATGGAAAATAACCTGCGCTATCTGCTCTGCAAACCTACTAAAGGAAGTATAATTGTCTTAATTTTTAAACGAACATATGAACTCACTGAAAGTTTTAATAATCATTACGCTCGCATATGAGACTCTGTGTCCCAGAAGGCTTTAGGACAAACATTGCACTGAGCACACGCCCACTGGGGGCAGAATTGTGAATAAAATGTGCCTGAAATGAAAAATCCGTGCTATCAGGTGTTCCTTGTGACGTGCCCAAGAAGAAGAGGTTCCTGACCTTGAAATGCGTTGGCAGAAGTAAAAAGTAATGTAGAGCAGGAGAGCAGTTTGAAAGTGTAGGCCGGATGGCAGAGCGCTGTCGTGTGCTCTCCCAAATGCTTCAGGGCACTTTGTTGGACATTATTCATACACGGCAGCCTGGCCGTGGGGAAGATGCACCATCGCCGGCTGGAGACTAAATAAGACTACCGGCTGGCTGAGGCTGTGGTCTCTCAACTGTTGAAGGATCGTGTCAGCACAGCGCTCAAATGGAAAATAACCTGAGCTATCTGCTCTGCAAACCTACTAAAGGAAGTATAATTGTCTTAATTTTCAAACGAACATCTGAACTCACTGAAAGTTTTAATAATCATTACGCTCGCATATGAGACTCTGTGTCCCAGAAGGCTTTAGGACAAACATTGCACTGAGCACACGCCCACTGGGGGCAGAATTGTGAATAAAACGTGCCTGAAATGAAAAATGCGTGCTATCAGGTGTTCCTTGTGACGTGCCCAAGAAGAAGAGGTTCCTGACCTTGAAACGCGTTGGCAGAAGTAAAAAGTAATGTGGAGCAGGAGAGCAGTTTGAAAGTGTAGGCCGGATGGCAGAGCGCTGTCGTGTGCTCTCCCAAATGCTTCAGGGCACTTTGTTGGACATTATTCATACACGGCAGCCTGGCCGTCGGGAAGATGCACCATCGCCGGCTGGAGACGAAATAAGACTACCGGCTGGCTGAGGCTGTGGTCTCTCAACTGTTGAAGGATCGTGTCAGCACAGCGCTCAAATGGAAAATAACCTGCGCAATCTGCTCTGCAAACCTACTAAAGGAAATATAATTGTCTTAATTTTCAAACGAACATCTGAACTCACTGAAAGTTTTAATAATCATTACGCTCGCATATGAGACTCTGTGTCCCAGAAGGCTTTAGGACAAACATTGCACTGAGCACACGCCCACTGGGGGCAGAATTGTGAATAAAACGTGCCTGAAATGAAAAATGCGTGCTATCAGGTGTTCCTTGTGGCGTGCCCAAAAAGAAGAGGTTCCTGACCTTGAAACGCGTTGGCAGAAGTAAAAAGTAATGTGGAGCAGGAGAGCAGTTTGAAAGTGTAGGCCGGATGGCAGAGCGCTGTCGTGTGCTCTCCCAAATGCTTCAGGGCACTTTGTTGGACATTATTCATACACGGCAGCCTGGCCGTGGGGAAGATGCACCATCGCCGGCTGGAAACGAAATAAGACTGCCGGCTGGCTGAGGCTGTGGTCTCTCAACTGTTGAAGGATCGTGTCAGCACAGCGCTCAAATGGAAAATAACCTGCGCTATCTGCTCGGCAAACCTACTAAAGGAAGTATAATTGTCTTAATTTTCAAACGAACATCTGAACTCACTGAAAGTTTTAATAATCATTACGCTCGCATATGAGACTCTGTGTCCCAGAAGGCTTTAGGACAAACATTGCACTGAGCAAACGCCCACTGGGGGCAGAATTGTGAATAAAACGTGCCTGAAATGAAAAATGCGTGCTATCAGGTGTTCCTTGTGACGTGCCCAAGAAGAAGAGGTTCCTGACCTTGAAACACGTTGGCAGAAGTAAAAAGTAATGTGGAGCAGGAGAGCAGTTTGAAAGTGTAGGCTGGATGGCAGAGCGCTGTCGTGTGCTCTCCCAAATGCTTCAGGGCACTTTGTTGGACATTATTCATACACAGCAGCCTGGCCGTGGGGAAGATGCACCATCGCCTTCTGGAGACGAAATAAGACTACCGGCTGGCTGAGGCTGTGGTCTCTCAACTGTTGAAGGATCGTCTCAGCACAGCGCTCAAATGGAAAATAACTTGCGCTATCTGCTCTGCAAACCTACTAAAGGAAGTATAATTGTCTTAATTTTCAAACGAACATCTGAACTCACTGAAAGTTTTAATAATCATTACGCTCGCATATGAGACTCTGTGTCCCAGAAGGCTTTAGGACAAACATTGCACTGAGCACACGCCCACTGGGGGCAGAATTGTGAATAAAACGTGCCTGAAATGAAAAATGCGTGCTATCAGGTGTTCCTTGTGACGTGCCCAAGAAGAAGAGGTTCCTGACCTTGAAACGCGTTGGCAGAAGTCAAAAGTAATGTGGAGCAGGAGAGCAGTTTGAAAGTGTAGGCCGGATGGCAGAGCGCTGTCGTGTGCTCTCCCAAATGCTTCAGGGCACTTTGTTGGACATTATTCATACACGGCAGCCTGGCCGTGGGGAAGATGCACCATCGCCGGCTGGAGACGAAATAAGATTACCGGCTGGCTGAGGCTGTGGTCTCTCAACTGTTGAAGGATCGTGTCAGCACAGCGTTCAAATGGAAAATAACCTGCGCTATCTGCTCTGCAAACCTACTAAAGGAAATATAATTGTCTTAATTTTCAAACGAACATCTGAACTCACTGAAAGTTTTAATAATCATTACGCTCGCATATGAGACTCTGTGTCCCAGAAGGCTTTAGGACAAACATTGCACTGAGCACACGTCCACTGGGGTCAGAATTGTGAATAAAACGTGCCTGAAATGAAAAATGCGTGCTATCAGGTGTCCCTTGTGGCGTGCCCAAGAAGAAGAGGTTCCTGACCTTGAAACGCGTTGGCAGAAGCAAAAAGTAATGTGGAGCAGGAGAGCAGTTTGAAAGTGTAGGCCGGATGGCAGAGCGCTGTCGTGTGCTCTCCCAAATGCTTCAGGGCACTTTTTTGGACATTATCCATACACGGCAGCCTGGCCGTGGGGAAGATGCACCATCGCCGGCTGGAAACGAAATAAGACTGCCCGCTGGCTGAGGCTGTGGTCTCTCAACTGTTGAAGGATCGTGTCAGCACAGCGCTCAAATGGAAAATAACCTGCGCTATCTGCTCTGCAAACCTACTAAAGGAAGTATAATTGTCTTAATTTTCAAACGAACATCTGAACTCACTGAAAGTTTTAATAATCATTACGCTCGCATATGAGACTCTGTGTCCCAGAAGGCTTTAGGACAAACATTGCACTGAGCACACGCCCACTGGGGGCAGAATTGTGAATAAAACTTGCCTGAAATGAAAAATGCGTGCTATCAGGTGTTCCTTGTGACGTGCCCAAGAAGAAGAGGTTCCTGACCTTGAAACGCGTTGGCAGAAGTAAAAAGTAATGTGGAGCAGGAGAGCAGTTTGAAAGTGTAGGCTGGATGGCAGAGCGCTGTCGTGTGCTCTCCCAAATGCTTCAGGGCACTTTGTTGGACATTATTCATACACAGCAGCCTGGCCGTGGGGAAGATGCACCATCGCCTTCTGGAGACGAAATAAGACTACCGGCTGGCTGAGGCTGTGGTCTCTCAACTGTTGAAGGATCGTCTCAGCACAGCGCTCAAATGGAAAATAACTTGCGCTATCTGCTCTGCAAACCTACTAAAGGAAGTATAATTGTCTTAATTTTCAAACGAACATCTGAACTCACTGAAAGTTTTAATAATCATTACGCTCGCATATGAGACTCTGTGTCCCAGAAGGCTTTAGGACAAACATTGCACTGAGCACACGCCCACTGGGGGCAGAATTGTGAATAAAACGTGCCTGAAATGAAAAATGCGTGCTATCAGGTGTTCCTTGTGACGTGCCCAAGAAGAAGAGGTTCCTGACCTTGAAACGCGTTGGCAGAAGTCAAAAGTAATGTGGAGCAGGAGAGCAGTTTGAAAGTGTAGGCCGGATGGCAGAGCGCTGTCGTGTGCTCTCCCAAATGCTTCAGGGCACTTTGTTGGACATTATTCATACACGGCAGCCTGGCCGTGGGGAAGATGCACCATCGCCGGCTGGAGACGAAATAAGATTACCGGCTGGCTGAGGCTGTGGTCTCTCAACTGTTGAAGGATCGTGTCAGCACAGCGTTCAAATGGAAAATAACCTGCGCTATCTGCTCTGCAAACCTACTAAAGGAAATATAATTGTCTTAATTTTCAAACGAACATCTGAACTCACTGAAAGTTTTAATAATCATTACGCTCACATATGAGACTCTGTGTCCCAGAAGGCTTTAGGACAAACATTGCACTGAGCACACGTCCACTGGGGTCAGAATTGTGAATAAAACGTGCCTGAAATGAAAAATGCGTGCTATCAGGTGTCCCTTGTGGCGTGCCCAAGAAGAAGAGGTTCCTGACCTTGAAACGCGTTGGCAGAAGTAAAAAGTAATGTGGAGCAGGAGAGCAGTTTGAAAGTGTAGGCCGGATGGCAGAGCGCTGTCGTGTGCTCTCCCAAATGCTTCAGGGCACTTTTTTGGACATTATCCATACACGGCAGCCTGGCCGTGGGGAAGATGCACCATCGCCGGCTGGAAACGAAATAAGACTGCCCGCTGGCTGAGGCTGTGGTCTCTCAACTGTTGAAGGATCGTGTCAGCACAGCGCTCAAATGGAAAATAACCTGCGCTATCTGCTCTGCAAACCTACTAAAGGAAGTATAATTGTCTTAATTTTCAAACGAACATCTGAACTCACTGAAAGTTTTAATAATCATTACGCTCGCATATGAGACTCTGTGTCCCAGAAGGCTTTAGGACAAACATTGCACTGAGCACACGCCCACTGGGGGCAGAATTGTGAATAAAACTTGCCTGAAATGAAAAATGCGTGCTATCAGGTGTTCCTTGTGACGTGCCCAAGAAGAAGAGGTTCCTGACCTTGAAACGCGTTGGCAGAAGTAAAAAGTAATGTGGAGCAGGAGAGCAGTTTGAAAGTGTAGGCCGGATGGCAGAGCGCTGTCGTGTGCTCTCCCAAATGCTTCAGGGCACTTTGTTGGACATTATTCATACACGGCAGCCTGGCCGTGGGGAAGATGCACCATCGCCGGCTGGAGACGAAATAAGACTACCGGCTGGCTGAGGCTGTGGTCTCTCAACTGTTGAAGAATCGTGTCAGCACAGCGCTCAAATGGAAAATAACCTGCGCTATCTGCTCTGCAAACCTACTAAAGGAAATATAATTGTCTTAATTTTCAAACGAACATCTGAACTCACTGAAAGTTTTAATAATCATTACGCTCGCATATGAGACTCTGTGTCCCAGAAGGCTTTAGGACAAACATTGCACTGAGCACACGCCCACTGGGGGCAGAATTGTGAATAAAACTTGCCTGAAATGAAAAATGCGTGCTATTAGGTGTTCCTTGTGACGTGCCCAAGAAGAAGAGGTTCCTGACCTTGAAACGCGTTGGCAGAAGTAAAAAGTAATGTGGAGCAGGAGAGCAGTTTGAAAGTGTAGGCCGGATGGCAGAGCGCTATCGTGTGCTCTCCCAAATGCTTCAGGGCACTTTGTTGGACATTATTCATACACGGCATCCTGGCTGTGGGGAATATGCACCATCGCCGGCTGGAGACGAAATAAGACTACCGGCTGTCTGAGGCTGTGGTCTCTCAACTGTTGAAGGATCGTGTCAGCACAGCGCTCAAATGGAAAATAACCTGCGCTATCTGCTCTGCAAACCTACTAAAGGAAGTATAATTGTCTTAATTTTCAAACGAACATCTGAACTCACTGAAAGTTTTAATAATCATTACGCTCGCATATGAGACTCTGTTTCCCAGAAGGCTTTAGGACAAACATTGCACTGAGCACACGCCCACTGGGGGCAGAATTGTGAATAAAACGTGCCTGAATTGAAAAATGCGTGCTATCAGGTGTTCCTTGTGACGTGCCCAAGAAGAAGAGGTTCCTGACCTTGAAACGCGTTGGCAGAAGTAAAAAGTAATGTGGAGCAGGAGAGCAGTTTGAAAGTGTAGGCCGGATGGCAGAGCGCTAGCGTGTGCTCTCCCAAATGCTTCAGGGCACTTTGTTGGACATTATTCATACACGGCAGCCTGGCCGTGGGGAAGATGCACCATCGCCGGCTGGAGCCGAAATAAGACTACCGGCTGGCTGAGGCTGTGGTCTCTCAACTGTTGAAGGATCGTGTCAGCACAGCGCTCAAATGGAAAATAACCTGAGCTATCTGCTCTGCAAACCTACTAAAGGAAGTATAATTGTCTTAATTTTCAAACGAACATCTGAACTCACTGAAAGTTTTAATAATCATTATGATCGCATATGAGACTCTGTGTCCCAGAAGGCTTTGGGTCAAATATTGCACTGAGCACACGCCCACTGGGGGCAGAATTGTGAATAAAACTTGCCTGAAATGAAAAATGCGTGCTATCAGGTGTTCCTTGTGACGTGCCCAAGAAGAAGAGGTTCCTGACCTTGAAACGCGTTGGCAGAAGTAAAAATTAATGTGGAGCAGGAGAGCAGTTTGAAAGTGTAGGCCGGATGGCAGAGCGCTGTCGTGTGCTCTCCCAAATGCTTCAGGGCACTTTGTTGGACATTATTCATACACGACAGCCTGGCCGTGGGGAAGATGCACCATCGCCGGCTGGAGACGAAATAAGATTACCGGCTGGCTGAGGCTGTGGTCTCTCAACTGTTGAAGGATCGTGTCAGCACAGCGCTCAAATGGAAAATAACCTGCGCTATCTGCTCTGCAAACCTACTAAAGGAAGTATAATTGTCTTAATATTCAAACGAACATCTGAACTCACTGAAAGTTTTAATAATCATTACGCTCGCATATGAGACTCTGTGTCCCAGAAGGCTTTAGGACAAACATTGCACTGAGCACACGCCCACTGGGGGCAGAATTGTGAATAAAACTTGCCTGAAATGAAAAATGCATGCTATCAGGTGTTCCTTGTGACGTGCCCAAGAAGAAGAGGTTCCTGACCTTGAAACGCGTTGGCAGAAGTAAAAAGTAATGTGGAGCAGGAGAGCAGTTTGAAAGTGTAGGCCGAATGGCAGAGCGCTGTCGTGTGCTCTCCCAAATGCTTCAGGGCACTTTGTTGGACATTATTCATACACGGCAGCCTGGCCGTGGGAAAGATGCACCATCGCCGGCTGGAGACGAAATAAGACTACCGGCTGGCTGAGGCTGTGGTCTCTCAACTGTTGAAGGATCGTGTCAGCACAGCGCTCAAATGGAAAATAACCTGCGCTATCTGCTCTGCAAACCTACTAAAGGAAGCATAATTGTCTTAATTTTCAAACGAACATCTGAACTCACTGAAAGTTTTAATAATCATTACGCTCGCATATGAGACTCTGTGTCCCAGAAGGCTTTAGGACAAACATTGCACTGAGCACACGCCCACTGGGGGCAGAATTGTGAATAAAACGTGCCTGAAATGAAAAATGCGTGCTATTAGGTGTTCCTTGTGACGTGCCCAAGAAAAAGAGGTTCCTGACCTTGAAACGCGTTGGCAGAAGTAAAAAGTAATGTGGAGCAGGAGAGCAGTTTGAAAGTGTAGGCCGGATGGCAGAGCGCTGTCGTGTGCTCTCCCAAATGCTTCAGGGCACTTTGTTGGACATTATTCATACACGGCATCCTGGCCGTGGGGAAGATGCACCATCGCCGGCTAGAGACGAAATAAGACTACCGGCTGTCTGAGGCTGTGGTCTCTCAACTGTTGAAGGATCGTGTCAGCACAGCGCTCAAATGGAAAATAACCTGCTCTATCTGCTCTGCAAACCTACTAAAGGAAGTATAATTGTCTTAATTTTCAAACGAACATCTGAACTCACTGAAAGTTTTAATAATCATTACGCTCGCATATGAGACTCTGTGTCCCAGAAGGCTTTAGGACAAACATTGCACTGAGCACACGCCCACTGGGGGCAGAATTGTGAATAAAACTTGCCTGAAATGAAAAATGCGTGCTATCAGGTGTTCCTTGTGACGTGCCCAAGAAGAAGAGGTTCCTGACCTTGAAACGCGTTGGCAGAAGTAAAAAGTAATGTGGAGCAGGAGAGCAGTTTGAAAGTGTAGGCCGGATGGCAGAGCGCTGTCGTGTGCTCTCCCAAATGCTTCAGGGCACTTTGTTGGACATTATTCATACACGGCAGCCTGGCCGTGGAAAAGATGCACCATCGCCGGCTGGAGACGAAATAAGACTACCGGCTGGCTGAGGCTGTGGTCTCTCAACTGTTGAAGGATCGTGTCAGCACAGCGCTCAAATGGAAAATAACCTGCGCTATCTGCTCTGCAAACCTACTAAAGGAAGTATAATTGTCTTAATTTTCAAACGAACATCTGAACTCACTGAAAGTTTTAATAATCATTACGCTCGCATATGAGACTCTGTGTCCCAGAAGGCTTTAGGACAAACATTGCACTGAGCACATGCCCACTGGGGGCAGAATTGTGAATAAAACGTGCCTGAAATGAAAAATGCGTGCTATCAGGTGTTCCTTGTGACGTGCCCAAGAAGAAGAGGTTCCTGACCTTGAAACTCGTTGGCAGAAGTAAAAAGTAATGTGGAGCAGGAGAGCAGTTTGAAAGTGTAGGCCGGATGGCAGAGCGCTGTCGTGTGCTCTCCCAAATGCTTCAGAGCACTTTGTTGGACATTATTCATACACGGCAGCCTGGCCGTGGGGAAGATGCACCATCGCCGGCTGGAAACGAAATAAGACTACCGGCTGGCTGAGGCTGTGGTCTCTCAACTGTTGAAGGATCGTGTCAGCACAGCGCTCAAATGGAAAATAACCTGCGCTATCTGCTCTGCAAACCTACTAAAGGAAGTATAATTGTCTTAATTTTCAAACGAACATCTGAACTCACTGAAAGTTTTAATAATCATTACGCTCGCATATGAGACTCTGTGTCCCAGAAGGCTTTAGGACAAACATTGCACTGAGCACACGCCCACTGGGGGCAGAATTGTGAATAAAACGTGCCTGAAATGAAAAATGCGTGCTATCAGGTGTTCCTTGTGACGTGCCCAAGAAGAAGAGGTTCCTGACCTTGAAACGCGTTGGCAGAAGTAAAAAGTAATGTGGAGCAGGAGAGCAGTTTGAAGGTGTAGGCCGGATGGCAGAGCGCTGTCGTGTGCGCTCCCAAATGCTTCAGGGCACTTTGTTGGACATTATTCATACACGGCAGCCTGGCCGTGGGGAAGATGCACCATCGCCGGCTGGAGACGAAATAAGACTACCGGCTGGCTGAGGCTGTGGTCTCTCAACTGTTGAAGGATCGTGTCAGCACAGCGCTCAAATGGAAAATAACCTGCGCTATCTGCTCTGCAAACCTACTAAAGGAAGTATAATTGTCTTAATTTTCAAACGAACATCTGAACTCACTGAAAGTTTTAATAATCATTACGCTCGCATATGAGACTCTGTGTCCCAGAAGGCTTTAGGACAAACATTGCACTGAGCACACGCCCACTGGGGGCAGAATTGTGAATAAAACGTGCCTGTAATGAAAAATGCGTGCTATCAGGTGTTCCTTGTGACGTGCCCAAGAAGAAGAGGTTCCTGACCTTGAAACGCGTTGGCAGAAGTAAAAAGTAATGTGGAGCAGGAGAGCAGTTTGAAAGTGTAGGCCGGATGGCAGAGCGCTGTCGTGTGCTCTCCCAAATGCTTCAGGGCACTTTGTTGGACATTATTCATACACGGCAGCCTGGCCGTGGGGAAGATGCACCATCGCCGGCTGGAAACGAAATAAGACTGCCGGCTGGCTGAGGCTGTGGTCTCTCAACTGTTGAAGGATCGTGTCAGCACAGCGCTCAAATGGAAAATAACCTGCGCTATCTGCTCTGCAAACCTACTAAAGGAAGTATAATTGTCTTACTTTTCAAACGAACATCTGAACTCACTGAAAGTTTTAATAATCATTACGCTCGCATATGAGACTCTGTGTCCCAGAAGGCTTTAGGCCAAACATTGCACTGAGCACACGCCCACTGGGGGCAGAATTGTGAATAAAACGTGCCTGAAATGAAAAATGCGTGCTATCAGGTGTTCCTTGTGACGAGCCCAAGAAGAAGAGGTTCCTGACCTTGAAACGCGTTGGCAGAAGTAAAAAGTAATGTGGAGCAGAAGAGCAGTTTGAAAGTGTAGGCCGGATGGCAGAGCGCTGTTGTGTGCTCTCCCAAATGCTTCAGGGCACTTTGTTGGACATTATTCATACACAGCAGCCTGGCCGTGGGGAAGATGCACCATCGCCGTCTGGAGACGAAATAAGACTACCGGCTGGCTGAGGCTGTGGTCTCTCAACTGTTGAAGGATCGTCTCAGCACAGCGCTCAAATGGAAAATAACTTGCGCTATCTGCTCTGCAAACCTACTAAAGGAAGTATAATTGTCTTAATTTTCAAACGAACATCTGAACTCACTGAAAGTTTTAATAATCATTACGCTCGCATATGAGACTCTGTGTCCCAGAAGGCTTTAGGACAAACATTGCACTGAGCACACGCCCACTGGGGGCAGAATTGTGAATAAAACGTGCCTGAAATGAAAAATGCGTGCTATCAGGTGTTCCTTGTGACGTGCCCAAGAAGAAGAGGTTCCTGACCTTGAAACGCGTTGGCAGAAGTAAAAAGTAATGTGGAGCAGGAGAGCAGTTTGAAAGTGTAGGCCGGATGGCAGAGTGCTGTCGTGTGCTCTCCCAAATGCTTCAGGGCACTTTGTTGGACATTATTCATACACGGCAGCCTGGCCGTGGGAAAGATGCACCATCGCCGGCTGGAGACGAAATAAGACTACCGGCTGGCTGAGGCTGTGGTCTCTCAACTGTTGAAGGATCGTGTCAGCACAGCGCTCAAATGGAAAATAACCTGCGCTATCTGCTCTGTAAACCTACTAAAGGAAGTATAATTGTCTTAATTTTCAAACGAACATCTGAACTCACTGAAAGTTTCAATAATCATTACGCTCGCATATGAGACTCTGTGTCCCAGAAGGCTTTAGGCCAAACATTGCACTGAGCACACGCCCACTGGGGGCAGAATTGTGAATAAAACGTGCCTGAAATGAAAAATGCGTGCTATCAGGTGTTCCTTGTGACGTGCCCAAGAAGAAGAGGTTCCTGACCTTGAAACGCGTTGGCAGAAGTAAAAAGTAATGTGGAGCAGAAGAGCAGTTTGAAAGTGTAGGCCGGATGGCAGAGCGCTGTTGTGTGCTCTCCCAAATGCTTCAGGGCACTTTGTTGGACATTATTCATACACAGCAGCCTGGCCGTGGGGAAGATGCACCATCGCCGTCTGGAGACGAAATAAGACTACCGGCTGGCTGAGGCTGTGGTCTCTCAACTGTTGAAGGATCGTCTCAGCACAGCGCTCAAATGGAAAATAACTTGCGCTATCTGCTCTGCAAACCTACTAAAGGAAGTATAATTGTCTTAATTTTCAAACGAACATCTGAACTCACTGAAAGTTTTAATAACCATTACGCTCGCATATGAGACTCTGTGTCCCAGAAGGCTTTAGGACAAACATTGCACTGAGCACACGCCCACTGGGGGCAGAATTGTGAATAAAACGTGCCTCAAATGAAAAATGCGTGCTATCAGGTGTTCCTTGTGACGTGCCCAAGAAGAAGAGGTTCCTGACCTTGAAACGCGTTGGCAGAAGTAAAAAGTAATGTGGAGCAGGAGAGCAGTTTGAAAGTGTAGGCCGGATGGCAGAGTGCTGTCGTGTGCTCTCCCAAATGCTTCAGGGCACTTTGTTGGACATTATTCATACACGGCAGCCTGGCCGTGGGAAAGATGCACCATCGCCGGCTGGAGACGAAATAAGACTACCGGCTGGCTGAGGCTGTGGTCTCTCAACTGTTGAAGGATCGTGTCAGCACAGCGCTCAAATGGAAAATAACCTGCGCTATCTGCTCTGTAAACCTACTAAAGGAAGTATAATTGTCTTAATTTTCAAACGAACATCTGAACTCACTGAAAGTTTCAATAATCATTACGCTCGCATATGAGACTCTGTGTCCCAGAAGGCTTTAGGACAAACATTGCACTGAGCACACGCCCACTGGGGGCAGAATTGTGAATAAAACGTGCCTGAAATGAAAAATGCGTGCTATCAGGTGTTCCTTGTGACGTGCCCAAGAAGAAGAGGTTCCTGACCTTGAAACGCGTTGGCAGAAGTAAAAAGTAATGTGGAGCAGGAGAGGAGTTTGAAAGTGTAGGCCGGATGGCAGAGCGCTGTCGTGTGCTCTCCCAAATGCTTCAGGGCACTTTGTTGGACATTATTCATACACGGCAGCCTGGCCGTGGGGAAGATGCACCATCGCCGGCAGGAGACGAAATAAGACTACTGGCTGGCTGAGGCTGTGGTCTCTCAACTGTTGAAGGATCGTGTCAGCACAGCGCTCAAATGGAAAATAACCTGCGCTATCTGCTCTGCAAACCTACTAAAGGAAGTATAATTGTCTTAATTTTCAAACGAACATCTGAACTCACTGAAAGTTTTAATAATCATTACGCTCGCATATGAGACTCTGTGTCCCAGAAGGCTTTAGGACAAACATTGCACTGAGCACACGCCCACTGGGGGCAGAATTGTGAATAAAACGTGCCTGAAATGAAAAATGCGTGCTATCAGGTGTTCCTTGTGACGTGCCCAAGAAGAAGAGGTTCCTGACCTTGAAACGCGTTGGCAGAAGTAAAAAGTAATATGGAGCAGGAGAGCAGTTTGAAAGTGTAGGCCGGATGGCAGAGCGCTGTCGTGTGCTCTCCCAAATGCTTCAGGGCACTTTGTTGGACATTATTCATACACGGCATCCTGGCCGTGGGGAAGATGCACCATCGCCGGCTGGAGACGAAATAAGACTACCAGCTGGCTGAGGCTGTGGTCTCTCAACTGTTGAAGGATCGTGTCAGCACAGCGCTCAAATGGAAAATAACCTGCGCTATCTGCTCTGCAAACCTACTAAAGGAAGTATAATTGTCTTAATTTTCAAACGAACATCTGAACTCACTGAAAGTTTTAATAATCATTACGCTCGCATATGAGACTCTGTGTCCCAGAAGGCTTTAGGACAAACATTGCACTGAGCACACGCCCACTGGGGGCAGAATTGTGAATAAAACTTGCCTGAAATGAAAAATGCGTGCTATCAGGTGTTCCTTGTGACGTGCCCAAGACGAAGAGGTTCCTGACCTTGAAACGCGTTGGCAGAAGTAAAAAGTAATGTGGAGCAGGAGAGCAGTTTGAAAGTGTAGGCCGGATGGCAGAGCGCTGTCGTGTGCTCTCCCAAATGCTTCAGGGCACTTTGTTGGACATTATTCATACACGGCAGCCTGGCCGTGGGGAAGATGCACCATCGCCGGCTGGAGACGAAATAAGACTACCGGCTGGCTGAGGCTGTGGTCTCTCAACTGTTGAAGGATCCTGTCAGCACAGCGCTCAAATGAAAAATAACCTGCGCTATCTGCTCTGCAAACCTACTAAAGGAAGTATAATTGTCTTAATTTTCAAACGAACATCTGAACTCACTGAAAGTTTTAATAATCATTACGCTCGCATATGAGACTCTGTGTCCCAGAAGGCTTTAGGACAAACATTGCACTGAGCACACGCCCACTGGGGGCAGAATTGTGAATAAAACGTGCCTGAAATGAAAAATGCGTGCTATCAGGTGTTCCTTGTGACGTGCCCAAGAAGAAGAGGTTCCTGACCTTGAAACGCGTTGGCAGAAGTAAAAAGTAATGTGGAGCAGGAGAGCAGTTTGAAAGTGTAGGCCGGATGGCAGAGCGCTGTCGTGTGCTCTCCCAAATGCTTCAGGGCACTTTGTTGGACATTATTCATACACGGCAGCCTGGCCGTGGGGAAGATGCACCATCGCCGACTGGAGACGAAATAAGACTACCGGCTGGCTGAGGCTTGGTCTCTCAACTGTTGAAGGATCGTGTCAGCACAGCGCTCAAATGGAAAATAACCTGCGCTATCTGCTCTGCAAACCTACTAAAGGACGTATAATTGTCTTAATTTTCAAACGAACATCTGAACTCACTGAAAGTTTTAATAATCATTACGCTCGCATATGAGACTCTGTGTCCCAGAAGGCTTTAGGACAAACATTGCACTGAGCACACGCCCACTGGGGGCAGAATTGTGAATAAAACATGCCTGAAATGAAAAATGCGTGCTATCAGGTGTTCCTTGTGACGTGCCCAAGAAGAAGAGGTTCCTGACCTTGAAACGCGTTGGCAGAAGTAAAAAGTAATGTGGAGCAGGAGAGCAGTTTGAAAGTGTAGGCCGGATGGCAGAGCGCTGTCGTGTGCTCTCCCAAATGCTTCAGGGCACTTTGTTGGACATTATTCATACACGGCAGCCTGGCCGTGGGGAAGATGCACCATCGCCGGCTGGAGACTAAATAAGACTACCGGCTGGCTGAGGCTGTGGTCTCTCAACTGTTGAAGGATCGTGTCAGCACAGCGCTCAAATGGAAAATAACCTGCGCTATCTGCTCTGCAAACCTACTAAAGGAAGCATAATTGTCTTAATTTTCAAACGAACATCTGAACTCACTGAAAGTTTTAATAATCATTACGCTCGCATATGAGACTCTGTGTCCCAGAAGGCTTTAGGACAAACATTGCACTGAGCACACGCCCACTGGGGGCAGAATTGTGAAAAAACGTGCCTGAAATGAAAAATGCGTGCTATTAGGTGTTCCTTGTGACGTGCCTAAGAAGAAGAGGTTCCTGACCTTGAAACGCGTTGGCAGAAGTAAAAAGTAATGTGGAGCAGGAGAGCAGTTTGAAAGTGTAGGCGGGATGGCAGAGCGCTGTCGTGTGCTCTCCCAAATGCTTCAGGGCACTTTGTTGGACATTATTCATACACGGCATCCTGGCCGTGGGGAAGATGCACCATCGCCGGCTGGAGACGAAATAAGACTACCAGCTGGCTGAGGCTGTGGTCTCTCAACTGTTGAAGGATCGTGTCAGCACAGCGCTCAAATGGAAAATAACCTGCGCTATCTGCTCTGCAAACCTAATAAAGGAAGCATAATTGTCTTAATTTTCAAACGAACATCTGAACTCACTGAAAGTTTTAATAATCATTACGCTCGCATATGAGACTCTGTGTCCCAGAAGGCTTTAGGACAAACATTGCACTGAGCACACGCCCACTGGGGGCAGAATTGTGAATAAAACGTGCCTGAAATGAAAAATGCGTGCTATTAGGTGTTCCTTGTGACGTGCCCAAGAAGAAGAGGTTCCTGACCTTGAAACGCGTTGGCAGAAGTAAAAAGTAATGTGGAGCAGGAGAGCAGTTTGAAAGTGTAGGCCGGATGGCAGAGCGCTGTCGTGTGCTCTCCCAAATGCTTCAGGGCACTTTGTTGGACATTATTCATACACGGCATCCTGGCCGTGGGGAAGATGCACCATCGCCGGCTAGAGACGAAATAAGACTACCGGCTGGCTGAGGCTGTGGTCTCTCAACTGTTGAAGGATCGTGTCAGCACAGCGCTCAAATGGAAAATAACCTGCGCTATCTGCTCTGCAAACCTAATAAAGGAAGCATAATTGTCTTAATTTTCAAACGAACATCTGAACTCACTGAAAGTTTTAATAATCATTACGCTCGCATATGAGACTCTGTGTCCCAGAAGGCTTTAGGACAAACATTGCACTGAGCACACGCCCACTGGGGGCAGAATTGTGAATAAAACATGCCTGAAATGAAAAATGCGTGCTATCAGGTGTTCCTTGTGACGTGCCCAAGAAGAAGAGGTTCCTGACCTTGAAACGCGTTGGCAGAAGTAAAAAGTAATGTGGAGCAGGAGAGCAGTTTGAAAGTGTAGGCCGGATGGCAGAGCGCTGTCGTGTGCTCTCCCAAATGCTTCAGGGCACTTTGTTGGACATTATTCATACACGGCAGCCTGGCCGTGGGGAAGATGCACCATCGCCGGCTGGAGACTAAATAAGACTACCGGCTGGCTGAGGCTGTGGTCTCTCAACTGTTGAAGGATCGTGTCAGCACAGCGCTCAAATGGAAAATAACCTGCGCTATCTGCTCTGCAAACCTACTAAAGGAAGCATAATTGTCTTAATTTTCAAACGAACATCTGAACTCACTGAAAGTTTTAATAATCATTACGCTCGCATATGAGACTCTGTGTCCCAGAAGGCTTTAGGACAAACATTGCACTGAGCACACGCCCACTGGGGGCAGAATTGTGAAAAAACGTGCCTGAAATGAAAAATGCGTGCTATTAGGTGTTCCTTGTGACGTGCCTAAGAAGAAGAGGTTCCTGACCTTGAAACGCGTTGGCAGAAGTAAAAAGTAATGTGGAGCAGGAGAGCAGTTTGAAAGTGTAGGCGGGATGGCAGAGCGCTGTCGTGTGCTCTCCCAAATGCTTCAGGGCACTTTGTTGGACATTATTCATACACGGCATCCTGGCCGTGGGGAAGATGCACCATCGCCGGCTGGAGACGAAATAAGACTACCAGCTGGCTGAGGCTGTGGTCTCTCAACTGTTGAAGGATCGTGTCAGCACAGCGCTCAAATGGAAAATAACCTGCGCTATCTGCTCTGCAAACCTAATAAAGGAAGCATAATTGTCTTAATTTTCAAACGAACATCTGAACTCACTGAAAGTTTTAATAATCATTACGCTCGCATATGAGACTCTGTGTCCCAGAAGGCTTTAGGACAAACATTGCACTGAGCACACGCCCACTGGGGGCAGAATTGTGAATAAAACGTGCCTGAAATGAAAAATGCGTGCTATTAGGTGTTCCTTGTGACGTGCCCAAGAAGAAGAGGTTCCTGACCTTGAAACGCGTTGGCAGAAGTAAAAAGTAATGTGGAGCAGGAGAGCAGTTTGAAAGTGTAGGCCGGATGGCAGAGCGCTGTCGTGTGCTCTCCCAAATGCTTCAGGGCACTTTGTTGGACATTATTCATACACGGCATCCTGGCCGTGGGGAAGATGCACCATCGCCGGCTAGAGACGAAATAAGACTACCGGCTGGCTGAGGCTGTGGTCTCTCAACTGTTGAAGGATCGTGTCAGCACAGCGCTCAAATGGAAAATGACCTGCGCTATCTGCTCTGCAAACCTACTAAAGGAAGTATAATTGTCTTAATATTCAAACGAACATCTGAACTCACTGAAAGTTTTAATAATCATTACGCTCGCATATGAGACTCTGTGTCCCAGAAGGCTTTAGGACAAACATTGCACTGAGCACACGCCCACTGGGGGCAGAATTGTGAATAAAACTTGCCTGAAATGAAAAATGCATGCTATCAGGTGTTCCTTGTGACGTGCCCAAGAAGAAGAGGTTCCTGACCTTGAAACGCGTTGGCAGAAGTAAAAAGTAATGTGGAGCAGGAGAGCAGTTTGAAAGTGTAGGCCGGATGGCAGAGCGCTGTCGTGTGCTCTCCCAAATGCTTCAGGGCACTTTGTTGGACATTATTCATACACGGCAGCCTGGCCGTGGGAAAGATGCACCATCGCCGGCTGGAGACGAAATAAGACTACCGGCTGGCTGAGGCTGTGGTCTCTCAACTGTTGAAGGATCGTGTCAGCACAGCGCTCAAATGGAAAATAACCTGCGCTATCTGCTCTGCAAACCTACTAAAGGAAGCATAATTGTCTTAATTTTCAAACGAACATCTGAACTCACTGAAAGTTTTAATAATCATTACGCTCGCATATGAGACTCTGTGTCCCAGAAGGCTTTAGGACAAACATTGCACTGAGCACACGCCCACTGGGGGCAGAATTGTGAATAAAACGTGCCTGAAATGAAAAATGCGTGCTATTAGGTGTTCCTTGTGACGTGCCCAAGAAGAAGAGGTTCCTGACCTTGAAACGCGTTGGCAGAAGTAAAAAGTAATGTGGAGCAGGAGAGCAGTTTGAAAGTGTAGGCCGGATGGCAGAGCGCTGTCGTGTGCTCTCCCAAATGCTTCAGGGCACTTTGTTGGACATTATTCATACACGGCATCCTGGCCGTGGGGAAGATGCACCATCGCCGGCTAGAGACGAAATAAGACTACCGGCTGGCTGAGGCTGTGGTCTCTCAACTGTTGAAGGATCGTGTCAGCACAGCGCTCAAATGGAAAATAACCTGCTCTATCTGCTCTGCAAACCTACTAAAGGAAGTATAATTGTCTTAATTTTCAAACGAACATCTGAACTCACTGAAAGTTTTAATAATCATTACGCTCGCATATGAGACTCTGTGTCCCAGAAGGCTTTAGGACAAACATTGCACTGAGCACACGCCCACTGGGGGCAGAATTGTGAATAAAACTTGCCTGAAATGAAAAATGCGTGCTATCAGGTGTTCCTTGTGACGTGCCCAAGAAGAAGAGGTTCCTGACCTTGAAACGCGTTGGCAGAAGTAAAAAGTAATGTGGAGCAGGAGAGCAGTTTGAAAGTGTAGGCCGGATGGCAGAGCGCTGTCGTGTGCTCTCCCAAATGCTTCAGGGCACTTTGTTGGACATTATTCATACACGGCAGCCTGGCCGTGGGAAAGATGCACCATCGCCGGCTGGAGACGAAATAAGACTACCGGCTGGCTGAGGCTGTGGTCTCTCAACTGTTGAAGGATCGTGTCAGCACAGCGCTCAAATGGAAAATAACCTGCGCTATCTGCTCTGCAAACCTACTAAAGGAAGTATAATTGTCTTAATTTTCAAACGAACATCTGAACTCACTGAAAGTTTTAATAATCATTACGCTCGCATATGAGACTCTGTGTCCCAGAAGGCTTTAGGACAAACATTGCACTGAGCACACGCCCACTGGGGGCAGAATTGTGAATAAAACGTGCCTGAAATGAAAAATGCGTGCTATCAGGTGTTCCTTGTGACGTGCCCAAGAAGAAGAGGTTCCTGACCTTGAAACTCGTTGGCAGAAGTAAAAAGTAATGTGGAGCAGGAGAGCAGTTTGAAAGTGTAGGCCGGATGGCAGAGCGCTGTCGTGTGCTCTCCCAAATGCTTCAGAGCACTTTGTTGGACATTATTCATACACGGCAGCCTGGCCCTGGGGAAGATGCACCATCGCCGGCTGGAAACGAAATAAGACTACCGGCTGGCTGAGGCTGTGGTCTCTCAACTGTTGAAGGATCGTGTCAGCACAGCGCTCAAATGGAAAATAACCTGCGCTATCTGCTCTGCAAACCTACTAAAGGAAGTATAATTGTCTTAATTTTCAAACGAACATCTGAACTCACTGAAAGTTTTAATAATCATTACGCTCGCATATGAGACTCTGTGTCCCAGAAGGCTTTAGGACAAACATTGCACTGAGCACACGCCCACTGGGGGCAGAATTGTGAATAAAACGTGCCTGAAATGAAAAATGCGTGCTATCAGGTGTTCCTTGTGACGTGCCCAAGAAGAAGAGGTTCCTGACCTTGAAACGCGTTGGCAGAAGTAAAAAGTAATGTGGAGCAGGAGAGCAGTTTGAAGGTGTAGGCCGGATGGCAGAGCGCTGTCGTGTGCGCTCCCAAATGCTTCAGGGCACTTTGTTGGACATTATTCATACACGGCAGCCTGGCCGTGGGGAAGATGCACCATCGCCGGCTGGAGACGAAATAAGACTACCGGCTGGCTGAGGCTGTGGTCTCTCAACTGTTGAAGGATCGTGTCAGCACAGCGCTCAAATGGAAAATAACCTGCGCTATCTGCTCTGCAAACCTACTAAAGGAAGTATAATTGTCTTAATTTTCAAACGAACATCTGAACTCACTGAAAGTTTTAATAATCATTACGCTCGCATATGAGACTCTGTGTCCCAGAAGGCTTTAGGACAAACATTGCACTGAGCACACGCCCACTGGGGGCAGAATTGTGAATAAAACGTGCCTGTAATGAAAAATGCGTGCTATCAGGTGTTCCTTGTGACGTGCCCAAGAAGAAGAGGTTCCTGACCTTGAAACGCGTTGGCAGAAGTAAAAAGTAATGTGGAGCAGGAGAGCAGTTTGAAAGTGTAGGCCGGATGGCAGAGCGCTGTCGTGTGCTCTCCCAAATGCTTCAGGGCACTTTGTTGGACATTATTCATACACGGCAGCCTGGCCGTGGGGAAGATGCACCATCGCCGGCTGGAAACGAAATAAGACTGCCGGCTGGCTGAGGCTGTGGTCTCTCAACTGTTGAAGGATCGTGTCAGCACAGCGCTCAAATGGAAAATAACCTGCGCTATCTGCTCTGCAAACCTACTAAAGGAAGTATAATTGTCTTACTTTTCAAACGAACATCTGAACTCACTGAAAGTTTTAATAATCATTACGCTCGCATATGAGACTCTGTGTCCCAGAAGGCTTTAGGCCAAACATTGCACTGAGCACACGCCCACTGGGGGCAGAATTGTGAATAAAACGTGCCTGAAATGAAAAATGCGTGCTATCAGGTGTTCCTTGTGACGTGCCCAAGAAGAAGAGGTTCCTGACCTTGAAACGCGTTGGCAGAAGTAAAAAGTAATGTGGAGCAGAAGAGCAGTTTGAAAGTGTAGGCCGGATGGCAGAGCGCTGTTGTGTGCTCTCCCAAATGCTTCAGGGCACTTTGTTGGACATTATTCATACACAGCAGCCTGGCCGTGGGGAAGATGCACCATCGCCGTCTGGAGACGAAATAAGACTACCGGCTGGCTGAGGCTGTGGTCTCTCAACTGTTGAAGGATCGTCTCAGCACAGCGCTCAAATGGAAAATAACTTGCGCTATCTGCTCTGCAAACCTACTAAAGGAAGTATAATTGTCTTAATTTTCAAACGAACATCTGAACTCACTGAAAGTTTTAATAATCATTACGCTCGCATATGAGACTCTGTGTCCCAGAAGGCTTTAGGACAAACATTGCACTGAGCACACGCCCACTGGGGGCAGAATTGTGAATAAAACGTGCCTGAAATGAAAAATGCGTGCTATCAGGTGTTCCTTGTGACGTGCCCAAGAAGAAGAGGTTCCTGACCTTGAAACGCGTTGGCAGAAGTAAAAAGTAATGTGGAGCAGGAGAGCAGTTTGAAAGTGTAGGCCGGATGGCAGAGTGCTGTCGTGTGCTCTCCCAAATGCTTCAGGGCACTTTGTTGGACATTATTCATACACGGCAGCCTGGCCGTGGGAAAGATGCACTATCGCCGGCTGGAGACGAAATAAGACTACCGGCTGGCTGAGGCTGTGGTCTCTCAACTGTTGAAGGATCGTGTCAGCACAGCGCTCAAATGGAAAATAACCTGCGCTATCTGCTCTGTAAACCTACTAAAGGAAGTATAATTGTCTTAATTTTCAAACGAACATCTGAACTCACTGAAAGTTTCAATAATCATTACGCTCGCATATGAGACTCTGTGTCCCAGAAGGCTTTAGGCCAAACATTGCACTGAGCACACGCCCACTGGGGGCAGAATTGTGAATAAAACGTGCCTGAAATGAAAAATGCGTGCTATCAGGTGTTCCTTGTGACGTGCCCAAGAAGAAGAGGTTCCTGACCTTGAAACGCGTTGGCAGAAGTAAAAAGTAATGTGGAGCAGAAGAGCAGTTTGAAAGTGTAGGCCGGATGGCAGAGCGCTGTTGTGTGCTCTCCCAAATGCTTCAGGGCACTTTGTTGGACATTATTCATACACAGCAGCCTGGCCGTGGGGAAGATGCACCATCGCCGTCTGGAGACGAAATAAGACTACCGGCTGGCTGAGGCTGTGGTCTCTCAACTGTTATAGGATCGTCTCAGCACAGCGCTCAAATGGAAAATAACTTGCGCTATCTGCTCTGCAAACCTACTAAAGGAAGTATAATTGTCTTAATTTTCAAACGAACATCTGAACTCACTGAAAGTTTTAATAATCATTACGCTCGCATATGAGACTCTGTGTCCCAGAAGGCTTTAGGACAAACATTGCACTGAGCACACGCCCACTGGGGGCAGAATTGTGAATAAAACGTGCCTGAAATGAAAAATGCGTGCTATCAGGTGTTCCTTGTGACGTCCCCAAGAAGAAGAGGTTCCTGACCTTGAAACGCGTTGGCAGAAGTAAAAAGTAATGTGGAGCAGGAGAGCAGTTTGAAAGTGTAGGCCGGATGGCAGAGTGCTGTCGTGTGCTCTCCCAAATGCTTCAGGGCACTTTGTTGGACATTATTCATACACGGCAGCCTGGCCGTGGGAAAGATGCACCATCGCCGGCTGGAGACGAAATAAGACTACCGGCTGGCTGAGGCTGTGGTCTCTCAACTGTTGAAGGATCGTGTCAGCACAGCGCTCAAATGGAAAATAACCTGCGCTATCTGCTCTGTAAACCTACTAAAGGAAGTATAATTGTCTTAATTTTCAAACGAACATCTGAACTCACTGAAAGTTTCAATAATCATTACGCTCGCATATGAGACTCTGTGTCCCAGAAGGCTTTAGGACAAACATTGCACTGAGCACACGCCCACTGGGGGCAGAATTGTGAATAAAACGTGCCTGAAATGAAAAATGCGTGCTATCAGGTGTTCCTTGTGACGTGCCCAAGAAGAAGAGGTTCCTGACCTTGAAACGCGTTGGCAGAAGTAAAAAGTAATGTGGAGCAGGAGAGGAGTTTGAAAGTGTAGGCCGGATGGCAGAGCGCTGTCGTGTGCTCTCCCAAATGCTTCAGGGCACTTTGTTGGACATTATTCATACACGGCAGCCTGGCCGTGGGGAAGATGCACCATCGCCGGCAGGAGACGAAATAAGACTACCGGCTGGCTGAGGCTGTGGTCTCTCAACTGTTGAAGGATCGTGTCAGCACAGCGCTCAAATGGAAAATAACCTGCGCTATCTGCTCTGCAAACCTACTAAAGGAAGTATAATTGTCTTAATTTTCAAACGAACATCTGAACTCACTGAAAGTTTTAATAATCATTACGCTCGCATATGAGACTCTGTGTCCCAGAAGGCTTTAGGACAAACATTGCACTGAGCACACGCCCACTGGGGGCAGAATTGTGAATAAAACTTGCCTGAAATGAAAAATGCGTGCTATCAGGTGTTCCTCGTGACGTGCCCAAGACGAAGAGGTTCCTGACCTTGAAACGCGTTGGCAGAAGTAAAAAGTAATGTGGAGCAGGAGAGCAGTTTGAAAGTGTAGGCCGGATGGCAGAGCGCTGTCGTGTGCTCTCCCAAATGCTTCAGGGCACTTTGTTGGACATTATTCATACACGGCAGCCTGGCCGTGGGGAAGATGCACCATCGCCGGCTGGAGACGAAATAAGACTACCGGCTGGCTGAGGCTGTGGTCTCTCAACTGTTGAAGGATCCTGTCAGCACAGCGCTCAAATGAAAAATAACCTGCGCTATCTGCTCTGCAAACCTACTAAAGGAAGTATAATTGTCTTAATTTTCAAACGAACATCTGAACTCACTGAAAGTTTTAATAATCATTACGCTCGCATATGAGACTCTGTGTCCCAGAAGGCTTTAGGACAAACATTGCACTGAGCACACGCCCACTGGGGGCAGAATTGTGAATAAAACGTGCCTGAAATGAAAAATGCGTGCTATCAGGTGTTCCTTGTGACGTGCCCAAGAAGAAGAGGTTCCTGACCTTGAAACGCGTTGGCAGAAGTAAAAAGTAATGTGGAGCAGGAGAGCAGTTTGAAAGTGTAGGCCGGATGGCAGAGCGCTGTCGTGTGCTCTCCCAAATGCTTCAGGGCACTTTGTTGGACATTATTCATACACGGCAGCCTGGCCGTGGGGAAGATGCACCATCGCCGACTGGAGACGAAATAAGACTACCGGCTGGCTGAGGCTTGGTCTCTCAACTGTTGAAGGATCGTGTCAGCACAGCGCTCAAATGGAAAATAACCTGCGCTATCTGCTCTGCAAACCTACTAAAGGACGTATAATTGTCTTAATTTTCAAACGAACATCTGAACTCACTGAAAGTTTTAATAATCATTACGCTCGCATATGAGACTCTGTGTCCCAGAAGGCTTTAGGACAAACATTGCACTGAGCACACGCCCACTGGGGGCAGAATTGTGAATAAAACATGCCTGAAATGAAAAATGCGTGCTATCAGGTGTTCCTTGTGACGTGCCCAAGAAGAAGAGGTTCCTGACCTTGAAACGCGTTGGCAGAAGTAAAAAGTAATGTGGAGCAGGAGAGCAGTTTGAAAGTGTAGGCCGGATGGCAGAGCGCTGTCGTGTGCTCTCCCAAATGCTTCAGGGCACTTTGTTGGACATTATTCATACACGGCAGCCTGGCCGTGGGGAAGATGCACCATCGCCGGCTGGAGACTAAATAAGACTACCGGCTGGCTGAGGCTGTGGTCTCTCAACTGTTGAAGGATCGTGTCAGCACAGCGCTCAAATGGAAAATAACCTGCGCTATCTGCTCTGCAAACCTACTAAAGGAAGCATAATTGTCTTAATTTTCAAACGAACATCTGAACTCACTGAAAGTTTTAATAATCATTACGCTCGCATATGAGACTCTGTGTCCCAGAAGGCTTTAGGACAAACATTGCACTGAGCACACGCCCACTGGGGGCAGAATTGTGAAAAAACGTGCCTGAAATGAAAAATGCGTGCTATTAGGTGTTCCTTGTGACGTGCCTAAGAAGAAGAGGTTCCTGACCTTGAAACGCGTTGGCAGAAGTAAAAAGTAATGTGGAGCAGGAGAGCAGTTTGAAAGTGTAGGCGGGATGGCAGAGCGCTGTCGTGTGCTCTCCCAAATGCTTCAGGGCACTTTGTTGGACATTATTCATACACGGCATCCTGGCCGTGGGGAAGATGCACCATCGCCGGCTGGAGACGAAATAAGACTACCAGCTGGCTGAGGCTGTGGTCTCTCAACTGTTGAAGGATCGTGTCAGCACAGCGCTCAAATGGAAAATAACCTGCGCTATCTGCTCTGCAAACCTAATAAAGGAAGCATAATTGTCTTAATTTTCAAACGAACATCTGAACTCACTGAAAGTTTTAATAATCATTACGCTCGCATATGAGACTCTGTGTCCCAGAAGGCTTTAGGACAAACATTGCACTGAGCACACGCCCACTGGGGGCAGAATTGTGAATAAAACGTGCCTGAAATGAAAAATGCGTGCTATTAGGTGTTCCTTGTGACGTGCCCAAGAAGAAGAGGTTCCTGACCTTGAAACGCGTTGGCAGAAGTAAAAAGTAATGTGGAGCAGGAGAGCAGTTTGAAAGTGTAGGCCGGATGGCAGAGCGCTGTCGTGTGCTCTCCCAAATGCTTCAGGGCACTTTGTTGGACATTATTCATACACGGCATCCTGGCCGTGGGGAAGATGCACCATCGCCGGCTAGAGACGAAATAAGACTACCGGCTGGCTGAGGCTGTGGTCTCTCAACTGTTGAAGGATCGTGTCAGCACAGCGCTCAAATGGAAAATGACCTGCGCTATCTGCTCTGCAAACCTACTAAAGGAAGTATAATTGTCTTAATATTCAAACGAACATCTGAACTCACTGAAAGTTTTAATAATCATTACGCTCGCATATGAGACTCTGTGTCCCAGAAGGCTTTAGGACAAACATTGCACTGAGCACACGCCCACTGGGGGCAGAATTGTGAATAAAACTTGCCTGAAATGAAAAATGCATGCTATCAGGTGTTCCTTGTGACGTGCCCAAGAAGAAGAGGTTCCTGACCTTGAAACGCGTTGGCAGAAGTAAAAAGTAATGTGGAGCAGGAGAGCAGTTTGAAAGTGTAGGCCGGATGGCAGAGCGCTGTCGTGTGCTCTCCCAAATGCTTCAGGGCACTTTGTTGGACATTATTCATACACGGCAGCCTGGCCGTGGGAAAGATGCACCATCGCCGGCTGGAGACGAAATAAGACTACCGGCTGGCTGAGGCTGTGGTCTCTCAACTGTTGAAGGATCGTGTCAGCACAGCGCTCAAATGGAAAATAACCTGCGCTATCTGCTCTGCAAACCTACTAAAGGAAGCATAATTGTCTTAATTTTCAAACGAACATCTGAACTCACTGAAAGTTTTAATAATCATTACGCTCGCATATGAGACTCTGTGTCCCAGAAGGCTTTAGGACAAACATTGCACTGAGCACACGCCCACTGGGGGCAGAATTGTGAATAAAACGTGCCTGAAATGAAAAATGCGTGCTATTAGGTGTTCCTTGTGACGTGCCCAAGAAGAAGAGGTTCCTGACCTTGAAACGCGTTGGCAGAAGTAAAAAGTAATGTGGAGCAGGAGAGCAGTTTGAAAGTGTAGGCCGGATGGCAGAGCGCTGTCGTGTGCTCTCCCAAATGCTTCAGAGCACTTTGTTGGACATTATTCATACACGGCAGCCTGGCCCTGGGGAAGATGCACCATCGCCGGCTGGAAACGAAATAAGACTACCGGCTGGCTGAGGCTGTGGTCTCTCAACTGTTGAAGGATCGTGTCAGCACAGCGCTCAAATGGAAAATAACCTGCGCTATCTGCTCTGCAAACCTACTAAAGGAAGTATAATTGTCTTAATTTTCAAACGAACATCTGAACTCACTGAAAGTTTTAATAATCATTACGCTCGCATATGAGACTCTGTGTCCCAGAAGGCTTTAGGACAAACATTGCACTGAGCACACGCCCACTGGGGGCAGAATTGTGAATAAAACGTGCCTGAAATGAAAAATGCGTGCTATCAGGTGTTCCTTGTGACGTGCCCAAGAAGAAGAGGTTCCTGACCTTGAAACGCGTTGGCAGAAGTAAAAAGTAATGTGGAGCAGGAGAGCAGTTTGAAGGTGTAGGCCGGATGGCAGAGCGCTGTCGTGTGCGCTCCCAAATGCTTCAGGGCACTTTGTTGGACATTATTCATACACGGCAGCCTGGCCGTGGGGAAGATGCACCATCGCCGGCTGGAGACGAAATAAGACTACCGGCTGGCTGAGGCTGTGGTCTCTCAACTGTTGAAGGATCGTGTCAGCACAGCGCTCAAATGGAAAATAACCTGCGCTATCTGCTCTGCAAACCTACTAAAGGAAGTATAATTGTCTTAATTTTCAAACGAACATCTGAACTCACTGAAAGTTTTAATAATCATTACGCTCGCATATGAGACTCTGTGTCCCAGAAGGCTTTAGGACAAACATTGCACTGAGCACACGCCCACTGGGGGCAGAATTGTGAATAAAACGTGCCTGTAATGAAAAATGCGTGCTATCAGGTGTTCCTTGTGACGTGCCCAAGAAGAAGAGGTTCCTGACCTTGAAACGCGTTGGCAGAAGTAAAAAGTAATGTGGAGCAGGAGAGCAGTTTGAAAGTGTAGGCCGGATGGCAGAGCGCTGTCGTGTGCTCTCCCAAATGCTTCAGGGCACTTTGTTGGACATTATTCATACACGGCAGCCTGGCCGTGGGGAAGATGCACCATCGCCGGCTGGAAACGAAATAAGACTGCCGGCTGGCTGAGGCTGTGGTCTCTCAACTGTTGAAGGATCGTGTCAGCACAGCGCTCAAATGGAAAATAACCTGCGCTATCTGCTCTGCAAACCTACTAAAGGAAGTATAATTGTCTTACTTTTCAAACGAACATCTGAACTCACTGAAAGTTTTAATAATCATTACGCTCGCATATGAGACTCTGTGTCCCAGAAGGCTTTAGGCCAAACATTGCACTGAGCACACGCCCACTGGGGGCAGAATTGTGAATAAAACGTGCCTGAAATGAAAAATGCGTGCTATCAGGTGTTCCTTGTGACGTGCCCAAGAAGAAGAGGTTCCTGACCTTGAAACGCGTTGGCAGAAGTAAAAAGTAATGTGGAGCAGAAGAGCAGTTTGAAAGTGTAGGCCGGATGGCAGAGCGCTGTTGTGTGCTCTCCCAAATGCTTCAGGGCACTTTGTTGGACATTATTCATACACAGCAGCCTGGCCGTGGGGAAGATGCACCATCGCCGTCTGGAGACGAAATAAGACTACCGGCTGGCTGAGGCTGTGGTCTCTCAACTGTTGAAGGATCGTCTCAGCACAGCGCTCAAATGGAAAATAACTTGCGCTATCTGCTCTGCAAACCTACTAAAGGAAGTATAATTGTCTTAATTTTCAAACGAACATCTGAACTCACTGAAAGTTTTAATAATCATTACGCTCGCATATGAGACTCTGTGTCCCAGAAGGCTTTAGGACAAACATTGCACTGAGCACACGCCCACTGGGGGCAGAATTGTGAATAAAACGTGCCTGAAATGAAAAATGCGTGCTATCAGGTGTTCCTTGTGACGTGCCCAAGAAGAAGAGGTTCCTGACCTTGAAACGCGTTGGCAGAAGTAAAAAGTAATGTGGAGCAGGAGAGCAGTTTGAAAGTGTAGGCCGGATGGCAGAGTGCTGTCGTGTGCTCTCCCAAATGCTTCAGGGCACTTTGTTGGACATTATTCATACACGGCAGCCTGGCCGTGGGAAAGATGCACTATCGCCGGCTGGAGACGAAATAAGACTACCGGCTGGCTGAGGCTGTGGTCTCTCAACTGTTGAAGGATCGTGTCAGCACAGCGCTCAAATGAAAAATAACCTGCGCTATCTGCTCTGTAAACCTACTAAAGGAAGTATAATTGTCTTAATTTTCAAACGAACATCTGAACTCACTGAAAGTTTCAATAATCATTACGCTCGCATATGAGACTCTGTGTCCCAGAAGGCTTTAGGCCAAACATTGCACTGAGCACACGCCCACTGGGGGCAGAATTGTGAATAAAACGTGCCTGAAATGAAAAATGCGTGCTATCAGGTGTTCCTTGTGACGTGCCCAAGAAGAAGAGGTTCCTGACCTTGAAACGCGTTGGCAGAAGTAAAAAGTAATGTGGAGCAGAAGAGCAGTTTGAAAGTGTAGGCCGGATGGCAGAGCGCTGTTGTGTGCTCTCCCAAATGCTTCAGGGCACTTTGTTGGACATTATTCATACACAGCAGCCTGGCCGTGGGGAAGATGCACCATCGCCGTCTGGAGACGAAATAAGACTACCGGCTGGCTGAGGCTGTGGTCTCTCAACTGTTGAAGGATCGTCTCAGCACAGCGCTCAAATGGAAAATAACTTGCGCTATCTGCTCTGCAAACCTACTAAAGGAAGTATAATTGTCTTAATTTTCAAACGAACATCTGAACTCACTGAAAGTTTTAATAATCATTACGCTCGCATATGAGACTCTGTGTCCCAGAAGGCTTTAGGACAAACATTGCACTGAGCACACGCCCACTGGGGGCAGAATTGTGAATAAAACGTGCCTGAAATGAAAAATGCGTGCTATCAGGTGTTCCTTGTGACGTGCCCAAGAAGAAGAGGTTCCTGACCTTGAAACGCGTTGGCAGAAGTAAAAAGTAATGTGGAGCAGGAGAGCAGTTTGAAGGTGTAGGCCGGATGGCAGAGCGCTGTCGTGTGCGCTCCCAAATGCTTCAGGGCACTTTGTTGGACATTATTCATACACGGCAGCCTGGCCGTGGGGAAGATGCACCATCGCCGGCTGGAGACGAAATAAGACTACCGGCTGGCTGAGGCTGTGGTCTCTCAACTGTTGAAGGATCGTGTCAGCACAGCGCTCAAATGGAAAATAACCTGCGCTATCTGCTCTGCAAACCTACTAAAGGAAGTATAATTGTCTTAATTTTCAAACGAACATCTGAACTCACTGAAAGTTTTAATAATCATTACGCTCGCATATGAGACTCTGTGTCCCAGAAGGCTTTAGGACAAACATTGCACTGAGCACACGCCCACTGGGGGCAGAATTGTGAATAAAACGTGCCTGTAATGAAAAATGCGTGCTATCAGGTGTTCCTTGTGACGTGCCCAAGAAGAAGAGGTTCCTGACCTTGAAACGCGTTGGCAGAAGTAAAAAGTAATGTGGAGCAGGAGAGCAGTTTGAAAGTGTAGGCCGGATGGCAGAGCGCTGTCGTGTGCTCTCCCAAATGCTTCAGGGCACTTTGTTGGACATTATTCATACACGGCAGCCTGGCCGTGGGGAAGATGCACCATCGCCGGCTGGAAACGAAATAAGACTGCCGGCTGGCTGAGGCTGTGGTCTCTCAACTGTTGAAGGATCGTGTCAGCACAGCGCTCAAATGGAAAATAACCTGCGCTATCTGCTCTGCAAACCTACTAAAGGAAGTATAATTGTCTTACTTTTCAAACGAACATCTGAACTCACTGAAAGTTTTAATAATCATTACGCTCGCATATGAGACTCTGTGTCCCAGAAGGCTTTAGGCCAAACATTGCACTGAGCACACGCCCACTGGGGGCAGAATTGTGAATAAAACGTGCCTGAAATGAAAAATGCGTGCTATCAGGTGTTCCTTGTGACGTGCCCAAGAAGAAGAGGTTCCTGACCTTGAAACGCGTTGGCAGAAGTAAAAAGTAATGTGGAGCAGAAGAGCAGTTTGAAAGTGTAGGCCGGATGGCAGAGCGCTGTTGTGTGCTCTCCCAAATGCTTCAGGGCACTTTGTTGGACATTATTCATACACAGCAGCCTGGCCGTGGGGAAGATGCACCATCGCCGTCTGGAGACGAAATAAGACTACCGGCTGGCTGAGGCTGTGGTCTCTCAACTGTTGAAGGATCGTCTCAGCACAGCGCTCAAATGGAAAATAACTTGCGCTATCTGCTCTGCAAACCTACTAAAGGAAGTATAATTGTCTTAATTTTCAAACGAACATCTGAACTCACTGAAAGTTTTAATAATCATTACGCTCGCATATGAGACTCTGTGTCCCAGAAGGCTTTAGGACAAACATTGCACTGAGCACACGCCCACTGGGGGCAGAATTGTGAATAAAACGTGCCTGAAATGAAAAATGCGTGCTATCAGGTGTTCCTTGTGACGTGCCCAAGAAGAAGAGGTTCCTGACCTTGAAACGCGTTGGCAGAAGTAAAAAGTAATGTGGAGCAGGAGAGCAGTTTGAAAGTGTAGGCCGGATGGCAGAGTGCTGTCGTGTGCTCTCCCAAATGCTTCAGGGCACTTTGTTGGACATTATTCATACACGGCAGCCTGGCCGTGGGAAAGATGCACTATCGCCGGCTGGAGACGAAATAAGACTACCGGCTGGCTGAGGCTGTGGTCTCTCAACTGTTGAAGGATCGTGTCAGCACAGCGCTCAAATGAAAAATAACCTGCGCTATCTGCTCTGTAAACCTACTAAAGGAAGTATAATTGTCTTAATTTTCAAACGAACATCTGAACTCACTGAAAGTTTCAATAATCATTACGCTCGCATATGAGACTCTGTGTCCCAGAAGGCTTTAGGCCAAACATTGCACTGAGCACACGCCCACTGGGGGCAGAATTGTGAATAAAACGTGCCTGAAATGAAAAATGCGTGCTATCAGGTGTTCCTTGTGACGTGCCCAAGAAGAAGAGGTTCCTGACCTTGAAACGCGTTGGCAGAAGTAAAAAGTAATGTGGAGCAGAAGAGCAGTTTGAAAGTGTAGGCCGGATGGCAGAGCGCTGTTGTGTGCTCTCCCAAATGCTTCAGGGCACTTTGTTGGACATTATTCATACACAGCAGCCTGGCCGTGGGGAAGATGCACCATCGCCGTCTGGAGACGAAATAAGACTACCGGCTGGCTGAGGCTGTGGTCTCTCAACTGTTGAAGGATCGTCTCAGCACAGCGCTCAAATGGAAAATAACTTGCGCTATCTGCTCTGCAAACCTACTAAAGGAAGTATAATTGTCTTAATTTTCAAACGAACATCTGAACTCACTGAAAGTTTTAATAATCATTACGCTCGCATATGAGACTCTGTGTCCCAGAAGGCTTTAGGACAAACATTGCACTGAGCACACGCCCACTGGGGGCAGAATTGTGAATAAAACGTGCCTGAAATGAAAAATGCGTGCTATCAGGTGTTCCTTGTGACGTGCCCAAGAAGAAGAGGTTCCTGACCTTGAAACGCGTTGGCAGAAGTAAAAAGTAATGTGGAGCAGGAGAGCAGTTTGAAAGTGTAGGCCGGATGGCAGAGTGCTGTCGTGTGCTCTCCCAAATGCTTCAGGGCACTTTGTTGGACATTATTCATACACGGCAGCCTGGCCGTGGGAAAGATGCACCATCGCCGGCTGGAGACGAAATAAGACTACCGGCTGGCTGAGGCTGTGGTCTCTCAACTGTTGAAGGATCGTGTCAGCACAGCGCTCAAATGGAAAATAACCTGCGCTATCTGCTCTGTAAACCTACTAAAGGAAGTATAATTGTCTTAATTTTCAAACGAACATCTGAACTCACTGAAAGTTTCAATAATCATTACGCTCGCATATGAGACTCTGTGTCCCAGAAGGCTTTAGGACAAACATTGCACTGAGCACACGCCCACTGGGGGCAGAATTGTGAATAAAACGTGCCTGAAATGAAAAATGCGTGCTATCAGGTGTTCCTTGTGACGTGCCCAAGAAGAAGAGGTTCCTGACCTTGAAACGCGTTGGCAGAAGTAAAAAGTAATGTGGAGCAGGAGAGGAGTTTGAAAGTGTAGGCCGGATGGCAGAGCGCTGTCGTGTGCTCTCCCAAATGCTTCAGGGCACTTTGTTGGACATTATTCATACACGGCAGCCTGGCCGTGGGGAAGATGCACCATCGCCGGCAGGAGACGAAATAAGACTACCGGCTGGCTGAGGCTGTGGTCTCTCAACTGTTGAAGGATCGTGTCAGCACAGCGCTCAAATGGAAAATAACCTGCGCTATCTGCTCTGCAAACCTACTAAAGGAAGTATAATTGTCTTAATTTTCAAACGAACATCTGAACTCACTGAAAGTTTTAATAATCATTACGCTCGCATATGAGACTCTGTGTCCCAGAAGGCTTTAGGACAAACATTGCACTGAGCACACGCCCACTGGGGGCAGAATTGTGAATAAAACTTGCCTGAAATGAAAAATGCGTGCTATCAGGTGTTCCTCGTGACGTGCCCAAGACGAAGAGGTTCCTGACCTTGAAACGCGTTGGCAGAAGTAAAAAGTAATGTGGAGCAGGAGAGCAGTTTGAAAGTGTAGGCCGGATGGCAGAGCGCTGTCGTGTGCTCTCCCAAATGCTTCAGGGCACTTTGTTGGACATTATTCATACACGGCAGCCTGGCCGTGGGGAAGATGCACCATCGCCGGCTGGAGACGAAATAAGACTACCGGCTGGCTGAGGCTGTGGTCTCTCAACTGTTGAAGGATCCTGTCAGCACAGCGCTCAAATGAAAAATAACCTGCGCTATCTGCTCTGCAAACCTACTAAAGGAAGTATAATTGTCTTAATTTTCAAACGAACATCTGAACTCACTGAAAGTTTTAATAATCATTACGCTCGCATATGAGACTCTGTGTCCCAGAAGGCTTTAGGACAAACATTGCACTGAGCACACGCCCACTGGGGGCAGAATTGTGAATAAAACGTGCCTGAAATGAAAAATGCGTGCTATCAGGTGTTCCTTGTGACGTGCCCAAGAAGAAGAGGTTCCTGACCTTGAAACGCGTTGGCAGAAGTAAAAAGTAATGTGGAGCAGGAGAGCAGTTTGAAAGTGTAGGCCGGATGGCAGAGCGCTGTCGTGTGCTCTCCCAAATGCTTCAGGGCACTTTGTTGGACATTATTCATACACGGCAGCCTGGCCGTGGGGAAGATGCACCATCGCCGACTGGAGACGAAATAAGACTACCGGCTGGCTGAGGCTTGGTCTCTCAACTGTTGAAGGATCGTGTCAGCACAGCGCTCAAATGGAAAATAACCTGCGCTATCTGCTCTGCAAACCTACTAAAGGACGTATAATTGTCTTAATTTTCAAACGAACATCTGAACTCACTGAAAGTTTTAATAATCATTACGCTCGCATATGAGACTCTGTGTCCCAGAAGGCTTTAGGACAAACATTGCACTGAGCACACGCCCACTGGGGGCAGAATTGTGAATAAAACATGCCTGAAATGAAAAATGCGTGCTATCAGGTGTTCCTTGTGACGTGCCCAAGAAGAAGAGGTTCCTGACCTTGAAACGCGTTGGCAGAAGTAAAAAGTAATGTGGAGCAGGAGAGCAGTTTGAAAGTGTAGGCCGGATGGCAGAGCGCTGTCGTGTGCTCTCCCAAATGCTTCAGGGCACTTTGTTGGACATTATTCATACACGGCAGCCTGGCCGTGGGAAAGATGCAACATCGCCGGCTGGAGACGAAATAAGACTACCGGCTGGCTGAGGCTGTGGTCTCTCAACTGTTGAAGGATCGTGTCAGCACAGCGCTCAAATGGAAAATAACCTGCGCTATCTGCTCTGCAAACCTACTAAAGGAAGTATAATTGTCTTAATTTTCAAACGAACATCTGAACTCACTGAAAGTTTTAATAATCATTACGCTCGCATATGAGACTCTGTGTCCCAGAAGGCTTTAGGACAAACATTGCACTAAGCACACGCCCACTGGGGGCAGAATTGTGAATAAAACGTGCCTGAAATGAAAAATGCGTGCTATCAGGTGTTCCTTGTGACGTGCCCAAGAAGAAGAGGTTCCTGACCTTGAAACTCGTTGGCAGAAGTAAAAAGTAATGTGGAGCAGGAGAGCAGTTTGAAAGTGTAGGCCGGATGGCAGAGCGCTATCGTGTGCTCTCCCCAATGCTTCAGGGCACTTTGTTGGACATTATTCATACACGGCAGCCTGGCCGTGGGGAAGATGCACCATCGCCGGCTGGAGACGAAATAAGACTACCGGCTGGCTGAGGCTGTGGTCTCTCAACTGTTGAAGGATCGTGTCAGCACAGCGCTCAAATGGAAAATAACCTGCGCTATCTGCTCTGCAAACCTACTAAAGGAAGTATAATTGTCTTAATTTTCAAACGAACATCTGAACTCACTGAAAGTTTTAATAATCATTACGCTCGCATATGAGACTCTGTGTCCCAGAAGGCTTTAGGACAAACATTGCACTGAGCACACGCCCACTGGGGGCAGAATTGTGAATAAAACGTGCCTGAAATGAAAAATGCGTGCTATCAGGTGTTCCTTGTGACGTGCCCAAGAAGAAGAGGTTCCTGACCTTGAAACGCGTTGGCAGAAGTAAAAAGTAATGTGGAGCAGGAGAGCAGTTTGAAGGTGTAGGCCGGATGGCAGAGCGCTGTCGTGTGCGCTCCCAAATGCTTCAGGGCACTTTGTTGGACATTATTCATACACGGCAGCCTGGCCGTGGGAAAGATGCACCATCGCCGGCTGGAGACGAAATAAGACTACCGGCTGGCTGAGGCTGTGGTCTCTCAACTGTTGAAGGATCGTGTCAGCACAGCGCTCAAATGGAAAATAACCTGCGCTATCTGCTCTGCAAACCTACTAAAGGAAGTATAATTGTCTTAATTTTCAAACGAACATCTGAACTCACTGAAAGTTTTAATAATCATTACGCTCGCATATGAGACTCTGTGTCCCAGAAGGCTTTAGGACAAACATTGCACTGAGCACACGCCCACTGGGGGCAGAATTGTGAATAAAACGTGCCTGTAATGAAAAATGCGTGCTATCAGGTGTTCCTTGTGACGTGCCCAAGAAGAAGAGGTTCCTGACCTTGAAACGCGTTGGCAGAAGTAAAAAGTAATGTGGAGCAGGAGAGCAGTTTGAAAGTGTAGGCCGGATGGCAGAGCGCTGTCGTGTGCTCTCCCAAATGCTTCAGGGCACTTTGTTGGACATTATTCATACACGGCAGCCTGGCCGTGGGGAAGATGCACCATCGCCGGCTGGAGACGAAATAAGACTACCGGCTGGCTGAGGCTGTGGTCTCTCAACTGTTGAAGGATCGTGTCAGCACAGCGCTCAAATGGAAAATAACCTGCGCTATCTGCTCTGCAAACCTACTAAAGGAAGTATAATTGTCTTAATTTTCAAACGAACATCTGAACTCACTGAAAGTTTTAATAATCATTACGCTCGCATATGAGACTCTGTGTCCCAGAAGGCTTTAGGACAAACATTGCACTGAGCACACGCCCACTGGGGGCAGAATTGTGAATAAAACGTGCCTGAAATGAAAAATGCGTGCTATCAGGTGTTCCCTGTGGCGTGCCCAAGAAGAAGAGGTTCCTGGCCTTGAAACGCGTTGGCAGAAGTAAAAAGTAATGTGGAGCTGGAGAGCAGTTTGAAAGTGTAGGCCGGATGGCAGAGCGCTGTCGTGTGCTCTCCCAAATGCTTCAGGGCACTTTGTTGGACATTATTCATACACGGCAGCCTGGCCGTGGGGAAGATGCACCATCGCCGGCTGGAAATGAAATAAGACTGCCGGCTGGCTGAGGCTGTGGTCTCTCAACTGTTGAAGGATCGTGTCAGCACAGCGCTCAAATGGAAAATAACCTGCGCTATCTGCTCTGCAAACCTACTAAAGGAAGTATAATTGTCTTACTTTTCAAACGAACATCTGAACTCACTGAAAGTTTTAATAATCATTACGCTCGCATATGAGACTCTGTGTCCCAGAAGGCTTTAGGACAAACATTGCACTGAGCACACGCCCACTGGGGGCAGAATTGTGAATAAAACGTGCCTGAAATGAAAAATGCGTGCTATCAGGTGTTCCTTGTGACGTGCCCAAGAAGAAGAGGTTCCTGACCTTGAAACGCGTTGGCAGAAGTAAAAAGTAATGTGGAGCAGGAGAGCAGTTTGAAAGTGTAGGCCGGATGGCAGAGCGCTGTTGTGTGCTCTCCCAAATGCTTCAGGGCACTTTGTTGGACAGTAATCATACACAGCAGCCTGGCCGTGGGGAAGATGCACCATCGCCGTCTGGAGACGAAATAAGACTACCGGCTGGCTGAGGCTGTGGTCTCTCAACTGTTGAAGGATCGTCTCAGCACAGCGCTCAAATGGAAAATAACTTGCGCTATCTGCTCTGCAAACCTACTAAAGGAAGTATAATTGTCTTAATTTTCAAACGAACATCTGAACTCACTGAAAGTTTTAATAATCATTACGCTCGCATATGAGA
Organism: Triturus cristatus; assembly: GCF_964204655.1. Classification (NCBI taxonomy): domain Eukaryota; kingdom Metazoa; phylum Chordata; class Amphibia; order Caudata; family Salamandridae; genus Triturus; species Triturus cristatus. The sequence continues at coordinate 153,241,710 of NC_140579.1, forward strand.
CTCTGTGTCCCAGAAGGCTTTAGGACAAACATTGCACTGAGCACACGCCCACTGGGGGCAGAATTGTGAATAAAACGTGCCTGAAATGAAAAATGCGTGCTATCAGGTGTTCCTTGTGACGTGCCCAAGAAGAAGAGGTTCCTGACCTTGAAACGCGTTGGCAGAAGTAAAAAGTAATGTGGAGCAGGAGAGCAGTTTGAAAGTGTAGGCCGGATGGCAGAGTGCTGTCGTGTGCTCTCCCAAATGCTTCAGGGCACTTTGTTGGACATTATTCATACACGGCAGCCTGGCCGTGGGAAAGATGCACCATCGCCGGCTGGAGACGAAATAAGACTACCGGCTGGCTGAGGCTGTGGTCTCTCAACTGTTGAAGGATCGTGTCAGCACAGCGCTCAAATGGAAAATAACCTGCGCTATCTGCTCTGTAAACCTACTAAAGGAAGTATAATTGTCTTAATTTTCAAACGAACATCTGAACTCACTGAAAGTTTCAATAATCATTACGCTCGCATATGAGACTCTGTGTCCCAGAAGGCTTTAGGACAAACATTGCACTGAGCACACGCCCACTGGGGGCAGAATTGTGAATAAAACGTGCCTGAAATGAAAAATGCGTGCTATCAGGTGTTCCTTGTGACGTGCCCAAGAAGAAGAGGTTCCTGACCTTGAAACGCGTTGGCAGAAGTAAAAAGTAATGTGGAGCAGGAGAGCAGTTTGAAAGTGTAGGCCGGATGGCAGAGCGCTGTCGTGTGCTCTCCCAAATGCTTCAGGGCACTTTGTTGGACATTATTCATACACGGCAGCCTGGCCGTGGGGAAGATGCACCATCGCCGGCAGGAGACGAAATAAGACTACCGGCTGGCTGAGGCTGTGGTCTCTCAACTGTTGAAGGATCGTGTCAGCACAGCGCTCAAATGGAAAATAACCTGCGCTATCTGCTCTGCAAACCTACTAAAGGAAGTATAATTGTCTTAATTTTCAAACGAACATCTGAACTCACTGAAAGTTTTAATAATCATTACGCTCGCATATGAGACTCTGTGTCCCAGAAGGCTTTAGGACAAACATTGCACTGAGCACACGCCCACTGGGGGCAGAATTGTGAATAAAACGTGCCTGAAATGAAAAATGCGTGCTATCAGGTGTTCCTTGTGACGTGCCCAAGAAGAAGAGGTTCCTGACCTTGAAACGCGTTGGCAGAAGTAAAAAGTAATGTGGAGCAGGAGAGCAGTTTGAAAGTGTAGGCCGGATGGCAGAGCGCTGTCGTGTGCTCTCCCAAATGCTTCAGGGCACTTTGTTGGACATTATTCATACACGGCAGCCTGGCCGTGGGGAAGATGCACCATCGCCGGCTGGAGACGAAATAAGACTACCGGCTGGCTGAGGCTGTGGTCTCTCAACTGTTGAAGGATCGTGTCAGCACAGCGCTCAAATGGAAAATAACCTGCGCTATCTGCACTGCAAACCTACTAAAGGAAGTATAATTGTCTTAATTTTCAAACGAACATCTGAACTCACTGAAAGTTTTAATAATCATTACGCTCGCATATGAGACTCTGTGTCCCAGAAGGCTTTAGGACAAACATTGCACTGAGCACACGCCCACTGGGGGCAGAATTGTGAATAAAACGTGCCTGAAATGAAAAATGCGTGCTATCAGGTGTTCCTTGTGGCGTGCCCAAGAAGAAGAGGTTCCTGACCTTGAAACGCGTTGGCAGAAGTAAAAAGTAATGTGGAGCTGGAGAGCAGTTTGAAAGTGTAGGCCGGATGGCAGAGCGCTGTCGTGTGCTCTCCCAAATGCTTCAGGGCACTTTGTTGGACATTATTCATACACGGCAGCCTGGCCGTGGGGAAGATGCACCATCGCCGGCTGGAAACGAAATAAGACTGCCGGCTGGCTGAGGCTGTGGTCTCTCAACTGTTGAAGGATCGTGTCAGCACAGCGCTCAAATGGAAAATAACCTGCGCTATCTGCTCTGCAAACCTACTAAAGGAAGTATAATTGTCTTAATTTTCAAACGAACATCTGAACTCACTGAAAGTTTTAATAATCATTACGCTCGCATATGAGACTCTGTGTCCCAGAAGGCTTTAGGACAAACATTGCACTGAGCACACGCCCACTGGGGGCAGAATTGTGAATAAAACGTGCCTGAAATGAAAAATGCGTGCTATCAGGTGTTCCTTTCGACGTGCCCAAGAAGAAGAGGTTCCTGACCTTGAAACGCGTTGGCAGAAGTAAAAAGTAATGTGGAGCAGGAGAGCAGTTTGAAAGTGTAGGCCGGATGGCAGAGCGCTATTGTGTGCTCTCCCAAATGCTTCAGGGCACTTTGTTGGACATTATTCATACACGGCAGCCTGGCCGTGGGGAAGATGCACCATCGCCGGCTGGAGACGAAATAAGACTACCGGCTGGCTGAGGCTGTGGTCTCTCAACTGTTGAAGGATCGTGTCAGCACAGCGCTCAAATGGAAAATAACCTGCGCTATCTGCTCTGCAAACCTACTAAAGGAAGTATAATTGTCTTAATTTTCAAACGAACATCTGAACTCACTGAAAGTTTTAATAATCATTACGCTCGCATATGAGACTCTGTGTCCCAGAAGGCTTTAGGACAAACATTGCACTGAGCACACGCCCACTGGGGACAGAATTGTGAATAAAACGTGCCTGAAATGAAAAATGCGTGCTATCAGGTGTTCCTTGTGACGTGCCCAAGAAGAAGAGGTTCCTGACCTTGAAACGCGTTGGCAGAAGTAAAAAGTAATGTGGAGCAGGAGAGCAGTTTGAAAGTGTAGGCCGGATGGCAGAGCGCTGTCGTGTGCTCTCCCAAATGCTTCAGGGCACTTTGTTGGACATTATTCATACACAGCAGCCTGGCCGTGGGGAAGATGCACCATCGCCGTCTGGAGACGAAATAAGACTACCGGCTGGCTGAGGCTGTGGTCTCTCAACTGTTGAAGGATCGTGTCAGCATAGCGCTCAAATGGAAAATAACCTGCGCTATCTGCTCTGCAAACCTACTAAAGGTAGTATAATTGTCTTAATTTTCAAACGAACATCTGAACTCACTGAAAGTTTTAATAATCATTACGCTCGCATATGAGACTCTGTGTCCCAGAAGGCTTTAGGACAAACATTGCACTGAGCACACGCCCACTGGGGGCAGAATTGTGAATAAAACGTGCCTGAAATGAAAAATGCGTGCTATCAGGTGTTCCTTGTGACGTGCCCAAGAAGAAGAGGTTCCTGACCTTGAAACGCGTTGGCAGAAGTAAAAAGTAATGTGGAGCAGGAGAGCAGTTTGAAAGTGTAGGCCGGATGGCAGAGCGCTGTCGTGTGCTCTCCCAAATGCTTCAGGGCACTTTGTTGGACATTATTCATACACGGCAGCCTGGCCGTGGGGAAGATGCACCATCGCCGGCTGGAGACGAAATAAGACTACCGGCTGGCTGAGGCTGTGGTCTCTCAACTGTTGAAGGATCGTGTCAGCACAGCGCTCAAATGGAAAATAACCTGCGCTATCTGCACTGCAAACCTACTAAAGGAAGTATAATTGTCTTAATTTTCAAACGAACATCTGAACTCACTGAAAGTTTTAATAATCATTACGCTCGCATATGAGACTCTGTGTCCCAGAAGGCTTTAGGACAAACATTGCACTGAGCACACGCCCACTGGGGGCAGAATTGTGAATAAAACGTGCCTGAAATGAAAAATGCGTGCTATCAGGTGTTCCTTGTGGCGTGCCCAAGAAGAAGAGGTTCCTGACCTTGAAACGCGTTGGCAGAAGTAAAAAGTAATGTGGAGCTGGAGAGCAGTTTGAAAGTGTAGGCCGGATGGCAGAGCGCTGTCGTGTGCTCTCCCAAATGCTTCAGGGCACTTTGTTGGACATTATTCATACACGGCAGCCTGGCCGTGGGGAAGATGCACCATCGCCGGCTGGAAACGAAATAAGACTGCCGGCTGGCTGAGGCTGTGGTCTCTCAACTGTTGAAGGATCGTGTCAGCACAGCGCTCAAATGGAAAATAACCTGCGCTATCTGCTCTGCAAACCTACTAAAGGAAGTATAATTGTCTTAATTTTCAAACGAACATCTGAACTCACTGAAAGTTTTAATAATCATTACGCTCGCATATGAGACTCTGTGTCCCAGAAGGCTTTAGGACAAACATTGCACTGAGCACACGCCCACTGGGGGCAGAATTGTGAATAAAACGTGCCTGAAATGAAAAATGCGTGCTATCAGGTGTTCCTTGTGACGTGCCCAAGAAGAAGAGGTTCCTGACCTTGAAACGCGTTGGCAGAAGTAAAAAGTAATGTGGAGCAGGAGAGCAGTTTGAAAGTGTAGGCCGGATGGCAGAGCGCTGTCGTGTGCTCTCCCAAATGCTTCAGGGCACTTTGTTGGACATTATTCATACACGGCAGCCTGGCCGTGGGGAAGATGCACCATCGCCGGCTGGAGACTAAATAAGACTACCGGCTGGCTGAGGCTGTGGTCTCTCAACTGTTGAAGGATCGTGTCAGCACAGCGCTCGAATGGAAAATAACCTGCGCTATCTGCTCTGCAAACCTACTAAAGGAAGCATAATTGTCTTAATTTTCAAACGAACATCTGAACTCACTGAAAGTTTTAATAATCATTACGCTCGCATATGAGACTCTGTGTCCCAGAAGGCTTTAGGACAAACATTGCACTGAGCACACGCCCACTGGGGGCAGAATTGTGAATAAAACGTGCCTGAAATGAAAAATGCGTGCTATTAGGTGTTCCTTGTGACGTGCCTAAGAAGAAGAGGTTCCTGACCTTGAAACGCGTTGGCAGAAGTAAAAAGTAATGTGGAGCAGGAGAGCAGTTTGAAAGTGTAGGCGGGATGGCAGACCGCTGTCGTGTGCTCTCCCAAATGCTTCAGGGCACTTTGTTGGACATTATTCATACACGGCATCCTGGCCGTGGGGAAGATGCACCATCGCCGGCTGGAGACGAAATAAGACTACCAGCTGGCTGAGGCTGTGGTCTCTCAACTGTTGAAGGATCGTGTCAGCACAGCGCTCAAATGGAAAATAACCTGCGCTATCTGCTCTGCAAACCTACTAAAGGAAGTATAATTGTCTTAATTTTCAAACGAACATCTGAACTCACTGAAAGTTTTAATAATCATTACGCTCGCATATGAGACTCTGTGTCCCAGAAGGCTTTAGGACAAACATTGCACTGAGCACACGCCCACTGGGGGCAGAATTGTGAATAAAACTTGCCTGAAATGAAAAATGCGTGCTATCAGGTGTTCCTTGTGACGTGCCCAAGACGAAGAGGTTCCTGACCTTGAAACGCGTTGGCAGAAGTAAAAAGTAATGTGGAGCAGGAGAGCAGTTTGAAAGTGTAGGCCGGATGGCAGAGCGCTGTCGTGTGCTCTCCCAAATGCTTCAGGGCACTTTGTTGGACATTATTCATACACGGCAGCCTGACCGTGGGGAAGATGCACCATCGCCGGCTGGAGACGAAATAAGACTACCGGCTGGCTGAGGCTGTGGTCTCTCAACTGTTGAAGGATCCTGTCAGCACAGCGCTCAAATGAAAAATAACCTGCGCTATCTGCTCTGCAAACCTACTAAAGGAAGTATAATTGTCTTAATTTTCAAACGAACATCTGAACTCACTGAAAGTTTTAATAATCATTACGCTCGCATATGAGACTCTGTGTCCCAGAAGGCTTTAGGACAAACATTGCACTGAGCACACGCCCACTGGGGGCAGAATTGTGAATAAAACGTGCCTGAAATGAAAAATGCGTGCTATCAGGTGTTCCTTGTGACGTGCCCAAGAAGAAGAGGTTCCTGACCTTGAAACGCGTTGGCAGAAGTAAAAAGTAATGTGGAGCAGGAGAGCAGTTTGAAAGTGTAGGCCGGATGGCAGAGCGCTGTCGTGTGCTCTCCCAAATGCTTCAGGGCACTTTGTTGGACATTATTCATACACGGCAGCCTGGCCGTGGGGAAGATGCACCATCGCCGGCTGGAGACGAAATAAGACTACCGGCTGGCTGAGGCTTGGTCTCTCAACTGTTGAAGGATCGTGTCAGCACAGCGCTCAAATGGAAAATAACCTGCGCTATCTGCTCTGCAAACCTACTAAAGGAAGTATAATTGTCTTAATTTTCAAACGAACATCTGAACTCACTGAAAGTTTTAATAATCATTACGCTCGCATATGAGACTCTGTGTCCCAGAAGGCTTTAGGACAAACATTGCACTGAGCACACGCCCACTGGGGGCAGAATTGTGAATAAAACATGCCTGAAATGAAAAATGCGTGCTATCAGGTGTTCCTTGTGACGTGCCCAAGAAGAAGAGGTTCCTGACCTTGAAACGCGTTGGCAGAAGTAAAAAGTAATGTGGAGCAGGAGAGCAGTTTGAAAGTGTAGGCCGGATGGCAGAGCGCTGTCGTGTGCTCTCCCAAATGCTTCAGGGCACTTTGTTGGACATTATTCATACACGGCAGCCTGGCCGTGGGGAAGATGCACCATCGCCGGCTGGAGACTAAATAAGACTACCGGCTGGCTGAGGCTGTGGTCTCTCAACTGTTGAAGGATCGTGTCAGCACAGCGCTCAAATGGAAAATAACCTGCGCTATCTGCTCTGCAAACCTACTAAAGGAAGCATAATTGTCTTAATTTTCAAACGAACATCTGAACTCACTGAAAGTTTTAATAATCATTACGCTCGCATATGAGACTCTGTGTCCCAGAAGGCTTTAGGACAAACATTGCACTGAGCACACGCCCACTGGGGGCAGAATTGTGAATAAAACGTGCCTGAAATGAAAAATGCGTGCTATTAGGTGTTCCTTGTGACGTGCCTAAGAAGAAGAGGTTCCTGACCTTGAAACGCGTTGGCAGAAGTAAAAAGTAATGTGGAGCAGGAGAGCAGTTTGAAAGTGTAGGCGGGATGGCAGAGCGCTGTCGTGTGCTCTCCCAAATGCTTCAGGGCACTTTGTTGGACATTATTCATACACGGCATCCTGGCCGTGGGGAAGATGCACCATCGCCGGCTGGAGACGAAATAAGACTACCAGCTGGCTGAGGCTGTGGTCTCTCAACTGTTGAAGGATCGTGTCAGCACAGCGCTCAAATGGAAAATAACCTGCGCTATCTGCTCTGCAAACCTACTAAAGGAAGTATAATTGTCTTAATTTTCAAACGAACATCTGAACTCACTGAAAGTTTTAATAATCATTACGCTCGCATATGAGACTCTGTGTCCCAGAAGGCTTTAGGACAAACATTGCACTGAGCACACGCCCACTGGGGGCAGAATTGTGAATAAAACGTGCCTGAAATGAAAAATGCGTGCTATCAGGTGTTCCTTGTGGCGTGCCCAAGAAGAAGAGGTTCCTGACCTTGAAACGCGTTGGCAGAAGTAAAAAGTAATGTGGAGCTGGAGAGCAGTTTGAAAGTGTAGGCCGGATGGCAGAGCGCTGTCGTGTGCTCTCCCAAATGTTTCAGGGCACTTTGTTGGACATTATTCATACACGGCAGCCTGGCCGTGGGGTAGATGCACCATCGCCGGCTGGAAAGGAAATAAGACTGCCGGCTGGCTGAGGCTGTGGTCTCTCAACTGTTGAAGGATCGTGTCAGCACAGCGCTCAAATGGAAAATAACCTGCGCTATCTGCTCTGCAAACCTACTAAAGGAAGTATAATTGTCTTAATTTTCAAACGAACATCTGAACTCACTGAAAGTTTTAATAATCATTACGCTCGCATATGAGACTCTGTGTCCCAGAAGGCTTTAGGACAAACATTGCACTGAGCACACGCCCACTGGGGGCAGAATTGTGAATAAAACGTGCCTGAAATGAAAAATGCGTGCTATTAGGTGTTCCTTGTGACGTGCCTAAGAAGAAGAGGTTCCTGACCTTGAAACGCGTTGGCAGAAGTAAAAAGTAATGTGGAGCAGGAGAGCAGTTTGAAAGTGTAGGCGGGATGGCAGACCGCTGTCGTGTGCTCTCCCAAATGCTTCAGGGCACTTTGTTGGACATTATTCATACACGGCATCCTGGCCGTGGGGAAGATGCACCATCGCCGGCTGGAGACGAAATAAGACTACCAGCTGGCTGAGGCTGTGGTCTCTCAACTGTTGAAGGATCGTGTCAGCACAGCGCTCAAATGGAAAATAACCTGCGCTATCTGCTCTGCAAACCTACTAAAGGAAGTATAATTGTCTTAATTTTCAAACGAACATCTGAACTCACTGAAAGTTTTAATAATCATTACGCTCGCATATGAGACTCTGTGTCCCAGAAGGCTTTAGGACAAACATTGCACTGAGCACACGCCCACTGGGGGCAGAATTGTGAATAAAACTTGCCTGAAATGAAAAATGCGTGCTATCAGGTGTTCCTTGTGACGTGCCCAAGACGAAGAGGTTCCTGACCTTGAAACGCGTTGGCAGAAGTAAAAAGTAATGTGGAGCAGGAGAGCAGTTTGAAAGTGTAGGCCGGATGGCAGAGCGCTGTCGTGTGCTCTCCCAAATGCTTCAGGGCACTTTGTTGGACATTATTCATACACGGCAGCCTGACCGTGGGGAAGATGCACCATCGCCGGCTGGAGACGAAATAAGACTACCGGCTGGCTGAGGCTGTGGTCTCTCAACTGTTGAAGGATCCTGTCAGCACAGCGCTCAAATGAAAAATAACCTGCGCTATCTGCTCTGCAAACCTACTAAAGGAAGTATAATTGTCTTAATTTTCAAACGAACATCTGAACTCACTGAAAGTTTTAATAATCATTACGCTCGCATATGAGACTCTGTGTCCCAGAAGGCTTTAGGACAAACATTGCACTGAGCACACGCCCACTGGGGGCAGAATTGTGAATAAAACGTGCCTGAAATGAAAAATGCGTGCTATCAGGTGTTCCTTGTGACGTGCCCAAGAAGAAGAGGTTCCTGACCTTGAAACGCGTTGGCAGAAGTAAAAAGTAATGTGGAGCAGGAGAGCAGTTTGAAAGTGTAGGCCGGATGGCAGAGCGCTGTCGTGTGCTCTCCCAAATGCTTCAGGGCACTTTGTTGGACATTATTCATACACGGCAGCCTGGCCGTGGGGAAGATGCACCATCGCCGGCTGGAGACGAAATAAGACTACCGGCTGGCTGAGGCTTGGTCTCTCAACTGTTGAAGGATCGTGTCAGCACAGCGCTCAAATGGAAAATAACCTGCGCTATCTGCTCTGCAAACCTACTAAAGGAAGTATAATTGTCTTAATTTTCAAACGAACATCTGAACTCACTGAAAGTTTTAATAATCATTACGCTCGCATATGAGACTCTGTGTCCCAGAAGGCTTTAGGACAAACATTGCACTGAGCACACGCCCACTGGGGGCAGAATTGTGAATAAAACATGCCTGAAATGAAAAATGCGTGCTATCAGGTGTTCCTTGTGACGTGCCCAAGAAGAAGAGGTTCCTGACCTTGAAACGCGTTGGCAGAAGTAAAAAGTAATGTGGAGCAGGAGAGCAGTTTGAAAGTGTAGGCCGGATGGCAGAGCGCTGTCGTGTGCTCTCCCAAATGCTTCAGGGCACTTTGTTGGACATTATTCATACACGGCAGCCTGGCCGTGGGGAAGATGCACCATCGCCGGCTGGAGACTAAATAAGACTACCGGCTGGCTGAGGCTGTGGTCTCTCAACTGTTGAAGGATCGTGTCAGCACAGCGCTCAAATGGAAAATAACCTGCGCTATCTGCTCTGCAAACCTACTAAAGGAAGCATAATTGTCTTAATTTTCAAACGAACATCTGAACTCACTGAAAGTTTTAATAATCATTACGCTCGCATATGAGACTCTGTGTCCCAGAAGGCTTTAGGACAAACATTGCACTGAGCACACGCCCACTGGGGGCAGAATTGTGAATAAAACGTGCCTGAAATGAAAAATGCGTGCTATTAGGTGTTCCTTGTGACGTGCCTAAGAAGAAGAGGTTCCTGACCTTGAAACGCGTTGGCAGAAGTAAAAAGTAATGTGGAGCAGGAGAGCAGTTTGAAAGTGTAGGCGGGATGGCAGAGCGCTGTCGTGTGCTCTCCCAAATGCTTCAGGGCACTTTGTTGGACATTATTCATACACGGCATCCTGGCCGTGGGGAAGATGCACCATCGCCGGCTGGAGACGAAATAAGACTACCAGCTGGCTGAGGCTGTGGTCTCTCAACTGTTGAAGGATCGTGTCAGCACAGCGCTCAAATGGAAAATAACCTGCGCTATCTGCTCTGCAAACCTACTAAAGGAAGTATAATTGTCTTAATTTTCAAACGAACATCTGAACTCACTGAAAGTTTTAATAATCATTACGCTCGCATATGAGACTCTGTGTCCCAGAAGGCTTTAGGACAAACATTGCACTGAGCACACGCCCACTGGGGGCAGAATTGTGAATAAAACGTGCCTGAAATGAAAAATGCGTGCTATCAGGTGTTCCTTGTGGCGTGCCCAAGAAGAAGAGGTTCCTGACCTTGAAACGCGTTGGCAGAAGTAAAAAGTAATGTGGAGCTGGAGAGCAGTTTGAAAGTGTAGGCCGGATGGCAGAGCGCTGTCGTGTGCTCTCCCAAATGTTTCAGGGCACTTTGTTGGACATTATTCATACACGGCAGCCTGGCCGTGGGGTAGATGCACCATCGCCGGCTGGAAAGGAAATAAGACTGCCGGCTGGCTGAGGCTGTGGTCTCTCAACTGTTGAAGGATCGTGTCAGCACAGCGCTCAAATGGAAAATAACCTGCGCTATCTGCTCTGCAAACCTACTAAAGGAAGTATAATTGTCTTAATTTTCAAACGAACATCTGAACTCACTGAAAGTTTTAATAATCATTACGCTCGCATATGAGACTCTGTGTCCCAGAAGGCTTTAGGACAAACATTGCACTGAGCACACGCCCACTGGGGGCAGAATTGTGAATAAAACGTGCCTGAAATGAAAAATGCGTGCTATCAGGTGTTCCTTGTGGCGTGCCCAAGAAGAAGAGGTTCCTGACCTTGAAACGCGTTGGCAGAAGTAAAAAGTAATGTGAAGCAGGAGAGCAGTTTGAAAGTGTAGGCCGGATGGCAGAGCGCTGTCGTGTGCTCTCCCAAATGCTTCAGGGCACTTTGTTGGACATTATTCATACACAGCAGCCTGGCCGTGGGGAAGATGCACCATCGCCGTCTGGAGACGAAATAAGACTACTGGCTGGCTGAGGCTGTGGTCTCTCAACTGTTGAAGGATCGTCTCAGCACAGCGCTCAAATGGAAAATAACTTGCGCTATCTGCTCTGCAAACCTACTAAAGGAAGTATAATTGTCTTAATTTTCAAACGAACATCTGAACTCACTGAAAGTTTTAATAATCATTACGCTCGCATATGAGACTCTGTGTCCCAGAAGGCTTTAGGACAAACATTGCACTGAGCACACGCCCACTGGGGGCAGAATTGTGAATAAAACGTGCCTGAAATGAAAAATGCGTGCTATCAGGTGTTCCTTGTGACGTGCCCAAGAAGAAGAGGTTCCTGACCTTGAAACGCGTTGGCAGAAGTAAAAAGTAATGTGGAGCAGGAGAGCAGTTTGAAAGTGTAGGCCGGATGGCAGAGTGCTGTCGTGTGCTCTCCCAAATGCTTCAGGGCACTTTGTTGGACATTATTCATACACGGCAGCCTGGCCGTGGGAAAGATGCACCATCGCCGGCTGGAGACGAAATAAGACTACCGGCTGGCTGAGGCTGTGGTCTCTCAACTGTTGAAGGATCGTGTCAGCACAGCGCTCAAATGGAAAATAACCTGCGCTATCTGCTCTGCAAACCTACTAAAGGAAGTATAATTGTCTTAATTTTCAAACGAACATCTGAACTCACTGAAAGTTTCAATAATCATTACGCTCGCATATGAGACTCTGTGTCCCAGAAGGCTTTAGGACAAACATTGCACTGAGCACACGCCCACTGGGGCAGAATTGTGAATAAAACGTGCCTGAAATGAAAAATGCGTGCTATCAGGTGTTCCTTGTGACGTGCCCAAGAAGAAGAGGTTCCTGACCTTGAAACGCGTTGGCAGAAGTAAAAAGTAATGTGGAGCAGGAGAGCAGTTTGAAAGTGTAGGCCGGATGGCAGAGCGCTATTGTGTGCTCTCCCAAATGCTTCAGGGCACTTTGTTGGACATTATTCATACACGGCAGCCTGGCCGTGGGGAAGATGCACCATCGCCGTCTGGAGACGAAATAAGACTACCGGCTGGCTGAGGCTGTGGTCTCTCAACTGTTGAAGGATCGTGTCAGCACAGCGCTCAAATGGAAAATAACCTGCGCTATCTGCTCTGCAAACCTACTAAAGGAAGTATAATTGTCTTAATTTTCAAACGAACATCTGAACTCACTGAAAGTTTTAATAATCATTACGCTCGCATATGAGACTCTGTGTCCCAGAAGGCTTTAGGACAAACATTGCACTGAGCACACGCCCACTGGGGGCAGAATTGTGAATAAAACGTGCCTGAAATGAAAAATGCGTGCTATCAGGTGTTCCTTGTGACGTGCCCAAGAAGAAGAGGTTCCTGACCTTGAAACGCGTTGGCAGAAGTTAAAAGTAATGTGGAGCAGGAGAGCAGTTTGAAAGTGTAGGCCGGATGGCAGAGCGCTGTCGTGTGCTCTCCCAAATGCTTCAGGGCACTTTCTTGGACATTATTCATACACGGCAGCCTGGCCGTGGGGAAGATGCACCATCGCCGGCTGGAGACGTAATAAGACTACCGGCTGGCTGAGGCTGTGGTCTCTCAACTGTTGAAGGATCGTGTCAGCACAGCGCTCAAATGGAAAATAACCTGCGCTATCTGCTCTGCAAACCTACTAAAGGAAGTATAATTGTCTTAATTTTCAAACGAACATCTGAACTCACTGAAAGTTTTAATAATCATTACGCTCGCATATGAGACTCTGTGTCCCAGAAGGCTTTAGGACAAACATTGCACTGAGCACACGCCCACTGGGGGCAGAATTGTGAATAAAACTTGCCTGAAATGAAAAATGCGTGCTATCAGGTGTTCCTTGTGACGTGCCCAAGACGAAGAGGTTCCTGACCTTGAAACGCGTTGGCAGAAGTAAAAAGTAATGTGGAGCAGGAGAGCAGTTTGAAAGTGTAGGCCGGATGGCAGAGCGCTGTCGTGTGCTCTCCCAAATGCTTCAGGGCACTTTGTTGGACATTATTCATACACGGCAGCCTGGCCGTGGGGAAGATGCACCATCGCCGGCTGGAGACGAAATAAGACTACCGGCTGGCTGAGGCTGTGGTCTCTCAACTGTTGAAGGATCCTGTCAGCACAGCGCTAAAATGAAAAATAACCTGCGCTATCTGCTCTGCAAACCTACTAAAGGAAGTATAATTGTCTTAATTTTCAAACGAACATCTGAACTCACTGAAAGTTTTAATAATCATTACGCTCGCATATGAGACTCTGTGTCCCAGAAGGCTTTAGGACAAACATTGCACTGAGCACACGCCCACTGGGGGCAGAATTGTGAATAAAACGTGCCTGAAATGAAAAATGCGTGCTATCAGGTGTTCCTTGTGACGTGCCCAAGAAGAAGAGGTTCCTGACCTTGAAACGCGTTGGCAGAAGTAAAAAGTAATGTGGAGCAGGAGAGCAGTTTGAAAGTGTAGGCCGGATGGCAGAGCGCTGTCGTGTGCTCTCCCAAATGCTTCAGGGCACTTTGTTGGACATTATTCATACACGGCAGCCTGGCCGTGGGGAAGATGCACCATCGCCGGCTGGAGACGAAATAAGACTACCGGCTGGCTGAGGCTTGGTCTCTCAACTGTTGAAGGATCGTGTCAGCACAGCGCTCAAATGGAAAATAACCTGCGCTATCTGCTCTGCAAACCTACTAAAGGAAGTATAATTGTCTTAATTTTCAAACGAACATCTGAACTCACTGAAAGTTTTAATAATCATTACGCTCGCATATGAGACTCTGTGTCCCAGAAGGCTTTAGGACAAACATTGCACTGAGCACACGCCCACTGGGGGCAGAATTGTGAATAAAACATGCCTGAAATGAAAAATGCGTGCTATCAGGTGTTCCTTGTGACGTGCCCAAGAAGAAGAGGTTCCTGACCTTGAAACGCGTTGGCAGAAGTAAAAAGTAATGTGGAGCAGGAGAGCAGTTTGAAAGTGTAGGCCGGATGGCAGAGCGCTGTCGTGTGCTCTCCCAAATGCTTCAGGGCACTTTGTTGGACATTATTCATACACGGCAGCCTGGCCGTGGGGAAGATGCACCATCGCCGGCTGGAGACTAAATAAGACTACCGGCTGGCTGAGGCTGTGGTCTCTCAACTGTTGAAGGATCGTGTCAGCACAGCGCTTAAATGGAAAATAACCTGCGCTATCTGCTCTGCAAACCTACTAAAGGAAGCATAATTGTCTTAATTTTCAAACAAACATCTGAACTCACTGAAAGTTTTAATAATCATTACGCTCGCATATGAGACTCTGTGTCCCAGAAGGCTTTAGGACAAACATTGCACTGAGCACACGCCCACTGGGGGCAGAATTGTGAATAAAACGTGCCTGAAATGAAAAATGCGTGCTATTAGGTGTTCCTTGTGACGTGCCTAAGAAGAAGAGGTTCCTGACCTTGAAACGCGTTGGCAGAAGTAAAAAGTAATGTGGAGCAGGAGAGCAGTTTGAAAGTGTAGGCGGGATGGCAGAGCGCTGTCGTGTGCTCTCCCAAATGCTTCAGGGCACTTTGTTGGACATTATTCATACACGGCATCCTGGCCGTGGGGAAGATGCACCATCGCCGGCTGGAGACGAAATAAGACTACCAGCTGGCTGAGGCTGTGGTCTCTCAACTGTTGAAGGATCGTGTCAGCACAGCGCTCAAATGGAAAATAACCTGCGCTATCTGCTCTGCAAACCTACTAAAGGAAGTATAATTGTCTTAATTTTCAAACGAACATCTGAACTCACTGAAAGTTTTAATAATCATTACGCTCGCATATGAGACTCTGTGTCCCAGAAGGCTTTAGGACAAACATTGCACTGAGCACACGCCCACTGGGGGCAGAATTGTGAATAAAACGTGCCTGAAATGAAAAATGCGTGCTATCAGGTGTTCCTTGTGGCGTGCCCAAGAAGAAGAGGTTCCTGACCTTGAAACGCGTTGGCAGAAGTAAAAAGTAATGTGGAGCTGGAGAGCAGTTTGAAAGTGTAGGCCGGATGGCAGAGCGCTGTCGTGTGCTCTCCCAAATGTTTCAGGGCACTTTGTTGGACATTATTCATACACGGCAGCCTGGCCGTGGGGTAGATGCACCATCGCCGGCTGGAAAGGAAATAAGACTGCCGGCTGGCTGAGGCTGTGGTCTCTCAACTGTTGAAGGATCGTGTCAGCACAGCGCTCAAATGGAAAATAACCTGCGCTATCTGCTCTGCAAACCTACTAAAGGAAGTATAATTGTCTTAATTTTCAAACGAACATCTGAACTCACTGAAAGTTTTAATAATCATTACGCTCGCATATGAGACTCTGTGTCCCAGAAGGCTTTAGGACAAACATTGCACTGAGCACACGCCCACTGGGGGCAGAATTGTGAATAAAACGTGCCTGAAATGAAAAATGCGTGCTATCAGGTGTTCCTTGTGACGTGCCCAAGAAGAAGAGGTTCCTGACCTTGAAACGCGTTGGCAGAAGTAAAAAGTAATGTGAAGCAGGAGAGCAGTTTGAAAGTGTAGGCCGGATGGCAGAGCGCTGTCGTGTGCTCTCCCAAATGCTTCAGGGCACTTTGTTGGACATTATTCATACACAGCAGCCTGGCCGTGGGGAAGATGCACCATCGCCGTCTGGAGACGAAATAAGACTACTGGCTGGCTGAGGCTGTGGTCTCTCAACTGTTGAAGGATCGTCTCAGCACAGCGCTCAAATGGAAAATAACTTGCGCTATCTGCTCTGCAAACCTACTAAAGGAAGTATAATTGTCTTAATTTTCAAACGAACATCTGAACTCACTGAAAGTTTTAATAATCATTACGCTCGCATATGAGACTCTGTGTCCCAGAAGGCTTTAGGACAAACATTGCACTGAGCACACGCCCACTGGGGGCAGAATTGTGAATAAAACGTGCCTGAAATGAAAAATGCGTGCTATCAGGTGTTCCTTGTGACGTGCCCAAGAAGAAGAGGTTCCTGACCTTGAAACGCGTTGGCAGAAGTAAAAAGTAATGTGGAGCAGGAGAGCAGTTTGAAAGTGTAGGCCGGATGGCAGAGTGCTGTCGTGTGCTCTCCCAAATGCTTCAGGGCACTTTGTTGGACATTATTCATACACGGCAGCCTGGCCGTGGGAAAGATGCACCATCGCCGGCTGGAGACGAAATAAGACTACCGGCTGGCTGAGGCTGTGGTCTCTCAACTGTTGAAGGATCGTGTCAGCACAGCGCTCAAATGGAAAATAACCTGCGCTATCTGCTCTGCAAACCTACTAAAGGAAGTATAATTGTCTTAATTTTCAAACGAACATCTGAACTCACTGAAAGTTTCAATAATCATTACGCTCGCATATGAGACTCTGTGTCCCAGAAGGCTTTAGGACAAACATTGCACTGAGCACACGCCCACTGGGGGCAGAATTGTGAATAAAACGTGCCTGAAATGAAAAATGCGTGCTATCAGGTGTTCCTTGTGACGTGCCCAAGAAGAAGAGGTTCCTGACCTTGAAACGCGTTGGCAGAAGTAAAAAGTAATGTGGAGCAGGAGAGCAGTTTGAAAGTGTAGGCCGGATGGCAGAGCGCTATTGTGTGCTCTCCCAAATGCTTCAGGGCACTTTGTTGGACATTATTCATACACGGCAGCCTGGCCGTGGGGAAGATGCACCATCGCCGTCTGGAGACGAAATAAGACTACCGGCTGGCTGAGGCTGTGGTCTCTCAACTGTTGAAGGATCGTGTCAGCACAGCGCTCAAAAGGAAAATAACCTGCGCTATCTGCTCTGCAAACCTACTAAAGGAAGTATAATTGTCTTAATTTTCAAACGAACATCTGAACTCACTGAAAGTTTTAATAATCATTACGCTCGCATATGAGACTCTGTGTCCCAGAAGGCTTTAGGACAAACATTGCACTGAGCACACGCCCACTGGGGGCAGAATTGTGAATAAAACGTGCCTGAAATGAAAAATGCGTGCTATCAGGTGTTCCTTGTGACGTGCCCAAGAAGAAGAGGTTCCTGACCTTGAAACGCGTTGGCAGAAGTAAAAAGTAATGTGGAGCAGGAGAGCAGTTTGAAAGTGTAGGCCGGATGGCAGAGCGCTGTCGTGTGCTCTCCCAAATGCTTCAGGGCACTTTGTTGGACATTATTCATACACGGCAGCCTGGCCGTGGGGAAGATGCACCATCGCCGGCTGGAGACGAAATAAGACTACCGGCTGGCTGAGGCTGTGGTCTCTCAACTGTTGAAGGATCGTGTCAGCACAGCGCTCAAATGGAAAATAACCTGCGCTATCTGCTCTGCAAACCTACTAAAGGAAGTATAATTGTCTTAATTTTCAAACGAACATCTGAACTCACTGAAAGTTTTAATAATCATTACGCTCGCATATGAGACTCTGTGTCCCAGAAGGCTTTAGGACAAACATTGCACTGAGCACACGCCCAATGGGGGCAGAATTGTGAATTAAACGTGCCTGAAATGAAAAATGCGTGCTATCAGGTGTTCCTTGTGGCGTGCCCAAGAAGAAGAGGTTCCTGACCTTGAAACACGTTGGCAGAAGTAAAAAGTAATGTGGAGCTGGAGAGCAGTTTGAAAGTGTAGGCCGGATGGCAGAGCGCTGTTGTGTGCTCTCCCAAATGCTTCAGGGCACTTTGTTGGACATTATTCATACACGGCAGCCTGGCCGTGGGGAAGATGCACCATCGCCGGATGGAAACGAAATAAGACTGCCGGCTGGCTGAGGCTGTGGTCTCTCAACTGTTGAAGGATCGTGTCAGCACAGCGCTCAAATGGAAAATAACCTGCGCTATCTGCTCTGCAAACCTACTAAAGGAAGTATAATTGTCTTAATTTTCAAACGAACATCTGAACTCACTGAAAGTTTCAATAATCATTACGCTCGCATATGAGACTCTGTGTCCCAGGGAGGGGTTTTCCTGGGATTGGGGTGTTTGGAGGGTGGGGGGTTCTTTTGGAGTTATAGGCTTGTTTAGAAAAGCAGATGAAGGACAATGGATCTTCCGGGCCAACCTCGACATCCTCCGGAGCCCCCATTGAATTTCGCCGCCCGACCCCAGGGTTGTGGGCTGAATGGCTGTGTAAGCAACACCCGGAGGGGGATGGAGGGCTGTGTTTCAATGCTTTGGTTTGAGATATAATGTTGGCCGATCATGTAACGATTTACTGATTCCTGCAATAAAAATAATTTAAAAAAAAAAAAAAAAAAAAAATGAGACTCTGTGTCCCAGAAGGCTTTAGGACAAACATTGCACTGAGCACACGCCCACTGGGGGCAGAATTGTGAATAAAACGTGCCTAAAATGAAAAATGCGTGCTATCAGGTGTTCCTTGTGACGTGCCCAAGAAGAAGAGGTTCCTGACCTTGAAACGCGTTGGCAGAAGTAAAAAGTAATGTGGAGCAGGAGAGCAGTTTGAAAGTGTAGGCCGGATGGCAGAGCGCTGTCGTGTGCTCTCCCAAATGCTTCAGGGCACTTTCTTGGACATTATTCATACACGGCAGCCTGGCCGTGGGGAAGATGCACCATCGCCGGCTGGAGACGTAATAAGACTACCGGCTGGCTGAGGCTGTGGTCTCTCAACTGTTGAAGGATCGTGTCAGCACAGCGCTCAAATGGAAAATAACCTGCGCTATCTGCTCTGCAAACCTACTAAAGGAAGTATAATTGTCTTAATTTTCAAACGAACATCTGAACTCACTGAAAGTTTTAATAATCATTACGCTCGCATATGAGACTCTGTGTCCCAGAAGGCTTTAGGACAAACATTGCACTGAGCACACGCCCACTGGGGGCAGAATTGTGAATAAAACGTGCCTGAAATGAAAAATGCGTGCTATCAGGTGTTCCTTGTGACGTGCCCAAGAAGAAGAGGTTCCTGACCTTGAAACGCGTTGGCAGAAGTAAAAAGTAATGTGGAGCAGGAGAGCAGTTTGAAAGTGTAGGCCGGATGGCAGAGCGCTGTCGTGTGCTCTCCCAAATGCTTCAGGGCACTTTGTTGGACATTATTCATACACGGCAGCCTGGCCGTGGGGAAGATGCACCATCGCCGGCTGGAGACGAAATAAGACTACCGGCTGGCTGAGGCTGTGGTCTCTCAACTGTTGAAGGATCGTGTCAGCACAGCGCTCAAATGGAAAATAACCTGCGCTATCTGCTCTGCAAACCTACTAAAGGAAGTATAATTGTCTTAATTTTCAAACGAACATCTGAACTCACTGAAAGTTTTAATAATCATTACGCTCGCATATGAGACTCTGTGTCCCAGAAGGCTTTAGGACAAACATTGCACTGAGCACACGCCCACTGGGGGCAGAATTGTGAATAAAACGTGCCTGAAATGAAAAATGCGTGCTATCAGGTGTTCCTTGTGGCGTGCCCAAGAAGAAGAGGTTCCTGACCTTGAAACGCGTTGGCAGAAGTAAAAAGTAATGTGGAGCTGGAGAGCAGTTTGAAAGTGTAGGCCGGATGGCAGAGCGCTGTTGTGTGCTCTCCCAAATGCTTCAGGGCACTTTGTTGGACATTATTCATACACGGCAGCCTGGCCGTGGGGAAGATGCACCATCGCCGGCTGGAAACGAAATAAGACTGCCGGCTGGCTGAGGCTGTGGTCTCTCAACTGTTGAAGGATCGTGTCAGCACAGCGCTCAAATGGAAAATAACCTGCGCTATCTGCTCTGCAAACCTACTAAAGGAAGTATAATTGTCTTAATTTTCAAACGAACATCTGAACTCACTGAAAGTTTCAATACTCATTACGCTCGCATATGAGACTCTGTGTCCCAGGGAGGGGTTTTCCTGGGATTGGGGTGTTTGGAGGGTGGGGGGTTCTTTTGGAGTTATAGGCTTGTTTAGAAAAGCAGATGAAGGACAATGGATCTTCCGGGCCAACCTCGACATCCTCCGGAGCCCCCATTGAATTTCGCCGCCCGACCCCAGGGTTGTGGGCTGAATGGCTGTGTAAGCAACACCCGGAGGGGGATGGAGGGCTGTGTTTCAATGCTTTGGTTTGAGATATAATGTTGGCCGATCATGTAACGATTTACTGATTCCTGCAATAAAAATAATTTAAAAAAAAAAAAAAAAAAAAAAATGAGACTCTGTGTCCCAGAAGGCTTTAGGACAAACATTGCACTGAGCACACGCCCACTGGGGGCAGAATTGTGAATAAAACGTGCGTGAAATGAAAAATGCGTGCTATCAGGTGTTCCTTGTGACGTGCCCAAGAAGAAGAGGTTCCTGACCTTAAAACGCGTTGGCAGAAGTAAAAAGTAATGTGGAGCAGGAGAGCAGTTTGAAAGTGTAGGCCGGATGGCAGAGCGCTATTGTGTGCTGTCCCAAATGCTTCAGGGCACTTTGATGGACATTATTCATACACGGCAGCCTGGCCGTGGGGAAGATGCACCATCTCCGGCTGGAAACGAAATAAGACTGCCGGCTGGCTGAGGCTGTGGTCTCTCAACTGTTGAAGGATCGTGTCAGCACAGCGCTCAAATGGAAAATAACCTGCGCTATCTGCTCTGCAAACCTACTAAAGGAAGTATAATTGTCTTAATTTTCAAACGAACATCTGAACTCACAGAAAGTTTTAATAATCATTACGCTCGCATATGAGACTCTGTGTCCCAGAAGGCTTTAGGACAAACATTGCACTGAGCACAAGCCCACTGGGGGCAGAATTGTGAATACAACGTGCCTGAAATGAAAAATGCGTGCTATCAGGTGTTCCTTGTGACGTGCCCAAGAAGAAGAGGTTCCTGACCTTAACACGCGTTGGCAGAAGTAAAAAGTAATGTGGAGCAGGAGAGCAGTTTGAAAGTGTAGGCCGGATGGCAGAGCGCTGTCGTGTGCTCTCCCAAATGCTTCAGGGCACTTTGTTGGACATTATTCATACACAGCAGCCTAGCCGTGGGGAAGATGCACCATCGCCGTCTGGAGACGAAATAAGACTACCGGCTGGCTGAGGCTGTGGTCTCTCAACTGTTGAAGGATCGTGTCAGCACAGCGCTCAAATGGAAAATAACCTTCGCTATCTGCTCTGCAAACCTACTAAAGGAAGTATAATTGTCTTAATTTTCAAACGAACATCTGAACTCACTGAAAGTTTTAATAATCACTACGCTCGCATATGAGACTCTGTGTCCCAGAAGGCTTTAGGACAAACATTGCACTGAGCACACGCCCACTGGGGGCAGAATTGTGAATAAAACGTACCTGAAATGAAAAATGCGTGCTATCAGGTGTTCCTTGTGACGTGCCCAAGAAGAAGAGGTTCCTGACCTTGAAACGCGTTGGCAGAAGTAAAAAGTAATGTGGAGCAGGAGAGCAGTTTGAAAGTGTAGGCCGGATGGCAGAGCGCTATCGTGTGCTCTCCCAAATGCTTCAGGGCACTTTGTTGGACATTATTCATACACGGCAGCCTGGCCGTGGGGAAGATGCACCATCGCCGGCTGGAGACGAAATAAGACTACCGGCTGGCTGAGGCTGTGGTCTCTCAACTGTTGAAGGATCGTGTCAGCACAGCGCTCAAATGGAAAATAACCTGCGCTATCTGCTCTGCAATCCTACTAAAGGAAGTATAATTGTCTTAATTTTCAAACGAACATCTGAACTCACTTAAAGTTTTAATAATCATTACGCTCGCATATGAGACTCTGTGTCCCAGAAGGCTTTAGGACAAACATTGCACTGAGCACACGCCCACTGGGGGCAGAATTGTGAATAAAACGTGCCTGAAATGAAAAATGCGTGCTATCAGGTGTTCCTTGTGACGTGCCCAAGAAGAAGAGGTTCCTGACCTTGAAACGCGTTGGCAGAAGTAAAAAGTAATGTGGAGCAGGAGAGCAGTTTGAAAGTGTAGGCCGGATGGCAGAGCGCTGTCGTGTGCTCTCCCAAATGCTTCAGGGCACTTTGTTGGACATTATTCATACACGGCAGCCTGGCCGTGGGGAAGATGCACCATCGCCGGCTGGAGACGAAATAAGACTACCGGCTGGCTGAGGCTGTGGTCTCTCAACTGTTGAAGGATCGTGTCAGCACAGCGCTCAAATGGAAAATAACCTGCGCTATCTGCTCTGCAAACCTACTAAAGGAAGTATAATTGTCTTAATTTTCAAACGAACATCTGAACTCACTGAAAGTTTTAATAATCATTACGCTCGCATATGAGACTCTGTGTCCCAGAAGGCTTTAGGACAAACATTGCACTGAGCACACGCCCACTGGGGGCAGAATTGTGAATAAAACGTGCCTGAAATGAAAAATGCGTGCTATTAGGTGTTCCTTGTGACGTGCCCAAGAAGAAGAGGTTCCTGACCTTGAAACGCGTTGGCAGAAGTAAAAAGTAATGTGGAGCAGGAGAGCAGTTTGAAAGTGTAGGCCGGATGGCAGAGCGCTGTCGTGTGCTCTCCCAAATGCTTCAGGGCACTTTGTTGGACATTATTCATACACGGCATCCTGGCCGTGGGGAAGATGCACCATCGCCGGCTGGAGACGAAATAAGACTACCGGCTGGCTGAGGCTGTGGTCTCTCAACTGTTGAAGGATCGTGTCAGCACAGCGCTCAAATGGAAAATAACCTGCGCTATCTGCTCTGCAAACCTACTAAAGGAAGTATAATTGTCTTAATTTTCAAACGAACATCTGAACTCACTGAAAGTTTTAATAATCATTACGCTCGCATATGAGACTCTGTGTCCCAGAAGGCTTTAGGACAAACATTGCACTGAGCACACGCCCACTGGGGGCAGAATTGTGAATAAAACATGCCTGAAATGAAAAATGCGTGCTATCAGGTGTTCCTTGTGACGTGCCCAAGAAGAAGAGGTTCCTGACCTTGAAACGCGTTGGCAGAAGTAAAAAGTAATGTGGAGCAGGAGAGCAGTTTGAAAGTGTAGGCCGGATGGCAGAGCGCTGTCGTGTGCTCTCCCAAATGCTTCAGGGCACTTTGTTGGACATTATTCATACACGGCAGCCTGGCCGTGGGGAAGATGCACCATCGCCGGCTGGAGACGAAATAAGACTACCGGCTGGCTGAGGCTGTGGTCTCTCAACTGTTGAAGGATCGTGTCAGCACAGCGCTCAAATGGAAAATAACCTGCGCTATCTGCTCTGCAAACCTACTAAAGGAAGTATAATTGTCTTAATTTTCAAACGAACATCTGAACTCACTGAAAGTTTTAATAATCATTACGCTCGCATATGAGACTCTGTGTCCCAGAAGGCTTTAGGACAAACATTGCACTGAGCACACGCCCACTGGGGGCAGAATTGTGAATAAAACGTGCCTGAAATGAAAAATGCGTGCTATCAGGTGTTCCTTGTGGCGTGCCCAAGAAGAAGAGGTTCCTGACCTTGAAACGCGTTGGCAGAAGTAAAAAGTAATGTGGAGCTGGAGAGCAGTTTGAAAGTGTAGGCCGGATGGCAGAGCGCTGTCGTGTGCTCTCCCAAATGTTTCAGGGCACTTTGTTGGACATTATTCATACACGGCAGCCTGGCCGTGGGGAAGATGCACCATCGCCGGCTGGAAACGAAATAAGACTGCCGGCTGGCTGAGGCTGTGGTCTCTCAACTGTTGAAGGATCGTGTCAGCACAGCGCTCAAATGGAAAATAACCTGCGCTATCTGCTCTGCAAACCTACTAAAGGAAGTATAATTGTCTTAATTTTCAAACGAACATCTGAACTCACTGAAAGTTTTAATAATCATTACGCTCGCATATGAGACTCTGTGTCCCAGAAGGCTTTAGGACAAACATTGCACTGAGCACACGCCCACTGGGGGCAGAATTGTGAATAAAACGTGCCTGAAATGAAAAATGCGTGCTATCAGGTGTTCCTTGTGACGTGCCCAATTAGAAGAGGTTCCTGACCTTGAAACGCGTTGGCAGAAGTAAAAAGTAATGTGAAGCAGGAGAGCAGTTTGAAAGTGTAGGCCGGATGGCAGAGCGCTGTCGTG
The DNA here is from genome assembly GCF_964204655.1 of Triturus cristatus. Taxonomy (NCBI): domain Eukaryota; kingdom Metazoa; phylum Chordata; class Amphibia; order Caudata; family Salamandridae; genus Triturus; species Triturus cristatus. Next base: position 153,265,897 of record NC_140579.1, read on the forward strand.
TGCTCTCCCAAATGCTTCAGGGCACTTTGTTGGACATTATTCATACACAGCAGCCTGGCCGTGGGGAAGATGCACCATCGCCGTCTGGAGACGAAATAAGACTACTGGCTGGCTGAGGCTGTGGTCTCTCAACTGTTGAAGGATCGTCTCAGCACAGCGCTCAAATAGAAAATAACTTGCGCTATCTGCTCTGCAAACCTACTAAAGGAAGTATAATTGTCTTAATTTTCAAACGAACATCTGAACTCACTGAAAGTTTTAATAATCATTACGCTCGCATATCAGACTCTGTGTCCCAGAAGGCTTTAGGACAAACATTGCACTGAGCACACGCCCACTGGGGGCAGAATTGTGAATAAAACGTGCCTGAAATGAAAAATGCGTGCTATCAGGTGTTCCTTGTGACGTGCCCAAGAAGAAGAGGTTCCTGACCTTGAAACGCGTTGGCAGAAGTAAAAAGTAATGTGGAGCAGGAGAGCAGTTTGAAAGTGTAGGCCGGATGGCAGAGTGCTGTCGTGTGCTCTCCCAAATGCTTCAGGGCACTTTGTTGGACATTATTCATACACGGCAGCCTGGCCGTGGGAAAGATGCACCATCGCCGGCTGGAGACGAAATAAGACTACCGGCTGGCTGAGGCTGTGGTCTCTCAACTGTTGAAGGATCGTGTCAGCACAGCGCTCAAATGGAAAATAACCTGCGCTATCTGCTCTGCAAACCTACTAAAGGAAGTATAATTGTCTTAATTTTCAAACGAACATCTGAACTCACTGAAAGTTTCAATAATCATTACGCTCCCATATGAGACTCTGTGTCCCAGAAGGCTTTAGGACAAACATTGCACTGAGCACACGCCCACTGGGGGCAGAATTGTGAATAAAACGTGCCTGAAATGAAAAATGCGTGCTATCAGGTGTTCCTTGTGACGTGCCCAAGAAGAAGAGGTTCCTGACCTTGAAACGCGTTGGCAGAAGTAAAAAGTAATGTGGAGCAGGAGAGCAGTTTGAAAGTGTAGGCCGGATGGCAGAGCGCTATTGTGTGCTCTCCCAAATGCTTCAGGGCACTTTGTTGGACATTATTCATACACGGCAGCCTGGCCGTGGGGAAGATGCACCATCGCCGGCTGGAGACGAAATAAGACTACCGGCTGGCTGAGGCTGTGGTCTCTCAACTGTTGAAGGATCGTGTCAGCACAGCGCTCAAATGGAAAATAACCTGCGCTATCTGCTCTGCAAACCTACTAAAGGAAGTATAATTGTCTTAATTTTCAAACGAACATCTGAACTCACTGAAAGTTTTAATAATCATTACGCTCGCATATGAGACTCTATGTCCCAGAAGGCTTTAGGACAAACATTGCACTGAGTACACGCCCACTGGGGGCAGAATTGTGAATAAAACGTGCCTGAAATGAAAAATGCGTGCTATCAGGTGTTCCTTGTGACGTGCCCAAGAAGAAGAGGTTCCTGACCTTGAAACGCGTTGGCAGAAGTAAAAAGTAATGTGGAGCAGGAGAGCAGTTTGAAAGTGTAGGCCGGATGTCAGTGCGCTGTCGTGTGCTCTCCCAAATGCTTCAGGGCACTTTGTTGGACATTATTCATACACAGCAGCCTGGCCGTGGGGAAGATGCACCATCGCCGTCTGGAGACGAAATAAGACTACCGGCTGGCTGAGGCTGTGGTCTCTCAACTGTTGAAGGATCGTGTCAGCACAGCGCTCAAATGTAAAATAACCTGCGCTATCTGCTCTGCAAACCTACTAAAGGAAGTATAATTGTCTTAATTTTCAAACGAACATCTGAACTCACTGAAAGTTTTAATAATCATTACGCTCGCATATGAGACTCTGTGTCCCAGAAGGCTTTAGGACAAACATTGCACTGAGCACACGCCCACTGGGGGCAGAATTGTGAATAAAACGTGCCTGAAATGAAAAATGCGTGCTATCAGGTGTTCCTTGTGACGTGCCCAAGAAGAAGAGGTTCCTGACCTTGAAACGCGTTGGCAGAAGTAAAAAGTAATGTGGAGCAGGAGAGCAGTTTGAAAGTGTAGGCCGGATGGCAGAGCGCTGTCGTGTGCTCTCCCAAATGCTTCAGGGCACTTTGTTGGACATTATTCATACACGGCAGCCTGGCCGTGGGGAAGATGCACCATCGCCGGCTGGAGACGAAATAAGACTACCGGCTGGCTGAGGCTGTGGTCTCTCAACTGTTGAAGGATCGTGTCAGCACAGCGCTCAAATGGAAAATAACCTGCGCTATCTGCTCTGCAAACCTACTAAAGGAAGTATAATTGTCTTAATTTTCAAACGAACATCTGAACTCACTGAAAGTTTTAATAATCATTACGCTCGCATATGAGACTCTGTGTCCCAGAAGGCTTTAGGACAAACATTGCACTGAGCACACGCCCACTGGGGGCAGAATTGTGAATAAAACGTGCCTGAAATGAAAAATGCGTGCTATCAGGTGTTCCTTGTGGCGTGCCCAAGAAGAAGAGGTTCCTGACCTTGAAACGCGTTGGCAGAAGTAAAAAGTAATGTGGAGCTGGAGAGCAGTTTGAAAGTGTAGGCCG